>NC_135955.1:39601205-40241594 GCF_053455715.1 Rhinoraja longicauda
CACATAACACACAACCACAAACACTACATCATATTTAAACTACAATTAAGACAAAAACAATAAAAAACACAAAAGACAACGGACTGCAGTCTAGCCGCAGCTGCGAGTAGCTCCATTCTTAGCCACATGGACATAATAGGACAAATTGTCTCTTTTGCGCAACAAATTTCGAATGATTTCAATTTTCTATTAAAGGGATCGTCTTTAATTCTATTCTATTCCACTCCGTTTCTAATGGACGCCCTTTCCTCTAGGAGATTGAGATCAGGAAGATTAAAGAGATTCGATATGTTGATGAATACACTATCTACCTTTTACCAATGATTGGTTGCAAACCACTTGGCTTGGTATCTCAAAAGCCCAGGAACAAAGGCCACTGTAGAAAGTGATAGACATTACCCGGTCCATCATGGAAAATGACCTCCCCACCATCAAAGGGATCTGCAGGAGGCACCACATCAAAAAGATCATCAATATCATCAAAGACCCACACCAGCCTGTCTACGCTCACAACTCACGACTACCAATGGAAAGAAGCTACAGGAGCCTGGGAACTGGAACCTCCAGGTTCAAGAATAACTTCTTTCCAGCGATCATAAAGCTCTAACTACTTCAGCAACTATGATCAACTATGGAGTTTGTTTTGGTTGCACCATGTACTTCGGTTTTGCACTATTATGGTTTTGTTGCCTAGTATTGTTGATATTAAGTATCGTATTACTGTTAATTGTATATGTCTTTGTGTTATTGTATTGATGGGCCTGTAAAAGGTGGCACGGTGGCACAGCGGTAGAGATGTTGCCTTACAGCGCCAGAGAACCGGGTTCGATCCTGACTACGGGTGCTGTCTGTACGGAGTTTGTACGTTCTCGCCGTGACTGCATGGGTTTTCTCCGGGTGCTCCGGTTTCCTCCCACATTCCAAAGGCATACAGGTTTGTAGATTAATTGGCTAGGTATAATTATAAAATGTTCCCAGTGTGTGTAGGATAGTGTTAGCGTACAGGGTGATCACTGGTCTGCACAGACTCGGTGGGCCAAAGGGCCTGTTTCCACGCTGTATCTCTAAACTAAATTAAAGTTGCAGGAGGTAAGGATTTCATTCTTCTGTTGCCAGTACAAGACTAGAAGCACTATCCCTCCCCCTCCATCTATATATCTCAGGATTTTAATAGGAAACCCTTGAGGTGACATACGTACTTGAAAGCTCATTACACGATTGAAAAGCTTGGTTTTGAAATGGGCCACTCTCCCTCTGCACTCTGTGCCCTGCCCTCTAATCAAGTGGGAGATGTATTTGCTTCTCTTTCAGCAGAAATGTTAACTTACTTCTGTGATTCAGTAGGATAATCCAAACATTTCCAGCTCTACCATGGCAATAAACAGATGTACAGAAAATCAGAACATTATTGACCTTCACTGTCTTCCTGAATAAAACTTCTCAGTTGGAAATTGTGGTTATGCTTTGTAAGCATTTATAAAATAAATGTAAAAGGTACCTAGCTCGATGTCCAGGGAAAGACCTTGTCTTTGGTTGGTTATTTATCTGTACCTTCAGCACAACTTGAGTTTAACAAAACCTATAACTTCTCCAGCAACTTAAGATAAGAACAATTATCATCAAAACTGCACGAAAGGGAAACAAAAAAACCCTGTGAGGGTATCCCTCCCAAAAAATATGAATAAGTGACAATTTGATTTGATAGAAAAAGACCCTCAGGTTTCCATTTGAAGCTTCATTAAGAGTTACACATTAGGGGCTTCTTGACATAATCTTCTGATGCTGAGGAAGTGGTAGCTGCCTTTAGGATAGAATGTCCCACTTCTTACAAGATCATTTACCCGACCCGCAACAGATAATGCACTACCAATAGATCAAAAAGTAATCAGAATGTGCAAAGTACAAATGCACTTTGAGGTCAAGTTCTTCCTTTAAAAGCACAATCTGAATAAAAAGTCACAAAGTGGAAACACATTCTTCACGCAGTCCTGACATCTCTTCCAACTATGCAGTATCTGATCCTAAATTTGGATTTTGTCCGAGTTCTTTAGTAAACTATTAAGACAAAATATTTTACAAAAGAAGTGACTCAGCAGCAATGAGGTTTTATGGACCTTTACACATTGAACGGAGAATTGATAAAACACATCTTTTGATGCTCCTGAACACATCATCAGTGATGTAACCTGGGTGTTTCGGGTCTTTCAACATCAGACACCCTCGCCCGGGCGACCCAGCCGTGGTTGATTAGACCACGACGTGTTCAGGTGGTATTCGCTCCTCCCCTTGGACCTCCTCTCCCGATCCAGAGCCATCTCAAGGCTTTCTCCGCTGCCTCTGTGGTGTTCTTGATTATCATATCATATCATATACATACAGCCGGAAACAGGCCTTTTCGGCCCTCCAAGTCCGTGCCGCCCAGTGATCCCCGTACATTAACACTATCCTACACCCACTAGGGACAATTTTTACATTTACCCAGCTAATTAACCTACATACCAGTACGTCTTTGGAGTGTGGGAGGAAACCGAAGATCTCGGAGTAAACCCACGCAGGTCACGGGGAGAACGTACAAACTCCTTACAGTGCAGCACCCGTAGTCAGGATCGATGATTGCTCTTCTCCTCTCCATTCCGGTGATGCCCAGTGCACTCAAGGCTTTGTAGAGCGATTGCCCTGCAAAACCTCTACAGCCAACCTCGATGGGCACACACCTTGCCTTCCAGCCCTGCTTATGGCAGTCTATGACCAGCTCTTCGTACTTGGTCTTCTTCCTCTCGAGGGCCTCCTCCACACGGTCCTCCCATGGCACTGTCAGTTCCAACAAGACGATGTTTTTGGTCGCCTCTGAGACCAGGAGCATGTCTGGCCTCAGGGTGGTCATGGCGATGTGCTGTGGGAACTTCAGCTGGTTCACCAGGTCTACAGAAAGCTGCCAGTCCTGCGCAGTCGCCAGGATTTCCGACAGATTTTTGACTGCTGTGGTTCTTGGCAGCTGCACTTCAGCCTTCACGAAGGTGATCATCTGGGTGGTGGGGTGAGCTCGTCTGCAGCTGCTGATTCCTACGCTGATGCTTCTGCAATGGGTTTCAGAACCTGGTCGTGGTGCCAGGTGTACTGGCCCTGCCCAAGAGCCTTTGGGCAGCAGCTCAGGATGTGTTCCAAGGTCCCCTTGCCTGAGCATTGCGGACAACCCAGAGATTCCCCTTTGCCCCAGATGAAGAGGTTCGATGGGCTGGGCAGAACATCGTACACCGCCTGGACTAGGAACTTGATACGCTGTGGTTCAGCCTGCCAGAGCTCAGTTCATGTGACTTTTCGGTCCATGGCCTGCTCCCACCTTGTCCAGGCCCCCTGCTGCCTCAAGCCAACCGCTCTGCTGGGCCTCACTTCCTCCACCACTGCCCTCACTTCCTCCTGGACCAGCCTGTGCCTCTCCTTCCCCTTGGCCTTGTCAAACTGCTCCCACCAGGATTCTATGGCGTATCCAAGACTCTGCTTGCAGCACAGCTTCACCAGCTCTCCACTTCCTCCCAGTTTTCACCTCCACCCCTGCCTGAGCCACCTTGGGGTCGCTGGAGTCCCTGTACAGCATCACCTCTTTGGCGCGAGTCACCTTAAACTCCTCCTCCAGGGTGTTATTACCGTAAAGGGCGATGCTGCTAAGGCTCCTGGGCAGTCCCAGCCACCTCCTGAGGAAGCTGCTGACTTTCCTCTTCAAGCTCTCTACGATGGAGATTGGGACTTCATAGACAAGCAGTGGCCAGAGTAGCCTTGGCAGGATACCATGCCGGTAGATCCACTTGCCAGGAAGCCCTGACCAGTACACCGCTCTCAACCAGCTCCTGACAGGTTGCTTGGACTGATGCTGAATCCTTCAGGCTGCTGTTAAACACCTTGCCAAGACTCTTCACTGGCCTTTCGGAGACAGTTGGGATTGGCGTTCCTTTGATGCTGAAGCGGAACCTGTCCATGACTTTGCCCTTCTTCAGCACCGGTGACTTCGATTTTTCTGGCTTAAACCTCATCCTTGCCCATCCAATCAGTTTCTCCAACTCTTGCAAGATCCACCTGCCTCCCGGCATTGACTCAGTGGTGACAGTCAGGTTGTCCATGAAGGCCCTGATTGGTGGTTGGTGCATTTCTGGCTTGGTTTGAGGGCGCCGGCACTCTGGTTCAGCAGACTTGACGATCATGTTCATCGCCAAGGCAAAAAGGATCACAAAGATGGTACAGCCTGTGATGATCGCAACCTCCAGTCTGTGCCACTCTGATGTTACTGTCCCTGCTGTGACTCTCATGCTGAATAGTCCAGAATGAGATTTGCCACTTGGCCCGGCACATGATGCGTGGCCATTGCTGTCTGGATCATCTTGAACGGGATGGAGCCGTAGGCATTGACCAGGTCAAGCCAGAGCACTGTCAGGTCTCCCTTGTTCTCCCTGGCTTCTCGGATGAGCTGGGTCACCACTCCCATGTGCTCTAGCCACCCCGGCAATCCAGATAAGCCTCCCTTTTGCACTGAGGTGTCGATGTAGCCACTGTTGGAGAGAAAGTTGGTCAGCCGCCTCGCTACTATAATGTTGTACCTAATAGAATTTGTTTTAAAGTAGTTATGAAGACAAGGACTGTCCCATAAGGCCCTAAATTGGGGAAAGGCCAAGTTTGGAGGCATTAGGCAGGAACTTGCAGAGGTCGACTGGAGGTATTTGTTTGCAGGTGAGGGGACAGCTGGCAAGTGGGAGGCTTTAAAATGTGAGATAGAAAAAGTACAGGGACAGCATGTTCTTGTTAGGGTGACAGGCAAGGCTGGCAAGTTTAGGAAACCCTGGTTGACTTTAGAAGAGGAAGTATTAGAAATATTGGCTCAAATTAGGCTGGATAAATTCCTGGGGCCTGATGGAATCAATCTCAGGATGTTAAGGGCAGTGAGGGTGGGCGGGGGTGGGGGGTTAGATTGCTGGGGCTATGACTGAGACTTTGCATCTGTGTTAGCCATTGCTGAGGTACTAGAAGACCCCACCACATCTAATGTTGCACCTTATTAAAAAAGGGCAGTGGAGATTAACCTGGAACTTTCAGACTGGAAGCCTCACGTCTGTGGCGAGGAAGTTGCTGGTGAAGATTCCTTGGTACAAGATTTACCTTCACTTGGAAAAGCAGAAACTGATTTGGAGTCAGCTTAGCTTTGTGAAGTGGATATCATGCACAGATCCGATTGAGATTTTTGAGAAGCAAACTGAGAAATTGGTAAATAAAGAGCTGTAGACATGATCCACAGAACCTTTTGATAAGATCCTGTGTAATCGGTTGTACAGAAGATTAAGGCACAATGGATCCGAGATTTGTTCTGCGGTTATCTACTGAACCCTGCTGGCTGTATCTGGTACTTTGCTGAAATGTGCTCTCTGCTGATCACTGCCTTCTGGGAACTTGCAGATTTAGAATACAAACTATTTTCATGAAATGAGAAGTTGAGTACATCCAGGAAAGTTTTTTCAAACAATATGTAAGTGGCCCCATGGCAGAAGAGGTTATACTCAACCTCTTAGGGAACAAGGCTGGACAAGTGGTTCAAGCACCACTGGTGGCACATTCAGATCAGTGCCATAACCTTATTAATTTTAAAATATTTATGGTAAAAGATAGAACTGGTCCATAAATTAATCTCCTAAATTGAGGAGATAGCATTAGACAGGAACTTGCAAAGGTTGATTGGGAGAAACTGTTAGCAGGTAAAGGGGTGTATAGCAAGTGGGAGACTTTGAAAAGTGAGATTGGGATATTTCCTGTTGGAGTGAAGAGCAAAGCTGGTAGAATTAGAAATCCCTGGTTGATGAGAAATATTGAGGGCCTGGTCAGGAAAAAGATGGGTAACGTACGGACAACTGGGATCAAGTGAATCCCTGGAGTATAAGGGATGTTGGATTACACTCAAAGAGGAAATCAGGAGGGTATAAAGGTATCCTTGACAGAGAAAGGAAAATCCTAAAATATTCCATAGGTATATGAGCAAGAATAACTAGGGCGAAAATCGGCCCCATTAAGGATCACTGTGTTGGAGCCACCAGAGATGAGCAAGGTTTTCAATAAATATGTCTCATCTGTATTTAGCATGGAGAAGGTGATGGAAGGTATTGAATTCAGGGAAATGAAAGATGAAGTCCTGAAATGTACTGATATTTGAAAGTGGTAGTGTTGGCAGTTTTGACACACATTAAAATGAGTAGATCTGCAGGGTCTGACCGCATGTATCCTAAGACAATGCGGAAAATAAAGGCAGAAATATTTGTATCTTTATTAGCCATAGGTAAGGTATAGGAAGACTAAAGAGTGGCTAATGTGGTGTCTTTGTTTAAGAAGGGCTGCAAGGACAAGCCAGGAAATTAGAGTCCTGGGAGCTATCATCAGTGGTGAGAAAGTTACTGAAGATGATTCTGAGAGACTGGATCTTTCTGCATTTGGAAAGTCCAGGACTGATTAGGAATAATCAACATGGCTTTATGCACGGTAAATCATGTATCACACATTTGATTGAGTTTCTTTGAAGTGGTGGCCATGAGGATTGATAAGGGCAAGGTGGTAGATGTTGTGTACATGGATTTACTAAGACATTTGACAATGTCTTACATGGTAGACTGTTTCAGAAGGTTAGATCACCAGATCCATGGTGCGTAAGCTAAATGGATACACAATTGGCTGGTGATAGGAGTCAGAGGGTGGTAGTAGAGGTTTGTTTTTCAGATTAGAAGCCTGTAACTAGCGTAGCGCAACAAGGATGAGACCAGGGTGGTGTTGTTTGTCATATATATTAATAATTTAGGATGAGAATAGCTGTGACATGTTCAATAGGTTTGTAGATGACATCAAAGTTGCTGGTGTAGTAGATAGTGCAGAAGGTTGGCCGAGGTTACATCAGGATCAAAATCAACTTAGAAAGTGGGCAAGGGAATGGCAGGTGCAATTTAACACAGATAATTACAAAATGATACATTTTTGGAAGTTAAATCAGGGCAGGACCTAGAGGAGTGTTGTACAAAGGCTTTAGGGTACAAGTATATAACACTCTGAAAGTGGTGACACAGTTAAATATTATGGTGGTGTAATATAACATACTTGTCTTCATTAGTCAGGGCATTGAATATAAAACGTAGGACACCATGTTACAGCTGTACAAGGCGTTAGTGAGACAGCATATGGGAGCATTGTGTGAAGTTCTGGTCACCATGCTAAAGGAAGAATATGACAGTCCTTTCAGGTTAGGCAGAGGTTCACTTGCACCTCCTCTAACCTCATCTACTGTATCCATTGATCAAGATGTGGACTCTTATACATCAGCGAGACCAAATGTAGACTGGGCAATCGTTTCGCGAAACAACTTCGTTTAGCCCGCCTGAACCTACCCGATCTCCCAGACCATTAATTCTCCTTCCCATTCCTACACAGACCTTTCTGTCCTAGGTCTCCTCCATTGTCAGAGAGAGGCTAAACACAAATTGGAGGAACAGTATCTCATATTTCGCTTGGGCAGCTTACAGCCCAGTGGTATGAATATTAATTTCTCTCACTTCAGGTAGCCTTGGCATTCCTCTCTCTCTCTCTCTCTCTCTCAATCCACTCAAGGATAGCGGAGTGAGGGGGTATGGGGAGAAGGCAGGAACGGGGTACTGATTGAGAGTGATCAGCCATGATCGCATTGAATGGCGGTGCTGGCTCGAAGGGCTGAATGGCCTACTCCTGCACCTATTGTCTATTGTCTATTGTCCCCACCCAAGTTGCACTAGCTTCTCGTTTTCACCCTACAAACAGCTAACAACGGCCTGTTTCCTTTATTGTCTTTACTTTTTTGCATATCTTTTATTCATTGTTCTTTATCTCACCATATCATTGTCTACATCTCTCATTTCCCAGAGATGCTGCCTGTCCCACTGAGTTACTACAACTTTTTGTGTCTATCTTTGAAGAATATCATTAATCAATTAACCTCAAGACGGTGCAGGAAAGATTCACAAGGATGTTGGTGGAACTGGAGGGCTTCAGAAGGGACTGGGTAGAGTGGGTTTTTTTCCCCCTGGAGTGAAGAAGGCTGAGCAGTGCTCTTATTGCAGTTGATGAAATCATGGGGGCATAGATAGAATAGACTGTCAACAGTATTTTCTTAGGTTAGTGTAGTCTAGAACTAGAAGTCATAGGTTGAAAGTAAGAGAGAAAGTATTATAAAGCGACAAGATTTTCCACAGAGGGTAGAAGCATGCTGCTGGAGAAAGTAGCAGAGCTGGGTACGATTTAAAGGACATTTGGACAGGTACAGGAGTTTAGAGGGATCTGGGCCAAACACAGGCAAAAAGGTCTAATCCAGAATGGCACCTTGATGATTTGGGCCAAAGAGCTTGTTTCAGAGGCATGGGGCTGCTGAAAAACTGAGATCATGACTGATCTGTGATCTGACTCCATGATCTAAATGATCTGCCATAGATTGAGATGAATATAGTGCCAGCTGATGGAAAGTTACAAACCTCCAACACCCTTTGCATGTATAAAGTGATCCTAACCACTCCATCTGGCTCTTTTTATTTTAAACAATGAACCCTACTCTAAGCTTTCTCAAACTGACAAAATATTTATTTTTAATCTGTTCATCCAAAATTACTGAAAACTTTGGTCACATCACACACTAAGTTCCATATTATGTCTTTTTTATAATTGAATCCTTTGTGTTCAGTACCATGTAACAGACCATTGTTTGTAGTTCACTCCAAAAACAATATATCCTTCCTAAGGTGTAAAGCCCTAAACTTCACAGACTACTCTAAAAAGCCACTCCCGAATGACATCCTATAGTTTTCATATTTTCTTTCACCACAGCAAGCACTTTTGCCCATCAAGTCTATGCCAGCTCTCAAAGTGAAACCACTAATCCCATTCTCCCATTTATTCCCCTGTAAACTGTTCTCTCACGTTCTCATCAACTCTCAGCTGATAATCCTACTGGTCACTTGCACTTGAGGTAAACCAGAGTGGTCAACTAATCTTCTACAGAATCAACTTCAAGCTCCTCCTATTCACGTATAAAGCCCTAAATGGACATTCCCCCCCCTACATCAAAAATCTTCTAACCCACCTCTCTAACTCCAGGTCTCTCAGGTCGGCCGACTTGGGGCTACTCACTATCCCGCTGTCTAGGCTTAAGCTCAGGGGTGACCGCGCTTTTGCGGTTGCAGCTCCTAGACTGTGGAACAGCATCCCTCTGCCCATCAGAACTGCCCCCTCCATCGACTCCTTTAAGTCCAGGCTCAAAACCTTTTTCTACTCCCTAGCGTTTGAGGCTCATTGAGGAGGAGCTGTGAACTGTTTTGTATGAGCTGTTATGTTTACGTGCTACTGTATGTTTCATTTTTTCCTAATCAGAGTACAGCACTTTGGTCAACGTGGGTTGTTTTTAATGTGCTATACAAATAAAATTGACTTGACTTGACTTGACATCTGAGAAGGAAGAAAAGGTAATGGGAAAGTGAATTAAACAGACTAATCAAATGACTGAAAGAAAGGAAAAGAGAACAAAGAATGAAAAAATAATTTCCTTGCATTAACAGGAAAGCTTTTTCAGGGTGTTTGTAATGGTTAAAATAAATTTAGTGTTTCAACTGTTAAGACTGACAACTTTGAGGAGAATTAACCTACACATTCCAGAAACATTTAAGACTAACATATGTTCTAGAACATTGCAACTATAGTTTTGCAATGTTATTTAAAATATAAATATCCTGTCCTCATTTCCATCGATATTTTAAGAACGCATTGATCCTGCAAGCCAGATATCTAATATTGAGACCAACTTCCATGTTAACCGGAGATTCATAGAACGTTATAAGATAAAAGTAGAAAAAAGCTCAGGGCAACCAGACAGCAATCAAGTCATCCTATTTTCCTGCCTTCTCATAGGCTTGTATATTGCAGCACAATGTCTCTCATTCAGCACTATGTCTCATTTTCTTTTGCTTGGGCCTCTGGAGGGTCTGTTGCAGAGTCAATGGTGCTGCTGTGACTGACATTAGCTATTCCGACGACATGTGGTGCTGTTGAGCTACAATTTTACTATGATTCTCCATGCTCCACTAGTTACGGGTTTCTGCCAACTGATAGCTGAAGAAGAAATCTACTTTATGTAACATTTTTTACTTGACACGTTTTGCTTTAATTATTTAACAAAGTGTACACGCTGTAATTGCTGAATTCTTGCAGAAATTTTAGCTTTTGTCTACAAAAACTCATCATGTTAATTGAAAGTTGTAGTATTAAGGATATGGCAAGCAGTAATGGTTTACATTGAGTTCTGAATTGTGAAGCCAGAGGAAGGAATGTAGGGGGAGGGGAGAAATAGGTGTGAGTCTAGATGGGGCATTGGAAAAGTAGGGGGCCCCTATCAGTATGCCTCCTCAATCAGTAACTGCTTGGAGTCAGTAGTCTGGGCGATGTTCAAGAACTCAACCACAGACATGAAGGATTATTCCACAGTTGTTGACATTTCGATAAGGAAATGTAAAGGACTGTGTTCCTATTAAGACGGAAGAAGGGCCTCAACATGAAACATCACCTATTCCGTTTCTCCAGAGCTGCTACCTGACCCACTGAATTACTCCACCTTTTGTGTCTGGTCATATCAAGAGTATCCTGGTATTCCCTAAGCAGATGTCTCAGATGAACCAGGAGATCTACAATCTCCTGACGACCAGATCCGCAGCATTCAATTCAGGCGACCCAGAGTCATACAAGGAGTCCAGGTATCTCTGAAATCCTCTCGCAATTGCAATAAGACACTTTTGTACTTAACTAGATGCTCAAATGGATGTTGATTCTCCATTCTGCACTGGCTCACATTGACAACAGGAATGCATGCATGAGGCTGCTATCCATTGATTACAGTTCAACATTCAACACCATCATCCCTTCCAAACTCATCATCCAAATCAGGGAATTACGTCTCTGCTCTTCTGCATACAATTGTTTCCTTGACAGACTTCAATCAGTACAGATTACCAACACCTCCTCCTCCCTAGGGTCTCAAAACATCACTCGAAACATCACTCATTCCTTCTCTCCAGATATGCTGCCTGCCTCGCTGAGTTACTCCAGCTTTTTGTGCCTATCTTTGGTTTAAACCAGCATCTGCAGTTCTTTCCTACACACCTCCTACTCATTGTTGACCATCAGCACAAGGGCTCCTTAGGGTTGTGTGTGCAGTGCCCTGCTCTTTTCTAGTCCCTGGGCGTATAAATCTTTGATGAACTATTCTGGGCAAAACATATTCCTCAGAAATGTGAGATTTGGCACGTCGCAAACCTCTACAAGTGTAAGGTTGAAAGCATACTAACTAGTTGCATTACAGCCTGGTTTGGTATTTCGAACCTCAAGGGGCTTCAGAAGGTGGTGGATATTGCCAGGTCCATCACAGGTACTGATTTTTCCCAGGATTCTTCAGGAAGCGCTGCTTCAAGACAATTAATATCATGAAAGACCCACACTACCCTGGACACAGGTCTGAAGAAGGGTCTCGACCCGAAACGTCACCCATTCCTTCTCTCCTGAGATGCTGCCTGACCTGCTGAGTTACTCCAGCATTTTGTGAAATAAATACCCTGGACACACTCTCTTCTTGCTGCCACCATCAGGACAGTACAGGAGCCTGAGAATCGTGACCTCCAAGAACAGCTTCTTCCTATCAACCATCAGGTTCTCAAACCATCCTGTACAACCCTACCTTACCACCTAACCATTACAACTTTGCACTACTATGGCTGCTTGACATACTTTCGCATTTACACAATCACCTGGTTTGCTTAAAATAACTGATAATTAATTGTAGATTAACTGTGGATGTTGCATCTAATATGCCTGTAAAGCTGTAACAAGAATTTCATTGTTGTTTCATTTCCGTTGCATATGACAGATAAACACTCTTGGAACTTTTAACACTGGATGATGAAAAAACACATTGCACCCTGTACTATTCAAGACATGTCAGAACATTTGCTATCCTTACCCATTACACCTTTCATCCTTTTAAAAAAATTGGTAGGCCATTGTCCTTGATTCAATACATCTTGATACCCTAACAGCTGAAAAGATTAAAAGGAAATATTTTATTTCATTGTCAGAAGCACGAGCTCGAAGAATTATTGAAGACAGTCTTTTGGAATTCACATACCAGCAAGATAATATTTATTCCCTCCAGTCCTCACGATATTGTAAGGCAAACACATCAAATCGGACTCAAATCGTGTGATAGAGTGTAACAGGTTCCCTTCCCAAAAGGACATTAGTGAAATAATTGGGATTTTTATAATTATACAGCAGCTTTCATGGTAGTTTATTTTTCTGGGAGAGGGTTGCAAAGTGCCCAATTTATTGATTTTATTTGGAATTAAAAATAAAGTGACATATTATGTTACATTAAAGTGATGCAACAAATTGGACTACCCAAAGATGGAATTTAAAAAGCATACTCAAATCCTATTTGAAATAGAATATTTAGCAATGTATTTAAATACATAGTTGACTGCATCCTTTTAGGAAAATGAATCAATTCCTTCCTTTCAAAAAATCTTAAATTCAAAAGAAAATTTCAATATTGATTCTTTAACTAAAGGTTCTTTCATCCTTTGTTCTAGGACAGACGAACATTCAGTTCATTTGAGTCTATGCAAGTGACTAAAATACAGCATCTCATCTGCCCAATTCTCGCCGTTTAATTATTTTCACCAGCCTATTCACTAGGTCTTCCACATACCCTTGTTAAGTATGTCCAATTCTCTTTCAAAAAGTCCTGATTGATCCCAAATCCACCAGTCCTATTGGCAGCAACCTCAATGTCATAGCTGTAGAGCACAAAACAGGCCTTTCGGACCAATGCATCCATACCTATCAAGATGCCCAATCTAAGCTAGTCCCATTTGCCTGTGTTTGGACCATACCCCTCCAAACCTTTCCTATCCATCAAGCTGTCCAAGTGTCCTTCAAATGCTGTTATATAATCTGCTTGAACCAGCTCCTCTGGCAGCTCACTCATATACCCACCACCCTTCAAGTGAAAAAGTCGCTCCTCAGGTTCCCATTAAATCTTGCCCTCTCACCTTAAGAGTCCCTGGTTCTTGATTTCCCTATCCAGGGTTAAAGACTCATTCACCCTATCTATTCCCCTCATGATTTTATACACCTCTGTTAGATCACCCACCATCTTCTTGCGCTCCAAGGAATAAAGTCCTAGCCTGCCCATCCTTTCCCTGTAACTCAGGCCCTCGAGCAACGCACTTGTAAATTTTCTCTGCACTCTTTCCAACTAAATGGCATCTTTCCTTTAGCAGGTTGACCAAACCTGAACACAATACGCCAAATGGGGCCTCACCAACATCTGTAACATAACGTCCCAACTTCTGAACTCAATTCCTTGACCGATGAAAGCCAATATATCAAAAGCCTTCTTTACCACCCTATCTATCTGTCAATCTGCCAATTTCATGAAAGTATGTACCTGTGCTCTTAGATCCCTTTGCCTTTAATACACTCCTCTGGGCCCTACCATTCACTGTGAAAGTCCTACCCTGGTTCAATTTCACAAAATGCAACACCACTAATTTAACTACATTAAATTCCATTAGCCATTCCTCTGCCCACTTTCCCAGTTGATCAAGATCCTGCTGTAATTTTTGTTAACCATCTTCAATGTCTGTAATAATAATATATATTCCTTTAAACGTCCCACACCGGGGAAATTTACAGTGTTACAGCAGCAAAGTGGATAGCAAGAGATCATTGATTATAAATAAATTCATTATAACACCACTTACTTTAGCATCATCTGCAAACTTACTAATCAGCAATGGGCCCAGTGGTTTCTTGAAATCAAACTATATCCAGCAACAAATTAAACTACCTCTAGATTAAAGTTGAGTCAGTAATTTTCTGCCATCTATGAATGACTACAGTAAGGGATCAACTTTAAGTCTTTGTTTTAATTATGTGTTGACATATTTTAGTGCAGAAACAAGTTATCATTATAAACAGGGAAATTTCATGCGAGATTTGAAATAAACAGCACATACTAGAAATATACAATAGATTTGCCAATCAGTCCTGATCTATAACTGATCATGTAGTAGGATGCTACAACAGGGTGACGTTGCGTGAATCTGCCTCCACCTGCCATCAATACCTATAATACTTACATTTCATCTAAACAATATTAAGCAGGCAACTGGAGTTTGCAGCTTGGAAATATGTGAGAAACCTTAGACTAGGAACAGGCTCTGGGGAAAGGCAAACAGTTAGCAGCTGGAGCATTGTTGAAAGAGTGGGAGGTTGGAGGAGAGCAAGGGAAATTGGGGGGGGGGGGAATTGGAAAAGGGAACAGAGGGAGGAGATGAGAAGATGCATTGAGATGAAGATAGGAGCGAGATGTTAAAAGGGGGCAAGGAAAGGACGTCGATATTTTTGTGCATGTTTGTAGCTAGAGTGCAACCCCAGATTTAAAAATCATGGACAAGGATCTTTACTCATTTAGTGTCAAGAAAGCACATTATGCTCAACGCCAGCCAATTAATCAGCATCACCAGCAGCTGCGAGCTTCCAGATACAGGATTAATGACGTTTACATTTTTAAAATGTCTTCAGTCTTTATCCAAAGGACAGCGATTCTGACATAAGGGGTTTCAATTTATATCTGAACATCTTGGCCACCTTCCATTTTCAATGATGCTTCTATCAACTCTTCCAATTTAAAATCATTGGAAGCATACTTTCCAACCTCCCGAACCCAAGTTTAATTACCTATAATCACTTTCCGTTTTATGTCATAAGGAGTAACATTTTGATGAAACAATTGAATAAAATCAAATGAAAGACAATTTGGTTTTGAGTAATCAAACCAAGAATTACAATATTATGAAAACTTACTCTTCAAAGATGCTATCTATCCTGTTGATTTTTTTCCAGCATTTTGTTTTGATGTATTTTACAATCCTTTGTCTTTAAACAATTTTTATAACTATTCATAATTAAAGTCAAACCATTGGGTTTGTGAAGGAGCACCAACAATTGAACAGAAGGCTGATGAGAAATAATGAGAATGCTACCTAACTAACCTAGACACTGGTATAATTCTGGACTTTAATAAGTCATTAAATGACAAAGATTAAATTCGCAGAGCAAACTTACCTATGTTAAGAAGCTATTCGGGATCTTCTCGCATGCAGTACACATTAAAAAAAACTTTGCCTACTTTATTGGAACAATTAGTAAGAGCCATGGAGAACAAAGAAAATCAAATCCATTTGTGAACTTCAGTTTCACAAGAAATATTTGATCCATAAAAAAATATTGGACAATGCTTTATGTATTACTTATTCATAAAGGTGCTCTGAGAAATTTAAAAGTATGTAGATAAATGTCAATGCTCTGTATACAAATCGCAATAATCAATTTACTTGATTAAAAATTAACAATAGTTGGCTAATCATTTTTCATAAATTGTTTTCAGCTTCTTTTGTTGAAGCATTCAAAAAAAATCACTGCAGGCAAGGGGCATCTTCATCCCATTTCAACTCATTTGTCTCAAATCAAGGAAGCCTAGATTGCTTCCCTGAACCCCCACATTCCGCAATTACCCTTTCTGACTTTTTTCATTCCTTCTCCAGGCCCAGATTTTATTATTTTCATTCTATGCATCACCAGCCCTTTGAGCAGAAATTTATTCAACATTTTGTAATTTTAAGCATACCATATTGTATGGGTTTTGGGAAAGTGTTACAATGAAAAGTCAGGTTATAATAATGTTTTCCTTTCAAGAGCATTTTGGCACCTATTTTCAAAATAATTTATCTAATTAGTCTTCACGTTTACTCTTTATAAAACATTATACTATTTTCCAGATTGAAAATTACCCACTACTTGAAAATTAATACTATATTGTGTCCAATACATCAAAGTTTCCCAATAGTCAATGACTCGCCCAATGACCAACAATCCACAATTCCCAATTAGGCTGTTAGTGGGCTAATCATTTTCCTAATGTATTATCATTGAAATTCTGATCATTTTGAGTAGCTTGCTTACATGGAAGTTCATGTTCATGATACCAAAGTTGATAAATTTACATAAATTATTTCTATCTGGGCATATTACTGCAAACAGTGAAAATGTGACTAAGAATGATGGTTTGAATATTGTAGTTCTAACTTGGTTGGCACAACTTTATTCCACCAGGCATTTGTTGTTATCCTCAGCTTTTGACAGATGACCCTGTTATATAAATTGCTTTATAACTCTCCATGCGAAGTAGTATCATCACCAGTAACATAAAATAGTTGATGCTGCTTGATTTCTTGGGCATGTAAAAAGTTGAAAAATTATATAAAACATGTTAATTTTATAATTTATTTAATTACAAGCAAAGTTAATTAGCTCAGACTGCGTTCATGATAATTCCACAAGATAGAATGAGGTGGGCTAATTTTTAAATTTGATTTTTATATATAATGCTCAGAGTATTCTTGTTCATTTCCCCAAAAAATAAAGTGAAATACCAATTTGAAATTTCACAAGAAGTGCTAAAAAGGTTTATTGCATTAAAATTAAAGTAAATCAATAAAACCACTGTGACCAGTTTTGCAAAATTCTGAATGCACTAATGAATTATTTTTCAGAAGGCTTGATTTTTTCGTTACTGAGAAATCTAAACCAGTGATGCGAAGGTAAATGCACGGTGAAGTAGACATAAGCTTTGAGCGTAAAGAAAGACGATCAATGTAGGACTACTGGTAAAGTCATGAAAAGCTGTGCGCAGTTTTATTTTCTTTGTATTCTATCTTTACATTCCAAAAAAAACGCAGTCCCTGGCCTATAACCATTATGAAAGTTTTCTCACAAATTCATTGTACATCTCATTTCTTTTACATATAGGATTAATAGTTTAGGCATGTAGGTGGCATGATTTCATCAAAAAGGCTAATTTTCACTTAGGAAATCAAAAGATAATAAATAAAAAGGTGCTAACTTTAGCATTGAGACTTCAAATTCTTAGATATAATATATATACTGCACACAACGTGATACCAAATCCTCAAGCTCTCCTGATGATAACTCTCCACAACTATTTTAAAGCATACAAATGTGAAACCTTTATAGTGTGTGTGTGTGCGCGCGCGTATGTATGTATGTATGTGTGTGTGTATGTATGTTTGTATGTGTGTGTTTGTTTTTGGAGAGAAAGAGAGAGAGAAAGTGAGAAGGGGAAGAGAGAGAGAGAAAGATCAAGTGGAGATTGGGGAAGAGAAATTAAAAGCTTTAAAAACCCTAGCAAAATAGATTCAAGATCTTTTTTTTCAAAAAAAGTGATTAAACAAAAAAATATCTATAACTAGACAAAGCAACTAGATCAGCAATATTTAACAAAATTAAAATCATTACAACAAAATAGTCAAACAAAACGTATTATTTTTCTTTTCTTTCATCTAGGGCAAACTAACAAGACCCAAATGTATTAAAGTCACTACACACTTGCAAATGGGCCATGTCATCTTCTGGTGTATCAGGAATATGGAAGGAGAAAAAAAAAATACAGCATTCAAAAGCTGAAATGTTACAAGATGATTCAACAGTCACCATGGCAATGGTAGACTCAGAACATTAACCAAGGATGGCATTGCGGAGCTTGCATTACAAGCACCATGAAAAACAGCTGAGTAATGAGATGTTCAATTATCCATTATTCAAGAGCTACAACGCGTTTGAAAAACAAGCTCTTTGTGATTGCTAGTCATTTCTAGACAGGTAACCTTTAAATATCTTTTAGGAAAGCTTTGGGATTTTCTTTTTTTGAAATGACAAGGCTACTAAAACTCATGCACTCCGCAAAAAACCTCATGCAGTAGTTAAGGTAAACCATCCAAGCAGTTTTATTCATTAATATTCATAAATACACACAGCAGCTTCATTAGAGATTTTTCAATTTGTTTTCCTCTTCGGTTGAATGTGGAGTATTAGGAGAGCCTTTTGTATGGCAAGGTACAGGAAGCAGAGATTGCCTCTGGCACTGCTACCTACATTTACCTGCTAGAAGTAAAAATTAGTAAGTGGAATCAATTATCTTATTTTTTTTCTTCCTTGAATGTACACAATGTAACAAGAGTGACAGACCTGAAATTACAATCACCAAACAAACCCAAAGATAGCTGTTGTCCACTTTCATTGGCAGTTACAGCACAGAGGACATTGTCTGCAAAGTGGGACATCATCAAAGAGGATGTGGCGGAGGCTCATTTCCTTTATTACTCTCTTTTAAATTTAGGTTTTCTAAAGCAACATCTAAAGGCATAATATCTACACAGCCAATAGCACCAAAATCTGTGAATTCCCCTCGCTCATCCTCATCTGAGGATGAACTTTCTTCTCGCATCAGGGTGGAGAGGAGAAGCTCCTGCACAAACAGGCTGTGGTCTGCTCGCTCACTTTCCAGTGATTGACGTTCTCCTTCAGACATCTTCGGCTCATTCAACCTGTTGATAGCACAAAAATATGTTTTATTCACTGACAAAAAAATGTTTGACACAAACTTCAAACTTCAGATTTGCTTCAACCAAATTTTCTTTGCCTGATCAAATGTTAATCTTAAAGCTTCGTTTTACACAACATTGGAAGATTCCCTGGCAAATTCAGGATTCAAACCCACATTTCTGATTGCTTTTAAAATGAAGAAAAAATAACTTTTCATTACAATTTAATGGTCAACAGATTGAATGAAACAAGTAACTTTGCTTCTCAAAAAAAAAAGTGCAATCTCATCAGAGGATACCTGCATTTCTGGTGAAATAATTTTCAGAACTAAAACTACTGCAACTAAGAAAATAAATCAAATAGCAACTGGCATATATTAAGCTTCTATCCAGAATTATCCTCCAGCAACTTTTAAATAGGCTGAACAAACTGCTTTAATCACCAAAATAAACATACAACAGAAAAATAAAGCCAGTGGTGTCCACCAATTTAGTATTGATTCAATACCTGCAATGATTACAATAAAATTATTCATTTATTTATACATCGATATCAAATTAATACTAAAACCTGAATACATTATCACACAACAATAAAAACTTTGACCTGTTAAGGTACATTTAGTGGCCATTTGGCACATCAGGTGTATTCCAGAATATGAATCCTATCCGTCCTTTTCACTCACTCTTTCCTCATAGCCCTGCAATTATTCTTGTATCTATTCAATTCACTTTTGAAAGCCCTGATGGATTCAGTTTCATGACTTGCACAGGCAATTAATTCCAGATTACAACTAATCTCTGCATAATATGTTTGCCTTCTATCTTTTGGCAGTAACATTTTTAAATTTAGTCCAGAAACGATCAGCTTCCTTCTAATCCTATGTCATAATCTACATTAAACATTTTCTCAATCTTCTTTATTCTGAAAAAAATCTTAGCTGGATGTTTTTTGCGTACCAGTGAAGTCTTAATTTAATGACAAGGTGGTCCAACTGAAAGCCAGGCTCTGCCTCATAGCCCGAGCAAACACACATGTGCAGACACAAACACTGCAAGCACATACAAGTAGGTTATGAGCCATTCTTTCTATATGAGCCACACAACCTTTATTTAAACTTTTCTTTTCTTCAATCAGATTTTGCACCTATGCCACTTCTCCTAAATACCTCCCTCAGTCACCTCCTTCCTCTTCACTCAAATCATTCCCCTTTAGCCAACTTCCTTTTCCTTTCCTTCTCAATCCCCTAACTCAACCACCCTCCCCCAAAATGTACTTCCAGCTGTTGGCATCTTTGAAGCACAGCAACCCACACACATGCACGTTATCCGTTGTCTTCAGGTCCATTCCCTGACTGCCTGCCTGCCCGTCCTAGCAGCCATGCTTCCCAAAACATAATGCTTAGTTTAGAGCCTAGAACCTCCCCTTGAAAACCTTGGAAGAATCTTCAGCCACTGATCCTTGCAGGCATAATACTATCTACCAATACTCTGCAGATGGTGAATCTTGATGCACGTGCCCAGTTGATGTATGCTATTCATTCCTCAGGGGTAGGAACATCCCAATCAGCTGCCAGCATAATTCAGCATATATACAATGACTAAATCCATGCTATCCATTACCAGGAGTCAAGTCTCTGAGAAGGAATATAACACCTCATCTACTAGTGTAATCCCTAGTCCATCACCAAATGAAATGGAAAAAGAGCACTTGGGAGAGCATTAAAAATCTCAAATCTACTTATTGGAAACATGCAGAAACCCAAAGTACATGTTAGAAAGAGCACACCATCTCCCACACCAACTCCATCTCCCCCCCAACCCCCCTCCAATTAAGCACCTCCCACCCCATTTTTGGCAAAGTCTGCCAGTCCCACATTAGATTTTTTTAGATTTAGAGATACAGCACGGAAACAGGTCCTTCGGCCCACCGGGTCCGCGCCGCCCAGCGATCCCCGCACATTAACACTATCCTACACACATTAGGGACAATGTTTACATTTAATTAACCCAGCCAATTAACCTACATACCTGTACGTCTTTGGAGTGTGGGAGGAAACCGAAGATCTCGGAGAAAACCCACGCAGGTCACGGGGAGAACGTACAAACTCCGTACAAACGGCGCCCCTAGTCAGGATCGAACCTGAGTCTCCGGCGCAGCATTCACTGTAAGGCAGCAACTCTACCGCTGCGCCACCAATCCGCCCTGCCTTAGCTTAACCAGCCACCTCACAACCCATAGAACAAGTGGAAGCTAGTCAATCTCAAACCCAAGGGATTCATTGAGGGAAAGACCAAGACAAATAGGAGCAACACTGCAGCTGAGGACTTAGCCTACAAGTAAGCAGTAGGAAAGAACTGCAGATGCTGGTTTAAATTGAAGGTAGACACAAAATGCTGGAGTAACTCAGCAGGATAGGCAGCATCTCTGGAGAGACGGAATGGGTGACGTTTCGGGTTGAGGCCCTTGTCTTACTGTCTCCGACTACATGCTATCTCTGTCCCACCCATTCCCCTGACATCAGTCTGAAGAAGGATCTCAACCCGAAACGTCACCCATTCCTTCTCTCCAGAGATGCTGCCTGGCCCACTGAGTTACTCCAGCATTTTGTGTCTATCTACAAGTAAGCAGTGTACATTGAAAAAATAAACAACACCAAGGGAAGTACTTTAAATGTCATACATGAAGAGCAATGCGAACTGTTTAAAATAAAATCTACAGAAGAAAAAGGAGTGACAGACCAGCTCAAGGTAAAGAATAGGTTTAACACATTGATTTAGTAGCCGATTTGGATGTCATGCATACACAGACCTGAATCATTGCTATAATTCTCTCTGCCTTTAACACCATTATACCATCCAAACTTATCATCAAACTCGTGGGACGTGGTGTCAGCATTCATCTCTGCAACTAGATCCTCGACTTCTTGATCAACAGACCCCAATCAGTGAGGAGTAGGGGGACAAACATCCTCTACGATAATCCTCAACACTGGTCCACAGTCCCCTTCTATACTCCTTGTACACCCACGACTGTGCGGCCATGTAAAAATCTAGATTTGTTTTTCAAATTCAGATGACACCACCATTGTGGGCTAGATATCAAATAGTGATGAGATGAGCACAGGAAGGAGATCGAAAACCTTCAAGAGTACAGGAAGGAGACAGAGAACCTTCAAGGCCCAGTATTATCTTCTCCCCATAAACAGAACTGCCCTGGCAGACCCATTGTTTCTGCTTGTTCCTGTCCTACTGAATTACTTTCCACCTACCTCGACTCCATCCTATCCACCCCCCCCAGTCCAATCCCTCCATAGCTATGTCCAAGACACATTACACACCCTTCGTCTCTTCAATGACTTCTGTTTTCCAGGCTGCACCACCCTCATCTTTACTATGGATGTTCAGTCACTCCATCCCCCACCAGGAAGGTCTTAAAGCCCTCCATTTCTTCCTCGACCGCAGAACCAACCAATTTTCCTCTGCAAACACTCTCCTCCGCCTAGCAGAGCTGGTCCTTACTCTTATCAACTTCTCTTTCAACTCCTCCCACTTTCTCCAATTCCAAGGCACAGCCATGGGCAGTTGTGTGGGCCCTGCAAAGACTATCCCCTACTCCCAATTTCTCCGTCTGCGCCACATCTAGGCCCGAGATGAGGTGTTCCATACCAGGACATCTGAGATGTCCTCATTCTTTAAGGGAACGGGAGTTCCCCTCTTCCATCATAGATGAGGCCCTCATCCCGCAACTCCGCTCCCCCTCCCCCGTCGCAACAGGGACAGTCCCCCTAGTCCTTACCTTTCACCGAAACTGTCGCATATAGCACACAATCCTCTGACATTTTCACCACCTCCAACGGGATCCCACCACTAGCCACATCTTCCCATCTCCACCCCTTTCCAAAGACCATTTCCTCCGCAACTCCCTGGTTAACTCGTCCCTTCCCACCCAAACCACCCCTTCCCCAGGTACCTTCCCCATTAACTGCAGGAGATGCAACACCTGTCCCTATACATCCTCCCTCAACTCCATCCAAGGACCCCAAGTCTTTTCAGGTGAGGCAGAGGTTCACTCGCTTCTCCGCCAACCTCATCTACTGTATCCGTTGTTCCAGGTGTGGACTCCTATATATCGGTGAGACCAAGCGCAGGTTCGGCGATCGTTTCGTTGAACACCTCTGCTCAGCCTGCCTAAACTACCTGATCTCCCGGTTGCTAAATCTTCTGGTTGTTAAACTCCCCCTCCCATAGTAACATATAATGCAAGTACAATTACAAAATGATAGCGGGAAGAAAATGGATAAATGTTACGGTTTATCTTGTTTCATAAGGTGAAACTATTTTGTGAAATTCCTTTACAGCTGTTATTCCAATGGGCTTACTTACCTTGTGAGCAAGAACTGGGAATTTTGGGAGGCTTGGTGGCTGTTTTCTGTGGTGATTGTGTTGTTGGTCACTGTAGTCTGTGTGACTGTGGTGCTGAGGCTGCCGGTGTTGGTGCGTCTTGTTGCATTACGTGCAGACTCCAGCTGCTGTCGTGCTGCCTGAGCCTGCTGCCTCTCCAACTGCAGCTGCATTTGCAGCTGTTGTAATTGAGAAGCAGAAGGGCCAGAGGAGTTTAGTTGTCCTCCAGCAGAACGTCTCACACCTGATAACTGCGATAACAGTTCTGCAACCAATACAAATAAATTATTTAAAAGCAAGTTGATAAATTGTCAAAGATAAATAGAAAACACTAGAACATACATTACAGATCTATCAGTGCCTGCAGACAAAGGGAGTGGTTCTGTCGACTCAAATTGAGGATAACTCGTTCGTCCTAAAGAATGCAAGATGCTTATGCCCGATTTCTTTCCACATGGAATTACTAATGCACACCAGCTACCACATGGTGCTGGTCTGCAGATGCACCACAGCAAGCATACTGTCAGGTTGCATCGCAGCTTGGTTTTGGTAACAGCACTGCCCAAGACCACCAGAAACTGCAGAGTTGTGGATGTAGCCATGTCCATCACACAGACCAGACTTCCCATCATTGAGTTCATCTATGCTTCAAGCTGCCTTGGAGAAACAGCCAACAGAGTCAAAGATTTGTCCCAACCCGGTCATTCTCCCTTCTCCTTGCTCCCGTCGGAGCTTGAAAGCACG
This sequence comes from Rhinoraja longicauda, assembly GCF_053455715.1. Taxonomy (NCBI): domain Eukaryota; kingdom Metazoa; phylum Chordata; class Chondrichthyes; order Rajiformes; family Arhynchobatidae; genus Rhinoraja; species Rhinoraja longicauda. Next base: position 39,624,899 of record NC_135955.1, read on the forward strand.
CAGCACCAGACTCAGGACAGCTTCTTCCCCTCTGTCATCGGAACAGTCCTTCCACAAACTACTGTACTGTTCGATTCACCTCTACCCAATTGAGGACATTGGACTTTGATTATGAACTGTTGCTCTACAGTGCTCAGAACTATATTCTGCACTCTTTATCTATTCCTTTGCTCTATTATATTTCAGTTTTAACTAATTGTATTTATGTATGGTATATTTGATCTCCCGGTTGCTCAGCACTTTAACTCCTCCTTGCATTCCCAAACTGTCCTGGGCCTCCTCCATTGTCAGTGAGGCCCAGCGCAAAATGGAGGAACAGCACCTCATATTTCACTTGGGTAGCTTACACCCCACCGGTATGAACATTGACTTCTCTAACTTCAAGTAGCCCTTGCTTACCCTCTCTTTCCATCCTCTCCCTCTTCCCAGTTCCCCCACAGTCTTACTGTCTCCGACTACATTTTATATCTGAACCGCCCACTCCCGACACCAGACTGAGAAGGGTCTCGACCCGAAACGTCACCCATTCCTTCTCTACAGAGATGCTGCCTGTTCCACTGAGTTACTCCAGCATTTTGTGTCTACCTTCGATTTAAACCAGCATCTGCAGTTCTTTCCTACACATATGGTATATCTGATCTGTTTGGATAGCATGCAAACAAAGCTTTTCACTGTACCTTGGTACATGTGACAATCATAAACCTAAATCTCCAAGAGGAAGAGGAGTGTGGAGACACAGAGAGGGCCATAAGTGACTGCAAGTTGAAAGAGTCAGAGAGTCATAGAGTGATGAACGTGAAAACAGGTCCCATATCGGCCAACATTTCCCAGCTACATCTGCCGGCGTTTGGCCCTCCAAACCTGTCCTATCCATGTACCTGACGAACTGTGTCTTAAATGCTGGGATAGTCCCTGCCTCAACTACCTCCTCTGGCAGCTTGTTCCATACCCCCACCACCCTTTGTGTGGAAAAGTTGAAAGCGTTTTAGAACTGAAAGGGTTAAGGGTGTACGTGCAGAGGAATGACTCAGGCAAGAAATATGTGGAAACAAGATAAAATGCTGTGATTAGCTGAAATTGCAATGTCGTGCATGACAAAAACAAAAACAGATTCAAGGTGTTGTGACTAAAAAGATAGGACGCACGATTATTAAGTAAAACCACACAGAAAGACAAGTCTGATCCAGACATGATAAGAACTGGTGCCAGAAAAGATAACAATTGGTGGAGGAATGTGCCGATTGTGTGATTAACTACCCGTGATTACTCAGGTATAAATGTACTGTCTGTGAACAATTCAATTGAGTGGGACTACGAAGGACAGCGAGTATGTAGCCATAATCGGGGTTGCTCTCCCACTCCCGCATGCGTGAAAAAAGGCATTGTTTCATTCTTAAGGTGACTCTGTGGTTCGTTGTCTGAAAGCACGGATAGAACTTTAACAAAGTTACCCCTCAGATTCCTATTAAAACTTTTCCCCTTCAATTTAATCCTATGTCCTCTTGTCCTCGATTCACCTACTCTGGGCAAGAGACTGTGCATCAATACAATCTATTCCTCTCATGATTTTATACACTTCCATAAGATCACCCCTCATCCTGCTCTCCAAGGAAAAGAGTCCCAGCCCACTCACCTCTCCTATAGTTCAGACCCTCTAGTTGTAAATCTTCTCTGTACCCTTTCCAGCTTGACATCTTTCCTAAAATATGGTGCCCAGAACTGAACACAATACTCTAAATGGGGCCTCATCAACGTCTTATACAACTGCAACATAACCTCCCTGAAGAAGGGTCTCGACCCGAAACGCCACCCATTCCCTCTCCTAGATGCTGCCTGACCTGCTGAGTTACTCCAGCATATTGTGATACCTTCGATTTTTAGCAGCATCTGTAGTTATTTTCCTACTCCCTACCTCTATACTCATTACTCTGACAGATGGCCAATGTGACAAAAGGCTTTACGACCACCCTATATACCTGCGACTCCACCTTCAAGGAAGCATGCACCTGCCTTCCTATTCCCGTCTTCAGGTGGATCACACTGAATCTGTCTGAAGATGGGTCCCGACCTGAAATGTAATCTGTCCATTTTCTCCAGGGATGCTGCCTGAACTGCTGAATTACTCCAGCAATTTTCTGTCTATCTTTGGTATAAACCAGTATCTGCAGTTCCTTTTAACTATTTTGAGCTCAACATCATGGTGCGCTTGGAACTCATTAAGGCATGGGTGCAACTGTACAAATGTGTGGCCTCTGCTGAGGATAGACAAATCAGCATTTGAGAGGGAGAGGCCGGGGTGGGGGGGAGGAGACAAAGATATGGCTGGGGCCACAAGTAGCATCAAAAGTGGCCAAGTGAAAAGGGAGTTCAGAGGAAAGAGAGAACAGATTTGTATGTTGTCAAAGATTGTGTTGAAGCTTAGTTGGAAGATTTAAGGTTGCATGATCAGTTTAACATGTAAAGAGAATTTAAACAATCAAAAAGAGATGAGAACTAGTTTCCAATGATAAATAACGTTCATAATTCAGATTCCAGATTTCAAGGTGAACCAGGTGAGATTTTACAATATCTGGTGGTTTCATTTGTCCAGATTTATTCAAATAGTTTTCATATGATTTTAACTTTCCAAGTTGTCATGAAGAAATCTGAACTTGTGTCTTCAATCTAGCCTCTCAATTACTATTCTAGCACATACCCATTGTGTACAACTGCAATAATCTTGTAACGGTTATTCATTTTCTTTTATATTTTTCAAATAGTTATTCCCAATTTACATTTGATTGCAATGAATATAAATTGAATTGTTTGCTAATAAATCCATCAGCACATTGCACTCAAGAATCTCAAAGTCTTATCTTATAAAGATCTTAGCAGCTGTGAACGTGCAGCACCCTACCCACTTAAGATCAATCTCGATCTTATCATTAAAGCTGCAGACCAGGGAAATGCCGTGGGAATCTGGCACAGGACCTTTACCCTGCAGAGGCCAAACAGCTTTCTGTCTTTCAAGACAGCTATCTGTTACTGTATTTTTAGCCCAATATCATTCCGTTATTATATACATCGTTAGAAATTTAAACTTACCAGCTATTGGATCCATAGCTTCCCTATTGCTTGGAGAATATGAACTTTGTGAGGACGAAAGTCCACCAGTGGAACTGCTAGTAAAGTGCATGTTTGATCTACGAGCACGCGGTCCTCCAAGACCTCGGCCAGGATGAAACATCCTACGTACGTGTCGAACACCACTGGATTCATCATAAATAATCATTAAGGAAATGCAATAAATGGGAAGGAAAATTTCCAACAAATTAAAATTTCAGAGAGTAATTATATTGACCATATCTCCTGCATTACAGCATTGAGTGTAAGAAAACTCACCCTTACGGAATCTGCAAATCATTGCCAAAACATATGAGATACGCATCAAAGGTTCACTTTCAAGGAATTTACATACATGTGTGTAAATACAAAGATGTAAATACAATGAATAAATTCTGTAAAAAGACCCTTCATCTAGTCTGTCAAGCCCCTTATAATTTTTTTAAGCTTCAATTCTTTCATTCTTTTAAACTCTAAATATATAGTTCCACTCCAGTCACATATATCAAACCTGCCATCAATGGGACCAGACTAGTAAATCTTCACTGTACTCCATCCAGGACAAGTACATACTTTCTCACATTGAGATTAAACAGATGCACTAGTCCAGGAGTAGTCTCACCTTGTCTCATACAACTGAAATGACTTCCTTGCTCATGTATTCAAATACTTGTACAACTACATTTTATCAAATAATGTAATATCCATTTAACAGACTGGCTCTATTTTTGTCCTGAAGCATAGGAGGTTGAGGGGTGAACTTAGAGACATATAAAATCATGAGGGGCATTGAAAAGGTACATGGCCAGTCTTTTTCACAATGTAAGGAAGTCTAAAACTAGAGGACATAGGTTTAAGATGATAGGGGAAAGATTTAAAAGCAACCTGATGAACATTTATTTTTACACAGAGGGTGGAGCATATATGGAACGAGCAGCCAGGGGACTGAGAAACAGGGACAATTAAAATATTTAAATAGGCATTTAGATAAGTGCATGGATAGGAAATGTTTAAGAAGGATATGGGGCAAATGCAGGAAAATGGGACAAATGCAGCTTGACAACTTGGTCAGCATGGACAAGTTGGACCAAAGGGCCTGTTTCCATGCTGTATATCTCTACAATTCTAGTCAAACATGATTTTCTTTTCATAAATCCACATTAACGCTGCTCAATTAAATTATTTTCAAGTTCGGTTATTATATATTTCATTGTAATTTGAGCATTTTCCCTGACACTGACATTAAGCCAACAGGTCAATAGTTAATTGTTCTTTCTCTCCTTTTCTTAAATATTGAGACCACATTTGTTACTCTATAATTCACAAGAACAATTCCAGAATTTACAGAATTTCCATTATCTCTAAAATCACCCCCTTCAAAACAAAAGGATGATCAAGTCCTTGGGATTTATCAGTTTAAAACCTGTTGTGACTAAAATCAAGTTCCTTAATTTCCTCACTTTCACTAAATATCTTAATCAGCCATTTCTTTTGGCGAGTTTCGTATTCTTCCATGTAGAAAAAAACAGGTAATTGCTTAATTCCTCTGCCATTTCATGATCCCATTATAAATTTTGCTGTCTTTGTTTACGAGGAGGAAATTTGTGCTCATTTGGCTGTTTTCTTTTTACATCAGGAAACAAGATCTTTCTGATCATCTACTCTTCTATTTTATTTTGCCTCTATTAATTTTCCACACAGATGGGTATATGTAAAGAGCTGCCAGAGGAAGCTGCAGAGGTGGGTAAAATTACAATGTTTAAAGGGAATTTGGAGAGGTACATGGCTAGTAAAAAAAGTTAGAGGGATATGAATCAAATGCAGGCAAATGGAACTAGCTTGGATAGACAGCTTGGGCAACATAAAGAAATACTTTTAAACTCTAAAAAATATAGTTCCACTCTAGTCAATTTTACATATATCAAAACTGCCATCAATGGGACTAGACTAGGAAATCTTCACTGTACTCCATCCAGGACGTACATACTTTCTCACATTGAGATTAAACAAATGCACTAGTCCAGGAGATTAAACAAACCCATTGAGTTGCTCCACCATTTTGTCGCTTTTTTAGTTGAAAGAATTCCTTGAAGTCAAGGAAGGCCTACAAAAGACTTTAATACATGACTACATGCAAGCAAATTTGTTGCTTTAACTTGTCCAACAAAGCAAGATCACACAGATTCCAGAATCAAAAGAGATTCATATGTAATCTGTTGGAATTGTGGAGAAGAATGATGTTCAGAACCATTTGGCTAAGATACAGCAAGACTCCTGGACATAAATTGTACAGCTACATTATCTTTCAGAACTGCATCTTGCTGATAATTTTGCATCTGAATTATTTAGCTATGGGCATCAATAACATGTCTCAATTTAGATTTAATAAATTTGTTTGAAATTAAAAGTTGCATGATATGGATGAAGCTAACAAGATAGCTGAAAAGAAGAGAAATATTATTTTTGAATATAGAAATTTTCACTAATTTGAAAAAAATCAAAGGAGAACTTTCTTACAATATTCTCAATAGGCAAATTACGTGATCCAACCAATTATGCAAGCAAATGCAATAATAGGATGGTTTACAAACATTTCCCAAATAAAGAAATATCATGGTGTAATGCAAAAATTCATAATGGCACAAGCAGACTGCATTCAACACAATCAACAGTTTTCCTTTAAGCACGTACAAAAAAATGTTATACTCAAAGAAAGGATATTAAATCTCTAGGAGCCCTGTGTTCAAGTGTAAGATGAGCTGCAAAGTCGTCTGTGACATGATTAGGATCCCCACCAGGTAATGCTGCACAGATTGGACAAACCTGCAACACATTAAAAAGTTAAATGATCACATAATTATTATGAAGTACAGAGTTCAGGCAAGTGTATGCAAATGCTTTGGGATGAGGAAATAAAGAAAGCCTTAATGTGAATATTCAGAAAAGGAACTGAACTATCTTGAGAAGTGCAGAAAAAACCCAAGAGAGGATAGTTCATGACAAATCCACTGTTTCCATCCTTTTACATTAAATACATACAGATTATACGTTAGAGTAGGAAAGTTGGTCCTTTGTGCTAGCACTTTCAATAAATTACTAGACCGTGGCCCAAACCTCTTTGGTGCAGCACCCTCTCCTCCCCCCTCCCCCTCCCCTTGCCCCTTGCCCCTCCCTCCACCCCCTCCCCCTCCCCTCCCTCTCCCCTCCACCATCCCCTTCCACCCCCCTTATCCTCCCTAGGAGATAGATTTAAACTTTAAAATGTGAATAACTTTTAAAATATAACACCGATTCCAATGAAACGTCTTCATTTGCACCAAAGGGATGACGGTGAGTAAGGTGGGCCTAAAATTGTCACGCTATCGTGTACTGTTTTGGCTGTAGTTCAGGAACAAACAAACGAACTAGAGTTTTAGTCTATAGATGACTGATCTAACTATAACCTTAACTGTTCATTACTGCCAATGAATGCCCAATAATCTTTCAAGAGTCACGAATCGAGTGTTTTATTGTCATATGTTCTGAAATGGAACAATTACATTTTTACTTGCAGCAGCACAACAGATATATAAACATAGTACACTGTAAGCACCATAATAAACAAAAACACAAACAAACAAAAACAGTGCAAAGAAAAAAACAATGTCCCCAAATCCATATAGTTGGGATCTTCTTTGGAGTTTGTTGTGTTAAATAGCCTGATGGTTATTGGGAAGAAGTTGCTCCTGAACCCGGATGTTACAGTTTTCAAGCTCCTATACCTTCTTCCAGATGGCAGGAGTGAAATGAGAGTGTGGCCATGGTGGTGTCCAGCAGGTTTTTCCCCCTCACTTTCAAATGTACAAATTTGTAGATCTTCCAAATTCCTTAATATACAGTAAACCCTAGTTTTAACTGACCCCTTTATAACGGAATTCAGTTATAGCAGACGGACATGCTAATGCTTCTCAGGTCGCTCTGTCTCTTGGCCGCTTGGGGGCCTGGCTTCCAACGTTACCCCCGACTAGCAAAGGTGCACCATCGAGCCCTTCTTCACCCACTGCACGGTCCAGTTGAAGCAGCTACTGTTGTGGCTCACTTTGTAGCCCGGAGGACAGCGCTTTCTTTGGGCCACCACCATCGACAGGAGCTCACGATCACCATGGGGCTAACTCAACCTCCCACCTACTGCTGCTTCTTCCTGTTGGTCGTTGCTATGTCCGTCACCATTTGACCACCGCCGCCTCCTGCTCCCATCGTTCTGTCCACTCGGTCTCCCCACACTTCCACGGCCACCTACTTCTCCTTCTGTCTCAGAGTCCTCAACATCACCTTGGAAGCAGCAGTAGGTGAGAGGGGAGGGACCCCCAAGGTGAATAAGCGCATCTTGCATTGACAGCGCCCTGAAGAAAGCACTGTCCCCAGGGGCTACAACGTGAGCCATAACAACAGCCGTGCCACCGGAACATGCAGTGGGTGAAGAAGTGCAAACCAGTAGCATCAGTGCCTAGTTTCAAGGTGAAATGCCATAAAGTGCTGGAGTAACTCAGCAAACTAAATCAGTCTGAAGAAGGGTCCCGGCAACACCTACCTGTGTTCTCCAGCGATGCTGCCTCAGCCGCTGATTTACTCCAGCACTTTGTGTACTTTTGTGCATTAACTGCCATCTGTATTTCTTTGTTTCTTGGTTATAAGAGAATCAATAACAAGACACCATTTCACCACACTTCACCAAAGATGATCTTGTGCATCATTTATTGTTGTCCAGTGATCTATTAACCCATTAAAGACCACAATAAAAACAGAACACTCAGGTCAGGTGGCATCTGTGCAAAGCAAAGTTGATCTTTCAAGTCAAAGAAGTTTCTTTTGGCTCCTTCTCCAGCAAAGGGTCTTTAACCTGAAGTATTAATTTTGTTTCTCCTACCTACTATTTCCAGCATTTTTTCTCTTTATTTTAGATTTGCAGCACTTGCAGTTGGTTTGATTTTCCATTCAAATTTACGATGTAAAAGAGAGGGAGAAAGGAAATCCCTTTTATATTCCCACCAATTATTTAACTGAACACTACACACAGTGATTTATAGCCAAGCATCAACCTGACTTTTCTTCTTATAGATGCCAATGAGCTTATTGCATTTGTTAAAGCTATACAGTGTCCTCCATAATGTTTGGGACAGACCCATCGTCAATTTATTTGCCTCTGTACTCCACAATTTGAGATTTGTAATAGAAACAAAATCACATGTGGTTAAAGTGTACATTGTCAGGTTTTATTAAAGGGTATTTTCATACATTTTGGTTTCACTATGTAGAAATTATAGCAGTGTTTATACATAATCCCCCTATTTCAGGGCACCATAATGTTTGGGACACATGGCTTCACAGGCGTTTGTAATTGCTAAGGTGTGTTTAATTGCCTCCTTAATGCAGGTAAAAGAGAGCTCCCAGCACCTAGTCTTCCCTCCAGTGTTCCCATCACCTTTGGAAACTTTTATGCTGTTTATCAACATGAAGCTAATAAGAGTCAAAGAAACCATTATGAGACTGAGAAACAAGAATAAAACTGTTAGAGACATCAGCCAAACCTTAGGCTTACCAAAATCAACTGTTTGGAACATCATTAAGAAAAAAGACAGCACTGGTGAGCTTACTAATCACAAAGGGACTGGAAGGCCAAGGAAGACCTCCACAGCTGATGATAGAAGAATTCTCTCTATAATAAAGAAAAATCCCCAAACACCTGTCTGACAGATCAGGAACACTCTTCAGGAGTCAGGTGTGGATTAGTCAATGAGCACTGTCCACAGAAGACTTCATGAACAGAAATACAGAGGCTACACTGCAAGATGCAAACCACTGGTTCGCCGCAAAAATAGGGTGGCCAGGTTACAGTTTGCCAAGAAGTAAAAGTGCAACCACAGTTCTGGAAAAAGGTCTTGTGGACAGATGAGACGAAGATTAACATATCAGAGTGATGGCAAGAGCAAAGTATGGAGGAGAGAAGGAACTGCCCAAGATCCAAAGCATACCACCTCATCTGTGAAATACAGTGGTGGGGGTGTTATGTCCTGGGCATGTATGGCTGCTGAAGGTACTGGCTCATTTATCTTCATTGATGATACAACAACTGATGGTAGTAGCATAATGAATTCTGAAGTGTATAGACACATCCTATCTGCTCAAGTTCAAACAAATGCCTCAAAACTCATTGGCCGGCAGTTAATTCTCCGGCAAGAAAATGATCCCAAACATAATGCTCAAGCAACAAAGGAGTTTTTCCAAGGCTAAAAAATGGTCAATTCTTGAGTGGCCAAGTCAATCACACCACAGGGCTGTGTTCTGAGCCCCATGCTCTACTCCCTCTTCACACACGACTGTGTTCCTGCATTCGACACCAACACCATTGTCAAGTTTGCAGACGACACAACGGTGATCGGGCTTATCACCAACGGTGATGAAACAAAATACAGAGCGGAGGTGCAGAACCTGGCGGACTGGTGCTCTGATAACAACCTGTCCCTAAATACCACCAAGACCAAGGAGCTGATCATCAACTTCCGTAGGTCACATAACGGGGAATACGCCCCGATCTCTAACAACGGGGACAGTGTGGAGAGAGTGTCTAGCTTCAAGTTTCTGGGCACTCACATTTCGGAGGACCTAACATGGTCCAATAACACTGCTGCGCTGGTCAAGAAGGCACAGCAACGACTGTTCTACCCAAGAACACTGAAAAAGTCTGGTCTACCCTAACAGCTGCTGACGACATTCTACCGCTGCACCATAGAGAGCATCCTAACGCATGGCATCCCTGTGTGGTACCTCAGCTGCACGGAGGCAGAAAGGAAAGCTCTTCAGCGGGTAGTCCATAGAGCTCAGAGGACCATCGGAACACAGCTACCGGACTTGGAGGGCATCTACAACACACGATGCCTCAGAAAAGCCACCAGCATCCACAAAGACTCTTCACACCCCTGCAACAGTCTGTTCGAACTCCTTCCATCGGGCAGACGATACAAGGCCTTCTACGCCCGCACCTCCAGACTCAGGAACAGCTTCATCCCCAGGGCCATAGCTGCTATAAACCGGTCCTGCTGAGCCGGATGGTCACATCGCACAGTGATCCGGCACAGATCTACTTGCACTTTATTCTGTCTTAAAACTGTTACAATTTGTTTCGTTGGGTTGCTGTTGTTTAAATTAATTAAATTATTGCATCGTATGGGAGGCGCATTCCCAATCTCGTTGTACCCCTGTACAATGACAATAAAGATATATTGTATTGTATTGTATCACCCGATCTGAACCCAACTGAGCATGCCTTTTATATGCTGAAGAGAAAACTGGAGGGGATTAGCCCCCAAAACAAGCATAAGCTAAAGATGGCTGTAATACAGGCCTGGCAGAGCATCACCAGAGAAAACACCCAGCAACTGGTGATGTCCATGAATCGCAGACTTTAAGCAGTCATTGCATGCAAAGGATATGCTACAAAATACTAAACATGACTACTTTCATTTACATGACATTGCTGTGTCCCAAACATTATGATGCCCTGAAATGGGGGGACTATGTATAAACACTGCTGTAATTTCTACATGGTTAAAAGCAAAATGTATAAAAATGGCCTTTATTAAAATCTGACAATGTGCTCTTTAACCACATGTGATTTTTTCTATTACAAATCTCAAATTGTGGAGTAGAGAGGCAAATAAATAAATGATGGGTCTTTGTCCCAAACATTACGAGGGCACTGTAACAGTGTCAATGGACTGAAATGAGAATGCTTACCCCTTTCTCAGATATTAAAAAACAATCATTATCAGTTGTCTGTGGACAAAGAATAACATGGCTATTTCTGGTGATGGGAAACATATTAATGCTGTTTTAGTTATAATGTGGAAATATCCTTTTAATATAACGAACCAAGGATTAATGCATTAAAACTATGTATAACCATATCAAAATAACTGTTAAAGGTTAAAAACCCGTTAATATTTCATGATCAAAAATTTAAATATGTTTCAGCAAAGCAACACTGCCCTCAAACGATCATGTGTAGTGAGCTCAAATCCCTCTCACAATTGTTACCAAGGTTATAATTTATTCGACCATAGTGCAGAGACGCAAAACTGAGAACAGCAGAAACAATGTTGAAAAACTGTCCTTTACAAAACTAATTTTGCTTCTTTTGGAAAGACTGGCAAGGTTTTTTTTCCAATGTGAAGACTCATTTCATCATTGCAACACATGCTAACACGTAGCAACTAAAAGAAAGTGAAGAACCTGTGTACAGGTGCTCCCCGACTCACGATGCTTCGACTTACAATATTTTGACTGCAATGGTTCAAACGGCAGCGAGCCGCAGCTCGCTTCTGGTCACGTGATCAGATGTATTAAATGCATTTCGACTTACGATATTTTCAGTTTCCGATGGATTTCTCCGAACGTAACCCTATTGTAAGTTGAGGAGCACCTGTACAAACATTTATGGCAAGCAACTTTGGAAAAGATTAAATGCTTGTCTGGCCTACTACTTAAAAATATTATAGGACTGAATTGTAAATAGTCCAAAGACAACTTTGTAAACCTTTCTACTTGGAAGCTTTAAAGAAAGTTTATCTTACACTAAAAGTTATACCCTTTATCCTGTATCTGCACACTGTGGTCTGCTTGATTGTAATCATGTATAATCTTTTCATTGACTGGATAGCACGCAACAAAAAGTGTTTCACTGTACCTCAGTACACGTGACCATAATAAATATATTAATATCAATTCTTACATTATATATATATACAAAAGGATATAGATCAGCTACAGAAATGAGTGGAGAAATTGCAGTTAGAGATTAATATGAGCAAGTTTGAGGTGTTGCACTTTAGAAAGCTGAATGCAAAGGGAAAGTGTGCAGCTAATGGCAAGACCCTTAACAGCATTGATGTATAGAGATATCTTGGGGGCCAAGTCCATAGCTCCCTGAAAGTGGCAACAAAAGACACAGCAGTAAAGAAGGCGTATGGTGCGCTTGCTTTCATTTTTTAGGGCATTCAGTGTAAGAATGAGGAAATCACTTTGCAGCTATAGAAAGCTTTGGTTCCCCTACATCTTCTGGATCAGCCTACCTTATCAGACATCATTCGAAAGAAAGTTTTAACTGATTGGCAGTCAGTTACTTCTGCACAACTTCTGAAAGTTAATGCTGACGAAGGGCAAATAACTCCATGTGATGTTGTAGTGGCCTGGCGGAGGCCAGAGAAAAGGCAAGACGCCAGGCAGTTTTTAGTAAGATTCTTTTATTAGGCTGCGCTTCAGCCCACAGCGTAGTTCCCCTAGGGTATATGCCACGCCTCCCCCTGGTCAGGCTTTTAACCCCTTACGCCTGTCCGTCACGTAACGAGGGGGCTGACCCAAGGAGTGGCCTGATCCGCCACAGGACCCCCCCCCCCCCAAGAACCGGAGGTACAAAACGGACAGGAGGGCGCACGAGGCGACCAGCCCGGGTGCGCACCATGACCGGCGCAGGGACCGGCGACTGACCGACAGGTGGAGGGGTCGTAGCAGACACTGGAGGGGGTAGCTTGGACGGGGGGCGACCGCGCGGGCGGGGCTGCGCAACCGGCACCGGCCGATCAATGTCCACGTGTGCCGGCTTCAGCCGTGCGACCGAAACAGTCTCTCTGCGACCCCCCATGTCCAGAACGAATGTGGCCGAGCCGTGTTGCAGGACCCGGAAGGGGCCCTCGTACGGCCGCTGGAGAAGTGATCGGTGTGCGTCCCTGCGCAGGAACACAAACTGGCAGTCCTCCAGAGCGGCAGGGACGTGTGGCTGGAAGGTCCCATGACGTGACGTGGGCACAGGTGCCAGCCTGCCCACCGTCTGCCGAAGACGTTGCAGGGTGTCAGAAGGCTGCTCCACTCGACCCTGCGCTGGTGGGATGAACTCCCCGGGAACCGTCAAGGGGGCCCCGTACACCAACTCGGCGGAGGAGGAGGCCAAGTCCTCCTTGGGTGCGGTGCGGATCCCCAGCAAAACCCACGGCAGGGCGTCCACCCAGTCTGGGCCCGTGAGCCGAGCCTTCAGGGCAGCCTTCAGCTGGCGGTGAAAGCGTTCCACCAACCCGTTCGACTGTGGATGGTACGCCGTAGTGTGGTGTAGGCTGACACCCAAGAGTCTTGCCATGGCCGACCACAGTTCCGAAGTGAACTGTGGCCCCCGGTCGGATGTAATGTCCAGTGGCACCCCGAACCGGGCGATCCATTGCGCCGCCAAGGCCCGCGCGCAGGTGGCCGTCGAGGTGTCTGCCAGCGGAATGGCCTCCGGCCACCGCGTGAAGCGATCTACCACAGTGAAGAGGTGGGTCATGGCCCGGGACGGCGGCAGCGGCCCCACGATCTCCACATGAATGTGGTCGAAGCGCTGCCGAGGGACACGAAACTCTTGCAGAGGCGCACGCACGTGTCGCTGGATTTTTGAAGTTTGGCACGGGATGCAGGTGCGTGCCCAGTGCGCGACCTGCTTACGCAGCCCGTGCCACATGAAACTGGAGGATACAAGGGCCACCGTCGCCCGAATGGAGGGGTGACAGTCCGTGGAGCACCTCGAATACCCTGCGACGCCAGACGACAGGGACGATGGGCCGCGGCAGGCCAGTGGAGGTGTCGCACAACAGTGTTGTATCCCCGGGGCCACAGACAATGTCCTCCAGCTGCAGGCCGGACACGGCTGTACGATAGGTGGCCATCTCCTCGTCCCTCAGCTGCGCGGCTGCTAGGGCGGAATAGTCGATCCCCCCGGCCATTTGTAGGACGGCGTGGATCGCGGGTCTAGACAGGGCGTCAGCCACCCTGTTGTTTTTTCCCTCCACGAACCGAATTGAGGTGGTGTATTCCGACACATAAGCCAATTGTCTCTGTTGCCGCGCAGACCACGGATCCGAAACCTTGGCGAACGCAAAGGTGAGTGGCTTGTGGTCTGTGAACGCGGTGAAGGGTCTCCCCTCTAGGAAGTACCGAAAGTGGCGTACCGCGAGGTAGAGGGCGAGGAGCTCCCGGTCGAACGCGCTGTAATGCCGTTGGGCCCCGCTGAAGTGCCTGCTAAAGAAGGCGAGTGGCCGCCAACACCCGTCGATGTGCTGCTCTAGCACCGCACCGACCGCCACCTCAGAAGCGTCCACGGTCAGGGCGGTTGGGGCATCCTCCTTAGGATGGACGAGCATCGTGGCCCTGGCCAGGGCCTCCTTAGCCTGCTCAAAGGCCGCTCCTGCTTCGTCGTCCCACTCGACCTCCTTGCGGCGACCAGCCATGAGGTGGAAGAGTGGGCGCATAGTTCGGGCTACCGACGGCAGGAAGCGGTGATAGAACGAGACCATCCCGGCGAATTCCTGCAGGCCCTTGACAGTGGTCGGTCGGGGGAAACGGCGGACAGCTTCGACCCTGTCCGGAAGAGGTACCACCCCTTGTGGGGTCACCCGATGGCCGAGGAAATCGATGGCCGTCACCCCAAAACGGCACTTGGAAGTATTAATTGACAAACCGTACTCGCTGAGGCGTTTACACAGCTGGCGGAGGTGGGTGCAGTGCTCCTGCCTCGAGCGGCTGGCCACGAGTACGTCGTCCAAGTACACAAAGACGAATTCTAGGCCACGGCACACACAGTCCATAAGCCGCTGGAAGGCCTGTGCGGCGTTCTTCAATCCGAACGGCATCCGTAGGAACTCGAATAGGCCGAACGGGGTGATGATGGCAGTCTTGGGGATGTCATCGGGGTGGACCGGGATTTGATTATATCCGCGCACAAGGTCCACCTTGGAGAACACGGATGCTCCGGCCAGGTGGGCATTAAAGTCCTGGATGTGCGGAACCGGTTACCTGTCGGGAACGGTCGCGTCATTTAAGCGCCGATAGTCCCCGCACGGTCGCCAACCCCCGTCCGCCTTGGGGACCAAGTGGAGTGGTGACGCCCACGGGCTATCGGAGGGGCGCACGATGCCCATTGACTCCATCTGACGAAACTCCTCTCGAGCTAGACGGAGCTTGTCTGGAGCGAGACGCCGCGCTCGGGCGTGCACGGGTGGCCCGGTGGTGGGGATGTGATGTTGCACCCCGTGCTTGGGAGCGGAGGAGGAGAAATGGGTTTCCACAATGTACGGGAAGTCCGCCAGGATGCGCGCGTACGTCGCATCCACGGACGACAGGTGTCCGACGTTGGGGGAGACCGGCCTCAGCGTGCTGGAGTGCACCAGGCGCTGCCGCCTGACATCCACGAGCATGGAATGCGCCCGCAGGAAGTCGGCGCCCAGCAGCGGCTGGGAAACATCGGCAATGATGAACCGCCACGTGAACCAGCTGTCGCCGAAGTTAAGGGCGAGCTGGCAGACCCCGTAAGTGTTGATGGGGTTACCGTTCGCCGCAGTGAGGAGGGGGCCGCGTTTGCCCGTATGGATATCGGCGGTGGAAGGAGGTAGGACGCTCACCTCTGCTCCAGTGTCGACGAGGAACCGACCCCCGGTGCGGCGATCCCGAGCGAACATGCGATGGATCTGGCCGGCCGCCGAAGGGATCACTGACGGCCGGCCCTTGCGTTTCCCGGAAAGGCACAGGGTAGGCGACATTGCTTGGCGTTCGGTCCCCAACGACGGTGATAATAACACCAGCCCCCTTTGCTGGTGTCCGGTGGTGGTGCAGACTGGGATGCCCACCAGCGACCTCCGGTGGTCTCCAGCGGTATTGGAGGTGGTGCTGCTTGGGTCGCCCTGAAACGGGGTCGACGGCGGCCCCAGCTTGCTGTTGGCCTTCCGACGCCGCGGAAAAGACGGCTAGGGCTTCCAGGTCCTCCCGACGGGACATCCATATTTGATCAGCGCGCTCGCCCAGCCGCTGCGTGTCGGTGAAGGGGTCCTCAGCGAGCTGAGAACGGAGGTCGACGGGGAGCTGCCGCAGGTAGGCCTGCTTGAATAAGAAACAGAGCGGGTGGTTGCCCATAAGGGCGAGCATGTCCTCCAGAAGGGCCGACGGCCGTCGGTCCCCGAGCCCCCCCTGGCTCATAACTCGAGTTGCCCTCTCGGCGTCGCTGAGGCCGAACCTCCTGATAAGGAGTTCTTTAAGGCCCTTATATTTGTCATCCGCGGGGGGGTCATTAAGGTAAGGCTTTACTCGCCTTGCTGTCGCCTGGTCCAGGGCGCCGACGACATAAAAGTACTTCGTCAAGTCGACGGTTACCCCTCGCACAGCAAACTGTGCCTCTGCCTGCTGAAACCAGACCTCAGGCTCTTCGGTCCACAGGGTCGGGAGTTTGAGGGAGACGGCATCGAGGTCGGCAGGACCGGGTTGCACATCAACGTTCGACATCACTACGTGTGATGTCCGTCGAGGTCACCAATGTAGTGGCCTGGCGGAGGCCAGAGAAAAGGCAAGACGCCAGGCAGTTTTTAGTAAGATTCTTTTATTAGGCTGCGCTTCAGCCCACAGCGTAGTTCTCCTAGGGTATATGCCACGCCTCCCCCTGGTCAGGCTTTTAACCCCTTACGCCTGTCCGTCACGTAACGAGGGGGCTGACCCAAGGAGTGGCCTGATCCGCCACAATGTGCTCTTTCCTATCTCCATGGTAGAATAATCAACTGGCATCACAACAGTCAATTGAATGAAGAATTATAATGGCTGCACAATAGTGTACCAAGCACTGCTGCTACTTTGCAGCGCCGCCATGTTCAGTGCTGACGTTGGTTGCTGTCTGCATGGAGTTTGCACGTTATTCCTATAATGGTGTGGGTTTCCTCTGGGTGCTTTGGTTTCCTACCACATTCCAAAATTGTGTAGTTGATAGGTTAAATGGCCACTGTAAATTGCCCCTCGTGTGTAGATGTTTGGTAGATCTGGGGAAAATTTATGGGAATGTAGGGATAATTTAAAATGGGATTAATACAGATTAGTGTAAATAAAGGATAGTTGTCAAGATGGATTTAGAGATCTGTGCTGTTTCTTTCTATACGAGTCTAGCATATGCAAATGAACCCAATGGGAGAGAAAAGTGTTTCCAAGGATAAAACAAGGAGGTGGTGTAGCAGTAGAGTTGCTGGCTTACAGCACCAGAGGCCTGGGTTCGATCCCGACTACGGATATTGTCTGAACTGAGTTAGTACGTTCTCCCCGTGGGTTTCCTTAGAGATCTTCAGTTACCTCCCACATTCCAAAGACGTACAGGTTTGTAGGTTAATAGGCTCGGGTTTGTATTCTTGTTGTAAGTGTACATTGTCCCTAGTGTGTGTAGGACAGTGTTAATGTGTGGGGATCGCTGATCGGTGTGGACTCGGTGGGCCGAAGGGCCTGTTTCCGCGCTGTATCTCTAGACTAAACTAAACTGAGAAAAGAGCAGAACATACTTTTTTTTTTTTAAATCGTTTAGGTTTGACTTTTGAGCAACAAATTGACAAATAAACATGCACCATCCTATTAATACCCCATTAATCACAAACATAGTTTTAAACCTCTGCTACCAAGACAAAATGTTTGACACATAAACCTCTTGCCATGTATTTGCTCTTTAATATACTGGAAAAAATTATGGATTTCCAGTGTTGTTCAACATAGGAAGAATGTGACAGAATACTCTTCACTTGCCTGGATAAGTACAGCTCCAACAACTAACAAAAAGATCAACGCCATCCAGGACATAGTAGTCTGCATTTTGGCATCAAACACTCAAAACATACATTCTCTCCAACACGAGATGACAGTAGCTGTTGAAATAACCTATAAAATGCATTGCAGTTACTAACCCAGGTTACTCTGAAAGCACCTCTCAAATCCATGACCCCTACCACTAATAAAAGGGTGGCAGGCACATGAGAACACCACCACCTGCAGGCTCCACCCAGGGTTGCACATTGTCCTGTCTTGGAATTCACTGGTCTTTCATCATTGTTGTGTCTAAATCCTAGAATATCCTCCTCAATGGCACAAAGGGAATATCTTCTCCAGAAGGACTGTTGTTAAAGAGGTGGCTAAAATCATTTAAGGCAACTAGGGCAGCGATACATGCTAGCCTAGTTGCTAATAACACCTCGATCGCAAAAATGAATACTTTTTTATTTTATTAGATTTATCTTTCAGGCTGTCAAACATTACTGCATCCCAACAATGAAATCCAATTGAGAGTTTCACTAGTTTTCCCCCAAGAAAATGCTTTAGTTTTATCACCAAATAAAATTAGGCCTAACCAATAAAGCAAATCAACTTTTTCCATCAGACGATAACAGCAATATCCTGAAGCATTTAGACATTATGAAGGAGGTGGTGTTGGTGGTCTCAAAGTGCATAAAGATAGACAAATCCCCAGGGCATGATCTAGTGTATCGAGGGTGGTGTGGGAGCCAAGGGGAGGAAAGATAGCTGGCAGCGATATCTGTATAATTGTTAGTCACGGGTGAAGTACTCGAAGGCAGGTGATGGCTATTGTTGTGTATTTATTTAAACAGGGCTACAAGGGCAAGTCAGGAAATTACAGGCCTGGTGGGAAGGTTATTGGACGGAATTCTAGGACATTGGGATTTATTTGCATTTGGAAAGGCCAGGACTGATCAAGAATAGTAAGCATAGATGCAATAGATGAGGTTGGATTGCATTTGGTGCTCCCAAAGTGGTCTTTACATTGGCGAGACCAAACATAAACTTGCCAATGCCTGCAGGGGGTCCTGGTTGACAACCATCTTAACTTCCTTTCCCATATCTACCTTTCTGTTCTTGATTTTTCTTCTGGAAGAAGAGCACCTCATATTCCACTTTAGCAGCTGACAACCTAACAATATTAAACATTCAATTCTCCAATTTCAGGTAATGCCCCCCCCTCCCCCACCCCAGTGCGCGCACATTTCCACCACTATTTCCAACCACACCCATCACTCTGCCCCTTTCCCCTCCCCCATATGCTCATCTCCCATCCCCAAATACCATACATCTCTTTTATCCTGCCTCTTACCCCCCTCACTGTCACCTTCCACCCATATCCTTCCCTCCGGTTTACATTTCATGCGGCTCTTTTGTAATCCAACACCCTTTTGTCCTCTTTTCACCTATAGCATTTGTTGTTTGCTTCACCCATCTGCCTATCATCCCGTCACTTTCCAGGTTTTGCCTCACCCACACCTCTCCTTAAAATGAAACTGAAGAAAGTATATTTTAGGGAATTGAACAGAATCAAACAATGGGAGGCGCTCAAATGATGTTGGTGCCTCCAGAGCAAATGTGACCAACTTGTGATTTTACAGAATAAACACAAGGAACTGCAGATGCTGGAATCTTGTGGAAAAAAACACAAGGAGCTCAGCAGGCCAGGCAGCATCTCTGCAGAACATGGTTAGGTAATATTTCAGATTGGTATCCTTCTTCAGATTGATTGTAGTAGGGGGGCAGAAAGTTCAGAGAAATGGGGGCAGGACAAAGGCAGGCAAGTGATGGGTGAATACAGGTGAGGGGGGGGGGCTTGATTGGCAGATGGGTGAAAAGGAGATGAAAAAGAAACAAAAGGCTGAGAGATAAGGAGAAAAGTGAATTGTGAGGCTAGAGGAAGGGATACTGATGGAAGGGGACATACTTTTACAATATATACAGAGATATATAGGTAATAATTGTACACCTCTCCGTGACAAAACTCTATCATGAATACATAATATTCCCAAACCAATGACAGGAGAGTAGAAAAACAGATATGGAAATTAGGAGAAATTAAAGCTAATGGAATGGGGAGGGAAGGACAGAATAAAAGTGGTATCAAGAAAGGTAAATAGAAATCATGAGTTTGTCTCTGGAAAAACAGCATAAATACACATACAATTAGATACAAAGTTAATTCTGAAATCACACGAACATATCAAGATTGCACTAGGGCCATTCTAAGTCACGTGTGTGGCCAAAAATGTGAAAAATTGTGGAATACATCACTTCCAATTCTGAAAGCATTACAGGTATATTGTTTTGTACTGTATATATGACTTATATATGTCGAAGTTTATCAAGTGAAAATTTTATGTTATGCTGATGAAGTTTATTTAGGGTCAGAGGTCAAATATGACTGGCCACGTGTGTGACCTCACATGGTCATCCAGGTGACCAGTCATATTTGACCTCTGACCCTAAACAGACATTGTCAGCATCTATATCTATATACTACTAAAACTCAGATCTTGTAACTTTTTGGATATATATTCCACTGATGTCGGCTGAAGGCAATTCCGGCAAAATGGTAAACCGCAGCGCCACGATTTTTGTACCGCCTTAATCAGCATGCGGTTCGCTGCTGCAAAATGATATTTTTATTTAATTCGGACGCATATTTTGTAAGTTACAGAGGTCTAAAGGCGCTGCCCCCCCTCATTTATCGAAGTTTTGACAGAAGGGGGGCGCTGCGGTCCGGCAGTGCTCAGTACGCATGCGCGGAATCTCCACACTCAGTACTCAACACGCATGCGCGGAATATCCTCGCACGCACAAAAACAATGGACGCCGTTAGCGGAGCAAGCCCGCCATCACCGGCACACCTCTCCTCTCTCCCCTTGCTTCTCTCCTCTCTCCAAAAACCGGGAGAACATCTCCCCGCAAACCACCCCCCCTCCCAACTCACTCTCTCCCCCCTCAACAAATACCGCAACATCTGTCATCACAAAACGGGTAAGAGTAGGGCTGGGGGAGGAGAGAATGGGGGGAGTGGGGACGGGCCCAAAGGGCCCGCTTCCAACGGGCACACTTGTTCTAGTCTATCTATATCTATCTATATACTACTAAAACTCTGCGGTCCAACATTCCGTATGTATGTATGTATATGTGTATGTACGGAAGATTCCGAAGAGTTTCTGTCCATAACTTACAAACCCTACTCCTCCCAGACCGTACACCAAAGCGCTACGATTTTTGTACCGCCATATTCACCATTAACGTGGGCAACTATTGTAAGTACTTTCGTTCAAATTGA
Source organism: Rhinoraja longicauda (assembly GCF_053455715.1). Classification (NCBI taxonomy): domain Eukaryota; kingdom Metazoa; phylum Chordata; class Chondrichthyes; order Rajiformes; family Arhynchobatidae; genus Rhinoraja; species Rhinoraja longicauda. Next base: position 39,645,948 of record NC_135955.1, read on the forward strand.
AGCTACCTTTTTAAAGCTAGAGAGATATTAAAGTTTAAATTTTCATTTCTAACCCTTTTCTTGAAGGGGCTTCAGCGCGTGATGTCACAATGGCACCCGTGCACCAATGAGAGATCAGCTCGGTTTTAAATTTACATCTTCAGCTTGTGACGTCACAATGCTTGTGTGAGATTGTTGCAACATTGTTGCGAAAAGCAACTGCCAGTTTTTTAAAGTTGTGCAAGTCACTTAACATACACAGATCAGCATGGGGCCCCTATTCCCTCCCTCCCCCCCTTCCCCCCTCAACCCCTTCCTCTCCACTCCTTCCCACCTCCATCCCCACTCCCTCCCCCCCTCCTCCCCAACTCCCTCCCCACCTCCCTCACCCCTCCTCCCCTAACTCCCCCCCCTCCCTCCTTCCCTCCATCCTCCCCCCCCTCCCTCACCCTAACATCCCTCTCCCCCTCCCCCCTCCTTCCACCCTCCCTCCCCCCCTTCTGGTTACAATGGAAACCCTACGGGGACGGGCCCAACGGGGAAAGAGGGGTACTGGGAAAAGGGGAGGTCCCCCTCCCTCCCCTTCCCCCTCCCCTTCCCCCTCCCCTCCCCCCTCCCCCTCCCCCCTCCACACCTCCCTCCTCCCTCCCTCCCCTCCTCCCGGTTACAATGGAAACCCTACGAGGACGGGCCCAACGGGGAAAGAGGGGTACTGGGAAAAGGGGAGGTTCCACTTCCCCCTCAACCCCTTCCTCCCCCCTCCTTCCCACCTCCATCCCCACTCGCTCCCCCCCTCCCTCCCTCTCAATCCCAACCTCCATCACCACTCAGCCCCTAACTCCCCCCCTCCCTCCTTCCCTCCATCCCACCCTCCCGCACTCCCTCCCCCCTCCCTCCACCCTTCCATCCCTCTCCCCTCCCCCCTCCTTCCACCCTCCCTCCCCCCTCCCGGTTACAATGGAAACCCTACGGGGACGGGCCCAACGGGGAAAGAGGGGTACTGGGAAAAGGGGAGATCCCCCTCCCTCCCCTCCCCCCTCCCCCCTTCCCCCCTCCCCTTCCCCCCTCCCCTCCCCCCTCCCTCCCCCTCCCCTCCTCCCTCCACACCTCCCTCCACCCTCCCCTCCCCCCTCCCCCCTTCCCCCTCCCCTTCCCCCCTCCCCCCCTCCCTCCCCCTCCCCTCCTCCCTCCACACCTCCCTCCTCCCTCCCTCCCCCCCTCCCGGTTACAATGGAAACCCTATGAGGACGGGCTCAACGGGGAAAGAGGGGTACTGGGAAAAGGGGAGGTCCTCCTTCCCCCCTCAACCCCTTCATCCCCCCTCCTTCCCACCTCCATCCCCACTCTCCCCCCCTCCTCCCCCTCCCCAACTCCCTCCCCCTCCCTCCCCCCTAACTCCCCCCTCCCTCCTTCCCTCCATCCCTCCCTCCCCAATCCCTCCCCCCTCCCTCCACCCTTCCATCCCTCTCCCCCCTCCTTCCACCCTCCCTCCCCCCCTCCCGGTTACAATTGAAACCCTACGAGGACGGGCCCAACGGGGAAAGAGGAGTACTGGGAAAAGGGGAGGTCCCCCTCAATCCCCTCCTCCCTCCCCTCTCCCTCCCCCTCCCTCCCCCTCCCCCCCCTCCCCCCTCCCTCCCCTCCCCTCCTCCCTCCACACCTCCCTCCTCCCTCCCTCCCCCTTCCCGCCCTCCCCTCCTCCCGGTTACAATGGAAACCCTACGAGGACGGGCCCAACGGGGAAAGAGGGGTACTGGGAAAAGGGGAGGTCCCCCTCCCTCCCTCCCCCCTACCCACCTCCCTCCCCTCTCCCTCCCCCCCTTCCCTCCTCCCTTCACCCCTCCCCCCTCCCATCCCCCCCTCTCCCCCCTCCCTCCCCCCTACCCCCCTCCCTCCCCTCTCCCTCCCCCCCCTCCCCTCCCCCCTCCCTCCCCTCCTCCCTCCCCCTTCCCTCCCCCAACCCTCCCCCTTTCCTCCCCTCCCGGTTACAATGGAAACCCTACGAGGACGGGCCCAACGGGCCCACTCGGTCTAGTATACTACTAAAACTCAGATCTTGTGTTATATATATATATAACACTGATGTCGGCTGAATACGGCAATTCCGGCAAAACGGTGAACCGTAGCGCCACGATTTTTGTACCGCCTTAATCAGCATGCGGTTCGCTGCTGAAAAATGATATTCTTATTTAATTCGGACGCATATTTTTTAAGTTACAGAGGTTTAAAAGTGCTGCCCCCCCTGATTTATCGAAGTTTTGACAGAAGGGGGGCGCTGCGGTGCGGATTGTGATGTCACAATGCCCCTGTGAGATGGACTCGAGCTGACCCCCCTTCCCCCCCCCCAGCGGTATTCAGCGTGTGACGTCACAATGCCCCTGTGCTACATTGTTGCGAAGAGCTGTCAAGTCAAGTCCATTTTATTTGTATAGCACATTTAAAAACAACCCACGTTGACCAAAGTGCTGTACATCTGATTAGGTACTAAGGAAAAAATGAAACATACAGTGGCACGCAAACAGTTCACAGCGCCTCCTCAATGAGCCTCAAACGCTAGGGAGTAGAAATAGGTTTTGAGCCTGGACTTAAAGGAGTCGATGGAGGGGGCAGTTCTGATGGGGAGAGGGATGCTCTTTCCACCCTCCCCCTCTCTCCCTCCCCCCTCCCCCCTTTCCCCCTCCCCCCCTTTCCGCCCTCCCCTTCCACCCTCCCCTCCCCTCCCCCCTCCCTCCCCCTTCCCTCCCCCCACTCCCCTTCCCCCTTCCCCCTCCCCTCCTCCCTCCACACCTCCCTCCTCCCCCCCTCCCCCTTCCCTCCCTCCCCTTCTCCCGGTTACAATGTAAACCCTACGAGGACGGGCACAATGGGGAAAGAGGGGTACTGGGAAAAGGGGAGGTCCCCCTCCCTCCGCCCTTCCCCTCCCCCCTCCCTCCCCCTCCCCCTCTCTCCCTCCCCCTCCCCCTCTCTCCCTCCCCCCTTCCCCCCCTCCCCTTCCCCCCCTCCCCTACCCCCTCCCTCCCCCTCCCCTCCTCCCTCCACACCTCTCTCTCTCCCCCTTCCCTCCCTCCCCTCCTCCCGGTTACAATGGAAACCCTACGAGGACGGGCCCAACGGGCACACTTGAGATGGGTGCTACAGTGAGAAGCACTATGTGACCGCGAATGTTTCAAAACAAGCACTTAAAAAGCACTTATCTCTTTTTAAAGTATATTTTTTTATTGCAAGTCACTTAACATACACAGATCAGCATTGGGCCCATATGCTCGTGGGCCACCGGGGCAAGTGTTTCGAAAAAAGCACTGAGAGTGTGTATGGGGAGAGAGAGAATGGGGGGGGGGGTCTGTGAATGGGGACTGGGGACAACAGGGGTCGTTGCGGAGGGGGCTTGGTGGTGGGGGAAAGAGGGGTACTGGGAAAAGGGGAGGTCCCACTTCCCCCATCAACCCCTTCCTCCCCCCTCCTTCCCACCTCCATCCCCACTCCCTCCCCCCCTCCCTCCCCCCTCAATCCCAACCTCCATCACCACTCAGCCCCTAACTCCCCCCCTCCCTCCTTCCCTCCATCCCACCCTCCCCCACTCCCTCCCCCCTCCCTCCACCATTCCATCCCTCTCCCCCTCCCCCCTCCTTCCACCATCCCTCCACCCCTCCCGGTTACAATGGAAACCCTACAGGGACGGGCCCAACGGGGAAAGAGGGGTACTGGGAAAAGGGGAGATCCCCCTCCCTCCCCCCTTCCCCCTCCCTCCCCCCTCCCCCCTACCCCCCCCTCCCCTCTCCCCCTCCCTCCCCCTACCCCTTCACTCCCCCCTTCCCCCCTCCCCTCCCTCCCCCCTCCTCCCTCCCTCCCCCTTCCCTCCCTCCCCTCCTCCCGGTTACAATGGAAACCCTACGAGGACGGGCCCAACGGGGAAAGAGGGGTACTGGGAAAAGGGGAGATCCCCCTCCCTCCCTCCCCCCTCACTCCCCCTTACCTCCCCCCTACCCCCCTCCCTCCCCTCTCCCTCCCTCCTCCCCCCTTCCCCCCCTCCCCTCCCCCTCCCCTCCCCTCCTCCCTCCACACCTCCCTCCTCCCTCCCTCCCCCTCCCCTCCCTCCCCTCCTCCCGGTTACAATGGAAACCCTACGAGCACGGGCCCAATGGGGAAAGAGGGGTACTGGGAAAAGGGGAGGTCCCCCTCCCTCCCCCCTCACTCCCTTCTCCCTCCCCCCTCCCTCCCCCTCCCCTTCCCCCCTCCCTCCCCTTCCCCCCTCCCCTCCCTCCCCCTCCCCCCTACCCCCTTCCCTCCCCTCTCCCTCCCTCCCTTCCCCCTCCCCTCCCCCCCTCCCTCCCCCTCCCCTCCCCCCTCCACACCTCCCTACTCCCTCCCTCCCCCTTCCCTACCCCCACTCCCCTCCCGGTTACAATGGAAACCCTACGAGGACGGGCCCAACGGGCACACTTGTTCTAGTATACTACTAAAACTCAGATCTTGAATATATATATATATATTCCACTGATGTCGGCTGAATACGGCAATTCCGGCAAAACGGTGAACCGTAGCGCCACGATTTTTGTACCGCCTTAACCAGCATGCGGTTCGCTGCTGGAAAATGATATTTTTATTTAATTCGGACGCATATTTTTTAAGTTACAGAGGTTTAAAAGTGCTGCCCCCCCTGATTTATCGAAGTTTTGACAGAAGGGGGGCGCTGCGGTGCGGATTTATTCTTCATTGTGATGTCACAATGCCCCTGTGAGATGAACTCGAGCAGACCCCCCTTCCCCCCCCCGTGGTATTCAGCGTGTGACGTCACAATGCCCCTGTGCCCCTCCCTCCCCCTTCCCCCTCCCCTACCTCCCCCCTCTCTCCCCCCCTTCCCCTCTCCCTCCCCCCTTCCCCCTTTCCCCCTCCCCCCTTTCCGCCCTCCCCCCTTCCCCCCTCCCTCCCCTCCTCCCTCCTCCCTCCCTCCCCCTCCCCTACCTCCCCCCCTTCCCCTCTCCCCCCCCTCCCCCCTTCCCCCCTTTCCCCCCTCCCCCCTTTCCGCCCTCCCCTTCCCCCCTCCCTCCCCTCCTCCCTCCTCCCTCCCTCCCCTCCTCCCGGTTACAATGGAATCCCTACGAGGACGGGCCCAACGGGGAAAGAGTGGTACTGGGAAAAGGGGAGAGCCCCCTCCCTCCCCCCTTCCCCCTCCCATCCCCCCTCCCTCCCCCCCTACCCCCCCTCCCCTCTCCCCCTCCCCCCTCCCTCCCCCCTCCCTCCCCCTCACCCCTACCCCCTCACTCCCCCCCTTCCACCCTCCCCTCCCCCCTCCCTCCCCCTCCCCTCCTCCCTCCACACCTCCCTCCTCCCTCCCTCCCCAAAAACGCGGTTTTTTTCATTGGGTTTCACGTTCCCTGTTAGCGCCCGATTGGTTGGGTCTTTACGTGGTACCTCCCCTCCTCCCTCCACACCTCCCTCCCTCCCCCTTCCCTCCCTCCCCTCCTCCCGGTTACAATGGAAACCCTACGAGGACGGGCCCAACGGGGAAAGAGGGGTACTGGGAAGAGGGGTACTGGGAAAAGGGGAGTTCCCCCATCCTCCCCTCCCTCCCCCCTCCCTCCACCTCCCCCCTTCCCCCCCTTCCCCCCTCCCCTCCCCCCCTTTCCCTCCCCTCCTCCCTCCACACCTCCCTCCTCCCTCCCTCCCCCTCCCTCCCCTCCTCCCGGTTACAATGGAAACCCTACGAGGACGGGCCCAACGGGGAAAGAGGGGTACTGGGAAAAGGGGAGATCCCCCTCCTCCCCCCTTCCCTCCCCCTACCCCCCTCCCTCCCCTCTCCCTCCCCATCCCCTCCCCTCCCCCCCTCCCTCCCCCTCCCCTCCTCCCTCCTCCCTCCCTCCCTCCCGGTTACAATGGAAACCCTACGAGGACGGGCCCAACGGGGAAAGAGGGGAACTGGGAAAAGGGGAGGTTCCCCTCCCTTCCCCCCTCCCCTCCCTCCCTCTCCCCCCTACCCCTCTCCCTCCCCCCTCCCCCCTCCCTCCCCTCCTCCCTCCCCCTCCCCTCCTCCCTCCACAACTTCCTCCTCCCTCCCTCCCCTTCCCTCCCTCCCCTCCTCCCGGTTACAATGGAAACCCTACGAGGATGGGCCCAACGGGGAAAGAGGGGTACTGGGAAAAGGGGAGGTCCCCCTCCTCCCCCCTCCCCACTCCCCTCCCCACTCCCCTACCCCCTCCCTCCCCCCTACCCCCCTCCCTCCCCTCTCCCTCCCCATCCCCTCCCCCCTCCCTCCCCTCCTCCCTCCACACCTCCCACCTCCCTCCCTCCCACCTCCCTCCCTCCCCCTTCCCTCCCTCCCGTCCTCCCAGTTACAATGGAAACCCTACGAGGACGGGCCCAACGGGCACACTTGTGCTAGTAACATATAAAAATGTCACTTGATAAACTTCGACATATATAATATATAAGTCGTATATACAGTACAAAACAATATACCTGTAATGTTTTCAGAATTAGAAGAGATGTATTCCACAATTTTTGGTCACACACGTGACTAAGAATGGCCCACTAGAGAAGTCCGCAACGTAAACAGAAAACGGAAATTCTGAGCATCCAGAGTTAATGTCACAAGGTTCTGCACTAGATCGCTGTTGGCTGGTAAATGGAGCAAATTCATAGTAAACTAATGGTTATTAGAAAGGTTCTCAGTGGTTAGAAGTTCACACGTTTTGAAATTAAACTTAATACACCTTAAACCACAATGAAAGCCATCATTTTATCAAGTAAAGCCAAATAGTCATTAATGTCCTTTATGCAAGGCACGATCACCCCTACCCAGTCTGTTCTATGTGTAACTCCAGTCCTACAATTAGTGGTTGACTTAATTTAATAAGGACAACTGGAGATGAACCATAAAGTAGCCTTGTCAGTCTCATCCACAACATAAAACATTTGTTTTCAAAGTCCTAGATGCCTCTTACCACTTCTGTTGATGTTTCTGCATGCTCTGAAGTAACATGTTCCTGGAGAGTTGTTTCAGTGAACCCCATTTTCCCACAGTAAGGACAAGTAAAAGACTGTGGCTGTTCAACTGACAAGGCTTCCCCACCGTAATACAAATCTGCAAAACAATAACGTACAGATCAATACATACAATTGCCTATTTTGTGCAAATTCCAAAGGATTATTTTTCGCCCTAAAATAACCCGAACCTGGATCTACACAAAAGTATTAAACAAAGTTGAAAACTCAACTGAGAATACATAATGCAACAGGTTAATTTTCACATATTTTAATATTATTAATCTTGCAGCAATTTCTGAAAATATTCTCAATTTTTAAGCACAAAAATAAAAATACATCCAATATTTCAAGCCTTTTAACTCGAGTAAAAAAGAAGAGGGTGGGAATTGATAGACGTAAAATTATGAAAGATTGTTGAAAGAAATAGATCACTTCCAAAGGCTGAGGAAGAGTAGAATAAGATAGTGAGGCCTTGCAATGCACTGCCGGAGTAAATAACCGAAGCCCAGTTTCAATGTTCAAGAATAAATTAAATAAGTGGTTGATGGAAAAGTGTATATGAGAATATGGTATCCTGATGTATACTTATTGTTAGGACAGATTGGTGGGCAAACTTAATCCTCATCTAATGCATTGTCTACACTACAAAGGGAAATGAGTGTGAAAATGGGCATTGTACAAGTAGTTGGCACATAAGGTAATAAATTTGCGCTGATTAAAAAAAAAAAATCAGTAAAGCAACCTATTAAAGCCTTTTAAAAAAAGACAAAGTGCTGGAGTAACTCAGCTGGTCAGGCGGCATCCCTGGAGAGGTGACTTTTTGGGTTGGGTCCCTTCTTCAGACTGATTATGGGAGGGGGAAGGGGATGAGAAAATTGGAAGAAAGGAAGGGCAGGACAATGCGTGGCAGGGGTTGAAAGGCAGATGGTTGGACAAAGGCAAGGAAAGTAAACAAAAAAGTAAGAGACAAAGGGATTTAGGAGTTGTGAATTGTGAAGTTAGAAGGAATGTGGGTGGAGTGGGGGGGGGGGATGCAGAAAGAAAAGGGGTGTATGGGGAGAGAGGGGAGGGTGAGGGGTTTCTTAGAGATTACCTAAAATTGGAGAATTCAATGCTCACATCTTTGAATTGTAAGCTACCCAAGCAGAATATGAGGTGCTGTTCCTTCAGGAACTGGAAGAAAGGTCATTATGGGAATGGAAGGGGATGTTTTTGTTAAATTGTAATGTATCTTTCATAGTAATATGGATTTAACCTCAAATCAAGAGACTCATGCACTAAATAGTCCAGCTGTACAATTTTTCATCTGTTAGAAGTTTATGAATGTTTATCTCTAAATACTATCTAAAAAGGTTTCTGCCTGCTAAACAATTTTTCATGGGTGCACCAGAATGACTGGTAGTGAGCAGGTTTTAATCACAGTATCAATGGTGACACCAATGTCTGATCCAGCACTGAATGCAGTAATGGGAAGGTACAGCAAATGAGCTTCAAATTTCAATATACAAACACCAAATTAATTGAACTTCCCAGACCAAGAGAGAAAGGTGCAAGAGAGCTGGTGGGAAGCCAAGCAGGCGTTAAAAGCACAGTGAGGGTTGATTAAATGAAAACTGTGCCACTGTTAAATTATTTTAATTTAAGACTTTATAGTTTCTAAACCTAACAATCTAAAAAGGAGCACTGCAAATATTCCTTATGTGTTAACTTTAGAAAACATCTACACAATATACTCACCTCTTACAGTTTTTTATGACATTACAATATTTGGCTGTTTGCCCTTACAAAATGATTGAGACAGTCAAGAATATTCAGCAACAGAGGCCGTTTAAATTCAGACATCAATATCTTATTGTTCAAGAATCAAAGCAGTGTATAAATTCTCTACAGCATGATGCCCAATAATATTTTGGAATTAAGCTGGGAAATGGAAAATGAGGCAACCATCAATGGTGAATCAACCTTCCATGATATGGCAGAGTAGACTGGCCAACCTCTCACTTTTCGAACTTTGGTCAGCTGGCAGTGATAGCTGCAAGGAAGAGTCAAACTGCCTTAACACTGAGCTTCAGATATTTCTACAGGTTGCCATCCTAACATGTAGAATGGTCCTAGATGCACATGCAGTGGTTGCTTAATTCATGTTCTGTCCGGATGCAAATGTGTAATTCTAAACCCCAGAAGCACCTCATATACATTTGTTTCTTATTAAGCTGTGCACAAGCCTTTTGATGAACTATGTTTCTATTGAGAAAGATGTTGTACACCATGCCATTTACACGCACCTGTCAAGCCTTATCAACATGTCTTGCTTTGCCAAAGATTTGATGGAAATTGCTTAATACGTTCGATAAACACAGCACTTGAGGTCCAAATTGCTGTTGGGAGACTCTTCTGCTGTATTGCAAGAAATTACTCGTTGGTTTTGGTTGAAAAGTGATATAATTCCACCATTCTAAATAACAATGGTGGTTAAAAGTTTCCTTCTCATTCACCGTTAATTTGGCCCAATTCACTTTTAGGTACATTTGCGTTCCTCATTTCTTACAAAAAGGATTCAGAATTAATTGTTTAAAAAAAAAAAAAGCACTGTAAAACAGTTAGCTTTCATTCAACATTGGCACGGGGCCATATCTATGAATCATGAAAGCATCCACACCACTTGTAGCAAATGCAATGCACATAAAATTAACATGGAGTATCTGCCAAGAACAAGTTGTTTGGAGAGGGCTTGGTTACTTATTTGGCACACTGCTGAAACATCTACAGATTAGGATAGGATTTGAGATCCTGCCTTTCCACTTTCAGATAATGTAGTGAAGAGCACACCAATCTTAAATGACATAATGAGATTCAAGCCTGAGCCCAGCAAGAAGGTGGAAGAATCTTGCAATTAGCTGTCAGGAAAGAAACAATTTCTAAAAAGGAATTAGCTATCGTTTTAAGATCAGGGGAGATATTTTTCTCACTTTACAGTGGTAAAAATTAAATGAATTCAGCCAACGTTGAATTAACTTTGTTCATTTATCATCCACAACAAAACAGGTAAACAATTTATTCCCGATCTCCTTTGTCAATTTGGTCTGCCAATAAAGATTGGATAGGCAATTGCAAGACCATGTACACAAAGATGATTAATCCTTTCAAACCACAATGGGTAACTGTTGTAATACTCCCAATTACACTACTGCACAATTACATACCGACAATGAAATATAATTTCCACACAGAAAATAATGCTCAGATTAACCACAGGAGATGTGATATAATAATGGTCCTAAAGATCGTAACACACCTTCATCTGCAAGATTCGACTTAAAAACTATCCCATAACCACGGGGTTATGCCCGTGAGAACCACGGGGTTATGCCCCAAAAAAAAGGGTGCTTACTGCATGTAGTAAACATCCTACGAGAGATTAACGCTGTTAGCTTCTGTGACAATTCATAAATTGTACAGAATGCAGAAACAACAAATTAGAACAACCATTGAAGTCTCAGTCCAGCAATCTCAAACATTTAATATGGGAAGCAGAAAAATTCATGTAAATGCAGCGTTTAACTGAATTTAGTGTTATGGCATGCTATACGAGCAGAATAAAAAGAAAATATTGTGCATTTGGCCATGTTCAATACTGCTGCAAACTGCTCAAGAAGAACAAATGTTTCTTGCTCAGCATCAACGTGAAATTTCAAGCAGAGAAAAATTAGAAACCATCTACTACATGTCATTTGTCATGTAACCAAACAAAAATCAGCAGTCAGAGGAGGGAAGTGGAGAAAAGGAATGAGATTCTGCAAGGTGCATGATCTTTATTAATAATGTTAATTTCTGGGATGCACTCAAAAATAAAATGGGACATGTACAGCCCCATCAATATGAAAAGCTTTCTTAATTTTCCACCAGTTCTATTATGAATGGTTCACCAATGCAATAACATCGTTCCAAAATTGCAGCACCAGAATTGCATACAGAGTTCCAGATACGGCCTAACCAATATTTTTTGAACATGTGTTCAAACCTTCTCTAATCTTCGTTCTTAGTCTGCTGCCAGTTTTCATTGGTAGGTTAGTGGTGGAGGGTTAGCAACTTCAAATTCCTGACCATTAACATCTCAGATGACCTCTCCAGGGTCCAACAAATAGATGCAATTACAAAGAAAGTGCTCCAGCACCTTTACTTTCCTATATTTTAAGAGGTCTTTGAATAAATTTTACAAATATACTATATAAAGTATCATGACTGGTTGCATCGTGGAATGATATAGCCATTGCAATGCACAGGAAAGCAAGAAGCCTTTACCATCAATGACCATCACCACCTGAGCCAAGCACTCTCCTCACCGTTACCATCCGGCAGGAGGTACAGAAGTCAGAAATCCCACACCACCAGGTTCAGAAACAGCTATTGTCCTATAACTGAGACACATGCAACTGCAGATGCTTGTTTACAAAAAAAACAGTGCTGGAGTAACTGAGCAGGTTATGCAGCATCTCTGGAGAACTTTGCGGGTTAGGACCCTTCTTCAGACTCAGGAACAAATTCTTCCCGTTATCAGGCTTCTGAACAGTCTAAGCGATACTGTCCGACTCACCTCTACCACATTGTGGACATTGAACTTTGTCTATGGAAATATTGTGCTCCAATGCTGAGAACTATATTCTACACTCTGTACCTTCCCCTTTACCCCATCTATTGTACTTGAGTTTGATGTGATTATCTTTATGTACAGTATTATATGATCTAATTCGACAGCATGCAAAACAAAGCTTTTCACTGTACCTCGGTAGAGGTGACAATAAACCCAAAACTAAAATGCCTAGCATTGGATGATTCCTTTGATTAATTTTTATTTCAACCTCTTGCCCTGACCTATACTTAAAAAAATGTTGAGGTTATCCTTACTCTTGTCTGCCAGTAATGTTTTTAAGTATCTGCCCCCCCCACCCCCCCCCCCCCCCAAAGGGCGGCACAGTGGCGCAGCGGTAGAGTTGCTGCCTTACTGCACCAGAGATCAGGTTTGATCCTGTCCACAGGTGCTGTCTGTACGGAGTTTGTATGTTCTCCCTGTGTTCGTGTGTGTTTTCTCCAGGCGCTCGGGTTTCCCCCCACACTCTAAAGACGTATAGGTGTGTAAGCTAATTAGCTCGATAAAATTGTAAATTGTCCCTAGTATGTGGGATAGTGTTAATGTACGGGGTGATAGCTAGTCGACGCGGACTTGGTGGGCCAAAGGGCCTATTTCCGTGCTGTATCTCTAAACTAAACACTTCCTAAACTTGTGGCAGGCCTGCCCCATGCTCTCCACTGCTTCCATGCTCCCTTTGTTTTCTTTATCCAATCCTCAATATCTCTTGGCAACTAAGGCTCCTTAAGTTTGTTATCCTTACCTTTCATGATTATCATAAAGTTGCCACCGAACTCCCACTCTAGAAAGACTCTCACATGCACGATGCAGACTTAAGGGCCTGTCCCAGTTACGTGATTTTTAAGGCGACTGCCAAAGTCGTAGCAGATCGCCAAAATTTTCTTTTACCCTACGACAATGACCACATCAATGCCGAGTCAGATCGATACAAGTTACTTTTTTTGTGAAACTATCACCTGGCTAAGAGATTACACCGTCTTCGGAAACATCGCAAAATTCCCACGCTTACCTGACCGTCAAACTGTCGCCTCCAATCTACCTGTCAAATGTCCTGACGGTAAATAAATTGGTTAAACAAAACTATCTTCTGGTATCTTCAAATGCCTTTTCTTAATTTAATATTATGTGCTTCTAAATGCATCTGCGACAACCTAGCAAACCTGGGGACAGCATGCGACAGCGCCCGCAATAAGCTACGATACCTGGCGACAAGCCAGCTGTTGCAGAGAAATTTCTAGCAGGTAAATTTTTCCGTGACGCGCCGAGATCCGCTACGATTCATTGAAGATTCCTCACGATCATGCCCGCGACACCCTGGCGAACGTTCGGCGACAGTCTAGTCGCCTTAAAATCGCCTAACTGGGACAGGCCCTTTAACTACAAATATATACAATGTTGACTCCTACTGCTGTTCAACATCTTTGTTTCTGGTCTATTCTTATCCTTTTCCACAACTCCCTTGAAACATAGTTATCTTAAAAATGTTCTCCAATTGCACTCTAATTACATGTCCACCAAGATCATATCCAAGAACAGCCCGTTCTCTAGGCACACACTGTACCAGCTCAGAAAGCTCTCCTGGATGCACTTCAAAAGTTCTACCTCCTTCTGAACTTTTCACATTTAGGCAAAAAGTAAACCGCTGGAGGAACTCAGTGGGTTAAGCAGCATCCGTGGAGGGAAATGGACACAATCGATGTTTCAGGTCAAGGCCCTTCCTCTGGACTTGAGAGGGTGTCTGAACTCAAAACATTAACTATGTCCATTTTGCCCCCTGATGCTGCCTGACCTGCTGTTCCTCAACGGTTTTATTTTTGCTCCAGATTCCATCATCTGCTACCTTTTGAATCTTACACTTTAAGTAATCCTCGCTAATATTGGGGAAATGAATCCAATTTTTTACATTTTAAAAGTATGCTTTGGCCATAATGTACAAGTAAATACAATTGGTATATGTCCTTCTCTATTTTCACTGAACAATCAGTTCCTTGCATTTTCTTACATTGCATTAATGCCACTCATGCCTCCATTGTGTGGCAACATGGCGAGGCCCATCGTTTGCATCACCAGAGAAGTAAAAACCTCAGCATGAAATGAGAATTGGTGTTTGCATAATCAGCCTCGACCTACACCTTGACACAAAGGTGGCCATCAGAATGTGTGTTACGTTGGATACATTCCATCCCCTATGCCTCCCCATTTTTTCTGAAGATCTGTACATCACAACCTGAATGACATGACCCACTGTGGATCTCCAGATGAAACAGAAGATAGCTCACAAGACTGCTACTGTGCTGAAGCAATATATTGGCCATACCTGCACCAGAAAATAGCTCCTTGCACCACATCAACAGGCGCTTGCCCACCATGAATAGGGAGCAAAGCATCTGCATTCCCAATTTCTGTTTCAGTTTGGCAAATTAACTCCAGCGAATTATTTCCACATGTAGACATGTGACCCAGGATTCGTACACTTGGAACAGTAAAAAAAATCAAGGACTTTTCAAGGACTTTCAAGGTCAAAAAAATTAATTTTCAAGGACTAAAATCCAGCAAACATTAAAGTTTTTTTTGAGTTTTTCTCCATAGGTAAGAAAATACTGTATTCAAAACTGTTAAATTGGTGTATCTATGGTTAATTAGTAAAAACTACAATGATTTTGTAGTTTTTTTTCCTTTATGCAGCGTTCCCCTCAACTCTCCCCGACTCTTTAACTTGTCCCGGAGCCGTGGAACCGCGACGGTGGCGATTGGAGACAGAAGCTGCCGGCGAAGGTTCACCGGAGAGCAGATCGCCACCGACCCAGAGCCGGGACAAGGCAGCACCCCCTCGCAAACAACAAACCCAAGGAAACTTCCCTCCTCACTGCCACCGCCGCCGTTCAGCCCGGGAATGCGGGGCTTCTGAACAACAACTACAATACATGTTTATTCTTATTTTGCTGCGCTAGAGGGAGATGGGGCAGGGGAAGAGAGTGGAGGAGCGGCGCAGATCTGGCTGGCACTGGGAGAGAGAGGGGGGGGGAGAGAGAAGAGGGGGGGAGAGAGGGGGGGGGAGAGAGGGGGGGAGAGAGGGGGGGAGAGAGGGGGGGAGAGAGGGGGGGAGAGAGGGGGGGAGAGAGGGGTGAAGGGGATGGGTGAAGGGGATGGGTGAAGGGGATGGGTGAAGGGGATGGGTGAAGGGGATGGGTGAAGGGGATGGGTGAAGGGGATGGGTGAAGGGGAGGGTGGAGGGGAGGGGAGGAGGGGGTGCTGCACCAATGCAGGAGAGGTTTGGACTCAACGGGTCCACTTGGTCTAATCACTACTAAGAATGACCATACAGACCCCTGGTCTGTACATCCCAGCCATGGAAAACATCGATTGTCACATTTATCGTCAAGCCCCACACTAATTTTCATGTTTTAATGAGATCATACTTCATGCTTCTGAACTTGAGCGTCTGCTTAATATCTCCTCACATGACCAAACCACCATCTCAGGAATCAATCTTACTCACCTTTTGCCTGCCCTTACGCTGTTGATTTGGATTCCACTAACACAATTTAGCACCAGATTTAATTAAATCTGTGACCTGAACATGAACAAATGTGCTGAACTCTGCAAGTGAGGCATCCATTTTAAGCATCAAGATAGCAGTTTATCAAGTGCATCACCAAGCAGACAGGTGAATATGAATGGAGATCAGGGAGAGCTTTCCACTGACTAGAATCATAATTAACATAAGCATTGATGGCCAAGTCTGCTGCAAGCCACAACCAATGCCATGTCAGACGCAGTATACCTAAAAAAAGAATCCTTTAAGACATCACTTGCTTCATCAATTGACTTTCTTTTGAGCTGATGGGCATTCAATTCACAATTTCTCAATTTAAATGTTAACAATCCTATTGTTCCCCAGGAGAGGCCATGTGAACAACTATATCTCATGCATTATTTTGAAGACTGACATCAAGAATGCATAGCTAATATTCCACACTTTTCCCCATTTCTGTCATGACATTGGTGGCCAAATATTTCAGCCAGAGGCCAGGGCAATTTTGCAGTAGACAATCAACCTACATGTGTATGAGATGTGGGAGAAGACCAGAGCATCTCAAAGACACTCACACAATCACACAGAATATGCAAATTCCACACACACAGTACCAAGGGTCAGGTTTGAACCCGGGTCACTGAAGTCATGAGACAGCAACTCTTATTAGCTGTGGCACTGAACTCATTACTAACATGTTCCCGGAATGATCACATATTTATAGAGGGTCCACTGAATAATACGTCCTATATCAAAAACAATTGAAACTTATCTTGTAAACTCATCATGAATTCAAGATAAATGCATCTACAAGTGTTTCCACCAAGAACGCTCATGAAACAATTGACAGCCACAGCACTCAAGTTATAATCACCCATTATGACCATTTTATTGGCAATATACCCATTCCAACATAAATGTATTTTTATGAACATATCAAAATTTTGGAGTAAATTGCTCATCCTTTCAGTGAAAGCAGTAGATACTCAGAAATCTGATTTCAGTTTTCATGTTTGTATGTATCCAAAGTCAGGTTAAAATTATATTTTTTAGACTACAAAGAAGAGCAGTAAGGCAAATTTCTTGGACTGATGGTGCCTTTTCTATAGTATGCCTCTTCTGATTAAAAGAATGTTTATAATGGTCAGTGGAAGTGGCGGCGCCTAACGGCTGCGGCTCGCTAGCAGTCTGTTCGTCTTTTTTCCTTTTTTTTTGTTGTGTGTCGGTGTTAGGATGTTTTTTTGTTTTTTTTTGGTTGTGTATGTGTGGGGGGTGGTGGTGTGGGTGGTGGTGTGGGTGGGGGGGGGTGGGGGAAACCTTTCTCTTTTAGGTCTCTTCCTCACGGCGCGGGGTGCGGCTCGGCCGCGGGGCCTTCCATCGCCCGGTGCGGCTCGGCCGCTGGACTTAACATCGCCCGGCGCGGCTCGGCCGCTGGACTTAACAGTGCCCGGTGCGGCTTGGCCGCGGGGCCTTCCATCGCCCGGTGCGGCTCAGCCGCGGGGCCTAACATCGCTGGTGCGGCCTGGCCGCTGGACTTAACAGTGCCCGGTGCGGCTTGGCCGCGGGGCCTTCCATCGCCCGGTGCGGCTCGGCCGCGGGGCCTAACATCGCTGGTGCAGCTCGGCCGCTGGACTTAACAGTGCCCGGTGCTGCTCTGCCGCGGGGCCTAACATCGCTGGTGCGGCTCGGCCGCTGGACTTAACAGTGCCCGGGCCGCGGGGCCCAACATCGCCCGGCGCGGCTCGGCCGCGGGACTTTTCATCGCTGGTGCGGCTCGGCCGCTGGACTTAACATCGCCCGGTGCTGCTTGGCCGCGGAGCCTTCCATCGCCCGGTGCGGCTCGGCCGCGGGGCCTTCCATCGCCCGGTGCGGCTCGGCCGCGGGACTTAGCTGCGCACGGCTCGGTCGCGGGGCCTTCCATCGCCCGGTTCGGCCGCGAGACGTCTCAGCGCCCGGTGCGACTCGGCCGCGGGGACTTCCATCCCCTTGCGGGGACTGTGCGGGTCGGTCGGGGACGAGCTGTCTGTCCGTGGGCGTGGGGAAGAGAGTGGAAGTTTTGTTGCCTCCATCACAGTGAGGGGGTGTTTGGAGTCACTGTGATGGACGTTTGTGTTGGGGTCATGTGTCTTGTGTTCTTTTTTGTGGGTGACTGCTATGTAGTTTCGTTCGGTACCTTGGTACCGAATGACAAATAAAGCTCTGTTGAACTGTTGATGTGGCACTGGATTAGATCATGAAACAATCATGAAATAGCATGCATCAAAAAGGGGCAACGGATGAGGCACAATTACCCTTTATGTTAAAAAAAAGTGGAAAGGGTGGGGAAACAAAATCTAATTTTGCTGATGATTGATTGCATCCAGTAATCCCAGTTAGATAACACATGGACATGAACAGGAATAAACTGGGTATGGGATCACCCAAGTTCTTTGAGAAAGTGATAGGTTGCCATCTAGAGTGTTTTAAGTCCCTAGGTGACCCGCTAGGTCACTCCATATATCACTGAAAGTCTAAAGCATGACATGGGACTGGATTCAAATGAAGCCAAATCAAAGAGCAGGTAATACATTTTATTATCTTGGGGGGGGGGGGGGGGGGGGGGAGATATCATGATGGGGGGGACATGGGGAGATAAATAAGTTGGGAGAAATGAAATGGATGACAGAAATAGGAAGAGAAAGAACAAAAGGGAATAATTTGGGAAGGGGGTGAAGGGAAACTCGTGAAGAAACGGGGATACATTAGAGGAGTGTAGCTAAGATTTGGAAGGAAAGGGTAAAATATTTGGGAAGGGTAAAACTGGGTAATTGGAAGTGGAGAAAAGAAAAGAGATTAGGAACTGAAATAAGAGCGAAAGGTGTTTACAAATTTGACAGGAGTGGTTTGGGAGCCAAGAAAACATTTGCCTGGCCAAAGATACTTAACAATATATTACAATTAATTATATAGTGGGAAATTCTTTTCAAAACAATTTTTAAACATCCAATCCTTGTATTTGTAACAGACTTCATTAGAAACTTTAAAAAAATCACTTAAATTTTGTATACTTTTTTAATTTGCAGGAATGCGAGTTAATAATTGACAATGGTGGATTTAAAGATAATTCAGATCTGATAAACCTTCCATGAAATAACAGGGAAAGCTAAATGATGTGTATACTGACATTCAAAAGACCTTCAAGTGTTTCTAATTGATGATGCCATAACCGAAGCCCCTGGCAACATGGATTCGTAATGCATTAGGATCTGTTAGCAGAAGCAAACAGTTGTTTATCAAACTGGAGGGATGGGTGTTCTTTTTAATACATATTTTGATCCATATTTTGAATAAGACTTTGGCAGATCAATTAATTTCAATACTTTAAAATAATACAAAAGTGTGTTAGCACCAGATGTCAGGAAGATACAGGCAGATAAGTGGCATTTAAGTTTTAATGCAAAAAAATAGGGAGACAAAAATGAAGAGATGCTGTTGCAACTTTAAGAAGACAATGGAACTCTGGCTTTACAGAGACATGGAATACAGAAGCAAGGGAGTTTATGGAAAACGTTTACTGATTTGGATTCTACTGTAGCACTATCCAATTTGGGACTCAACAGTTACCAAAATACTGAAAAGGATAAAGAAGAGATTTACCAGAATTACATAAGTAATGAGTGTTTTGAGATGAGAACAGCTGGGGGTGTAAGTTGATGGGGGTTCAAAATTATAAATTGACACAGAAACTAGCTAGATGCATATATTGAGATAACTGGCAAAAATATTGTTCGGGGAATTAGGCGAGGGTGGGGAGAAAGAGCACAAAGGGTTTTTGTGATGGGTATGAGAAATTATTTCGAAGTCACTTTTTATAACAAGCAGAATGCAATGCCCTGAAACAAATGGAATTGTCACCAATAGCAATTTTTAAATGGGAATTATATGTATAGGTAAAAGGGAAACATTTTCAATGGGAAAAGAGAGCAATGGAAAAGGAGCTTTTAAAAGAGTCAGTGGTATATGTTGCTAGAGGTGGTGATGGAAGTCAATATGATATTGGTGTTTAAAAGGCTTTTAAATAGGCACATGAATGTCAGGGAAAAGAGTGATGTGGATCACATGCAAACACAGGAGATTAATGAATTTAGCTTGATATCATGTTCAGAATAGATATAGTGAGCTTAAGGGCCTATTCCTGGGGTGCACTTTCTACGTTTGAGATGCATTCATATATTGCCCTCACATGTGGCATTTTCAACTTTTCTTCTTTGTATAGGAGTAGCTCATAAACAGTCCTTTTACCAATTTAAAATATATTACTGGGAGTATCAGTTTGATTCCAATCCATGGAAGAGAACTAAGTAAATCAATATGCTTTACAATCCAAATAACTCGAGGTTTCAAAAACAAAAGTCTGAGCTTCTTGGCAAGCTTTGGGTTTACTGGTGAACTCTTAATCTTAAATTTGAAAAGATAAAAATAATGTGTACATATATAAACTGAGGCCTAAAAATGAAAAATGAAATTTGAAGCACAATTTTAGTTAATCCTACTTTTCTTTACCCAATTAGTATGTCAATCTTCTGTAGAGAAGGTCACTATAAATAGAATTTCTGTTTTTCAACAATACCCACAGAAAATGGTTTACCTTACTATTATGTTTGGATCCATCGTTTATATGCTGCATTAAAATTATATTCATTCTATGAAAACTAACCGTCCAGAATTTCAATATTTCAAAACACAATCAAGTAATCACAATGTTCAATGGAAAATTTTCAGAGAAAAGATGCGCACACTAAACCGGCAACTTTTAAAGAAGATGATTAAAAACTTGGTAATTTACTTGAATAGCCCTAAAGAGATTAAGATTAGCTGGCATCTTATTTATATTCAATACCCATTCTCTCGACACTGTGGTAAATACTAGCTATCTATTGGATGTACAGCAGCAACTCAAAACTTGCTTCAAATAGAATGATACTCTCTCCAACCTCAATCATAGAGATGGTCAAGTGGTGTGACATTATTAAAAGATAAAACCTTGAAGTTGGCCACCAAATATTTGATTTAATCAAGTCTGCACCCATTGAAACGAAGATCTCAGAAAGTTTGATTTGTTTAGTTTAATTAACTGCCACTACTATTCTGAATATTTACATTTTAAGCTGCCATAACGTTCCTCTTTTGAAAGTTGATAGAGCTTTAACTTTTAAGAACATAAACATAAATTTGAAAACCGCTCTGTTAATTATTCAAAAAAATTGTCTCATGCTCCATGTGACATCCAACAGTAGGTGGCACTGCAAAGGTATTGAATGAAAATATCAGGATTTCACTCTTGCAATTCCTTTATAAACTGAGGATCGATTGTTGCTTCCCTGGAACAATTAAATACACCAGAAAACACTGCCAATCGAAATCGGTCTTCAGCTAATTTAAAAATCGAATTGCTGGAGAATCTCCTTTAGAGCAGTCAAATAATTATTGCAATAAAAATTGAATTAAAGAAAAATCAGACACTAAGACTGAACCTGAACTCTAATGGAACTTTGCTGCAGATAAAAAAGAAGCAATACATAACAGAGTAACTATAGAAGTATAGTTTGAAGTGCAATTGAGTGTAAAACACAGCAGAGCATATTTATTGGCTTGGGTGGAAGAAACACCAAAGCAAACCATGTCCCCAAGCCCCAACCTTGGGAAATCTACAGCAACAATATTTATTTGCAAAGTAATCCTCTCTTCATCCGCAATGCTGCGAGAAACTGATGTCAAGCATGCCCAAGGCTTACATAGAATGGCAACCATGAACTCTGCCGCCTCAATCCAAACACTCCACCATGAAAGCATGAGCAACAGCCATAAAAAGAAAACTTTCATGGAAGACAAATTTAACAGGAAAAAAAATGCTAGTAAGGACTTGTGTTGCATAAGCATTATGAACTCCAAAAATCCAAAATGCTAACTCTACAGTTTACTGCATTCATTAACCATCCTGTAATGAACAGTTCTTAACCTCCATCACCCCCTACTAGCCCTAAGTCCAAGAAGAAAAACCCAATAACTGTCATGCAAGAATCACTCAAAATACAGATGCCCCTCTGGCCACTACCGAACAAAAATCACAAACGCCAATTCCTATCAAGGTTTCACACATGGCGCATTCAGTAGCACTTTCATTGGAGCTAACTGATGCCTATCCTACTCTCCTTACTTGACCCTCTGTCACTCCTCCTCTAATTGTTTAATCCAATTAAATTGTCTCCCACTAATTTACTGTTTTGAATATTAATTTCATTATGCATCAAATAAAACTGATAAAATAAATTTAAAATTGTCACATTTAAAATGCTGCAATAATATTTGAGCCTGAAATTCTTAGAGGCAAGATACGTTTGTGAGGTACATAAGATGTTAAACCCTAACTATCTAGCTATCAAAAGAATGTTTTATTAATCCCAAACATTTTATTAATTACAATGGAATTTGAACATAACCAAACATCCAATATTCTCCCAATACTAAATTATTTTTTTTCCATTTAGTCTTAAGGAATGATTATTTTATTCATACAAAAAAAATGCCAACAATGCCATTCTCAAAGATACCTACCAAAATCTACTCTTGTTAATATGCACTGCATTGGATGATCAGTTGTGTGCCTTGTAGTAGTAGCCCCACTTTCATAACAAGATGCACACAGGTCGTAGTCGTAACAAATTAAGCACTTATATCTGCGGCCTCGAAAATTTCCTTTTAAACATGCATCACAGCTGACACCTGGAAAACAAGAGGAACCAGAGAAAATGTCAATTTTCCATTTATATTTTTTGTCAGTTTTCTAAAGAGGTCTTATAATTAGCTTGAACAGAAAATAGACAGTAAAATATTTAGATATTAAGTATTGCATTCACTTTTCTCATTTATAATCCCAAAATCCTGGTTATTCTCCAGTGGAACTTTTTAAACAGAGAAAACCAAATATGGCTTAAAAAAATTATATATGTGTATTTTTACAATACTGGCACACACACGGTATGAACGCACGATATGAACGCACGATATGAACAATATATGAACAATATATGAACACATAGGGGGTCAAATTTCAAATTCCTTCAAAAAAGATGACAAGCACTTTATTGGGTTCATGATTAACATAGTAGCAACAAAAAACATAAGAAAAGATAGCATATTGATGGCAAGTTTCTGAAAATGGCATCAGAATACACAAATACATTTTGTGTAACGGTTGTCGCGTGGTATCCACCAGTGACCTGGTTGGCACAGTAAGTGCACATATTTCTTATTCCTTTCTGTTTATGAATACCACATGGAACAATAAAATTGCAAACACCATTTCCACTTCATTCACCTGATCATGTAGTAGAATACTGCATCCATCTGAGTGGACACCGCAAAGCGCGTTACGTAAGAAAAACCATACGTTACAATACATAGTATAAGAAAATAACTGCAGATGCTGGTACAAATCGAAGGTATTTATTCACAAAATGCTAGAGTAACTCAGCAGGTCAGGCAGCATCTCAGGAGAGAAGGAATGGGTGACGTTTCATGTCGAGACCCTTCTTCAGACGTTACAATACATTGTATCTTTGGCTTCATTTGTAAGTAAAGGCAAATTTCATTGGCACAACTTTGGTCCTCAAGTTGATAAACAGCAATAAAAGTTTCCAAAGGTGATGGAAAGACTGGAGGAAAGACTAGGTGCTGAGCGCTGTCTTATACCTGCATTAAGGAGACAATTAAACACACCTCAGCAATTACATACGCCTGTAAAGCCATGTGTCCCAAACATTATGGTGCCCTGAAATGGAAGGACTATGTATAAACATGGATATGTGATGTTTCACAGAGTGCTGGAGTAACTCAGTGGGTCAGGCAGCATCTCTGGAGGACATGGATAGGTGACGTTTTGCGGGGTGCTGGAGTAGCTCGGTAGCTCGGGCAGCATCTCTAGAGCGTGGGTAGGTGATGTTTCACAGAGTGCTGGAGTGGCTCGGCGGGTTGAGCAGCATCTCTGGAGAGCAAGGATGGGTGGCATTTCACAGAGTGCTGGAGTGGCTCGGCGGGCCGGGCAGCGTCTCTGGAGAGCATGGATAGGTGATGTTTCACGGAGTGCTGGAGTGGCTCGGTCTTCTTCAGTCTGAAGAAAAGTCTGAAATAAATTACTACATCGTATTTGATACATACATATAATAAAAATACCTTGTTCTTCAGACTGTTGTTGTGACCTACTTGAAGGCATTTCATGTTCTGCAGGTGAAAGTTTATATTCACACAGTATTCACACAGACACTGTAACAGCTTTGTAGCTGACATGGGTCTGATGTTTTTTGTCTCTGTCACAGTCATTGTGGAGCTTCCAGAAGTTGACAAGAAGGAATGAAGTTAGCGACTTGGTCCTTATGAAAGGTAAACAAGAGACAATATGTTGCCAAACTGAAGATTGGCTCAGTTTCTTAGTTTTGATGACCAATTTATGCCCCCCAATTTTTTTTAATTGACTTTAAAAAGTCAGAAAATATATCATAAACGGTCGTTGTGTTTTTGACACCACGGTGTTTTTGATATATTAAATTTGAATATAAGAAAAAATTATTTACTCACCCCAAAATTACTACTACCACAGGATACCTTGTTGGGGTTTGTGAAAAGCAGTAGAGGTTTGGAGTCCAAGTGGTTTAACTTACGGAGGTACCGACCCTGATAACGGTCGTTGTGACAATGGACATGAAGCACAACGACCACTACCAGAGCTTTGCTAGCGGAATACCAGACGTCACTGCATTTGTCACCTGGTATTGATGAAGATAATTCCCAAGATCATTATCAAAACATATATGTATGAGGGGCCAGAAGAAGTTTATTTATGAATTAAATATTCATGACTAAATGTGGCAGAGTTTTTATGTCACATTTTTGGTGTCCAAAATGGTGGTAAAATGATGAAAAGTTGTCTGTCATGAAAAAAGTTTTTGACTTTCGGTCTTGAAGTTATCTGATTTTTATCTGTTATTTATAAGGTTTCACATGGTGGGTAAATTTTTGTGAAGAACAGTGTATTGGTGTAAAAACCTGAATAATAATCTTGTTCTTCAAAATCTCTCCAGTATTGTAAAAATATACACATATTGCGATACAATTGTTCATAGATTCATGTAAAGTATAATCATAGCTGTTTATCTGATTATTAATAAGCACATTAGCAGAAAACTAGCTTTAGGGGCCAAAATATTTGTTATGTTGAAACAGTAAGCAACACTGCCTTACAGATTCAAGATCCTGGATTCAATCCAGACCTTGGGTGCTGTCTGCAAAATGTTTGCATATTCACCCTGTGTCCATGTAGGGTTTTTTTTCTGGGTACATGGGTTTCTTACATTCCAAAGATGTGCTGGTTGGAAAATTAATTGGGTACAATAAATTGCTACTAGTGGAGCTGTTTGGGGGAAAAAACGAAGCTGCGTGAGAGAACAAGTTACTGAGGCCATTCAGTTCCAGCAGACAAAACGCAGAATGGCTCCTATTGGCTGCTACAAGACAGTCAAATTGTTCCAATACTGCACGAGTTTATGTTATTACAGTGTTCATAAAAAAGTAAATAGCATAGCTGTTACTGCCTTAGGTATTAATACAGATATTGTCTTGGCTGTAGGGATGAATAGCAAGTACTATGTCTGAGCTTCTTGCACATAATTTGTTCAATTTACATAGAATTTTTTTAAGTAAATTTTATTTAAACATATTGAAACAATGTGACAGCATGAAGCTTTTACGAATAAAAAATAAATTGTTGTACATAATTACATTGAACTGAGCAATCATTCCCAGTGATAATTTGGATTTACTCGTGCAGGTTGGCAGGCCTATACAGAGACCACTATTTCTTAAACCACTTTAAAAAAATGCTTTTCAAAAAATGCTTTTCAAAAAATGCTGTAGATTATTTTGTTTACACTCTACTTAGAGTTCAGAATGGTCACACAGAAGACTAAAGTACCTTTGATACATGAACATGGCACTGAAAGCTAATGACTGTAAATGCAGAGAGATAAAGCAATTTGTATGATAGTCAGGGTATCACACAAATAACTCGATCAGTAAAACTTCTTAAACAAAACATGCAGTTCTGTAAGACACAGTGGGTAATTCAGCATCTTAAAAGACTTCTTCAAAGATCACTTCTTTGCAATGATTTACCCGAAAACAAGTATAATTGAAAATTCGGCAAAGAAATTTAACTTAAAACATTTACTTCAATAAATTCAAGAAAGTAATTTAGACCAAAGAACTTCATGTTTGGGTAATTTTTATTAAACCTTAAAACTGCAGAAGAAAATTGAGCTGCAAAAGGTATCGAAATAATTGGGATTGTCAACGTGGCTGCTTCTTTAAGTACTCAGAATACCATGCTGCAAATGAAGAGTTACACAGGCTTGTGAATCAACATATATTTTGAACGGAAAATATTTCTCATGAAAAAAATGAAGGAATCCATTTAGAAGGGCCCAATTATGAGAATGACCCGGGGATGATTGGGTTAACATATAATGAGCGTTTGACAGCACTGGGCCTGCATTTGCTGGAGTTTAGAAGGATGAGGGCGGACCTCATTAAAGCTTACCAGTGAAAAGCCTGGATAGAGTGGAGGTGTAGAAAGGAACTGCAGATGATGGTTTACATCGAAGATAGACATAAAATGCTGGAGTAACTCAGCGGGACAAGCAGCATCTCTAGATAGAAGGAATGGGTGACGTTTCGAGTCAAGACCCTTCTTCAGACTGAGAATCAGGGGAGAGACACTGAGATAAGTAAGGGTAAGGAATGAAAATGAGACATTAGTCCCCACTAGACTGGCTGAGAAGCTGCTGAAACTGGGGCTTAACACTCCCCTGTGTGCCTGGGTCCTGGACTTTCTCACCGCCATGCCCCAAGTGGTCAAGATGGGGAGACATACTTCTAACCCCCTCACCCTGAACACATTTATTCACAAAATGCTGGAGTAACTCAGCAGGTCAGGCAGCATCTCTGGAGAGAAGGAATGGGTGACGTTTCGGGTCGAGACCCTTCTTCAGTCTTATTTTGTGAATAAATACCTTCGATTTGTACCAGCATCTGCAGTTATTTTCTTATATTATATCACCCTGAACACAGGACCCCCCCCCCAGGGTTGCGTCCTTAGCCCCCTACTGTACTCCCTGTACACACATGACTGTGTGGCCAGGTTCAGCTCCAATTCCATCATCAAGTTTGCTGACGACACTGTGGTGGTGGGCCTGATCTCCAATAACGATGAGAAGGCCTACCGGGAGGAGGTGGCTGATCTGGCACTCTGGTGTCAGGACAGCAGCCTCCTCTTGAATGTCACAAAAACTAAGGAGCTGATTGTAGACTTTAGAAAGGCTCAACATCCGAGGACGTACACGCCACTGGAGTTAAATGGGATTACTGTGGAGAGGGTGAGCAGCTTTAAATACCTGGGTGTCCACATCACAGAGGATTTGACATGGACAACACACATTGCCGTACTGGGGGTAAGGCAAGGCAGCGCCTTTACCACCTCAGACAGTTGAGGAAATTTAGAGTCTCTCTGAGGATCCTTCAGAGCTTCTACTCTGGGGCTGTAGAAAGCATCTTGTCTGGGAACATCACAATCTGGTTTGGGAACAGCTCTGCCCAGGACAGGAAGGCTCTGCGGAGAGTAGTGCGTTCGGCTAAACGCACTATGGGAACTACACTCGCCCCCCTGCAGGACCTATACATCAGGAGGTGCAGATCCAGAGCCAGCAACATTATGGGGGACCCCTACCACCCCAGCAACGGACTGTTCCATCTGCTACAGTCAGGCAAACGCCTCCGCTGTCACGCTGTGAAAACAGAGAGGATGAGACGGAGTTTCTTCCCACAGGCCATCAGGACTATTAACTCTCATATCACCAGGGACTAATTTAATTTACTGTATTAATTTTTTTTTTGTGTTAATTTTTTTTTTTCTATTCTGTTTTGTAGTTTAGCACAATCCGCAGGCGTTGCCACTTTCATTTCACTGCACATCTTGTATATATGTATGTGACAAATAAACTTGACTTGACTAAAAGAGATGTAGATCAAGGTAAATGTAGAATAGATCATTGTTAGCTAGGAGAAGGTTACAACAAAGCAAACAGAGATAAAATGTAATCAGCGGGACAGTCAGACTGGTCAAAAAACAGGGAAGGGGGACGAATGGAGAGGGTTACTTGAAGTTAGAGAAGTCAATATTCATACCGCTGGGGTGCAAGCTGCCCAATCAAAATATCGTACCCATTTTCACACCTTACCCCTCCTTATCTCTGTGTGTCTCTCTCTCCCCTGATTCTCAGTCAGAAGGGTCTCGACCCAAAACATCACCCATTCCATCTATCCAGATATGCTGCCTGTCCCACTGAGTTACTCTAGCATTTTGTGTCTATCTTCTGGATAGAGTGGATGTGGAGAGGATATTTCCACGAGTGGGAGAGTCTAGGACCAGAGGGCAAAGCCTTGGAATAAAAGGATGTACCTTTATCATGGAGATGAGGAGGAATTTAATTGGTCAGAGGGAGGTGAATAAGTGGAATTCATTGCCACAGACGGCAATGAATTCATTGGGCATTTTTAAGGCAGAGATTGACAGGTTCTTGATACCAAGGATGTCAAGGGTTATGGGGAGAATGCAGGAGAATTATGTTGAACAGGAAAAATAGATCAGCCATGATTGATTGGCAGAGTAGACTCGATGGGCCAAATGGCCTAATTTTGTTCCAAAGACCATATGAAAAAAGGTTGCCTGGTTTTCAACACAGCACTGGAGATTCCTGTTGCTTTCTGTTTAATGAGGAAAGGTAAAGAATGTGCATGTGTTTAACAACAGGAATCATGATTTTTATTTTTTTAATCATTATTTGTGTAATAAAATGTTATGTTGGGAAAAATTATTCACATAAAATAATAAAGACTTTAAAAAATTTACAATAGTGATAAAACTGCACTGCACAATTATCCTACAATTCAGACCCATTATATTTCCCATATACAGAAAAAATCTCACATTCAAACTTTTCCAAAAATTGGGCCATCTTATGCCTGGCCCATAAGGGCAGATATATTTAAATTCTCTCAACACTGAGCTCAAACAGTCACGGTAAAAGATTTTCTAGACGACATGGCCACTAGGTTGCATGTATAAACTACAAATTAGATAGAACACAGAACATCCATCCATCCCTCTCCCACTCAAGTCGTAACAGCTTCAGTCGTCTTGTTGAGTCTCATTGTCTGTAGCTTGTTTCACATAACACTCAGCTTACAATGGCCTGTTTCCTTTATCATCGTTACTTTTTTATATATCTTTCATTCATTTGTTCTATATCTTTCTACATCATCGCCTTTCCCTCTCATTTCCCTTTACCCTGACTCTCAGTCTGAAGGGTCTCAAGTTAGGAAAAGGGGACGTACAACGAGATCTGGGTGTCCTAGTGCATCAGTCACTGAAAGGAAGCATGCAGGTACAGCAGGCAGTGAAGAAAGCCAATGGGATGTTGGCCTTCGTAACAAGCGGAGTTGAGTATAGGAGCAAAGAGGTCCTTCTGCAGTTGTACATGGCCTTGGTGAGACCGCACCTGGAGTACTGTGTGCAGTTTTGGTCTCCAAATTCGAGGAAGGATATTCTTGCTATTGAGGGCGTGCAGCTTCGGTTTACTAGGTTAATTTCCGGAATGGCGAGACTGTCGTATGTTGAAAGACTGGAACGACTAGGCTGGTATACACTGGAATTTAGAAGGATGAGAGGGGATCTTATTGAAACATATAAGATTATTAAGGGGTTGGACACGTTAGAGGCAGAAAACATGTTCCCAATGTTGGGGGAGTCCAGAACCAGGGGCCATAGTTTAAGAATAAGGGGTAGGCCATTTAGAACGGAGATGAGGAAAAACCTTTTCAGTCAGAGAGTTGTAAATCTGTGGAATTCTCTGCCTCAGAAGGCAGTGGAGGCCAATTCTCCGAGTGCTTTCAAGAGAGAGCTAGATAGAGCTCTTAAGAATAGCGGAGTCAGGGGGTATGGGGAGAAGGCAGGAACGCGGTACTGATTGGGAATGATCAGCTATGATCACATTGAATGGTGGTGCTCGCTCGAAGGGCCGAATGGCCTCCTCCTGCACCTATTGTCTATTGTCTAACCCGAAACGTCACCTATACCTTTTCTCCAGAGATGCTGTCTGACCCGCTGAGTTACTCCAGCTTTTTCTGTCTATCTACGGTTTAAATCAGCATCGGCAGTTCCTTCCTACACAGAACAGTTCAACATAGGAACAGGCCCTTTGGCCCCTTCTAAACATGATGTCAAACTCTTACCTGCCTGCACAGAATTCATACCTCCATTTCCTGTATTATTTAGGATCTGAGAAGGACCTTTTCTCCAAGGGATTAGCAATTTCTTGTAATGCACTGCCGGAGTGAAAACAGTGTCCCTAACAGCATTTACGAAGTCTAGATGTGCACATGAATTGCCTGGACCAAGTGCCAGAATATGGGATTAATACAGATGGGTGCCCACTGGTCTGCAAGGACATGGATTTCATGTTTCCATGCTGTTTTACACTGACTCCAAAACTTCTATTTTTCAGATACCCATGGCTCAACTGTCTTCATCTTCCAGATATCATTCTTAATAGCATTAAATGCTATTATTTCTTTCCACATGAACATTATTTAGTTGTTTTTTTAAGTACAGGGTGCACCTTAAACAGGAAGTACAGTGCAATTTACTGGATTGTTCCACATCCTAAATGGAATAAAAGAAAATGTCTTTCAGGAAAAGGTTGACAAGGTTTGATTAAGTTTTCAAAAATCACTTGAGAAAAGAGATTCAGATTAATCTTGCAATGATCATACAAGCTCATCTATAATAATTGTGGATTACCACCAACATCCTACTAAGAATAAATTAGTCCTAAAATTAATGATAACATTAACATTGATGTACACTCTAAGTACACTTACAGAATCCAGAATGTCTTCCAACATACAAACACGTGTTAATAAGAGACGAGTCAATAGTCAATAGTCGTTTATTTGTCACATACACATAAATGTGTAGTGAAATGAAACATTACCCGCAGTTGAACAATAAGACCAATAAGATTAATCAATAAAAATGCAATAACACAAACAATCACAACTAACACCAAACAAAAAGAAACATCCATCACAGTGAGTCTCCTCCAGTCCCTCCTCACTGTGATGGAAGGCCAGAATGTATTTTTCTCTTCCCTGCTGTCTTGTCCCGCGGTCAGGCTGTTGGAGTTGCCACGTCGGGGCGGTCGGGGCTCCCGATATTGAAGCCCCCGCTGGGCGGTGAAAAATCCCGCGGCCTATCGGACAGTGAAAGGTCCGTGGCGGGCCGACCCAAGCCCCGCGATTCGGGGCGGGCGAACACGCTGCCTCTGCCGCTGCCGGAGCTCCCGATGTCGGCCCCCATCCAGGGGCCTGCGGGCTTCCGACGTCCACGCGGCCCGCGCCGGAGCCTCCGGAGACGAGTCGCAGCCGCTCCCGCAGCATCCGCAGGCAGCCAGCGCCGCAGGTGGTGAGTCTGGGCCGTGGGCTCTGCGAACCAGAGCCCCAGGTGGTCCCAGGTGCATGGCCGGTGGTAGGCCGCAACGGGAACGGAGACACGACACAGAACAAGGGTCGCGTCTCCGTTCGGGAGAGAGAATGTTACAGTTCCCGTTCCCTCCCACCCCCCCCCCCAAAACATAACATACAACACTACATCATATTAAAACTACAATTCAGACAAAAACAACAAAAAACACAAAAGACAGACGGACTGCAGGCAAGCCGCAGCGGCGACGGCAGCGCTGGCTTCGCATCATAAAAGAAATGATATCCAATGAGGGGGTGCTTACTCACCTAGCCATCACATGTAGTGACATTACCAGAGTCCCCCACCATAAATATCCTGAAGTCAACCATTGACCAGAAATTCAACTGAACCAAATCTATATATACTACAGCTACAAAAGTAGCAAATGGCTCACCTCATGCCACCCTAAAACATTTTTATATGGGAGTCTGATGGAATATTTTCCTTATGTCTGGATAAAAGCTGTTCCAACAAAACTGAAATGGCCTGACACCAACGAAAAAAAGTTATCTGTTTGATTGGCACGCCTTCAATCATTCACGCCTCTAACCATTCAGAATGGGTGTGTAAACCATTGAACATAGAGCCCAGAGGGCAGCAATGAGCCAGAATGAACAGAGGACTTTCTTGAATTCATGTTGATCCTCACATGAAGCATATTCTAAAGTGGAGAACAGACATCAGACTGGAGTGGATTAAGAAGTAAAATGACATGATTCAGAGCTCGAGATTACAATTCAGTTAACCAATGCTCAATGTAGAGTGAAGATCATAATGAAACGAAGTAGGCATGATTACAGCACTTTTTCAATTAGACAGCGGGGATATGTTAAACTGAGAAGGTACTGAATCTCTCAGGATGGAAAATGTATTTCATGGTGGCATTATACAAGTAACAAAAATGGACAATATTCCTTTGAATGTATAAACTAATGAGATGGAAGACAAAAATAATGGTTCTGAGGAAGGGGGGGAGGGGAGTGGGTAAGAATAATGATGCAGCAAATGCAAAGGCAAAAGGTGAGAGCCTTCAAATATGGATGGTTAAATCATCAATAGAGGAAAAGTAGTTAGAAAAGGAGTTAGATTGACAGACTGTGGTATAAGAACTGGTGCAACATAGGGAATGGACGAATCTCGACAAGCAGAATGAAATTATTTGTTTCATTTTTTGGGATGTCGGCATGAGTGCCAAGATCAGCATCTATTAACAACCATTATAGCATACACAGACATGGTCCTATGCACTTTTACCCATGGCCTTCTTAGATGTAGAGTTCACAGGTTTGGAAGTTGCTGTTAGTCTAGCCTGGGCAAGTGGAGAATATTCCATCAATATCCTCTGTAGTCACAGTTTACAGTGGATAATGCTTGATGGCCTATGCCCAAGCTGAGATAAAAAATATTGATGAAAGAAATGGATGGCCATGTGAAGGTGAGGAGGTGATGAAATTGGAAGGAAACCTCTTGAAAGTTTTTCCACTTCTGGCCGAGAATGGGAAATAACACCGATAAAGTCATCAATTAGGACACGGACAGTAAAATCAGTGTGGAGAATACTAATATGCAAATGCAGTTTGAGATTAAGTAGGTATGGTGTTGGGGCTCTTGAAGAACATTAAGGTGGATACATCCCCAGGGCCTGATGGGATCTATCCCTAATTATCAAGAGGGGCAAGAGAGGACATTGCTGGAGCCTTGTGGGGTGGAGATGAGAAGATGTGAATAGTGGTGAGATCGCATTGGAGGTGGCAAAAATGTTGGAGTATTATGTGTTGTATGCGACGGCTGATGGGGTGAAAGGGTCACCAGTCATATCTTCCCATCTCCACTCCTTTCTGCCTTCCGCAGAGACCATTCCCTCCACAACTCCCTTGTTAACTCATCCCTTCCTACCCAAACCACCCCCTCCCCAGGTACCTTACTCAGCACCCACAGGAGATGCAACACCTGTCCCTATACCTCCTCCTTCGACTCTGTCCAGGGACCCCAACAGTCCTTTCAGGTTAGGCAGAGGTTCACTTGCACCTCCTTCAACCTCATCTACTTTATCCATTGATCAAGATGTGGACTCTTATACATCGGCGAGACCAAACGTAGACTGGGCAATCGTTTCGCTGAACACCTTCTCTCAGTCTGCCTGGACCTACCTGATCTCCCGGTTGCGAAACATTTTAATTCTCCTTCTCATTCCCACACTGACCTTGCTGTCCTAGGTCTCCTCCATTGTCAGAGTGAGGCTAAACACAAATTGGAGGAACAGCATCTTATATTTCGCTTGGGCAGCTTACAGCCCAGTGGTATGAAAATTCTTTCTCTAACATCACGTAACCCCGGCATTACCCAGCAGCGGAAAGGAAGAGACTCGACAAGCTGGTCAGGAAGGCCAGCTATGTCCTGGGTTGCCCCCTGAACTCAGTGCAGGTGGTGGGAGAGGAGGATGATGGAAAAACTAACATCGCTGCTGGACGACGACTCCCACCCCATGCAGCACACTGTCACTGCACTGAGTAGCTCCTTCAGTGACAGACTCCTTCACCCCAAGTGCGTGAAGGAGAGATATAGGAGGTCCTTCCTTCCCGCTGCTGTGAGACTGCACAACCAGTACTGCTCCCAGCAGACGAGTCATCAATAACAGCTAAGAACACACAGAAAACTGATGACAATTTATGTATCTTTTATTTATAATGAATGATCTCTTGCTCTCTTTCTATCCACTTTGCTGCTGTAACACTGTAAATTTCCCCGGTGTGGGACGAATAAAGGAATATATTATTATTATGTACACAAACACTAGTAATATTCAATTTCCCCAAGAGATTATACTGTCTGTAACAATCCGAAAGAGGGAATGGGGCTTACATAAAAATAACAAATCCTGACATGCTGTGTCTGGCCATCAATCAAAAATCTCTAGAAGATGTCTGCATAGGTGCTCCTCAGCGGGTAACCTTTTGGCTCAAGCATGTTCTGTTAACAGATGGATTTGAGGAGCTTAAAAGATGAAATTCAGTTTCGACTACAGATTTCCAATACTGGCATTTAAAATATAAAAACATGAAAACATCAATGCTTAAAACCAATGAGGTATAAATCCCATTATTTGTCATATTTACTCAGTCACAAACATTGTTTCCATTCTTACACACTCAAAATTGCAGCAAAAGCAAAACAATGGGCAATGTTATTTTAAATTTGAACAGACTGCTCTGAGCAATCTCATTGGCTCTTCTTCAGGCATGTCCAGTACTTTCATATGATGCACAGTTGATCTGTTTCCATCTCTAGTTTAGTAACAGACTTTTGATTCTTCTATTTCTGCACTAAAATGTCAATTTCCATGATAAATAAAAATTGGAGCATTATCGTACAAAAAAATGACATCAATGTCAGAGAATAGGAATATGGTCAAGAAGTGAGGTTTTAAACCATGTCTTAATAAGAGAGACATATAGAGAGGCAGAGTATAAGGAGGGCAGAAAGCTTGGATAAAAGCAGTAGAGCTATTAAAGTCAGAAACATGCAGAAGCAGCAATGGAGTTCTCATGGTTCAGAGGCTGGGCAATACAAAATAAATAATCCAAATCCATGAAATTGTCTGAAAATAATGAGAATTTGAAATTGAGGCATTGCCAAGACTGATGAGTTAAAAGAGCGTAATGCAAGTTATAATACTAGCTGATGTATCTACAGAGAATAAAAAATACATAATTGGCCAGAAGAGCACTAGAATAGTTTAGAGAAAGTATTGATAGATTGAGGTGTGCTGCGCAAGTGAGCTGAGGCAGTCAGAGGTAAGGAATTTGACAAAGTAGGAGCAAATGTTCAATGAGAAATTCATCTTCAGGGTCAAATAAAATGTCACAGTTGCAATCGACTTCAGTGTCCAGTGTCCTGGAATGAAATGGCCAGGGATCAGGAGATCAAAGGTGACACAAAGAACTGCAGGTGCTGCAATCTTGAGCAAAATATAAAGTGCTGGAGCATGTCAGCAGGTCTAGCAGCATCTGTGGAGGGAATCGATACGTGGCATTTCGGGTTGGACCCTTCTTGAGACTAATTGGAGTGGAGAGAGAAAGCTGGAAAAAGTGGAGACTGGCAAGTGATAGGTAAATATAGATATGGGCGGGGGGGGTTGAGATGAGATTGGCAGATGGGTGGATTAAGTAACAAAGGCTAGAAATGAAAAGGGGGCAAGTGAGTGTCAGATAAGGAGAAAAGAAGTGAAATGCAAAGTCAGAGGGAGGGATATAGGTGAAATGGGACCGAGGGGGGGGGGTGAAAAAGGGGGGGGGGATAGTGGGATTAATGAGTATGCAACAGGTGGGGGTGATGGGGGAGTGGGAAGGTGTTACTTAAAATTGAGGAATTCAATGTTTATACCATTGGGTTGGGTTGTATGACTAAAGGCAAATGGTTAGATCAATAGATAAGACACATGAACACGTCACCACCAAATACATGCACGGATCCCTGCAAAATACAATCAAACTAGTTGCTTGCTAATGCTCTTACTTAATTGATCAAATGGCACGTTTTTGACTTTGCAATGCCAGTAGAGAAAATAAATCAAACACTACTGCCATTTTTGTGGCAATGGCTTTTTATCACTCATATCTGCTGAAGATTATCACAATAAATCATTTTGAAACCATGAAGTTCTTTAAAATATTTGTAGACATGTTAAGTTCTCAGAATTTGACGACTCATTAGGTTTTCCCCTCAGATAGACACAAAATGCTGAAGTGACTCAGCGGGACAGGCAGCATCTCTGAATAGAAGGAATGGGTGACGATTTGGGTTGAGACCCTTCCTCAGATATGCACTTCATCTCTGTCTGCCTTTTAGCAAAAATAGTCACGCATCAGGAGTTGTAACAGAATTCTGAGTAACGTAAACTACAATATATCAGATTAAATGGGATCCCAAGGAGTAGAGAGGCAACTGAAAGGCTGGTACAAAAGATACCAACAGCAAGTTCAGTAGAAAGACAAGCAATACCATGGCAGAGCACAAGGAAAGAATGTTGGATTAAACTGTATTTATTTCAATCCAAGAGGCCAGATAGATAGAGCGGATGAACTCAAGAGCATGGGAAGTTATAGCCATTACAGGAACAGTAATGGCAGCTAAATATTACAGGGCACAAGTGTTACAAGTGTGATAGAGATGGAGGAAAGAGAGGAAGTTGCATTTTTGATCAAGAAGAACATGACATGAATAGTCAGAGAAAAATATACTTTGGCACGATCGAGTGGGTCCTATGGAGCAAGCTGCAAAATAGGAAGGTGATGTTTATCTAATTCCCAAATCGTTAACGGGAATTGGAGAAACAAACACGCAAGTAGATTGCGGAGAGTTGCAAGAATAATAATGCTGTCATTGTAGGGGATTTAAAACTTTCCTCACATAGACTTGGACTGCCATATTGGCTTAGATGGGGTAAAGGATATTAAATGTGTTTAGGAAAGTATGCTCAGGCAATATATAGAGGATCCTACTCAGGAGAGGTCATAGCTTGACTTACTCTTGGGAAATAAGGTAGGGCAAGTGACTGAGATATCAGTCGGGGAGCATTTTAGTATCAGAGACCATTGTTCTATTAGTTTTTAAATTGTTAATGAAAGAGGACAAAACTGCTCACAAGTTCAAGTTGTAAATTGGGGCAAAGCGAATTTCAACGGCGTTAGACAGAATCTTGCAAAAGTTGATTGGAAAAGGTTGTATGCAACCAAAGGGGAGTGGGAGTTCAAGGTGCACATGGTCCTATTAGAGTGAAGGGCAAGAGTAGGTTCTGGTCAGAATGAAGGATAAGGGTATATCAAAGAGCACTGTGGGGAAATAGAGAAGAAATTACAGGAGCCCTGACTGAAATATATGCATCATTGTTAGCCATTGGTGAGATGTTGGGAGGACTGGAAAGTGGCCAATGTTGTGTCTACATTTAAGAAGGAATGCAAAGAAAAACCTGGGAACAATAAACCAGTAAGCCCAATATCTGTGGTAGGCAAGAGATTGGAGGGAATTTTGAAGGGATAAGACGTGGTTCGATTAGGGATAGTCAGCGTGGATTTGTGTGTAGGAGATCCTGTCTCAAGAATTTGTTTGGTTTTTCAATTAAGTAACCAAGAAGATCAATGGGCAGGGGTATAGACATAGTCTACATGAACTTCAGCAAGGGCTTGTATATGGCCCCATGTGGTGGCTGCTTTAAAAGGTTAGATTGCATGCGATCCAGAAAGTGCTAGCTAATTTCTATACATAGTTGGCTTCATGGTGGAAGAAGTGGGTGTTGACAGAAGGTTGTGTTTTATTTTTAAAGTAGAAGCCCATAACCAGTGGTGTGACCAAGGAGACAGTGCTGAGTCCATCGTTTATCACCGATATCATCCATTCCCTTCCAATTCACCCCCCTTCCCTGGCGCTTTCCCTTGCAACCACAGGAGATGTAACATCTGCCGCTAACCTCCTCTCTCACTTCAATCCAAGGACCCCAGCAGGCCTTCCAAGTGAGAGGTCCACGTCCTCCTCTTCCAACTTTGTCAATTGCATTGGGTGCTCCCGATGTGACCTTTATATCAGCAAGACCAAGAATAGACTAAATGATTGTTACAACAAACTCTTGCCGAGGTCTGCTGGAGCTCCCTGTTGCCAACCATTTTAACTCCCCTTCCCATACAGACCTTTATGTACTTTGCCTCCATTGCTAGAGTGGGGCCACACCGAAATTGGAAGAACAGCAGCTCACATTCCGATTGGGTAACCTACAACAACAGTATGAATACCGAATCCTTCAATTTCAAGTATTCCCTCTCCAGTACGCCCCCTCCCCAGCTTCCGCACCCTCATGCACACACATTTCTCCCATCATCCTAGTCACCCTGCTCCTTTCCCCTCCTCCATACACTCATCTACCATCCCCAAGTCCCATTTTTCACTTTTATCCTCCCCTTTGCCATCCCGCCCCCCATATCACTCCATTCAACTTTGCTTTTCACTCCGACTCCTCTTTCCTTATCCAACACCCATTGGCCCCTTTCCACCTCTAGCCATTGTCACTTACTCCACCCATCTGTAAAATAATCCCCCCCCCCTCCCCCCCACTTGTATATGCCTCTCACTTTCTTAGTTTTGCCCCATTCCTAATTCTTTCTTCCCCACCCCCCATTTATTCCAACAGCCTGAAGGGACCCACCCCAAAATGTCATCTGTCCATTCCCTCCACAAATACCACCTGACCTGCCAAGTTCATCCAGCACTTTACTTTTATTTTGCTGAAGAAAACGGTTGAATGATGTTGCAAGCTGATGCAAGATATTATTTAAATTAATTCAAGAAAAATAATGTGTGACATTTCAGGTTGTTACCATTCTTCAGACTCCTATTTCTGGATTTCCAGATATCTTTCCTGGATGATGGGTAGGGAACAGATATATCAATGTCTCTTAAACATATCAACCGGCCCTGCAATTACTTGGGAAAGTACCATAAGAGAGGGGGTAGTATACAATGATGGAAGAGCAGATTAGGGAATTGTGAATGTACTGATGTACTATGATGTACTGAAAGTGAAAGGGGGAAATGTGTCTAGCGGCAGAATCTCATTGGACCTGGCAGACATTGCAAAGAATGAAATGATGAATGGAGAGGCTGATGGGGTGGAATGCATTAACTGGGGAACTGTACTTATTCTGTCCAGGTGGAGGGCGAGCAAGAGCAGAGATGTGGAAATATAAATGCGCTAATTTCATTCCTGCCACTGGGCAGAAAGTATAGGAGTCCGAAAACTGTAATGTCCAGGTTCAGGAACAGCTTTTTTCCTACAACCATCAGGCTGTTGAACACTACAAACTGCTACTAAACTCTGAACCACCAACTGCCTGGGTTGCATTGGGGACTTTGTTTTGTTTTTGCACTATATTGTTTACTGAGGAACAGAATTCAGGCATTCAAGTGAGCACACAAATTCCAACCTGTCCAGTTATTCTCCTCATCTTCCAACTCTGCTTCATCTAAATAAATTTCATTTTGACTTCCTGTGCATTAGAAGATATGAATATATACAAAATATTTAATATCTATTTATAGATTACACCACAAATTCCACTATTTCAGTGCACTATAAAATACATCGTTGTAAAAAGGCATTAAAGGTAGAGAAAAGTCTACTGTGAAAATGGGTAATCTTGTAACATGGTATAGAGATCTAATTTTGGAAAGCAAGAAAGTGGAATAAGATAAAATTAGAAGGATTGTTCATGACATCTGAAGCATTTTGTTTTTTTAGGTTTAGGTTTATTATTGTCACCTGTACCAAGGTACACGCTTTGTTTTGTACGCTATCCAAACAGATCAGATATATCATACATGAGTCCCCAAAGACACCTGCTACTGAGTAGTCCTACAAGTAACCAGCCTAAAATGCAAATAGTCAGAGGACAGTGCAGCATTACTAGCCCTTCTAGAGAGTGCAGAAATAAGTGTTGAATGTCAAACAGTACCAGAATGAAGTGTAAAATGTTGTATACAATTATAACCAATGTTTACTAAATCTGTTACTCCCATCATTTTTGAATCACAGCTGTGTATCCAAAATAAATAATGTAAAGCTTTCCTGCTGCTTTTTTTCAGCAGTAAAGTAGATTATTGGCTGCATTCAGCAGAATAAATTAAAACCCAATATTCGTATGTTAAAAAGAAATAGTAGCTTTGTTCTTGGATTGGATCATACATGTCCAATCTCACTCCCCTTTAAGCCATTCTAGAGATACCAAATATAGGAAAGCTTTCAAATATTGCAAGTAGCAGAAAAGGGAAGCCAAAGTCACCAAATCAGAAAGTAATCAAGACGTCAAGAATCAAGTGAGTATAAATGTCATGTGCAAACAGAACAATTACATTCTTCCTGGCTGCAGCTTTAGAGAGATACTAGACCAAGTGGACCCATTGGGCCCAAACCTCTCCTGCATTGTTGCACCACCCTCTCCTCCCCCATTCCGCTCTCCCCCCACTCCCCCTCCCCTGCAGACACGGACACGTTTGTTCTGCGCACGCGCGGATGCAGCGGCCTTCTTACCAGATCAACAGGGCCCCAACTGCGCATGCGCGGTTTTTAAACTTTAAAATGTGAATAACTATAAAAATATAACACCGATTTCAATGAAACTTCTTCCATTTGCACCAAAGGCATGACGGTGAGTAAGGTTGGCCTAAAATTGTCGCACTATCATGTACCGTTTTGGCTGAAGTTCAGGAACAAACAAACAAACAAGAGTTTTAGTATAAAGATAGATTAATGCAACAACACTACAAATATACAATAAACAATAAAATAATAAATTTTCAGTTATGCCATGTACCCAGACCATAATAGTGCAAGCTGAAGTATGTAGTGCAATCAATATAAAGTCTAGAACAATAAAAAGGAACAGCAGGTGCCGGATTATACCAAAGATGGACACAAAATGCTGGAGTAACTCAGCAGGTCAGACAGCATCTCTGGAGAAAATGCGTAGGTGACGTTTCGGATCGGGTCCTTTCTTCAGACTGATTGTAGAGGGACTGGAAGGGGAAAAAGACCAGGACAAATCAGGGCCGGCAACAGTTGACCTCAAGCAGGATGGTTCCCTGAATTTGATGTCTATGGAAGTGATACATCATTGGGAACTGTGGAACTGGTTAACCGACTTTTAGTGGAGGAAAGGGTTGTAAACTACTCAAGCTACCAAAATAGCCAACGGCAAAAGAAATAGCCAAGGGCAGAAAATATTTGTTGGAATTCTATACAGACCACCAAACAGCAGTAGGGAGGTTGGGGATAGCATCAAACAGGAAATTAGGGATGCGTGTAGCAAAGGTACAGCAGTTATCATGGGTGACTTTAATCTACATATAGATTGGGCCACCAAATTGGTAGCAGTTCTGAGGAGGAAGATTTCCTGGAATATATACGGGATGGGTTTTTAAACCAATATATAGAGGAACCGACTAGAGGGCAGGCCATCCTAGACTGGGTATTGTGTAATGAGAAAGGATTAGTTAGCCATCTTGTTGTGCAAGGCCCCTTGGGAAACAATGACCATAATATGGTGGAATTCTGCATTAAGATGGAGTGACAAGGTTAATTCAGAGACTAGGGTCCTAAACTTGAATAAAGAAGACTTTGAAGGTATGGTAGTTGGCTAGGATAGACTGGAAAATTATACTTAAAGGATTGACAGTGGAGATGCAATAGCAAAGATTTGAAGACCGCATGGATGAACTCCAGAAATTATTCATCCATGTCTGGCGAAAAAATAAAACTGGGGAGGCGGTGCAACCGTGGCTGACGAGGGAAGTCAAGGATAGTGTTAAATCCAAGGAAGAGACATATAAATTGGCCTGAAGAAGCAGCAAACCAGAGGACTGGGAGAAATTTTGAACTCAGAGGAGGACAAAGGGGTTAATTAAGAGGGGGGGGGGGGAGAGCATGAAAGAAAGCTGTGGGGAATATAAAAACTGACTGTAAAAGTTTCTTTAGGTATGTAAAAAGGAAAAGATTAGTGAAGATTAATGTTGGTCCCTTACAGTCAGACAGGTTAATTTATAATGAGAAACAAGGAAATGACAGAACAGTTAAACAAGTTCTTTGGTTCTGTCTTCTCTAAGGAAGACGCAATCTCCCGGAAATACTACGGAACCAAGGATCTAGTGGGAGGGGGGAACTGAAGGGAATCCACATTAGTCAGAAAATGGTGTTAGGTAAACTGTTGGGACTGAAGGCAGGTAAATCCCCAGAGCCTGACGGTCTGCAT
The DNA here is from genome assembly GCF_053455715.1 of Rhinoraja longicauda. Lineage (NCBI taxonomy): Eukaryota > Metazoa > Chordata > Chondrichthyes > Rajiformes > Arhynchobatidae > Rhinoraja > Rhinoraja longicauda. Next base: position 39,687,557 of record NC_135955.1, read on the forward strand.
CCCAGAGTACTTAAGGAGGTGGCCCTAGAAATCGTGGATGCATTGGTGATCATTTTCCAATGTTCTCTCAACTCTGGTTCAGTTCCTATGGACTGGTGGGTAGCCAATGTAACTCCACTTTTTAAGAAAGGAGGGAGAGAGAGAGAAAACGGGGAACTATACACCAGTCAGCCTTGCATCGGTAGTGGGGAAGGTACTAGAGTCGATTATTAAAGATGTTATAGCAGCACATATGGAAAGCAGTGATGGGATCGGTCAAAGTCAGCATGGATTTATGAAGTGGAAATCATGCTTAGCTAATCTTTTGGGATTTTTTGAGGATGTAACAAATAGAATGGAGAAGGAAGAGCCAGTGGAAGTGGTGTATCTGGACTTTCAAAAATCCTTTGATAAGGTCCCACACAAGAGATTAGTGCACAAAATTAGAGCACAAGGTATTGGGTTAGGGTATTGACATGGATAGAGAACTGGTTGGCAGACAGTAAGCAAAGAGTAGGAATTAACGGGTCCTTTTCAGAATGGCAGGCAGTGACTAGTGGGGTGCCGCAAGGCTCGGTGCTGAGACCCCAGTTGTTTACAATATATATTAACGATTTAGACAAGGGAATTAATTGTAACATCTCTAAGTTTGCAGATGACACAAAGCTGGGTGGCAGTGTGAGCTGCGAGGAGGATGCTATGAGGCTGCAGGGTGACTTAGATAGTGGGCAGAAGCAGTATAATGTGGATAAATGTGAGGTTATCCACTTTGGTGGCAAGAACAGGAAGGCAATTATTATCTGAATGGTGTCAGATTAGGAGAAGGGGAGGTGCAACGAGACCTGGGTGTGCTTGTACATCAGTCACTGAAAGTAAGCATGCAGGTACAGCAGGCAGTGAAGAAAGGTAATGGCATGTTGGCCTTCATTGCGAGAGGATTTGAGTTTAGCAGCAAGGAGGTCCTACTGCAGTTGTACAGGGCCCTAGTGAGACCACACCTGGAGTATTGCGTGCAATTTTGATCTCCTAATTTGAGGAAGGACATTATTGCTATTGAGAGAGTGCAGCGTAGGTGCACCAGGTTAATTCCCAGGATGGCGGGACTGACATATGATGAAAGAATGGGTCGACTGGGCTTGTATTCACTGGAATTTAGAAGGATGAGAGGGGATCTTATAGAAAAATATAAAAGAGGATTGGACAGGGTAGATGCAGGTAAAATGTTCCTGATGTTGGGGGAGTCCAGAACCAGGGGTCACAGTTTAAGAATAAGGGGTAGGCCATTTAGGATTGAGATGAAGAAAAACTTTTTCACCCAGAGAGTTGTGAATTTGCGGAATTCTCTGCCACAGAAGGCAGCGGAGGCCAATTCACTAGATGTTTTCAAGGGAGTTACATTTAGCTCTTCGGGCTAAGGGAATCAAGGGATATGGGGAAAAGGCCGGAAGAGGGTATTGATTTTGGATGATCAGCCATGATCATATTGAATGGCGGAGCTGGCTTAAAGGCCCGAATGGCCGACTCCTACACCTATTTTCTCTGTTTCTATCTTTCAAGCGAAATGTGAAGTCCTGGGACTAACCCAGAATGCCAACTTGGTCGGCTTGGACTAACTGGGACGAAAGATCTGACTCTGCGCTTTACAGCTCTACAACTCCATAACAGAACTGATATCAGTGAAAACAAGTATTGAGCAAGGTTCCATCATCATTCCCACACTTCTCAGTCTTTCTTGCCACAAGGCTACACGTCATTCCAAATGCTAGTCACAGGGCAAAGGGAAAAACTGGCCAATCATGTCATTTCCACCCCAAAACTGATGTCACCCAATCCGATTCTGATCTGCAGATTGGTGGCTAAGATAACAACTCATTTCCTGAAACATACAAGAGAATGGGCTTTATACATAACATATATAAAATAAATTCCCATACCAAACTGTTCTTGCTTGCAACACCACTCTGACACTAAAGATCTGCAATAAAATGTTGGACCACAACCCAAATGATAGGAATCACTTTTTAAGGTGCACATCAATACCTAAATTCACAATTGCAACTTTTGGCCGTGTGAGAAAAAATGTTTGAAGATCAGGAACTCAAACCTAGCACAAAGCTCAAGATCTACTGGGTAGCAGTGATCCCTACCCTTTTGTACACTTTGGCATTGAACCGCCTACAGCAAGCAACCTCAAGGCTCTAGAAAGTTAGCACCAAAAGCATGTTTTTTTACCATATTCTTCAAATCCACTAGCAAAGAGTAAACTCTCCTAGGCCAATATACCCCAGGACTGAGGCACTAATTTTAGTGTTGCGTGGAGTTGCAAGCAAGAACAATTTAGTAGGGGAACTTAATCAAATCAAGAGGTTCAAGGATGCTCAAATGACAGCACAAGAAAATTGTGGCCTGCACAACAAAGACAATCAAATGTAATTAGAATCTCAATCCTTGGAATATTGGCCTGGGCAATGACACCGACATTGGTGCACTTACTCTAACAGTGAATTTGGAGGATTTTGGAAAGACTACATTGGTGTTACCTCTGCAATCACATTAAGATATGCTTTGTAGATAGTCCTTGTCTTAAGTATACAGGAATGTAGGGATTGCTGCTATGCAAAAGACTAGTTTTATGATAGGTTTGAGATCTTGATCTTCACTCAAAAACATACAACTCTATCAGAAATACATAGACTTACAATGACAAACAGCAATGTTGTTCAGAAGTGGCAGGTGCTTCTGTTTTTTTTTCAATTTTAGTTATAATCTTGAGATGGTTTTTGGAAGTTGGTTGACAATACAGGAAACAAAGATTAGAAATAAATGGATTTTTTTAGGGTTGTGGGTAATGATAGTCATTAGTCATAGTTTTTTTTAAGTGAAGCCCTTCAGTGTTGAGGAAGGGTCCAGTCCCGAAATGTCGCCTGTCTATTTTCTCCCCACCTCATCCCCAGATGCTTCCTGGCCCGCTGTGCTCCTCTAGCACTTTGTGCCAATGGGGGAGGTGGGGGAGGGTGGGCTGGTTTGTTTGATGGACTGGGCTGCGCTCCCAACACTGTAATTTCTTGATGTGAAAGGGTTTGATACAGAATACAAAATATGGTAATTAGAAAGCACTGAAAACTTGGGAACCTACTCGAGAATACAGAAAATTAGACGGGCAAAGAGGGGCCACAAAATATTACGGCAGAAATTATTGAAAATTCCAAGGTAGATACAAAATGCTGGATTAACTGGAGAGAAAGAATGGGTGACGTTTCAGGTCGAGACCCTTCTTCAGAATTGAAAATTCCAATGCATTTTGGAAGTATATTAAGAGGATAACTAGGGGACAAATGGGGCTCAGAGGCAGACTTAAGCAAGATCTTAAATAAATATTCTTGAACTGAATCATGAAGGAGAATTACTTTGAGATTTTAGATGCAAATGGTGAAATTCTAGAGCACATTACGATTGTCTTGCTCGGCATAAAGTTGGATAAATTCCCAGGGTTTGATGAGATGTATCCAAGACTGCTAAGGGGGGTAATAAAGGAGATTGATTGAACCCGAACAGAGATATTTAAATCTTCACTGTTCACAGGGGAGGCATCTGATGACTGGAAGATAGAAAATGTGGTATCTTTATTCAAGAAGGACAGGAGGGCAAGTAAGTCTAACAATAGCCCTCAGTTGCAGGGAAACTGTTGGAAAGTAATTCTGGATTTAATCTACACTTAGAAAGACAGGGATTGAGCATGGATAATCAAACGAGATTTGTTGGTGAGAATGTCTGACTAATTGAATAGAGTATTTTGAAGAAGTGACTTCACATGTTGATGAAGGATCCAAAATTGGCTTAGTAATAGGAGATAGAGAGTGAAGGGAGAGAAGGCTGCTTTCATGAATGAAAACCTATGATTAACTCTGAGGGACAGAGAACCACGCTGAGACCGTTGCTGTTTTGATATAATTTATATATATATATAGATATAGATATATATATAAATATAGGGTATAGGTATAGGTTTTGGGGCCTCAGGGTTCGGTGCTGGTCCCGTTACTGTTTGTCATCTACATCAATTATTTGGATGAGAACATAAACGACAAAATCAGCAAGTTTGTTTATGATAGAAAAGTGGGTGGTTTTGTAGATAGCAAAGATGGTTATGAAAAATTGCAGCAGGATATTGATTGATTAGGTGGGCTGAGGAATGTTTGATGGAATTGTAAGAGAGAGAAATGTGAGGTGTTGCATTTTGGGAAGTTTAACATGGGCAGGACCTATAAATGGTAGGGCTCTGGGGAGTGTTGTTGAGCAGAGTGATCTAGGAGTGCAGGTGCGGGTGCAAGGTTCCTTGAAGGTGGAGTCGCAGGTAGATAAGGTGGTCAAAAAGGCTTTTGATACATTGGCGTTCATCAGTCAGAGTATTGAGTATAGACGTTGGGAGGTCACGTTGCAGTTGTATAAGACGTTGGTGAGACTGCATTTGGAGTATAAGAAAATAACTGCAGATGCTGGTACAAATCGATTTATTCACAAAATGCTGGAGTAACTCAGCAGGTCAGGCAGCATCTTGGGAGAGAAGGAATGGGTGACGTTTCGGGTCTGAAGAAGGGTCTCGACCCGAAACATCACCCATTCCTGCATTTGGAGTATTGTGTTCAGTTCTGGGCACCATGTTATAGGAAAGATGTTATCAAGCTAGAAAGGGTAGAGACGATTTACGAGGATGCTGCCAGGACTAGAGGGTCTGAGCTACAGGGAGAGGTTGAGTAGGCTGGGACTCTAATTTCCTTGGAGCGCAGGAGGATGAGTAGTGATCTTATAGAGGTGTATAAAATCATGAGAGGAATAGATCAGATAGATGCACAGAATCTCTTACCCAGACTAGGCGAATCGAGGACCAGAGGACATAGGTTTATGGTGAAGGGAAAAGATTTACTAGGAATCTGAGGGGTAACTTTTTCCAGGGTGTATGGAACAAGCTGCCAGAGGGGGTGGTTGAGGCTGGGACTATCCCAATGTTTAAGAAACAGATAGGTACACAGATAGGACAGGTTTGGAGGGATATGGACCGAACACAGGCAGGTGGGACTAGTGCAGATGGAACATGTTGGCAGGTATGGGCAAGTTGGGCCAAAGGGCCTGTTTCCATGCTGTACCACTCTCTGACTTGATAGAACTTTATGGCATATTAGTTAAGCCACAGCTGGAATCTTGCTTGCAATTCTGGTCACCACAATGCAGGAAGGATGCTATTAAGCTGAAAAGCAGTTGAGATTGATCAGGATAGAATGTTGTGGTCATCCTGATCAATCTCAACTGCAAATGTTGTGGTCATAAGGAGAGACTGGAATAGCTAGGCTGGTTTTCCACGGAGTAAAGGAGACTGCAGGGGGAACTGATAGTGGTAACAAAAATTGAGAGAAACATGGATAGGATAGACAATAAGAAGCATTTCCTCATAGTAGAGGTATTTAAGACAGTTTTAAGGGGAGGAATAAGAGGTTTAGAGGGGAGCTGAGGACGTTTATTTTTACCCAGAGAATATCTCAGCTTTGGAGCACTTTGCTTGAGTTGGTAGTGGAGGCAGATACTCTGACAATATAGGATGCATCCGGACAAGCATTAGAATTGCTAAAGCAGAGGGAGCTTCAGACAAAGTGCTGGTAAAAGGGATTGATTGGTATGGGTAGAAACTTGATGATCGGTACAGACAGTGGGCCGGAGCGACTGTTTCAAGGGTCAAGATGCTTGACGTTTGGTATCCTGTTGCACGACATCTATCAACTGCCAAATCAAATGAATTTTACAAACAGTTGAAGATTGAAAATCACAAAATAATTCAGATGAAAACAGAGTTTAGACAAGTGACCAACAAACTCTTATTTTTCAGTTTATCACGCTGCACATCAAACATGGGTTGCATGCCTAAGTAGCTATGCTTATTATGTTCATATCCTTGGTTTGTTAGACACCCAAGTGGAATATAAGGTGTTAATTTCCCCCAGCCATTTGTTTTTTTGCTCAATATCAGATTGCTGCTGCTTTCAAACACAATATAGTGTTACTGATGTTCTAAGCCATAGGATGTATTAGGAATGTTGAAGGCAAATTTCATGTCTGCCACAGTGAATATATTTTACGTCTGACCTACAAAGATAGAGATCTAACTGTGTAGGAAGGAACTGCAGATGTTGGTTTAAACTGAAGATAGACACAAAGAGCTGGAGTAACTCTGCGGGACAGGCAGCATCTCTGGAGAGAAGGAATGTTTCGGGTCGAGACCCAAGGGTCCAGAGATCCTGCCTGTCCCACTGAGTTACTCCAGCTTTTTGAGTCCATCTTCCTGTTCCAGTTCCTTCCTACACATTTTGTCTGCTCCACTGCGAAATCTCCTCAAGGTATGTCTACTTTGAAGATGTTCTCCTACGAGAGTTCTGCAACATCCTCTCTCACTGCTCCCCCTCTGTAATGCCTCCTGCTGAGTCTGAAGAAGGGTCTCGATCTGAAATATCTCCCATTCCTTCTCTCCAGAGATGCTGCCTGTCCCACTGAGTTACTCAAGCTTTTTGTGTAGAAATCTAATTTTTGTATTATCATTCAAATGAAATTGCCCAAGACAAAATGAAAGAGAATAAGAAAAGAATACAACAGTGAAAGCCTTTACCAGAAAACAAATTTCTCTCAATTGTAGTTTTACAATAAATTGATTTCTTGCCATTAGCTTAAAATATTGAAATTAAAATGACAAGTGAAGAGGAATTAGCCGACTGGTCAGACCGCATTTGGAGTATTGTGAGCAGTTTTGGGTCCCATATCTAAGGAAGGACATGGTGGTATTGGAGAGGGTCTAGAGGAGGTTTACGCCAATGATCCAGGGGATGACTGGGCTAACATATGAATGAATGAATGAATTAATAAGTTTATTGGCCAAGTACATACAAGGAATGTGCCTTGGTGCTCCACTCACAAATGACAACACAAACATACAGTTACCAATTAAGAATAAAGCATAAACACATCAAAACAATAAGGATACAACATTACAGTCTAAACATGTGGGTGAAAATAAACCAGAGCAAAAAAGAAACTACAGACTTTGGTTATTGAGTAGAACCACCACTCGTGGAAAAAAAGCTATTTTTATGTCTGGCTGTGGCTGCTTTGACAGTCCGGAGTCGCCTTTAGAGGGAAGTGCTTCAACGAGTTTGTGGCCAGGGTGAGAGGGGTCAGAGATGATCATGCCCGCTTACTTCCTGGCCCTTGCAGTGTACAGTTCGTCAATGGGGGAAGGTTGCAGCCAACAACCTTCTCAGCTGTGCGAACGATCCGTTGTAGCCTTTGGATGTCGTGCTTGGTGGCTGAGCCAAACCAGGCCATGATGGAGAAGGTGAGGGCGGACTCAATGATAGCAGTATAGAATTGGACCATCATTGCCTGTGGCAGATTATGTTTCCTCAGCTGCCGCAGGGTACATCATCTGTTGGGCCTTTCTGACTGTGGAGTCGGTGGTGGCCCCCCATTTAAGGTCCCTGGCGATGATGGTTCCAAGGAACTTAAATGACTCCTCAAATGACTATGGTGTTGTTGATGGTCAGTGGGGGGAGGGGAGGGGGAGCTCTTCGAAAGTCTACAATTAGTTCCTACAATTATGATGAGTATTTAACAGCTCTGGGCCTTTCCTCGCTGGAGTTTAGAAGAATGAGGGGGGATCTCATTGAAACTTACCGAATAGTGAAAGGCCTGGATAGAGTGGATGTGAAGAGGATTTTTCCACTAGTGGGAGAGTCTAGAATCAGAAGATATAGTTTCAGTATAAAAAGACATACCTAAGAAAGGAGGCGAGAAGGTATTTCTTTACAGGGGTGGGAAATCTGTGGAATTCATTGCCACAGATGGTTGTGGAGGCCAAATTAATGGGTATTTTTAAGGCAGAGATGAGCAGATACTTAATAGGTAAGGATGTCAAAGATTATGGGGAGAAGGCTGGGGAATGGGGTTGAGAGGAAATGATAGATCAGCCATGATTGAATGGCAGAGTACACTTGATGCGTCAAATGGCCTACTTTTGCTCCTATGACTTATAAACTTATGAAATATTTGTAAATGGGACTACAGTATAAAGCTCTATCAAGAAATTGGTGCCTCGAAAGGTCAAAATCACTTCTGTGCTATAAAAAACATCATTTCATTAAAGTCAAACTACCCAAAATGCTAATTTGCTTACCGTTACCGTTTTCCTATTTCAAAGCATAATTCAAATCAATACCATTTTCAAAGTTTCACTATACTGGCATCAAACACTTTGTTCTTTTACTGCCAACATCATCATGCCACATCCCCAATTGATCGCAGTATTGTGTAGATATTTAGTAGCGACTGTACAGTATTCAACTTAAATGGACAAATGGAGAGTCTTAAAGGTGCTAGAACAGCAACTTGAGAAGCAGAACTTGAAGATATATATAGTTTGATTATTCTCGAAAACAGTTTTGCACATTATCTGATTTACCAATTCACACTGAGGAATTTCACATTACCTTAGCAACACTGAAAATGAACAACATAAAAAAGACAGGTCCAACAGGAATGGATAAGGTTAATTCCCGGAATGGCGGGACTGTCGTATGTTGAAAGGCTGGAGCAATTAGGCTTGTATACACTGGAATTTAGAAGGATGAGGGGGGATCTTATTGAAACATACAAGATAATTAGGGGATTGGACACATTAGAGGCAGGAAACATGTTCCCAATGTTGGGGGAGTCCAGAACAAGGGGCCACAGTTTAAGAATAAGGGGTAGGCCATTTAGAACGGAGATGAGGAAGAACTTTTGCAGTCAGAGAGTGGTGAAGGTGTGGAATTCTCTGCCTCAGAAGGCAGTGGAGGCCAGTTCATTGGATGCTTTCAAGAGAGAGCTGGATAGAGCTCTTAAGGATAGCGGAGTGAGGGGGTATGGGGAGAAGGCAGGAACGGGGTACTGATTGAGAGTGATCAGCCATGATCGCATTGAATGGCGGTGCTGGCTCGAAGGGCTGAATGGCCTATTCCTGCACCTATTGTCTATTGTCTATATAAGCACCTGCACGCCTTGATCCCTCTGCTCTACAAAACTCCCCAGAGGCCTACCATTTACTGTGCAGGTCCTGTCCTTGTTCGAAGTCCCAAAATGCAACACCTCACACTTCTCTGTGTTAAATTCCATCAACCATTTCTCCGCCCACCTGGCCAATCCATCCAGATCCTGCTGCAATCTTTCACAACCATCTTCACTATCTGCAAAACCACTCACTTTTGTATCATCAGCAATCTTGCTAATCTTGCCCTGTATGTTCTCATGCAAATTATTGATGTAGATGACAAACAGTAAAAGGCCCAGCACCGAACCCTGATGCACACCACTAGTCACAGGTCTCCAGTCCGAGAAGCAACCTTCCACCATCACCCTCTGATTCCTTCCATGGAGCCAATTTGCTATCCATTCAACTATCTCTCCTTGGATCCCATGCGATCTAACCTTCCAGAGCAGCCTACCATGCGGAACCTTGTCGAATGCCTTACTAAAATCCATGTACATAACAACATCTACAGTTCTGCCCTCATCAACCTTTTTGGTCATGTCTTCAAAAAAAAAAATCAGATTTATGAGACACAACCTCCCATGTACAAAACCATGCTGACTATCCCTAATCAGACCTTGCCCATCCAAATGCTAATATAACCTACCCCTCAGAATACTCTCCAGTAACTTTGCAACTACCGATGTTAAGCTCACCGGCTTATAGTTCCAAGCATTTTCCCTGCAGCCCTTCTTGAAACGAGGCACAACATTTGCCACCCTCCAATCTTCTGGCACCTCTCCTGTATTTAAGGACGACTCGTAAATTTCAACCAGGGCTCCTCTCTAGTTTCCTGCAATGTCCACGGATAAATCTGATCAGGCCCTGAAGATTTTGCTACCTTCATGCACGACAGTACCTTCAGTACTTCGACGGTAAAACTGACTGCTCTCTATACACTTCCATTGGCTGCCCTAAGTTCCTCCTTCCTACTGTCTTTCTACTCAGTACATGCAGAGAAATACTCATTGAGGACCTTGCCCATCTCCTGTGGCTCTACACAGAGGTGACCACTTTGATTCCTGAGAGGTCCCACTCTCTCTCGTTACCCTTTCCCCCCCCTTATGCATTTATAAAATCTTTTGGGATTGTCCTTAATGCTACCCACCAGAGCTATCGCCTGGCCCCTTTTTGCCCTTCTAATCTCCTTTTTCAGTCAACTCCTTAGCTCCCGAAACTCCTCCAGGGATGCACTTGATCCAGCTGCCCATACCTGTCCCATGCATCCTTCTTGTTTTTGACCAACGCCTCAATTTCCCTTGTCAGCCAAGCTTCCTTACGTTTGCCTGCTTTGTCCATCACTCTAACGGGGAAGTACATATCCTGAGCTTTCGTCAGCATACTTTTAAAAACATCCCACTTGGCCGATGTTCCTTTCCCCTCAAGTAACCTGCTCCAGTCACTTGTGCGAGACCTTCTCTCAAACCCTCAAAGTTGGCCTTACCCCAGTTGAGCATTTTAACACATGGATCCTCTCCATCTCTATCCATAACTATCTTTAACCTAATCATACTGTGGTGATTGGTCCCAAAAGGCTCCTCCACAAACACTTCATTAACTTGCCCTTCCCAATTTCCGAATACTAGATCCAGCGTTGCCCTCTCACGTTTGGGGGCCTCTACAAACTGCTTAAGAAAGCTCTCCTGAACACTTTTGAGGAATTGCACCCCATTTAAACTCTTCACACTATGATATTCCCCGTCTAGATTGGGAAAGTTAAAATTGCCTACAACAACTACCTTATTTGACCTGCAGCTGTCTGCAATCTCCTGGCATATTTGTTCTTCTAATACCCGTTAACTATTCAGGGGTCTGTAGTACACCCCCAACAAGGTGACCATCCCTTTCCTGTTCTTCAGCTCCACCCTTTAGCCTCACTAGACTAACCATCCGTAATGTCACCTCTAATCATCCTTAACCAACAATGCAACTCCCTCTCCTCTTTTTCCCTCACCCCTGTCTCTCCTGAAGCTCCTGTATCCTGGAACATTGAGCTGCCAGTACTGCCCCTCCCTTAACCAGGTTTCAGTCATGGCCTCAACGTCCCAGTCACTCGTACATATCCATGCCCTAAGCTCATCTGCCTGACCCGTCAGGCCCCTTTGCATTAAAATATGTGCAGTTTAAACCAACCCTCCTTCCTCGCTCTCTGCCTTTCACCTGCCTAATTTGTCCACTAACCTTTTCCATACCAACCTTAGCCTCTCATGTGCCTCTGTCCTGTACCAGATCCCACCCCCCTGCCAATCTAGTTTAAACCCTCCTGTGTAGCATGTGTCTGTTGAAATGTGTTTTAAACATTGTCATTCAATCTGCTTCAACCACCTTCCCTAGTTGTATCATTCATTGTGTTAGGAAAAGCCTTCTTTAAACTTTCCCCTCTCTCACAACTCTACGCCCTTCTGGTATTTGATATTTCCACCCTGGGAAGGACTGACTATCTGCTGCATCTGGGCCTCTCAATTGTATACACTTTTATCAGGTTGCCCCTCAGCCTTTGACACTCCACTGAAAACAATCCAAGTATGTCCAACCTTACAGATAATATATTCCAATCCAGACAATATCCAAGTGAACTTTGTCTGCACCATCTATGAAGCATTCACTTCCTTCCTGTGTGTCAACCAGAACGGCACACAATACGCACATTTGGCCTTCACGTTATATAGCTACAAAATGACTGCTTAACTTTAATACTCCATCCCCCAAACAATAAAGGCAAGCATTTTATTCACAAAATGCTGGAGTAACTCAGCAGGTCAGGCAGCATCTCGGGAGAGAAGGAATGGGTGACGTTTCGGGTCGAGACCCTTCTTCAGACTGATGTCGGGGGTGGGACAAAGGAAGGATATAGGTGGAGACAGGAAGATAGAGGGAGATCTGGGAAGGAGGAGGGGAAGGGAGGGACAGAGGAGCTATCTGAAGTTGGAGAAGTCGACGTTCATACCACCGGGCCGCAAACTGCCCAGGCGAAATATGAGGTGCTGCTCCTCCAATTTCCGGCGGGCCTCACTATGGCACTGGAGGAGGCCCATGACAGAGAGGTCAGACTGGGAATGGGAGGGGGAGTTAAAGTGCTGGGCCACCGGGAGATCAGTTGCGTTAATGCGGACCGAGCGCAGGTGTTCAGCGAAGCGATCGCCGAGCCTGCGCTTGGTTTCGCCGATATAGATAAGTTGACATCTAGAGCAGCGGATGCAATAGATGAGGTTGGAGGAGGTGCAGGTGAACCTCTGTCTCACCTGGAAAGAATGTTTGGGTCCTTTGATGGAGTTGAGGGGGGAGGTAAAGGGACAGGTGTTGCATCTCGTGCGGTTGCAAGGGAAAGTGCCCGGGGTTAGGGTGGTTTGGGTAGGAAGGGACGAGTGGACCAGGGAGTTGCGGAGGGAACGGTCTCTGCGGAACGCAGAGAGGGGAGGGGATGGGAAGATATGGCCAGTGGTGGGGTCCTGTTGTAGGTGACGGAAATGTTGGTGGATAATATGTTGGATCCGCTGGCTGGTGGGGTGGAAGGTGAGAACGAGGGGGATCCTGTCCTTGTTGCGAGTGTGGGGATGGGGAGCAAGAGCGGAGCTGCGGGATGTAGAAGAGACCCTAGTGAGAGCCTCATCTATAATAGAGGAGGGGAAGCCCCGTTTTCTGAAAAACGAGGACATCTCGGAAGCCCTAGTGTGAAACACCTCATCCCGGGCGCAGATGCGGCGTAGACGGAGGAATTGGGAGTAGGGGATAGACTTTTTGCAGGGGACCGGGTGGGAAGAAGTGTAGTCCAGATAGCTGTGCGAGTCGGTGGGCTTGTAATAAATGTCCGTCACTAGTTTTTCTCCTGTGATGGAGATGGTGAGGTCCAGAAACGGGAGGGAGATGTCAGAGATAGTCCAGGTATATTTAAGGGCAGGATGGAAATTGGAGGTGAAGTGTATAAAGTCAGTGAGTTCTGCATGGGTGTAAGAGGTAGCACCAATGCAGTCGTCGATGTAGCGGAGGTAGAGTTCGGGGATGGGGCCAGTGTACGTCTGGAACAGGGATTGTTCGACGTACCCAACAAAGAGGCAGGCGTAGCTAGGGCCCATGCGAGTGCCCATAGCCACGCCTCTGGTTTGGAGGAAGTGGGAGGAGTCAAAGGAGAAGTTGTTGAGGGTAAGAACCAGCTCTGCTAGGCGGAGGAGAGTGTTGGTCGATGGGGATTGGCTGGTTCTACGGTCGAGGAAGAAACGGAGGGCTTCGAGACCATCCTTGTGGGGGATGGAAGTGTAGAGTGACTGGACATCCATGGTGAAAATGAGGGAGTGGGGGCCTGGGAACCGGAAGTTATCCAGGAGATGGAGAGCGTGTGAGGTGTCTTGGACGTAGGTGGGGAGGGATTTGACCAGGGGGGATAGGATGGAGTCGAGGTAGGTAGAGATAAGTTCGGTGGGGCATGAGCAGGCAGAGACAATGGGTCTGCCGGGACAATTGTGTTTGTGGATTTTGGGTAGGAGGTAGAATCGGGCCGTGCGGGGCTGGGGAACTATGAGATTGGAGGCACTGAGGGGTAGTTCGCCGGAGTTGGTGAGGTCGGTGATGGTGCTGGTGATGAAGGTCTGGTGTTTATCGGTGGGGTCATGGTCCAGGGATAGGTAGGAAGAGGTGTCTGATAGTTGTCGTCTGGCCTCGGTGCGGTAGAGGTCAGCACGCCAGACTACCACAGCCCCTCCCTTGTCAGCGGGTTTAATTATCAAGTCCGGGTTGTTGCGGAGTGAGTTGAGGGCTGCACGTTCAGGAGGGGAGAGGTTGGAGTTAGTCAGGGGAGTGGAAAATTTGAGGCGGCCGATGTCACGCCGGCAGTTTGAAATAAAAAGTTCTAGTGGGGGTAGTTGGCCATACTGGGGGGTAAAAGTGGAGGGGGTCCGTTGGAGACGGGAGAAGGGGTCATCAGTGGTGGGTCGGGACTCCTTGCCATGGAAAAAGGCTCGGAGGCGGAGGCGGCGGAAGAAGAGCTCCACGTCATGGCGGACGCGGAACTCGTTGATGTGGGGGCGGAGGGGAACAAAGGTAAGGCCTCTGCTGAGGACCAACAAGCATGTCATTAGTCATCTTTACCACCCTATCCACTTTTAGGTAGCTATGGGCTTACACCCAAGATGCCACTGTACATCATTACTCCTAAGAATCCTGCCTTTTATTCTCTCCCTTCCTCTTACATTTAACCTCCCAAATTGCATCATCACACAACAAACCCCACCTGCCATTTCACCATGCAAATATCAACCCCTTCCACATCCCCTCTCCAATGCCACCAGCTATCGTGTCATATGTACTGATTCTTGCAGAACACCATCCAGTGAGAAAAACACTTCTCCACCCTCCCCCCTCCCCCACAACTTCCCTCGATCTTCTATAACCAAGTCAGTTTACCAGGTTACATGTGGATCCCATGTGACCATGTCTAGACCAGCCTATCTGGAGGGCCCTTGTCAGTTGCTTTAAAGTCCATGCAGACAACATCCACTGCCTTTACATCATTAAACATCTTTCCCATCTCCTCAAACACAATCATAATTGTAAAACAGGATCTCCTTGCACAAAGCCTTGTTAACTATCCCTATCAAGTCTGTGCTTTTCCAAATGAAAATAAATCTTGTCCTCAAGAATCTTGCCCAATAATTTCCCTGCCATAAATGTAGGTTTACCATCCTATAATTTTCTGGATTTGCCCGCTCCCTGCTTAAAAACAAACAGAATGGGCTTTTCTCCAGTTTTCTGAACAGAAGATAACAGCAATTTCCTACATAAGTAGAATTCAGCAAATGAGGAAGTCCATTTAAATATAATAATCAAAACATAGCCACATTTCAACTCCGTGTTATTGAAAAAGGCTGCATTTTGACTGCTTTCACTGTAAAATAACATTTAGTAAAAACTATATTTTGGAAAAAGGAAACAGACCATTTTTCTGAGCATGTATTTTGTTTGAAGTTCACACATTAATAGTTACAAATGAAAAGTTACCCTAGAGTGCTTTGATACCTTAATGTCTCCAAATTGAGATTATCTAATTCAACTGATATGGCTATCTGGGTTATGTTTCTTTTTCCTATAATAATAATAAGCCTCTGTGATCTTTCAGTTTTCACAACTGACGGTTCATATTTCCAGCACACTATAATTTTTTTACAAACAATAGAAATTTGTTAAAAAAGAGTAAAACACTGCAAATGCTCGGAATCTGAAACAAAGAAAGATAATCCAAAAAGTTCAGAAGTGAAAAATATGAGACTACATAGGTGTATCAATTTGCTAGAAGACAAATATTTCAGAAAAACGGAGCATAGATTTTTTTGGAAGTGGGATACAAGCACACTATTTGGGTCTATCATAACAGCTGCATAGCTACAGTGGCCTCCATAATGTTTGGGACAAAGACCCATCATTTATTTATTTTCCTCTGTACTCCACAATTTGAGATTTGTAATAGAAAAAAATCCCATGTGGTTAAAGTGTACATACTCAGATTTTAATAAAGGCCATTTTTATACATTTTGGCTTTTAAAAAATGTTACTTCCTATAGTGAAGACATTTGTAGATGACTCTCCCACTTTTTTTCCAGCTGAAACTTGTCCAGTCCCAATAAAAAATGCAAACATTAGGTCTCCTTCCTGTCAATAGTATGACAATTTTACACAAATATAACTAAGGGGCCATGGGTCAACAATGCAATCAGTTGTCATTGATGGGGAGCGTTAACACCTCAAAATCTTGGGCATTAACATCTCAGATGACTATCCTGGTCCAACCATATAAATGTAATTACTAAGAAAGCGCATTAAAGCTTCTACTTTCTTTGAAGAAAGGGATTTGTCACGTTTCCAAATTCTCTAACAAACTTTCACAGATATATCGTAGAAAGTATCCTGACTGGTTGCATCAAGGCCTCAATGGCAATTTTAACTTACAAGCATGCAAGAGACTCCAGAGAGAGGTAGACTCAGCCCAGTTCATCATAGGTACAGGTCACCCCCTCCATCGAACACATCTAAATGCGACGCTGCCTCAAGAATCCATCATCAAAGATCCCCACCATCTTGGACAGGTACTCTTCACACTCTTACCATCAGGCAGGATGTACAGAATCCTGACATCCCACACCACCAGGTTTAAGAAATAGCTACTCTCCTATAACTATCAGGTTCTTACCCAACCTGTACAACAGAACACTATAATCCACCTCTTGCACTTTCATGGACTTGTTTTTTTTCCAATTATGTTTTGCACTAATATCTTGGGGTGTTTTTTCAGTCTTCTTATGTACAATTTATGTATGATTTGTTTTTTGTGTGTTGTCTGAGTCTATGCCTATGATTCTATTGCAAGATTTTCATTGTACCTATTCCTTACAATACTTGCGCACATGACAATAAACTGAACTTGACTTGAAATACCAGGTTGCTTGCACTAAAGAATGCGATCTACATGATAGCAGGTATTTGCACGTTAAATGTAAAACTACCTTCGATATTCAGCTTCGCTGGAAATGTATTAAATCAGAATCCCAAACATGAAAATGTACTAGCAACCATTCTTATTTTGTATCTCTCAGCACAGAATTTTGACAGATTCAACTCCCAATCATCATCTAGAACCAGCATGAATACTACAAGATGCCATTCATTAACAGTTCTTGGCTCTTGAAAATGATCAACTCACTGTCCTTTTTTTGGTAAGAAAAGATGGGGCCAAATCAACTAAAAAGGAACGCATGCATGACTCTGCTCCTGGGTTTCCTTTCATTGCTGGTTCCGTTAACATCTGCAATTTGTAGACTCCCAACAGAGTGCAGCCAGTTCAGTCAAGTAAACGTGCTGAGATAAGTTGTAACAAGTAGATTCTCTCACAGCATGTTCATTGCTGCAATATAATGACATATGTCTACGTATGTGTCATCCTGTTGCTGTTTATTTGATGTTTTTTTGTTTGCTTCAGACAAGGATGGATAGGACCTTGCTACAACAACATAGGTCTACATTTACTCCAAAAAAGAGAGATTTTAGATGTAAATTAGGGATTCAACTAAGAACCAGTTTATGTCAAAAAGCTTACACTAGTATTTGTCACCCAACTGATGATGTTTGGAAGAAATGGCCTCAGTCAATACAATCAGCCTGTTACATAGAGCTCATCTTCTTATGGGCCTCATTCCACCGGATGGTGCCTTCAGCGATGGCATCCTTGCCAACGGTCTGTCTGTCTTTTCATCTTTTCTGTTATCTTTAGTGTGTTTTAAAAGTATGAGTTGATGTTCTCTGGTTTGTTTTATGTGGGGGGTGGGGAAGGGAATCGGAGGAGACATTTTTTCAATCTCTTACCTTGCCGGAGATGCGATTGTTTTCCAGATCGTATCTCTGGTCGCTCTGAGGCCTAACATCATGGAGCTGGCGGCCTTGCTCGAGACCGACTTTGAGCCCCACCACGGGGCCGTGGACTTGCCATCGGAGCCTGCAATCCCTTGCCTGAGATCGACGCTGCAATTGCGGCCTGCGGATTTCAACATCGAGGCACTCGCAGTCTCGGGTAGAGACTGATGTTGGGAAGCTCCACATTCACAGAAGGTTCAACAGGCCCCGACCTGGGGTCCGATCACCCGACGCGAAGGAGCTGAGATCCCCCGATGCGGGAGCTTGATTGCCCCGATGGCGAGTGCTCGACCGCCGGCTACGGGAGCCAAGATCGTCCCGTCAACAGAAGGCTCGAGGCCCCTGAACGCCCGCGGGAGAACAAAGAAGGGAAGAAATTGAACTTTTTTTTCGCCTTCCATGACAGTGAGGAATGTGGAGGAGTCACTGTGGTTGATGTTTATGTTAAAATGTATTTTGTGTCTTGGTGCTTTTTATTGGTATGACTGTATGGCAAATCAAATTCCTCATATGTTGCAAAACATATTTGGCTAATAAAGTATGATTATGAATTATTTTGTTAACTTGCATTATGTGTTATTGTACTGAAAGTAAAACTCTATACGGAAGTATTCATGATAATGATCCTAATCTAATCCCTTTCCACCCACCTGAAATGGCCAAGATAAACTAAATCACTACACATTTCAGCCAACAAAGGAGCACTTATTTTATTTTCAGATTGTGTACACAATTTACAAATTCACACTACTAGGACATTTGTTTTTGCCAATGAATTACTGCACTAAGCTATGAAATGTATGTCCAGAAGTTTTGAAGCAAAAAGTGAAGTAAACAAATCCATTATTGCAAGGGAGGGGGGAGGGCTCAATGTTCTGGGGTTTCGATGTTTCAGACATCGAGAGAGAGCCAAAGTGTTGGAAGAGTTGCGCTACTAATCAGGGAGACCATCACAGCGACACTCAAGAGAGGACAAACTGGAGGGTTCATCCACTGAGGTGAAATGAGTAGAGCTCAGAAATAGGAAAGGTGCAAGCATTCTAATGGGTTTGTACTACAGGCAGACCCCCCCTCCAACCACACATAGCAAGTGGGAGATAGAGGAACAGATATGTAGACAGATTACCAAAAGATGCTAAAGCAATAGGGTTGTCTTTGTGGGTGACTTTAACTTCCCCAATATTGACTCCGACTTTTTCAGTGCCAAATGCTTAGATGGGGCTGAATTTGTAAGGTGTATCCAAGAGGGTTTCTTGAAATAATATATGATAGTCCAACCCGAGAGTGGAATACTGAATCTTGTGTCGGGAAATGAGCCGGGCCAGGCGAACATTTTGGGGATAGTGATCACAACTTCAGAAGTTTGAAGAATGGTCTTGACCCGAAACATCACCCATTCCTTCCCTCCAGAGATGCTGCCTGTCCCGCTGAGTTACTCCAGCATTTTGTGGCCATCTTCATAAGTATGAAGATTGTTTTGAATAGGAAGAAGGCTGGAACTTGTGGGGAAAGTCCTAAATTGGAGTAAGCTATACTCCAACTTTATTAGGCAGGAACTCAGGAGGGTACACTGGAACAATTGTTATCGGGTAAATCTACATCTGACGTGGAAGTTGTTTAAAGACCAGTTGATCGGAGTTCAGAACAGAATGTTCCAGTGAGTAGGAGGGATTATGGTGGTAAAGATTGTAAATTTGGTCAAACAGAAAAGGAAGTGCATTCAAACTTTAAGAGGATGGAATCAGACAGAGCCTTTGAGGAATATAAAGAAAGGTGGAAAAACTCAATCAGGTAATTAGAGTCAAAAGGGGCCACAAAATAGCTTTGGTGAGTTGAATGAAAAAAAATCCCTGAATTTTTTATACCTATATTAAAAACAAGAATAACCAGGGAGACGATAGGACTGCTCAAGGAAGAAGTGAATGTGTGCCTGGAGCCTGGAGATGTAAGAGAGATACTAAACGAGTACTTTGCATCTGTTTTCACCAAGGAGAAAGACATGGAGGACAGTGACATCAGTGTGGAGAATACAAATATGCAAGAGCAGCTTGAGATTGAGGAGGTAGTGTTGGGGCTGTTGAAGAACATTAAGGTGGACAGATCTCAAGGACCTGGTGGAATTTATCCTATGTTATTGAGAGAAGCAAGAGAAGAGATTGCTGGAGCTTTATAAGGTCATAAATGATAGGAGCAGAATTAGGCCATTTGGTCCATCAAGTCTGCTCCGCCATTCAATCATGGCTGATGTATCTCTCTTTCCTAACCCCATTCTCCTCTCCCCATAACCCCCGACACCCATACTAATCAAGAATCTATCTATCTCTGCCTTAAAAATATCCATTGACTTTGCCTCCACAGCTTTCTGAGGCAAAGAATTCCACAGATTCACCACCCTCTGACTAAAAAAAATCCTCCTCATCTCCTTCCTAAAGGAACGTCCGTTAATTCTGAGGCTGACCTCTAGTCCTAAACTCTCCCACTAGTGGAAACATTCTCTCCACATCCACTCTATCCAAGTCTTTCACTATTAGGTAAGTTTCAATGAGGACCCCCCTTATCCTTCTAAACTCCCAGTGCCCAGTGCTGTCAAACGCTCATCATCTGTTTACCCACTAATTCCTGGGATCATTCTTGTAAACCTCCTCTGGACCCTCTCCAGAGCCAGCACATCCTTCCTCAGATATGAGGCCCAAAATTGTTCACAATACTCCAAGTGCAGCCTGGCCAGCACCTTATAGAGCCTCAGCATTACATCCTGTTTTTGTATTCTAACCCTCTTGAAATAAATGCTGGCATTGCGTTTGCCTTCCTTACTACTGATTCGACTTGCAAATTAACTTTTTGGGAATCCTGCACCAGCACTCCCAAGTCCCTTTGCGCCTCTGATTTCTGGATTCTCTCCCTATTTAGACAATAGTCTATGTCTTTATTCCTACTACCAAAATGCATGACTCCACACTTTGCTACACTATATTGCATCTGCCATTTCTCTGCCCACTCTCCCAACCTGTCCAAGTCCTTCTGCTGAGTTCCTGCTTTCTCGAAACTACCTGCCCTCCACCTATTTTCGTATCATCTGCAAACTTGGTCACAAAGCCTTCAATCCCCTCATCCAAATCATTAATTATACAACTTGAAGAGTAGCGGCCCCAGCACCAACCCCTGCCACCTTCAGCCCCCTTTATTGCCACTCTTTGCCTTCTGCCCTCCAGCCAACCTGCTATCCATGCTAGTATCTACCCTATAATACCATGTCCTCTCATCTTCTTTAGCAGCCTCACGTTCTCAAAGGCTTTCTGAAAATCTAGGTGATTTTCCACTGACTGATTTTTCCACTGTCCTGCTAATTCTTCAACGAATTCCAGCAGATTCTTCAGGCAAGATCTCCTCTTCACAAAACCATGCTGACTTCGGCCTATTTTATCATGAACTTCTAAGTACTCCAAAACCTCATCCTTTATAATGGACTCTAAAATCTTACCAACCAGACTCTAAAATCTTACCAACCACTGAAGTCAGACTAACCAGCCTATAGTTTCCACTGTTCTGCTTTGCTCCCTTCTTGTACAGGGGGTAATATTGACAATTTTCCAATCATCTGGAACCACTCCTGATTCTAGTGATTATTGAAATATCACTATTAATACCTCTCCAATCTCTAAAGGCACTACTTGGTTCTGAAACCAAGGGTGCAGTCCATCCGGTCCAGGTGACTTATCCACCTTCAGCCCTTTCAGCTTCCCAAGCACCTTCTCCTCAGTAATAGCCACTCCACTAACCTCCACCCCCTGACTCTCTTGAATTTCAGGCACATTGCTGGTGTCTTCCACTGTGAAGACTGAAACAAACAATTCATTCAATTCTTCTGCCATTTCTTTATTCCCCATTATCACGTCTCCTGCATCACTTTCCAGTGGCCCAACTTCCACTCTTGCCTCTTTCTTACTCTTTATATATCTGATGCCTTAATGAAGATCTGTGCGTCTTATCCAGCTACAGGCAAGGTCCCGGAGGACCAGAGAGTTGTTGAAGTTGTTCCTTGATTTAAATTAAACTATAGCATTTAATTAGATCATATCATTATGGATCTGTAAGTTTCAGTAGATTTTGTTGAACAAAAATATCAAAAATTGAAAATTGCAAATAAACAATTCTAAGCAAAATGTTGGCGCAAATTTCCATTACCTTTCGTATAAAACATCCCGATGTCACCTACTCGATATAGCAATTAATTATTAAACATGAATAGAAGAATGCCTCTATTACATAAAATTTATTCGCTAGATCTCCTCATTTATCGAAACTGATAAGAGACCAAATTTAAAAAAGAACAATGATTAAGTACAAAAGATTTTCTAAAGGATGGGATATTATGAAATATTATTTTTTTTTAGAAACTGTTTGAATTCTTACTAGTTTGCTGGATTTGTTGCAAAAAATGTATTGGGGATTAATTTGTTTTTGTGAACATAAAAAACTGCGAACATAATTATCCAGATCATTCTACCAGAGTTCATGAGTGCTTTACATTTTCATTATTCACCCCGGACAAGCATCGACTTAACCTTCAAGATTGGCTAGGATCCCTCTAAATGTAGTATCATTTAAATTTGTAAGAACAATAACCCTCTAACTGTATTGCTTCACATTGAGATCAAGTGAATCAAATTTGAACATTTTCAATAACCAAACCAAATACATTCATGTGTTATAACCATGATATTAAATCCCAGACTGTGATTATTCATAACATGTTAATCACATTTATATTATTGAAGGTTGTTTAAAAACAAACCCTGCAAAGTCATCTATTTGAAATTATTAACATTTAAATAGATTGAGAAGTATATTAAATAGATACATTGTTAAATTATCTTGCATTTTAGTGGCATCAATGTAATGCAGCTGAGTTTTCATTACTTGGATGTTTTTTAAGAATATATAGGTATGGTGATTTTCAATTTTTTAGTAAATAACAGGACCATATCACAAACCAAATATATTACGGCATCAGTAGAGTGTAAAATTAATCCAATGACATCAAATTGCATTTATCTAGCAACTTTAACATGTAAAAATTACCACACAATACCCAAGATACCATCACGGTTGCTCGATTTAAAGTGCTACTTAAAGAAAAAGGGAGAGTGGAAGACACACAGTATCTAACAATTGAGATTTTGTCAATTACAGGACAAGGAACACAGATTAAATGCAAGAGAATAAATCTAAAGGAACAATAATAGAAGATTGCAGAAGGTTATAGACATGTGGATAAACAAAGTTATGAAGGAATCGAAATGCAAGAATGAGCATTTAAATTTGCGGCAGTGCTGGACTAGGAAACATTAATTCACCAAGCATAGAAAATTTGAGTGAACAATAGTTGGCATCAGATAAAAAAAACAGATAGCAGAGATTTGCGTGACTGCAAATTTAACAAACACAGTACCAAAGTCAGGAGAAAAAGTCAGTAATCAAATTGAGAAAAAACTAAATCATGAATGAAATTTTAACAGTAGATGGCCATAGCCTGTGGCAGATAGATGATACTACAGAGGTGAAAGTAGGCATCCTAGTGCTGGGAGTACAGTTCAAGGTCAGAAAGGGCATACAATCCAGCGGATTCAGCATACGACATTGGCTGGGAAGATAACTAATTAAGTATCTACCTAACAGAGTACATAGCACCAACCAAAGACAATAGCTTCAGTTTTACTAATTATTAACCTAAAAAAGCCTATGTGAACACTAAAAAATAGCACGACAAAATAAATTAAATTGAAGGTTATGGAGTCAGACTTATACAGCACAGAAACTTGCTCCTTGGCCCAACCATGTGAACCTTTTTGCCCATCTATACGTCCCATACTTTTCTATGCTTTGCCTATTTAAGTGCCTGTCTAAACACCGTGATCGTATCAGACCATCATCTACTCTGACAGTAAGTTTGAGATTTCACACACTGTATTTTTACTTTCTCCTCAAATCCCCTTTAAAGCTCTCACCTCAAACCTATGCTCTCTTATTTGTGATACCCTGAACATGTGAAAAAGATTCTGACCATCTACCCTATCTAGACAACTTATAATTGTATATACTCTATCAGGTCACCCCCAAGCTTCCTTTGCTCCAGAGAAAAAAACCCAGCCTACCTGATCTCTAATCTCAACTAAAGTCCTCCAATCCATACAGAAAGATGGTGGATGCCTCATGGTCTGCATCCCAGGGTACTTAAGGAGGTGGCTCTAGAAATTGTGGACGCATTGGTGATCATTTTCCAATGTTCTACAGATTCAGGATCAGTTCCTGTGGATTGGAGGGTAGCTAATGTCCCACTTTTTAAGAAAGGAGGGAGAGAGAAAACAGGAAATTATAGACCAGTTAGTCTGACATCAGTGGTGGGGAAGATGCTGGAGTCAATTATAAAAGATGAGATTGCGGAGCATTTGGATAGGAGTAACAGGATCGTTCCGAGTCAGCATGGATTTACGAAGGGGAAATCATGCTTGACTAATCTTCTGGAATTCTTTGAGGATGTAACTATGAAAATTGACAGGGGAGAGCTGGTGGATGTGGTGTACCTCGACTTTCAGAAAGCCTTCGACAAGGTCCCACATAGGAGATTAGTGGGCAAAATTAGAGCACATGGTATCGGGGGTAGGGTACTGACATGGATAGAAAATTGGTTGACAGACAGAAAGCAAAGAGTGGGGACAAACGGGTCCCTTTCAGAATGGCAGGCAGTGACTAGTGGGGTACCGCAAGGCTCGGTGCTGGGGCCGCAGCTATTTACAATATACATTAATGACTTGGATGAAGGGATTAAAAGTAACATTAGCAAATTTGCAGATGACACAAAGCTGGGGGGCAGTGTGAACTGTGAGGAAGATGCTATGAGGTTGCAGGGTGACTTGGAGTGGGCGGATGCATGGCAGATGCAGTTTAATGTGGATAAGTGTGAGGTTATCCTCTTTGGTGGTAAGATTAGGAAGGCAGATTATTATCTGAATGGTGTCAAGTTAGGAAGGGGGGCGTACAACGAGATCTGGGTGTCCTAGTGCATTAGTCACTGAAAGGAAGCATGCAGGTACAGCAGGCAGTGAAGAAAGTCAATGGAATGTTGGCCTTCATAACAAGAGGAGTTGAGTATAGGAGCAAAGAGGTTCTTCTGCAGTTGTACAGGGCCCTGGTGAGACCGCATCTGGAGTACTGTATGCAGTTTTGGTCTCCAAATTTGAGGAAGGATATTCTTGCTATTGAGGGCGTACAGCGTAGGTTTACTAGGTTAATTCCCGGAATGGCGGGACTGTCATATGTTGAAAGACTGGAGCGACTAGGCTTGTATACACTGGAATTTAGAAGGATGAGAGGGGATCTTATCGAAACATATAAGATTATTAAGGGGTTGGACACGTTAGAGGCAGAAAACATGTCCGCAATGTTGGGGGAGTCCAGAACAAGTGGCCACAGTTTAAGAATAAGGGGTAGGCCATTTAGAACGGAGATGAGGAAAAACTTTTTCAGTCAGAGAGTTGTAAATCTGTGGAATTCTCTGCCTCAGAAGGCAGTGGAGGCCAGTTCTCTGAATGCATTCAAGAGAGAGCTAGATAGAGCTCTTAAGGATAGCGGAGTCAGGGGATATGGGGAGAAGGCAGGGACGGGGTACTGATTGAGAATGATCAGCCATGATCACATTGAACGGTGGTGCTGGCTCGAAGGGCCGAATGGCCTACTCCTGCACCTATTGTCTATTGAGATGTGCGATGATACACAGCTCTGCATGCAGAATCCGAATAGTTTTGGATAATGTCATGAAGCAAGACACAGTAGAAAGGGTGCAAGTGAAAGGGTGTGCCTATATCAATCACTTACAACCATCTTGATTAGTTCAGATGTCAGAGGTTATGGGGAGAAGGCAGGAGAAAGGGGTTAGGAGGGAGAGACAGATCAACCATGATTGAATGGCAGAGTAGACTTGATGGGTCGAATGGCCTAATTCTACTAATATTCCTTATGACATGATCACAATACAGCTGAGATACTGCAAGTATGACACCTATAACTCCTGCAAACATGAAGGCATTCCTACAATCTTTTATTCTAATATCCAAAAGACCGTATCAAGTATTCAATCAGAAGCTAATGCTGTAATTTCACATCCCTAACCAGAATGTGGACGCTTAAAATACTATGGAAACTTATTTACATTAATGTATACATAAATTGAATGGTAAAATGGATTTCCAGAAATCCCTTAATGAAATACTTCCCAGGGTCTAATGATCCCAATTTAAAAGTTTGGTTCACTATTAACAACGTTGTTAGCTGAGCCAGGTGACATGATTTCATAACTGGTCTAATTTCTTCCTTGTATATAGAACATTTATAATACTCCAGACCCAGAATGGAGATATGGACCCTATTAGTAATTAACATGCTGCCTCATCAACAGACAAAAAATCAAATGTTGAACCAAAAGAGGATATTAGGTCAGAGATAAGGATTAGAAAGCATCTAAATTGACAAAAGAAGTCAAGAAATTTCAAAGAAACTTCCAGAGCTCAGAACTACATGAAAGCATCGTTCCAACTGCACATCAATTAAATGAGCAAGAGACTGAAATTTGAAGAGCACAAAGATTCCAGAAGATAGTAGAATTGCAGGAGACTGCATAATTAGGAAGTAGTATGACCGAGGAGGAATTATACTACTGCAATAAGATTTTTTTTAAATCAAGTTACTGCTACCTGCCAAAATAGGTCAATACACAGAGCAAAGAGTGCATGGAACACTGTGTTTTAAGCCAACTCAGCATAGTTTGGATTAACTCAAGTTTGGAGTAGAATACGTAGGATGCCAATCAGAAATACTAGAATATTCTAGAGATTTATCCATTTAACTATCTTGTTTGACGTTGATCATTTATTAGAGTCATAGAGTGTGGAAACAGGCCCTTCGGCCCAGCTTGCCCACACAGGCCACCATGTCCCAGCTACACTAGTCTCACCTGCCTGCGTTTGGTCCATATCCTTCCAAACTTGTCCTATCCGTGTACCTGTCTAACTGTTTCTTAAACTCTGGGATAGTCCCAGCCTCAACTACCTCCTCTGGCAGCTTGTTCAATAGACAATAGGTGCAGGAGGGGGCTATTCGGCCCTTCGAGCCAGCACCGCCATTCAATGTGATCATGGCTGATCATTCTCAATCAGTACCCCGTTCCTGCCTTCTCCCCATACCCCGACTCCGCTATCCTTAAGAGCTCTATCTAGTTCCATACACCCACCACCCTTTCTATAAAAAAGTTACCCCTCAGATTCCTATTAAATCTTTTCCCCTTCACCTTGAACCTATGTCTTCTGGTCCTTGATTCCCCCACTATGGGCAAGAGATTCTGTGCATCTACTTGATTTATTCCTCTCATGATTTTATACACCTCTATAAGATCACCCCTCATCTACCACGCTCCAAGGAATAGGGACCCAGCCTACTCAACCTCTCCCTATAGACCCTCTAGTCCTGACAACATCCTGAAATCTTCTCTGAACCCTTTCAAGCTTGACAATATCTTTCCTATAACATGGTGCGCTGAACTGAACACAATACTCTAAATGCGGTCTCACCAACGTCTTACACAACTGCAACATGACCCTCCAAACTTCCATACTCATTTATTGTTAATAACTGTATCCCTCCCTCAGAGTCTTTAAAAGCTTTAGAAAAGTTTGCAGGTTGCACTTCATTATACATTTCATTAAACCGTATTGAATATTCAGACCTACACAACTCAAACCACCTTACAGAAATGGTCCACCTTTTGCCAATCAAATTACTCCTCAAATGCTGTAGTGTCTACAAATTAAGTTATAAACAAGAATTCAAAAGGTGTTAAAATACAAATCACATAAGTGATTTTAATCAAATTACAATCTACTGATAAAAGCGCTAATAACTTATGATTAGTTTGAAATGATATGCACGTCTATAAACTATTAAAGAACTCTTTTAAAATTTGGTTTTGAAGAGAACAAATGTCACTGGCAGTGTATTAACAACATTTACTGGCATAATTATCAGCACACAGCTCAAACAAATATCCAAAAAGTGTCTTAAACGTTTAATAATGATTACAATCACAACGAGACTATCATTTATACAGTTGTGAAAAGGAGTGTAAATTATAACTTATTTTCAAATCAGATTTCATGCAAAAATCCTAATATACATACAAATAGCAATGACTGACCTAGATTAATACTGAAGATGATCGTTGGTGGCTCTTGTCTTCAATATTAATCTATTTTTATACTTTTTTAGTTGTAATGCAATGGCAGGCCATGTATCTGTATGCATATTAGCAGCAATACTAGATAGCAATAAATAAATGGGCAACCTTGAGTGATTAAATGTTTTAATTTTTCTCAAAATGTCATAAATGCATCTGTTTCAATACTTTTATATATTTGGAAAAGAGTGTGATCATATTTATCTGTCCCATCCCTTGTTTTCCTTCATCAACCTGTAACTTGTGGTGTTGCATGCAGATAGATGACAATGAAATAAATTCTCATCTTCTCAATTCTTTCATTTGTTATAAACCTTGTTTTTAATTGTCATGATTTATCATTTACAGGCTTCTCTCTCTGTCCTATCCTTTCATAATTTTAAACGTGTCATATTTCTTCATTAGCTTTATTATTGTAACAAATATATAAAATTATACATGGATTCTTTTACTTTTTTCCTGAATATGGTAAAATTTTTGTTAAAATGGCTACTAAGTTTCTTTTTGGCCATTTCCTTAAAGAAAGAAATTTAAATGCTGCTCAAGTTAAAATGATAAATCAACACTTTTATCTTGTCGGAGCTGATTTCCCAAACTAAGGATAATAATACTGATAAAATCTGGGCAACGGGAGGGGTGAGAGTAAAATCAACATATTCATTTCTGCCTCCAATAAACACAAAACATAGATAACCTTGTAAATGTTTATAAATATATAGTTTAAAAGTTTTACTACAAATTTTTTAAACTCAAAACTTCAATAATTCCGATGAACTAAAACTCCTGTCAATATTTTTCAATACCACACAAGTCGGAAAAGTTGTCAGTATTATAGAACCTTTAACGTGCAAATCAGATTGGAAATGTTGGTTACAATTATAGTAAATTAATGTGCACGGGTTGGAAAAGTGAACAGAACATGTAGAAAGAACAAAATTTAAGACACATTCTTCAAATCAGATTCCCAAAAAGGAATGAGCAAGTGTCATCCTAATGTTATCTAACCGACAACAAATCCAAATTTGTTTGGACTCCTGTAACACTTGACAGAAAGTTTAATAAACTGCCGCCATGTCAGCCTCCTCTCAGATGATGATCCGTCATCCCCACCGGGCGGGAGTACTTCACTTTATAATAATAATTACTTTCAGGCCTTGTATTAATAGGGATCCAGTTCTAATCGAAGCAGGTTTTCCGAGGCCTACAGATCAGAGGCACTGAACAGGCAATTTGCTTCCCTTCCCTTCCCGGTGACGAGCTGTCAGTTCAGCCAGTCCCCGAGACGAAAGGTAACACTAGGCTCCAAGGGTAGGCCCGCAGCCTGCCTCAGGCCGCAGCTAAGGGCCGGCCACCTTGATGACAGTGCAATCATACGGAGCCGGGAGGGAGGGAGAATCAGACGAGGCTGGTGGGGGCGGACGTTAAACGACACCCGGGATCAGTGAGATCATTACTAGGCCAAAAACAACATCAACACTCGGCCCGGCAACACAACAACTGAGGAGCGGCCTCTCCGCCTCGCCCAATCCCGGATTCCGTCTCCGCCTCAGAAGCCAGGCCTAGCCGTTATGGCGGCTCCCCGATCTTTCCCACGGAGAGAGGCCGAGAGCAACAGAGGGCCTGTTCCGCAGGGCCTCTCGCCTCAGTCTCGCTCACCTTCATGTCGGGACATCCTACACACACGATTACAGCGGCCCCGCGGGCTCTCACGCAGCGTCTCAACACCGGGCTCCGACAACGACAACTACCGTGCCAAACGGTCATGAAGCTGGAAGTGGCTGTGGCGCTGCTGGGGTGGATGGTTGGGGTGGGGGGGAGGAGGAGCCGCCGCCGCTCCTGTTGCTCAGCCTGCGCTCCCACTCGCTCGGTCGGTCGGCACGATTTTTTTTCCCCCTCACACTCTGAGCGCGCGAGCCGCGTAGACTGTGAGTGACGTCGTCCTCTCAACGAGGACGCAAAAGCGGGCGCCACCGCTCGAGCCCGGCCGATTGCGCGCGTGCCCCCGCGTCATCGTGCGCGACACTCGCGCACGCTCCGTCCAAGCTCATTGGCTGATGCGCGACGACGTCACCCGTCGGCCCATGAAATGGGGAGCGCGCAGCCTCAGTTCTCTCAGTGGCGGGCGGCCTGGGCAGCAAGGTTGGGGCGCAGCGCTCTGGTGCTGGGCAGCGAGGTTGGAGCGCAGCGCTCTGCCGGTGCTGGGCGACGAGGTTGGGGCGCAGCGCTCTGGTGCCGGGTGACCTGGGCAGCGACGTGAGGGCGCAGCGCTCTGCTCCCTGGTGCCGGTCGGCCTGGGCAGCGAGGTGGGAACCCAGTGCTCAGCTCTCAGTGCTGGGCAGCGAGGTAGCAGCGCGGCGCTCTGATGGGACCCTGAGCAGCGAGGTGGGAGCGCGGCGCTATGATGGGACCCTGGGCTGCGAGGTAGCAGCGCGGCGCTCTGATGGGACCCTGGGCAGCGAGGTGGGAGCCTGGCGCTATGATGGGACCCTGGGCAGCGAGGTGGGAGCCTGGCGCTATGATGGGAGCCTGGCGCTATGATGGGAGCCTGGGCAGCGAGTTGGGAGCCTGGCGCTATGATGGGAGCTTGGGCAGCGAGGTGGAAGCCTGGCGCTCAGCGCTCTGGTGGACATCATCTGAAACATGTTGGCGTTCTAGGAGAATGGTGGAGCAGCGAGTTCAATAATAGGCTTACGGTTAGAAAGTTTTACTAAACAGGTACTCGTCTCTGGGAGCTGCGTGGTGTTGAGGCATTGATCGGATAGTATGAGTGAGCTTCGCATTGCTGGGGTCGCAGCCTGAGTCAAGGTACGTGAGGCTTTTGTTGACCCCCCCCCCGGATGGGAAGGCAGATGTGAGTGGCAAAATTAAAGCACTTGCTTTAAAATAAAATTAAGCTGCTTTCTTTGTTAGCAATGACCGCTGACGCCAAAATCCAAGTTATTGCGTTTTATTCTTGTTGGTCTTTTAGCTTTGTCAATCAGGTTCAAGACGCCAACTTTCGCCTCCGAATATGGAAGGTCCGTTACAGAATAGAAATCAGCCATTTATTTATTCTATTGAATAGATACAAATTGTATGTAGGGGCAGTCATACTCTCCTACCACTACCAGCTCAATTTTGAGTGTTAAACCACTCCCCTTATTAATACAATCCACACAGCCTAACTCGCTGTGGTTTAAAAACACTTTTCCACATATCACTTGTTGTTCTTTGGTTGATTGTTATCATCCTGCCCCCCCCCCCCCCCCCCCCCCCGACTCCTCTGGCAATGGGAACAGTTTTTATGATTGTTAATATGATTGTATTTCATGATTGGAAATATCTGTCAGATCTTCTTGCAGCCTCTCCTGTCTCTCCATCCATATAACTAAAGTTACTCTTATGTGAATCATTTTGTGCACCCTGCCTGTTGTGATATATGCTAATGTAATGTATGCTAATGTTGGGGACGTCTTAATAAAGTCCACGCATGCACCTGCGGGGGAGTCCTTCTTGAAATTGTATCTCCAAACATGGTGGCAGTGGTGGGATTTTGAAAGATCGTTTTTCCCCATAACCTGTGGGTCCTGGCTAGGACAGTCGACAGCTGACAATTAGCGAGGGTGTCAAGCGCCGAGGGACAGCTGTGGAAAAGTATTAGAGGCGAGTAAAAGCAATTCCAACCGCAGAGAGAAATAACCACAAAGTTATAACGCAGAGAGGAATAACCACGAGGGGCAGTTGGCCGTGCAACAGCATCCTGCGACGAGTGCAAGTGGAGAGGGGACGAGCGGCCAGCAGCAGGTGCAGCTAGCAACCGGTCACAGCCCACTGCATGCTGCCAGTCTGCCTCCTGTGAGCGGTGTATGGCCACCGACCCCGTTAACCGTCAATCGCGGAGTCATTGGGGGTTGGAAAATGTGGCGGCAGATGTGGACTGACTATAGTGTGGTTGCACAGCTAGGAGAGGCAGACTGCAGCCTACCAGATAGCATTGTTCCGCCATGCAAGTGGCCCGTCAGGACTAGAGATTTATAACAGTTTCACGTTCGCCAGCGACGAGCAGGGCCGGGACATGGCCGAGATCATTCAGGTGTTTGAGAATTACACCATAGGTGAAAAGAAAGTGGTATCTCTTCAACAAGAGGCAACAAGAAGCAGGAGAGAGCTTTGAATCGTTTTTTGCTAGCCTGCGAACACTAGCAAAGTGCTGCAACTTCTGCCAATGCATGTCAGACAGCTTGCTCTGTGACAAAATAGTGCTTGGCATTAGCGACTCGCAGACCGCTAGCCACGCAAACAGAGCAGTGGGGGAAAGCCAAAGCAAAGCCAAGGAAAACGCTTTCAGCAAGCGAAAGCGTGCAGGTATTATGGTAAGGAGCATGCAAGGGACAAACAGCAGTGTCCAGCCTATGGACAAGCCAGTGACAACCCGCTCGGGGCGAACTGTGCGAATGCCAAAGCAGCTCTGACTTTGTGGCATATTGATGTGTCAGTTGACATGTTTTGTATTGTCAGTAGGCTGGACATTGCTGTTTGTCCCTTGCATGCTCCTTGATACCTAAAGGGGTATTTTCAAAAGCGTACTGTCCAAGACTGAATGCAATATTTCAGCTGTGGTCAAACATTTATAAACATTCATAAGTGTAACAAGGTAGTCAAGGTAGCGGAGGAGGTTGGGAAGAGTGATGAGAGAATCAAATGGAGTTTCTCTTGTAATGTGAAAAAGAGCATAAAGTCATGTGGATGGACAAAGGATAGAAGTGAAAAATATATCATGCTGTGAGATAAGGAGAGAAGAATTGAGGCCAGGGGGTGGGTTGTTTGTGGAAGGGGGAGGGTGGGGATATTGTGGGGAAATGGGTGTGCATTCAAGTGGGGCACAAGGGAGCGACAAAGGGCGGGGTTTATGAACTCATTGTGTCAAGACCACAAGGTTTTACACCGCCTGGGGCAAGGCAGTAAACAAATTTAAGATTAAATAAATAATCTGTAAAATAGAGTAATTGGCAAGACTTTACATTCTCGTGTTGTGCTTCTACTCTAATCTTCAAATTGATCCATAAACTCTTGTCACTCTTTTTCTGGTTTTAGGTGGGCACCTGAGGTGAAATCAACTTCTGATTAATATATATATATATATATTAGATAGATAGATAGATTTCAAAAGGGAATTTAATATGTTAATAAAGGGAAATTTAATATTTAAAGTGTTTTTAATGTTGCAGAAATCAAAGTATGTGGAGAGAAGGCAGGCTAAACCTTTACTCTATATTCCAACCAGGACAGAATGCTTAAGGCGTTTTGATTTTGCATATCAATTTGCCATGTGTCGGTATGGTTACATGCTTTTGGGCACCTGGCTATATCTCACTTTTTCTAACAGCAGATAGACATGGTACTGCCTCAAGTATCCTGCATCTGCACAGATCTAGGAAGATTGGTATGTTACCGTCTCAAGTCATCAACATGATTCATGATGCAGATCTGCTTACTGATATGCTTCCCATATGTTCAACTGATACTCGTTGGGGGAGAAAGGGAAATTTCTTGGTCGGGTACATGACTAAGCACATTTATTGTGATGGACGTAGGTGATTTCAAACAAGACTAATGCACAGTGCCTGTATGAGTGCAGACCATGTAGTTATAGGTGAGATGATTGAAGTAATGCGATCTACCATTAGGGGTTAGTAATGCAAATTATTGTGGACTGCTCAAAATATGGCTCTAGACATTTTTAACAATAATACAGGGAAAATGTTATCAACAGCTCTGCCCTTGCTTACTCTCTGTCGCACCTCGAAGTGTGCCAGCAGACACCCAATGAATGTTATTACAGTTTAACACTTGCAGGACTGGTCCCAGTGTGTTAATCCGTGTGTGAAGAACATCCTGTTCTCTCAGTACTGTATATGAAAAAACAAATAAGAGAAAAACATATCTAATTTGAGGCTTTTCCTTAAAATCATGATATCAATATGTGATTGCTGCCTTTCACTTACATAAAGTAACAATCATTGCATAAATTATACAGCAACACTTAGCATTTATATAGCAGCTCTAATAACAGATGGAGAGTTGTTTTACAACAGACAAGATGCAAGAGACTACAGCCTAAATTCTATGGCTTTGTAAGAGCTTTTAATGAAGAAAAATCAAATTATATTTGTGTTCAGCATTTAACTGTAATTGTGACTACATCCCCAAATTTAAAATGCTCAAGTATTCTTTATCAATGACGCAAGGGACTTGCATCTGTTTATATTTACTACTATCTTGTTGAAATCAGTGAGCCAAATATAATAATTGCATCATGGTTAAGTATTCATTGGGTGCATGATATAGCTAGTACAGTCTAAATGCTAGGTTTCAGTTGCCATTTTCAGCGAAATCAATTTCCTCACTTATGATTTTACTCTGCGCATGTCTTATGTCAGTACTGCTATGTATTGTGAGTATGCATATGTTTTTTTTTGGTCATATTTGGTTGTTGTAAACCTTTATTTAAATGCTGACCCTGAGTTGACAATGAAACAGCAAATATCTACATTCTGACATAAAAGTGAAATTATAGGAATGCTCAGCTGGTCACATGACATCTGTGAAGAGAAATAGTGTTAATATTTCTATTTTCAGTGGACTGGAAAAAATGTGGCATTAAGTTGCAGAAGTTGGTGAGAATAAAATAAGTTCAGTGAGATGGAGACCAAGAGAAGATGAAACACTGATAATATTCTCACCTGTGCTCTCTCATAAGAGTGTCATCTTTCAAGTAATATTGAAGAAAAGTTCTCTGGCAGATGTAAAAGTCTTTTTTAAAGAAAGCATGGAATTGTCTGTCTCCTGTTTTAATATTCATATCATCTGTAAAACTAAATAAAGGAGTTATTTGTTAAATGTTACTGTCTCTTATTTTCTGTTGTGATTTCTATTAACACAGTAACTATAAATTAAAAATCTTTCAAAACATTTCACATTGGTTGTGAGAAGTTTTAGATATCTTGAGGTTGTGAATAGTGCAAGATAATTGCAAATCCTTTCAGGAAAAAGAGCTTGAGGATGTCTAAGTTATGTTCTATAATTACATGAATTGATTTTTATTGGCAGACTAGACCAAGTGGACTCGTTGGCTCCAAACCTTTCCTGCATTGGTACAGCACCCCCATCTCCCCCCCACCTCCCCGTCCTCCCTCCCCCCCTCGGCCCAACCGTGGACCCTGTTGCCGGGCAGGGAGTGGCCATGGGCGGGCAAGGGGGGGACAGGGAAAAGGCATTGACCTTGGCCCCGTTTCTCCTGCGGGCCAGGTGTGGAGCCGAAGCGTCTCCTGAGGCTCAGCTGCGAGCGGTGGGGAATGGTGGCGACGGCATGGACTTGTTGCCAGGGAGTGTCTCCCGGGGCCATGGGTGGGCGAGAGTGGACAGGGAGAAGGCACTGACCTCGATAGACAATAGGTGCAGGAGTAGGCCATTCGAGCCAGCACAGCCATTCAATGTGATCATGGCTGATCATTCACAATCAGTACCCCGTTCCTACCTTCTCCCCATACCCCCTGACTCCGCTATCTTTAAGAGCTCTATCTCTCTCGAAAGCATCCAGAGAATTGACCTCAGCCCCATTTCTCCTGCGGGCCAGGCGTGGAGCCAAAGCCTCTCCTGCAGCTCGGCGGGGACGGATAGCTTGTGGATCCTCTGCCGCCGCGATGCACCACGGGAGGAAGGTCAGGCTGGGACGGGCGCTGGTCCTCCTGGGGGGGGGGGGGGGGGGGCACATTTATTAAAGTTTATTAGGTAAATTGTTTTTAAAAAGTGACAAAAGTGGGTTCATTCAGACCACGGCCTAAAATTGTCACATTGTCCTGTACTGTTTTGGCGGTGTAGAGGACATGGTACACACATAAGCAAACATATAAACATATACACACAAACAAACTGAGTTTTTGTAGATAGATGGTTTCATCTTAGTTTTCTCCACTGTGGCATACAAGGCAGGACATTAACCAATTGTTTGACCAGTGTCAAACGAGCCTTTGTCGTGGCCCGACTGCAATGTTGTCCAAACTTGCTGGAAAGGAAGGGCACTGTCAACCGGCAGATGGCAGTGTGGATGTGATTTCAAAGGCAGCATTGGGAGGAATTGTGGATTTAAAAATACTGTAATCTGTGTTTAGAGCAGTCTTTATAGAGGGAGTAAACAGCCAACATTTTGCCATTCCATGAAACTGGGAAAAGATTAAGATGTAATATAATCAATTTTATATGATACAGAGGCAGGGATGGGAATATGGATGTTTGGAATATCTGGGCGATCTGATTTGGGTGGGGAGTGATTCCACAAGCAGGGCTTAGTTGTCCTGTCGGTCCCTGACCCATGGCAGATACTTCCTGCCAATTACACCACAGAAGACGAGTGGGATCCTGGTGATAGTAATGGGAGGGGACAGATCCTGTGGTGGCCACCATCTATACTCGTGCTATTTGAGATTTGACGATGGAATATTCAAGTATGGTCCAGATAATGAGGACCTGATAATAAGGTCCAGTCTATTTGCTCTTTGCATTATCTATAGCATAGTATTCTTACCCCATGATCTCTGTCATCCCTCATTTTAAGTGTTCCTGTACCACATTTTCTCTTTACAGATCTGTGCCCATTTTCTATGTTTCCTCCCTTTCACTTTTACTACTGTCACATGTTCAATTCTCCCCTCTCTTTTCTCTGAATATTTTTCCACTGACATCTCTAATCTGCAGCCGTCTTCTGGTCTTAAGCTATCATGCAACACCACTCATTCTCTGCTTTGTCTCTTCAGTTGAATTCTTTGCTCTGCCATGCTGTTTTCTATGTTCTATTCCTATCAACGCCCCCTGCTCTTTTCCATCCCCTTTTGGATTGCTCTCTCCGATATCAGTTATCTCATAGGATCAGGGAATGATACGATGCATCATTACTGACCTCATGCCTCTAAAGTTATCCTGCAAACTCCTGTTCTTTTTCCTTTGTCCTCTGTCTAATCCTCAATTTCTAAGGATCTTTCTCGGAGACCCATTCTTCAAGCTACGTTCCATAATCCTCACTCCTTAACGATCATTCTCCAAGGTTTTCTTACCAAGACTTCCTCAGCTGATTCTCGGTAGGAAAAAAATTGTCAATTTGGGGAGAAGTCCACTCTGTCCAGCGATCCCTGCACATTGGCACTATCCTACACACATGAGGGACAATTTACATTTATATCAAGCCAATTAACCTACAAACCCACACGTCTTTGGAGAAAACCCACAGGGAGAACATGCAAACTCCGTACAGACAGCACCCGTAGCCAGGATCAAACCCGGGTCTGTGGTGCTGTAAGGCTGCAATTTTACAGCAGTGCCACTTTGCTGCCCTAAATCCCTTTTACAGTATTTTTGCAATTCCTTTCTTGGACCTTGGAGCTCTTGGAGGAAACCAGGGGACCTAGGGCGAACCCATGCGGTCACGGGGAGATTGTGCAACACATAGACAGCACCTGAGGTGCAGATTGGACCTGAAGCTTTGACACAGCAGCTCTACAGACACTGTGTTGCCTGTGGTAATGTGGAAATAATAGTGCTGCAATTAAAGAAAGATGATCTGATTATGCTGTTTAACATGTTAGTAGGATTTGATGGCATAGTTACAGAGAAACTTTCTTTTGGAGGGAATCAGTGCAAAAGGAAAAACTGGACTGTCAGAACTTACTGGCTCTTGTTGGGAGAAAAGCAAACATGGTCCATATTGCTCCTTCTGAGCCTCCACTGTCATCTGGTGGAATCTCCAGCCCTCGTGTCAGCAGACAATCTCCATGAGCAAACAAACGGTGCAAGAGTGAGTCTTCACACCTCGCCTGCCTACCTTTGAGACCTGGGAACCAGAATATAATCATTAGGCAGCTCTTTCCAGGGTCAACTAGGAAGTCAAAGTTGCACTCAAAGATAATAGAGGAGCAAGATAGACCACTTGACCCTAAAACTGTAGTAGGTCATGGATAAACTTCAGCACCATTTTAGTAAGCAGATTCTGTGTGCTGGACTGGTCAGTGTTCACAACTCTACTATTTCTTTGTATATAAAACGTTTGCAAACAATTATTTTTGTTCAACTTCTTGGATAAGTTGACAGTTGACATTTATAACTATTTCTTGAAGAGTTGCTGCTTTGTGATTTTTAAACTTTGGATGTTACTGATTGAATATTTGCACTAGAGATCCACTCTGTCCGTATCAGGCCAATTGATCATATTTAATGAACTGTTCTTCTTTGCTTTCTCTGTCAATTTTAATTTCGCCTCCCTGAGCTGTATCTCTTTGTGTTTTATTTTAAAAAGTCATGGAAGCAGAGATTAGGCATTTGCAAACAATAGAACTCTACTGTATCCACAATATAATTGAAAAGACATTTAACTTTATACTTGGAGCCAAGAAAATTAGAATTGGTGAATTGATTAGTTAAAAACCCTTGACAGCCACTAAAATTACCAATGCTGCCTGACGTGGTACAGAAGCATGAATCCAATTCAAATAGACACAGTGGTGGAGTAAATTACCGGGTCAGGCAGCATCTCTGGAGAAATAGGATGGGTGATGTTTCAGGTTGGGACCCTTCTTCAGACAAGGGGGGGGGGGGAGGTGAAGAGCTGGAAAAATCAGGTCCTGATCTTTTCATTGGTTAGCTGATATGCGAAACAGTGCAACCCTGTATAACTCGCTCGCAAATCTTACCATGAATGACAGAAATAAAACATGTTATCCTTGTTTATGAAGTTCATTTTTGAATGATTTAAAATTGAGGGGGTTGGTGCAATATACTGCTAACCCACAAATATGTCGTTATGAGATATTCACATTTGAAAAATCCATAAATCACAAAAAAAACAAGGAGGTGCCTATGTTATTTGACCAACTTATCGGTTGAATTTAAATATGATTTTTTTTTACAGGTTGTAGGGTAGTGGGTAAGGATTGTGTTAATGCATGTAACTCATTTTTCACAAAAGTGAGGGTTAGCACTATATTGCAGCCTGATTCATGAGAAGGAAGTTTGAGATCTATTTATCTCTCTTGCCTCTCACACACAAACATACATATATATATATATATATATATACACAAGTTAAATGTATGCAGAGTGTGTGTTGGAGCAATACAAGGGAAACTGCACAAAAGAGGGGGCTGGGGAGGAAGGATGTGAGGGAAATGGGCAGAAACGGTGAATTAATAGAATCAAAGAAATTAAGCATTTTAAAAGAAAAATAACAAAAAAATGTGAATTGATAGATGAGATATATTCTGGATTTTAATGGTATCATCACACATACTGTTCCCCCCACAACACTGATTACACTGCGAGAGGCATAACGAACGGCGGGTTTTGCTTACTAAAATGGCAGACATTCCGCTCCATTGCGTACTACACTTCAGCATACGCGATTTTGGCAGAGTGGTCCATCTTGCTCCACTCTATTATCTTTGGTTGTACTCTATGTTAACTGAAGAAGGGTCTTGACCCGAAACGTCACCTATTCTTTTTTTCCAGAGATGCTGCCTGACCCACTGAGTTACTCCAGCAATTTGTGTCTATCTTCAGTTGTACTTAATTAAGTTGTGTGACATTTCAGCCCAAGCGATCTTCGAGTAAAAGTGAACATCTGCTCACCTCTCGATTATGAATTGAAATATACATCAGCAGATTTATTTCAACATATCTCAGCAATGTCATAAAAAGTATAAACCCATCATCTTGCAAACATCTCTAACTTCAAAACAATATGACCACATCTGGCTCATGAGTTGAAGGACAGGACTTTGTTAACTGAGGTGAAGTCAGCCACTAACAGCTGGAAAACAAGGCCTCGACAATCTGCCGGAACTGACCTGCCCTTGTGCCTATGAACAGTGTATCCAAAATGGCATGTGACTGGTGAGCTCGGGTAACTATCCCACATCTTTCAATTAGAGCAAGCTGGGAATGAAGTTAGGGTAAGCTCTTCGCGTGAAGTGCAGCAGAAGTTTGGAATTCTCTTCACTAAACAGCAGGAATGAAGGTGGAACTTTCTGGATTAAAACTGATGGATTTCTGCTGGGTAAACTCTCAAAGCTCCTGGAGAATAGGCAGGTCTGTGAAGAGCACATTTGTCAAATCTCAATGAATGGCAAAGCAGGCTCAAAGGGCTGAATAACTAACCCTGCTTTTGTGTTCCTGATCAGCAGTGATCGCACTTGAAATGGTGGAGAGGAGAAAAGTTCTGGATTCATATTAGAAACAATTAAATGCAGCAACAATGGGAGTAGATGGTGATTCTTGGTGGAATGATTAAGATGGGTCCAAATGCTCTTAATCATATCCAAGTACTTAATGGTGGAAATATTGGAGCATGGCCATGTCTGCAGATTGGTGTGTATATTTTATGCTGTAGGACTGGATCCAATAGGAATTGACTTGAGATATGCATCACAAAGATGTAGATATCTGACAAAGGGAAGAGCCTCCCTAGAGTTGAAACATGAGATACAATTTCATGAGTTCATGTAGAAGAGGTTTGGAATTGCATTTATTAATTAAATTAAGACAGTCAGGCCCTTAAACAGCTTAAACAGTTTATAGGACGATAATCCACCAGACACCAACAGCAAATATGCTTACTGGGATCTTTTTGTCTATAAGTAAAGAAAAGGCATTCAGTGACATGCCGAATCTCTTGAACCTCTAAGAAAGTAGAGGCTCTGGCGCAACCTCTTTGTGATTATGACCAGGTGCTGAGCCTGCGACAGCTCGTCTATCCATTGTCTATTGTCAATTTATTGTCTGTCCAATTGTCTATCCATTTCCCTCCACAGATGCTGCCTGACCCACCAAGTACCTCCAGCACTTTGTTTCTGGCTCAAGTTTCTAGCTTCTGCTGTTCCTTGTGTCTCCATGGCTTTGTAGCAATATTGTTAAAATATAAATTCATGTTTCTATCTTTGCCACCAGCACTAAATTTATTTTCTTCCAAGAACCGAACCCTTGAAGATCTTTGGTTCCATCTACAGTCCATCCCAGAGAGTAACAGCCTTCACCCCTCACCTCTTCCTGGGGCTTCACACAATGATGATTCCCGCTAAATCACAAAATAAACTCTCTTGAGTGGTATCTCCAGACTGATTTTTGAGTGAATTTCAATTATTAAGGGGTTTAGATGGATATGGAGGATAGTTGAGCACTCCTTTCTTCATTTATGAGGGTAAAGAAAGGAGGTGATTTTTTGGTAGGTGGATTCTTGTTTGTCAGTTTGCTGTTCTGCAAGTCGGTATGACTGGAGAAAGCAATGACCCTTTATATCTGCAGCTGTCATTTCCAAGTTGTTCCCAGCAGGTTGCCTCTTGCTGTTCCATCTCCCACTAACTTCCTGTAATTTCCACTTAATGTTAATGTCCTCTCAAATTGAAGTTTGTTAGAGCTGGCTTTGAGCAACCTTTTCTTTTGCAAACAAAATACAGACTATGAGAAAGGAAACTGTCGGTAACAATCCTTTCAGCCCAGTATCTGCTTTCATCCCCTGAGGTGCAACCTGCCTTTCAGAGTCTACTTTGATTTTCAGATTGACAAACCTGTGCCAGAAGCTGTGGAAATATAGGGTGCAGTGGGAAAGAGGTAAGAATGAGGACCCTGGGGTTGTTTGTAAACAGCAAAGATTGACATTTATCTAAAAAAATTAAATAAATTGCGAATTTTTGGAAATTTGAAATAAAAACAGAAAATGTTCAAAAACACTCAGTCAGTCAGGTAACATCTGTGGTGAATGAAACAGAGTTAGCTGCTGGGCAGACCTGGCTGGCCAGTTTGATAAATGCTCACATCATCACCCAATGGGTTCCAGCTTTAGCTGTAAAATTACCACACCTATTCAAGTTACAGAACTGAATGATGGAGCTCAGAGCTGCAGCTCACACAGTATCTCCGCCACTAGTGCTGAATGTTTCCAGCATTTACTGATTTTATTCATATTTGTCCAGTTCATTTTCTCAGATTGCATCAAGATTCTGCACTAGTATCAATGGGTGTGGTTTGCTTTGAGTTCAAGTTCCACATTGGCAGCTTACAATTTAAAATCAAGTAGATAATTAGATCTGGAATGGAAAGTTAGTATCGGGGAAATACAGGCTTTAAAACCAACCATGTCCAAGGAAAATACTTTACTTTGGACTTTACTTTCGAAATACAGCGTGGAAACAGGCCCTTCGGCCCACCAAGTCCACGTCAACCAGCGATCACCTTGTACGCTAACCTACACGCTAGGGGCAATCTTATAATTTTCACCAAAGTAATTTAACCTACATGTCTTTGGAATGTGTGTGGAAACCAGAGCAACTAGAGAAAATCCATGCGGTCACAGGGATAAAGTACAAACTCCATACAGACAACAGCCGCAGTCAGGATCGAACCCGGGTCTCTGACGCTGTAAGGCAGCAACTCTACCGTTGCACCACTGTGCCACCCCTAAATCGGTCATTCTCACACAGGAGGATCTCTGTATGGCCCCACAGCAGCAGCAACATGGTTGTTTTGTAACTGGTTCTGAAATGATTTTGCAAACTGCTCTGACTGGGGACAGGTCAAAGCTCTGGCCCAGCCAATGATATTCACACCTGATGAATTAATGAGTAAAGAGTGGAGGCAGGCTATCTCCGCAACTCAAAAACTAGGACCATAGACATATACACACGTTAACCCACTGCCCTTCCCATCAAATCAAAATTAAGGATGTGCCCTTGAAAGATGGCAAATGTAGATTCCTGCATTTACCCCAGTATTTGGGCAAATAGAGGTAGTAACTTTTGATTCCATCCATTGTAGTTGGCTGGTGCGATCAGGAGAATCCAATATTCACTTCACATTCTTGTGATTCTTTGTTGGAACATGCAATCAGGGGTTGTTGAAGAAATAAATCAGCCCTACAATATGTCTGAATAGTTTCAGACGAACATCCTTATGCCAGTTTGGTGCTACATCACACAGTTTTCTCCTACCTCAGCTCCTCCTTGTGCAACTCCTGGAGCTCTCTCCAGCCATTGTTCAGTCCACATAGGCAGGTAAGGGTTAACAGCCTCCATTCCCTCTGTGAGGCCGTGCGGCAGGCAGCTGGCCTGCTGGTGTCACTGCTCCACATCCCCAGTGATGAACAAGAGAAATAGTGAAGTGAGGAGTGAGTCATCATGAGAGCAACTTCCTTCAGCTACATTCAGACTTTCCGATCATCTTGTAGAATGCTTATCACTGGCAAATGCCATCTTATAATATTCAAAATTAATGAAGTTTGACCACAGTTAAAATGCTTCAGGTAGAGTAATTCTTTCGTCGATATTTATTTTCCTCCTATATAAGCAATGAATTCAGGACCTGCTCACTGTTACCAGCTTGTTCATGCGGTCACTCCTGGGAATAATGCAGAAGTTGCAGGATCGATTTATCCCAAAGAGGAGGAAAGATTCTAAGGGGAGTAAGAGGCACCCGTGGCTGACAAGGGAAGTCAAGGACAGCATAAAAATAAAAGAGAAGTATAACATAGCAAAGAAGAGTGGGAAGCCAGAGGATTGGGACACTTTTAAGGAGCAACAGAAGATAACTAAGAAGGCAATACGGGGAGAAAAGATGAGGTACGAGGGTAAACTAGCCAATAATATAAAGGAGGACAGTAAAAGCTTTTTTAGGTATGTAAAGAGGAAAAAAATAGTCAAGGCAAATGTGGGTCCCTTGCAGAGAAAAGCAGGGGAATTTATTATGGGGATCAAGGAAATGGCAGACGAGTTGAACCGGTACTTTGGATCTGTCTTCACTAAGGAAGATACAAGCAATCTCCCAGATGTTCTAGTGCCAAGAGATCCTAGGGTGACGGAGGAACTGAAGGAAATCCACATTAGGCAGGAAATGGTGTTGGGTAGACTGATGGGACTGAAGGCTGATAGATCCCCAGGGCCTGATGGTCTGCATCCCTGGGTACTTAAGGAGGTGGCGCTAGAAATTGTGGACGCATTGGTGATCATTTTCCAATGTTCTATAGATTCAGGATCTAGTTCCTGTGGATTGGAGGGTAGCCAATGTTGTCCCACTTTTTAAGAAAGGAGGGAGAGAGAAAACGGGAAATTATAGACCAGTTAGTCTGATATCAGTGGTGGGGAAGATGCTGGAATCAATTATAAAAGACGAAATTGCGGAGCATTTGGATAGTAGTAACAGGATCGTTCTGAGTCAGCATGGATTTACGAAGGGGAAATCATGCTTGACTAATCTTCTGGAATTCTTTGAGGATGTAACTAGGAAAATTGACAGGGGAGAGCCGGTGGATGAGGTGTACCTCGACTTTCAGAAAGCCTTCGACAAGGTCCCACATAGGAGATTAGTGGGCAAAATTAGAGCACATGGTATTGGAGATAGGGTACTGGCATGGATAGAAAATTGGTTGACAGACAGAAAGCAAAGGTTGGGGATAAATGTGTCCCTTTCAGAATGGCAGGCAGTGACTAGTGGGGTACCGCAAGGGTCGGTGCTGGGACCGCAGCTATTTATAATATACATTAATACTTGGATGAAGGGATTAAAGGTACCATTAGCAAATTTGCAGATGATACAAAGCTGACTTGGACAGGTTGTGTGAGTGGGCAGATGCATGGCAGATGCAGTTTAATGTGGATAAGTGTGAGGTTATCCACTTTGGTAGTAAGAATAGAAAGGCAGATTATTATCTGAATGGTGTCAAGTTAGGAAAAGGGGACGTACA
This sequence comes from Rhinoraja longicauda, assembly GCF_053455715.1. Classification (NCBI taxonomy): domain Eukaryota; kingdom Metazoa; phylum Chordata; class Chondrichthyes; order Rajiformes; family Arhynchobatidae; genus Rhinoraja; species Rhinoraja longicauda. The sequence continues at coordinate 39,732,071 of NC_135955.1, forward strand.
ATGAGATCTGGGTGTCCTAGTGCATCAGTCACTGAAAGGAAGCATGCAGGTACAGCAGGCAGTGAAGAAAGCCAATGGAATGTTGGCCTTCATAACAAGAGGAGTTGAGTATAGGAGCAAAGAGGTCCTTCTGTAGTTGTGAGGCCGCACCTGAAGTACTGTGTGCAGTTTTGGTCTCCAAATTTGAGGAAGGATATTCTTGCTATTGAGGGCGTGCAGCATAGGTTTACTAGGTTAATTCTCGGAATGGCGGGACTGTCATATGTTGAAAGACTGGAGCGACTAGGCTTGTATATACTGGAATTTAGAAGGATGAGAGGGGATCTTATCAAAATATATAAGATTATTAAGGGGTTGGACACGTTAGAAGCAGGAAACATGTTCCCAATGTTGGAGGAGTCCAGAACCAGGGGCCACAGTTTAAGAATAAGGAGTAGGCCATTTAGAACGGAGATGAGGAAAACCTTTTCAGTCAGAGAGTTGTAAATCTGTGGAATTCTCTGCCTCAGAAGGCAGTGGAGGCCAGTTCTCTGAATGCATTCAAGAGAGAGCTAGATAGAGCTCTTAAGAATAGCGGAGTCAGGGGGTATGGGGAGAAGGCAGGAATGGGGTACTGATTGAGAATGATCAGCTATGATCACATTGAATGGTGGTGCTGGCTTGAAAGGCCGAATGGCCTACTCCTGCACCTATTGTCTATTGTCATCTATTTGACCAAGGTTGCCTCCACAGAAAGATTAGATCCTCTTCTTATCCAATTATACACTCAATTCCTCGCAATAGCAACTGAATACTGGTCAATATTTTTCCTAATTCTTCCTAGCAGAAAAGCTCAGTACTTTTGGTCGAATCAGGAACAACAAAATGAATAAAGACTGAGAATCAAATCTGCGCCCATCCTGCTCTGCATGTGTCAGAATCACATTACGTATTGCTTTTGTTGTATACCCTTCATTCTCTGTAGTTTTAAGACAACATGCATTCAGTGCTGGCTCCAACCATTTGCCCTGGAGAACACTATGCAGCTCCCATGGATTGCAATGTGCTGACAGCAGAAGGTCATCATCTGGTGTAAAAGGTCCAGCTTGTGGATGTACCTTCACTTTACACACAGCTCGTGCATCCGATCACTGTGGTTGTCTTTGTTTCCTCCACATTCAGTTGAGGAAGTTCAAGGGAAGTGAATGAATAGCTAAAGTTTATATCACCATCATTTTTAGTTTGCCTTGAGCCATCTGTTTTAGTACTGCACTCCTTGAGGTTGGGGACTTTGATCAACTGTCTGCAACCCTTTGTGGCCAGAGAATCCAACCTTCAAAGAAAATACTTTTCTGGATTGCTAGAAAAGATAAAGATCAGTGGGAGTCACTGAGTTTGTGGCGATGGTCCAGCCAGCAGCCTGCAGGAAGTAAGCCAGGGGATGGCTAACACATATGGCCATTTATCTATCACCAATCAGAGGCCGAATGTAGATGTGTAACAGGGCAGTGATTTCCAAAAACACAGAACAACAATGGCTACCACAGTTCACCAAAAATCATGAACCGTTTGTGCTCAAGATCACAACCTATTAGCCAGACCTCTAGCTGGAAGTGAAGGAAGAATTGCAGATTCCTTTGACGCTGAGACCCGTCCTGATGGAATGTAACTCTTGCTGAGTCACAGCAATCAGACATTGGTGCCAGATGACGGCCAGTCCAGCAGTCTCCTTACCGAGCCCTGTGAGACAGGCTGGCATTCTGTCCATTTACAAATACTCATAATTATGGAAGTGATCCAGATACAAGCCAAATCTTGCACAGATTGGCAATGATGAACATCCACCAAGTAGATCAGTCTCATTCCCCATTTTGAGCCTGTCTATGAACTGACATCATTGGATGGAGGTGGCATACCATGGGACAACACAGGCACAGGAGACTCAATGTAATTAACTGAACAGAAATTTACATGGTGGCAACAGTCTATAACTCATTCTTTAACTGTTTGGTTAAATTCTCGAAGTCGTTATTTTCTGAGTATATGGCCATTCAAGTGAATTAGCGACTTAAAGAAAACTAATCGTTATAAAATAATTAGACCGTGGACCCGTTGGGCCCAAACCAGTCCTGCATTGGTGCAGCACCCCCTCCTCCCCCACCCCTATCCCCTCCCCTCTCCCTCCCTCCACTCCCTTCCCCCTCTCCCTTCCTCCCCTCTCCCCCCTCCCCTAGGGTTGCGTATCCGGCATTGGTGCAGCACCCTCTTCTCCCCCCTCTTCTCCACCCCTCCTTCCCACCCTCTCCCCCCCTTCCCCCCCTCCTCCACCCTCTCCCTCCCTCTTATGCCCCCCTCCCTCCGGGGGGGGACCCACGGTTGCCATAGCAATCAGCCTCCCATCCCGGGTGGCCGCCATTGGTGAAGCATTGGTTAGGGGGAGAGTCCTGTTCAGTGGTAGACGACAGCGGCTCTCCCACTGTTGCTGAGCCGCTGGACTCTGGGCGGCGTGGGGAAGGTGCTGAGCTGGCAACTCCCTGGTCCACTCGTCCCTTCCTACCCAAACCACCCCATCCCAGGGCACTTTCCCCTGCAACCACAGGAGATGCAACACCTGTCCCTTTACCTCCCCCCTCAACTCCATCCAAGGACCCAAACAGTCTTTCCAGGTGAGACAGAGGTTCACCTGCACCTCCTCCATCCTCATCTATTGTATCCTCTGCTCTAGATGTCAACTTCTTTACATCTGCGAAACCAAATGCAGGCTCGGCAATCGTTTCGCTCAATACCTTCGCTCAGTCCGCCTTAACCAACCTGATCTCCCAGTGGCTGAGCACTTCAACTCCCCCTCCCACTCCCAGTCTGACCTTTCTGTCATGGGCCTTCTCCAGTGCCATAGTGAAGCCCACCGGAATTTGGAGGAACAGCACCTCATATTTCGCTTGGGAGGCTTGCAGCCCAGTGATATGAACATTGACCTCTCCAACTTTCGATAGTTCCTCTGTCCCTCTCTTCTCCTCCCCCTTCCCAGTTCTCCCTCTATCTTCCTGTCTCCACCTATATCCTTCCTTTGTCCCGCCCCGCTAATATCAGTCTGAAGAAGGGTCTCGACCCGAAATGTCACCCATTCCTTCTCTCCTGAGATGCTGCCTGACCTGCTGAGTTACTCCAGCATTTTGTGAAATAAATACCTTCGATTTGTACCAGCATCTGCAGTTATTTTCTTACATTACGTATGTACCAGATCAACGGAGCCCCAACTGCTGACTGGAGTTCTGAAGAATTGTGTTCTACAAGGATAAGCGCTGGGACCACTTTTGTGGTCCCAGCCTAATATATATAAATGATTTGGATAAAAATGTAGGTCGTCTGATTAGTAAGTTTACAGATGACATGAAAATTGACGGAGTTGTGGACAGCGAAGAAGTTTGTCAAAGGTTACATCAGAATATAGATCAATTGAAAATTTGGGCAGAGAATTGGCAGATGGAATTTAATTCAGACAAGTGTGAACTGATGCATTGTGATTGTGAGGGATTTTGGGGTGCAAGTCCATAACTCCCTGAAAGTAGCAACACAAGTGGATCAGGTGGTAAAGAGGGTGATGGCATGGTTGCCTCCATTAGTTGGGGCATTGAGTTGTATAAGTTGGAATGTCATGCTGCAACTGGATAAAACCTTGGTTAGGCCACATTGGGAGTACTGTGTGCAGCTCTGGTCGTCACATTCCAGGAAGGATGTAGAGACTTTGGGGAGAATTCTGAGGTTTCACCAGGATGTTGCCTGGATTGGAATGTTTTTTTGTTATAAGGAGTCTGAAGAAGGGTCTCGACCCGAAACGTCACCCATTCCTTCTAACCAGAGATGCTGCCTGTCCCGCTGAGTTACTCCAGCTTTTTGTGTCTATCTTCAGTTCTAAGGAGAGATTGGACAAACGTGGATGTTTTCTCTGAAGCGACAGATACTGTTAGAAGTTGAGGGATTTGATAGAAGTATATAAAATAATTTGAGTCAGAGATAGGGTAGACAGACAAAGTCTGTTTCCCAGGGTAAAAATGGTTTAAGGTGAGAGGAGGAAAGTCACAGAGAATGGTAGGTGCCTGGAATGCATCTGGCAGGGAAATAGTAGATGCAGTTACAGTAGCAAAGTTTCAAGTAATAGAGTGAATGTCCTACTCCTGCTCCCATTTTCTATTATCGACATAATGGGTTATTTAGTGACCTAGTTGAAGGAACATTTTACCACTTCCCACACCTTTGTGTTACAATGTTAATAGCAGTTAAGAACTGTGTCAGCATAGAAGCTGGAGCGTGATTGTCTGACATGATTTTATTTGCTAACAAATACTGCAGTTTAGATTGATATCCATTCTTCTATTTTCCTGATAACGACTGTTGCATCACGCAGTGCTTCGTACTCATCTCACTTTCTGGGTCCTTATTGTAGTGTGTTCTACCTAAGGCGTGTCTCAACATTTCATATTTTCTCTTATCTTCCTTAAGAAATACCTTACACATTGATATTGTATCCAATTTTCCAACTCTAACCCAAACCCAGCATAAGCCCCAAACCACTCAAAACACAAAAAAAAAGACTGACCTTATCCTAACTTTAATGTGGTCTTATCCCAACCAGAACATATTTGTCTGCAAAATCAGGGTGAATCAATCCCAAAGGTAGCCCAATCACCAAACAATTTCCAACCTCAAACCATCCAAATCTTAAAATCCTTCACCTCCAAACGTCATCTTTACCAAAAAAAACCCTGCACCCATGTCTCTTCTTTCAACTATTTGTACCACTTTTTGAGAATATAAGCATTGAGCCGCTCAACCTAATCCCAGTGAGGATAGATAATGGAAAGTAAAGATAGGTAAAAACAATGGCAAACGTAAGCCAAGGAAAACATCAGGCAGTGTCTGGAGACGCTGGTTTACACCAAAGATAGACACAAAATGCTGAAGTAACTCAGCGGGACAGGCAGCTTCTCTGGAGTAAAGGAATGGGTGATATTTCGGGTCGAGACCCTTCAGACTTCTTCAGGGTCAAGCATACTTGAGAAAATAAGAGGAAGAGAGGGACAATTGCCTTGCCGACTGGTGATCACCAAACCAAACTTTGTAAGTTTAGTTATTGGAATTATTCTCTCATTTCATCCTGATTTAATAGGTTTGTATCACACAATGAAACTAATTGATTTTATGTGTAAGATAAAATTCTACATATGTGTAGGGGAGAATTGCCACAATATCCTCATGTACAAACATGTTTTTTAAAAACAGATACATTAAAAATTCTCTGAACTCTCTGAAACAAAAATAATGAAAAGTCGCTGTTTAATATGAAGCCATTTTTTGGACATATTCATATAAAAAATAATTACTTGTTTGTGCTGAGTGCAGAATTAGCTGTACAACTTGTGTTACTCCAGCTTTAATGGTCTCTTTCTCTCATTACCGTCCTCTTTTTGCACAGCTCTCACACACTTTCCTGTTATCTCTTTTACTGTCTCTAGATTTTCTCTGACACCATATCTCTGTCTCAAAGCTTTCCTCTCTTTTCTTATTTGTAACTCTATCTGTCTGCCCATCTATCTTTCTCTTTCACACAAAGAAAAAGGTATTTATTTTAAATAAGCCTATATGGCCTGGACATGGTCCAGTCAGAGTTGCTATGGGAACACCTACGTGGATTTTCCAGCAATTCTGCACACATACACAAAATGTCAAGGTGTCCAATTTCATTCCTGGATAGCTCTAACAGCCAGACTGGTGTGTCTGCTAAAACAGAGCCATCTAGGGATGTGATTTGTATTCTTTCTGTATTTCTAGGTGGGGACATTTTCTGAACTTCTTGCCTCAGTCCTATCTTACCTGTCACAGTGACCAAAATGCTTCAGAAATTAACAAGTTGCTTTTCACCCCAGATGTCTGTGCTGTCCACTTGCTTTGAAAATATTTAAACTATTTGCAATAAACTCACCCATTCATCTCTCCTCATACTGATCTCTCTTTTATCTTATTAGTGCACCCAGTATGGAATGTTTTTGAAAGGTTCACATTCATTCCCTGAATGTGGGCATTCCTGTCATTTATTGGCTTTTTCCAACTGTCCTTAAAAAAGTGGTGACGAGCCTTGTTTTGAAACACTGCAGTCTAGATGACAACTATAACCCCACATTGGATTATAATCTGTAAACTGAATTTTTGAGTCACTGACAGTGCAAAATTTACTCAAATTAGGATGTTATGTGACTTTGAAGTAGTAGTGTTCCCAGGTGTTTGCTGCCCTTGTCCTTCTAGATCAGTGGTTCTTAACCAGGGGTGCGAAATAGATCAATTGGGGGTGCGAGTATGTTGCCTTCAAAGACTGTTAATCTTAGGAATGTTCAGAAAAATAAAGTTAGCTTTGCTAGTTTAATGATGAGACTATAGATGTTAGAGACTATAGAGTCTTATAGAGACTATAGATAGACACAGGCTCTAGATGTTTTCAATATGATTAAAAAATTCTTCACAAAACGCCAACTTGATCTAAACATGATTGGTTCGATATGTACTGATGGAGCACCAGCCATGCTAGGCAACCGTTCAGGATTCGTGGCACTAATCAGCAAAGAAATTCCAGACGTCAAGATCACCCACTGTTTTTTACACCGACATGCACTCGTAACAAGAGCATTGTCTCCAAACTTGAAGAAGACTTTGGATGTTTGTGTAAAAATCTTGAATATGATTCGTGGTAGATTTCTGAATCATCGACTGTTTCAGTTACTTTGCGAAGAAATGGGTCAAGAACATACTGTGCTTTTGTATCACACAGAAGTGAGGTGGCTTTCACGTGCCATGTATTATCTCGGGTGTTTGAACTGCGAGACAAAATTCAGCAGTTTCTTCGAAAGCAGGGGCAAGAAATAGCCAATTACTTTGACTCTCCTGAGTTTGTTCAGATGCTTATTTGGCTGATGTTTTTACAGCACTTAATGAATTCAATCGCTCTTTACAGGGAAAGGGGATCTCTAATGTGACTGCAAGCGAGAAGCTAATAGTATTCAAAGAAATAATTTCCCTATGGTCTGGACATGTAAGAAATGGACATTTGGTGAATTTCCCCTCTCTTGAGGGCAGGTTACAGAGAATGCTTCCTTGCAACCCAACTTTATTTTGACTATCATTGAGCATCTACAAATGCTGCTGTCATCATTCAGTGGATATTTCTCGTGTGAAAAGCTACAGCCGTGTGATTTCTGGATCAGAAATCCTTTCTGTATAAATTTGGAGGATATTGATGATGACAATGACGTTAAAGAATATCTCATCGATTTGAGAACCAATCAAGAAATCAAAATGGAGTTAATCGAGGGACATATTGAGCACTTTTGGGCATCTCACTTAGAAACATTTCCTGTCCTAGCTAAAAAGGCTCTCGTTGTACTAGTACCTTTTGCTACAACTTATATGTGTGAAGCAGGATTTTCGTGCCTGCTTCATATAAAAACCAAGAGCAGAAATCGGCTGGATGCTCAGCACGATATACGAGTAGCGCTTTCCTCCAGAACACCAAGGTTTCAAGTCATTATGGATAATAAGCAACAGTAACGAAGTCACTGAACTTGATGCTCAAACACGATTTCTTACAAGACTCCATGCGAAATGATAGAAATTTTATCATTAATTTGAAAATACATCTGTTTTGTAAGCCAATAATTTGGTTGCCTAATATAAAATTGGAACATGGTGAATAAAGATTAAAACCACGATGGATGTGTTATTGATTCCTATAACAATATTTTTTATTTTTTCATGGCAGTAGGTCGGGGGTGCGAAAATTGCTTAGTGCTTTGCAGGGGGTGCAGGTAGGGAAAAAGGTTAAGAACCACTGTTCTAGATGAAGGTTATGAGTTTGGAAAGTGCAGTTAAAGAACTATTATCTAGTCCATTCGTTGTGAGATTACTTAGCTCTATCTACAGCCTATTGGTTCAGTGTTTAGCATCCTTTGTTGTAGCTTCAGTAAACTGCATTACATTTTCAGTGTGGTACTATCCTCAGCAGTCTGCCCCACACTAGTCATAGAAGCAGAATTGTGCAGTTTTGAGGCTGGTAGATAAAGGTGAATGAAATGGGAGTGCTGCTGAGTCCCAGTGAAAGAAGTGGAGCATACGGTGAAGTTCAAGAATCAAGAGTGTTTATTGTCATGCCCCGAAACAGAACAATTAAATTCTTAAACAAAGTACTCTGTAAACACCATAATAAACAACAAAAAAAGTTCAGTTTCTATGATATATTTTATGTACAGTGGTAAAGTCCAGGATTGCATGGGAGTGCTGTTTCTCACCGTCAGGGTGCATGTGCAATGCCGCTGGTGATCTCGGGCTTGCCTGGCAGCTCGGTCCTGGTCTTGAAGGAGGAGGTGTGGCTGTCTCATTCTTCTCCTTGCAGTTCACCCTTGACTCGAGAGGAGGCGCTGGCGGTCTCAGGTTTAGCTTGGCGGCTCAGCGTTTGGACTTGAAGAAACAGTGCTGGCGGTCTCTGGTTTATCCTGGCAGCTCAGTCTTTGCCGCTGTGTGTGGGGACAGTCCCTCGTTCTCCATGGGTAGGAAGAGGCCCTGGTGTCTCCGGTTTGCCCCAGCCACTCAGCCTTAGCCTTAATAGAGACACTGGCTCTCTCACTTTCAGAAAGCCTTCGACAAGGTCCCACATAGGAGATTAGTGGGCAAAATTAGGGCACATGGTATTGGGGGTAGGGTACTGACATGGATAGAGAATTGGTTGACAGACAGAAAGCAAAGAGTGGGGATAAATGGGTCCCTTTCGGAATGGCAGGCAGTGACCAGTGGGGTACCGCAAGGTTCGGTGCTGGGACCCCAGCTATTTACGATATACATTAATGACTTAGACGAAGGGATTAAAAGTACCATTAGCAAATTTGCAGATGATACTAAGTTGGGGGGTAGTGTGAATTGTGAGGAAGATGCAATAAGGCTGCAGGGTGACTTGGACAGGTTGTGTGAGTGGGCGGATACATGGCAGATGCAGTTTAATGTAGATAAGTGTGAGGTTATTCACTTTGGAAGTAAGAATAGAAAGGCAGATTATTATCTGAATGGTGTCAAGTTAGGAGGAGGGGGAGTTCAACGAGATCTGGGTGTCCTAGTGCATCAGTCAATGAAAGGAAGCATGCAGGTTCAGCAGGCAGTGAAGAAAGCCAATGGAATGTTGGCCTTCGTAACAAGAGGGGTTGAGTATAGGAGCAAAGAGGTCCTTCTACAGTTGTACCGGGCCCTGGTGAGACCGCACCTGGAGTACTGTGTGCAGTTTTGGTCTCCAAATTTGAGGAAGGATGTTCTTGCTATGGAGGGCGTGCAGCGTAGGTTCACTAGGTTAATTCCCGGAATGGCGGGACTGTCGTATGTTGAAAGGCTGGAGCGATTGGGCTTGTATACACTGGAATTTAGAAGGATGAGGGGGGATCTTATTGAAACATATAAGATAATTAGGGGATTGGACACATTAGAGGCAGATAACATGTTCCCAATGTTGGGGGAGTCCAGAACAAGGGGCCACAGTTTGAGAATAAGGGGTAGGCCATTTAGAACGGAGATGAGGAAGAACTTTTTCAGTCAGAGAGTGGTGAAGGTGTGGAATTCTCTGCCTCAGAGGGCAGTGGAGGCCAGTTCGTTGGATGCTTTCAAGAGAGAGCTGGATAGAGCTCTTAAGGATAGCGGAGTGAGGGGGTATGGGGAGAAGGCAGGAACGGGGTACTGATTGAGAGTGATCAGCCATGATCGCATTGAATGGCGGTGCTGGCTCGAAGGGCTGAATGGCCTACTCCTGCACCTATTGTCTATTGTCTATTGTCTATTGTCACCCTCTCCCTTCTCTCCTGTGGCTGGAATGCCTGGGCTTTATAGGAAGTAGGCTGACGAGGTTCAGGTAATCAAACCAATATCAACTGGGTATTGGCCTCCCCTGGCCCGTCACCCAGAGATAGGGATCAAAGCGCCATCCGAGGGAGGGGGGCGCTGTCACAATATATGTATAATCACCACTTTTTGCAATCTTCTTCTTTAAATTGCCAAATCAGGCTGTCTGGATTGCTGTGATGGATATTTACTTTCCAAGCCAATGGCTTGTTTCACTTCACAGGCCCCAATGCTTTTTACCAAATTCAGCTTTTTAGCCCAGCAACTGTCCAAGGTTCAAGATGTTTGTTGTTCAGTAAGTTAGGAATTTAATCACTACATACCTTGCTCACCCTCTTGATTTAAGCAAGAGAAATAATTGCCCAAGATGTTTGTTGTTTATTAAGTTAAAGATCTAATCAGTACACTGTTTGCTCACGTTGGTGCTCACCCAAAGAAAGAATGGGTCCAAGGTTGGCCTAACAAACACTTCATCCTTCTGACCTAATCAAGGTATTTGAAGGACATTGCATGATGATGAGGTCAACCAGGAGGGAAACTGTATAAATGTTAGATGAAAACCAGGGTTGGAAGGAGTTAATTAAAATGGAATAGGAGTGAGGAAAGAAGACATACAATCCACTCCTCAGCCTCGGTGAAAGATGGCTCTTTCCCCATAGTCTGCGAAGGAGGACATGTTCGGCTGCAACTCATTGGTATGTTATCCTAAATTGTAAGAATTGTACTTGTGTTTTAGAAATCCTTTGTAAACTGCGATCTCCGTTAAAATTACTCCTCAGAATTAAACATGCTTCATTAAAAAATATAACTGTGTTTATTCTGCCTTGTTAGCTGGGAGTAACACTTCCTTGGTTGGGAGGGGGGACCCACCACTCAAAATAATGATTATTGACAGATAAACCCCTTCAGCAGAGACTAGAGTAGTGAAGTAAATTTGTCTTTGAAATATAGGTTGATACAGTATAATCTCCCTATAGTGAGAGTACTTGTAGATAATTACTGCATAACAGATAAAACTTAAAGTCTTGACTTATGACTTAGGGCTCTCAGATGGGTAAACTCAATATCATCACAATGCAACCAGCCAAGATGCTCTCTACTGTACACCTGTAGAGGTTCAAGAGAGTATTTGTTGACATATCAAATCTTCTCAATCTTCGAAGGAAGTAGAGGCTTTGATGAGCTTTCTTTTTGATTGCATCACTGTGCTGGGTCCAGAACAGATCTTCAGAGATATGCACACACAGCTGTGAAGAGATTGCAGAGGGAGACCGACAAAAATAGTAGAAGAGGGGAAACTAAAGAAGGGAGAATTACAGAAGGGGGAAGATATTAGAGTGGAGTGAGTATTGTTGCAAAGCTAATGAATAAGCTATAGGAAAGAGCACATGTGTTTGTGTTCAAGTGATGTGATTGGAAAGAGTGAATCTGCATGTGGTTAGCTTGTGTGTGTGCATGCATCCGTGTGTGTGTGTGTGTGTGCGTGAGAGAATGTGTGAATGTATGGTGTGTGGTTAGTTAGTTCAGCAGAACTCGGTCTTCAAGTGTCATGGGCCTCCTTTCCATTGGAGTCAGAGCTCACTCTGTCAGGAGTGTTTGATAGCTGTAATGCTACAGCCAGCCCCATGCTGAAAGGTAACCATAATAGGCATTTTCTGCTCTTCAAAAGGCTGACATAAATGCAAGTCTAGTTTCGTTTTACTTTAGTTTAGTTAATTTATTGTCACGTGTACCGAAGTACAGTGAAAAGCTTTTGTTGCATGCGAACCAGTCATCGGAAAGACAATACATGATTACAAACGAGCCATTCACAGTGTACATCTATATGATAAAGGGAATAACGTGAATAACGTTTAGTGCAAGATAAAGCCAGTAAAGTCTGATCAAAGATAGTCTGAGGATCTCCGATGAGGTAGATAGCAATTCAGGACTGCTTTCTAGTTGTGGCAGGATGGTTCAGTTGCCTGATAACAGCTGGGAGGAAACTATTCTTGAATCTGGAGGTGTGTGTTTTCAAACTTTTATACCTTTTGCCCAATGGGAGAGGGAAAAAGAGAGAGTGGCCAGGGTGCGACACATCCTTGATTATGCTGCTAGCTTTACCGAGGCAGCGTGAGGTATAAATGGAGTCAATGGAAGAGAAGTTGGTTTGTGTGATGGTCTGGACCCACATTTCTCTGCAATTTCTTGTGGTCTTGGATGGAGCTGCTCCCAAATCAAGCTGTGAAGCATCCCGACAAAAAGCTTTCCACAGCGCATCTGTAAACGTTGGTGAGAGTTATTGGGAACATGCCAAGTCACCCTTGATCCCAAGGGCCTGCTTAAGAAGTCGAGAATAAGAAGAACTTGATTTTTAAAGCCCACTGGAACTGACTTTTTAAAAATTCTACTGAAATAAACTTAAAGTTGCTTAGTTGTAGAAAAGAGGTTTCTATGTTTTGTCTTGTAACTGTGATTTGAGCAGAACCTTGAATTCACTTCCTTTTGTGGTGATTAAGTCAGTGATGAAATATTGGCCCAGAGGGGATGTGAGGACGGGATGAATCTATTGGGATAACCCAGGCAAAACTCATGGATGCTAAATAGTTTTTTGCGATTAAGGGAAAATTGAGTTTTCAGAAAGGTGAATGACTCTCAAAGTTCTTCGCAGAGAATTCAAGGAAAGGGTTTGGTTTATTCACAGGTAGAGAATTTATTCTGAGATAGAGTGGAAAGCTTTTGTGTGCTTTCCTGTCAAACCAAATCCTACTATAAGCCATACACAAGTGCAAAGAGAAAAATACCAGTGCAGAATATATAGTGTCACAGCATTATAGTTACAGTGACAGTGAAAAGTCTATCAGTTAAAAACGATTATTGTCACATGTATCGAGGTACAGCGAAAAGCTTTTATTATGTGCTAACCAGTCAGCGGAAAGACAATGTATGATTACAATCAAGCCAACCCCCAGCATACGGATACACGATAAAAGAAATAACGTGAATATCTTTTAGTGCAAGATAAAGTCCAGTAAAGTCAGATCAAAGATAGTCCAGGGTTCTCCAATGAGGTAGATATTAGCTGAGGACTGCTCGCTAGTTGTTAGGTTACTGATTGTGGATGATCAGCCATGATCACAATGAATGGCGGTGCTGGCTCGAAGGGGCCAAATGGCCTCCTCCTGTACCTATTTTCTATGTTTCTATGTGTCATGCGCTGTTTCAGATTGTCATCTCTTCCACCCTCAGCAAATAGTGATCAGTGAAGGTGATCACTGACTCTCTTGAAGACCTATGCTGTTTAGATCCACTTCATTGCCCTTCATCTCAGCCCTCCAATGTTTTTCCTTTCAAGTACAAATTCAATTCCTTATGAAAGTTGCCATTGAATCTGCTTCCACCCATTTTAGGCAGCATTTCATAATAATGGAACTGCAAATTCTGGAATCTTGCGTGGAACACAAAGTGATAGAGTAACTCAATGGGTCAGGCAGCGTCTCTGGAGGACATGGAGAGGCGGTGTTTTGGGTTGGAACCCTTCTTCAGTCTACTCATAATAACGCTGTGTAATATGTTCTCCACACTCGCTTTTAGTTCAGTTACTAAATATTTAACTAAATATTTTAAGTCGTTATCCTTCAACTATTATCTTGCAGCCATGGATATAATTTCTCCTGATCTGCATGATCCAAACCATGTATTAACCTTGAATCCACCTATATCCTTGCTTTGTCCCACCCCCCTGACATCAGTCTGAAGAATGGTCTCGACCCGAAACGGCGCCCATTCCTTCTCTCTTGAGATGCTGCCTGACCTGCTGAGTTACTCCAGCATTTTGTGAATCAATACCTTCGATTTGTACAAGCATCTGTAGTTATTTTCTTATATTAACCTTGAATAAACCTTTCCTTAATCTCTACTAGTCTCCAAGAAGAACAATTCTAGTGTTTCCACTCTCTCCATAGCACCATTATAGAAGCATCCTCTACACCCCAAACAAAGCCTTGACATCTCCCCCAAGTATGGTGGCCAGAATAGGACTCAGAACTTCAGCCAATGTTAACAATGTTTAGTTATCTTATTTTTTACATTATTGAGAGTTTATTTTTCCAACTATTTATTTTCAGTGATTAATATTTGCTGATTCTTGAAGAGATGATAATCTTGAACATTGCATTCTCTCTCTTTCGAAAAACCCACAAGGATTGAAACCTGCAGCAGTGGAACAATAAGAGTCTCCAGTGCAATTCCTGAATAATAGATCTCTCCAGATGCTTTAGCTTTAATTAAATATTTATTTAAATGTTAATTTCGCAGTCGATGGGTTATGTAACATTGTGTGTTCCATGACTGAGTGCTCTGAGGTGAATTTTGAAATGTAGTAGCTGACAAGTCTTTGTTACCAACACCAGGTCACTTTGCCCTGGTAAAGAGTTCCATCTGTAGAGTGTACACCTGAAGCTATGAAGCCCTCCCTGCACACTCAACGCCAGGCTGCACATATCCCAACTGCAGCACGGTGTGCCAGGGCTGAGAATTCAAATCCCAGGACAAATTTCCAGCTGGAAATTATTCATGATCCAACGACACATATTTCAAGAGTAACTCCATCACATGCGATTCTCTTAAGGGTTGGTTCTTCATTTATAGACAATAGACAATCGGTGCAGGAGTAGGCCATTCGGGCCTTCGAGGCAGCACCACCATTCAATGTGATCATGGCTGATCATTCTCAATCAGTACCCCGTTCCTGCCTTCTCCCCATACCCCAGGACTCCGCTATCCTTAAGAGCTCTATCTCGCTCTCTCTTGAATGCATTCAGAGAATTGGTCTCCACTGCCATCTGAGGCAGAGAATTCCACAGATTTACAACTCTCTGACTGAAAAAGTTTCTCCTCATCTCCGTTCTAAATGGCCTACCCCTTATTTTTAAACTGTGGCCCCTGGTTCTGGACTCCCCCAACATTGGGAACATGTTTCCTGCCTCTAACATGTCCAACCCCTTAATAATCTTATATGTTTCGATAAGATCCCCTCTCATCCTTCTAAATTCCAATGTGTACAAGCCTAGTCGCTCCAGTCTTTCAACATATGACAGTCTCGCCATTCCGGGAATTAACCTAGTAAACCTACGCTGCACGCCCTCAATAGCAAGAATATCCTTCCTCAAATTTGGAGACCAAAACTGCACAAAGTACTCCAGGTGCAGTCTCACTAGGGCCCTGTATAACTGCAGAAGGACCTCTTTGCTCCTATACTCAACTCCTCTTGTTATAAAGGCCAACATTCCATTGGCTTTCTTCACTGCCTGCTGTACCTGCATGCTTCCTTTCAGTGACTGATGCACTAGGACACCCAGATCTCGTTGTACGTCTCCTTTTCCTAACTTGACATTATTCAGATAATAATCTGCCTTCCTATTCTTACCACCAAAGTGGATAACCTCACACATATCCACATTAAACTGCATCTGCCATGCATCCGCCCACTCATTCAACCTGTCCAAGCCACGCTGCAACCTCATAGCATCTTCCTCACAGCTCACACTACCACCCAGCTTTGTATCATCTGCAAATTTGCTAATGGTACTTTTAATCCCTTCATCCAAATCATTAATGTATATTGTAAATAGCTGCGGTCCCAGCACCGAGCCTTGCGGTACCCCACTAGTCACTGCCTGCCATTCTGAAAGGGACCCATTTATCCCCACTCTTTGCTTTCTGTCTGTCAACCAATTTTCTATCCATGTCAGTACCCTACCCCCAATACCATGTGCTCTAATTTTGTCCACTAATCTCCTATGTGGGACCTTGTCAAAGGCTTTCTGAAAGTCGAGGTACACCACATCCACCGGCTCTCCCCTGTCAATTTTCATAGTTACATCATCAAAAAAATCCAGAAGATTAGTCAAGCATGATTTCCCCTTCGTAAATCCATGCTGACTCGGAACAATCCTGTTACTGCTATCCAAATGCTCCGCAATTTTATCTTTTATAATTGACTCCAGCATCTTCCCCACCACTGATGTCAGACTAACTGGTCTATAATTTCCCGTTTGCTCTCTCCCTCCTTTCTTAAAAAGTGGGATAACATTAGCTACCCTCCAATCCACAGGAACTGATCCTGAATCTATAGAACATTGGAAAATGATCACCAATGCGTCCACAATTTCTAGAGCCACCTCCTTAAGTACCCTGGGATGCAGACCATCAGGCCCTGGGGATTTATCAGCCTTCAATCACATCAGTCTACCCAACACCATTTCCTGCCTAATGTGAATCTCCTTTAGTTCCTCCATCACCCTAGGATCTCTGTCACTAGAACATCTGGGAGATTGTTTGTATCTTCCTTAGTGAAGACAGATCCAAAGTACCGGTTCAACTCGTCTGCCATTTCCTTGTTCCCCATAATAAATTCCCCTGCTTCTGACTTCAAGGGACCCACATTTGCCTTGACTATTTTTTTCCACTTCACATACCTAAAAAAGCTTTTACTATCCTTCTTTATATTATTGGCTAGTTTACCCTCGTACCTCATCTTTTCTCCCCGTATTGCCTTTTTGGTTATCTTCTGTTGCTCTTTAAAAGATTCCCAATCCTCTGGCTTCCCACTCTTCTTTGCTATGATATACTTATTCTCTTTTATTTTTATGCTGTCCTTGACTTTCCTTGTCAGCCATGGGTGCCTCTTACTCCCCTTAGAATCTTTCCTCCTCGTTGGGATAAATTGATCCTGCAACTTCTGCATTAGGAATACCTGCCATTGCTGTTCCACCGTCTTCCCTGCTAGGGCCTCCTTCCAGTCAAATCTGGCCAGCCCCTGCCTCATGCCTCTGTAATCCCCTTCGCTATACTGTAATACTGACACTTCCGATTTTCCCTTCTCCCTCTCAATTTGTTGAGTAAAACATCATATTGTGATCACTGCATCCTAATGGCTCTTTTACCTTGAGTCCCCTTATCAGATCAGGTTCATTACACAACACTAAATCCAGAATTGCCTTCTCCCTGGTCGGCTCCAGTACAAGCTGTTCGAAGAATCCATCTTGGAGGCACTCCACAAACTCTCCTGGTGTCCATTACCAACCTGATTTTCCCAGTCTACCTGCATGTTGAAATCTCCCATAACCACCGTAGCATTACATTTGCGACATGCCAATTTTAGCTCTTGCTTTAATTTGCACCCAATGTCGAGGCTACTGTTTGGGGGGCTGTAGATAGCATTAGGGTCTTTTTACCCTTACAATTCCTCATTTCCATCCATACTGATTCTACATCTCCTGATTCTATGTCACCCCTTGCAAGGGAGTGAATATCATTCCTTACCAACAGAGCGACCCCACCCCCTCTGCCCACCTGTCTGTCTTTTCCATACGTTGTGTATCCCTGAATATTCAGTTCCCAGCCCTAGTCCTCTTGTGACCATGTCGCTGTGATTCCCACAACATCATACTTGCCAATGTCTTTATTAAGACAAATGCAAAACAATATGGAATCTGGTACATTTTGACTCTGACCATAAACAATGACCTTAAGTTAATAAATAACTAAAAGGAAAAACAATGATTTAGCTTAGAACTGCTTCAAAATGAAATCACTTATGAAATATCGGGAGACAAGGTGGACATCACATAGAACAAAGCCAGACCAGAATTGCACTGGGCGGGACCTCAGATTCTGCCGGGGTTGTCTACAAACCTAATGGCATGAGCATTGAATTCTCTCTCCTCCTTTCTACACAGGTCCTCTCTTCCTCCATACCCTGCAGCTCCCCATGTCACTATCTACCCTATCCTCCCCCACCCCCATCCTCATAATTGTTTGAGTCTGTTGTTCTTACATTGTCACATTCAGTGGTTTGGGAGTGGTGATTGAGGGGTGGACCACGAAACATTGGGAATAGATATGGAGTATGTTGGATATCTGCCGGTGAAGTTGTAAGTCTTTAAACTATTAATTTGGCGAGGATGAAAGTTAGGTGGCAGAATCATCTGTTTATGCATTAACCAAAAGACAATAGCAAAAAGCAAGGGAACTGAATTTTTCCCAACAGCATTTGGTGTGAATACATTAAATGGGGATCAGATTCTTGGTTTCACAGTAAAGGAGATGCAAGAGACAGCAGGTCTGGAATCTTGAACAAAAAAACAAAAGCTGGTTAGGCACCATCTGTGGACGGACATGGACAGACAACTGTTCGGGTCTGAAAGAAAACACAAATTGCTGGAGTAACTCAGCAGGTCAGACAGCATCTCAGGAGAACATGGATAGGTGATGTTTCCGGTCAGGACCCTTCTTCAAAATGATTGGAGGAGGGGAAAATAAAGTTGGAGGAGAGGAGGGCAAGATAAAGCCTAGGAGATAATAGGCACACATCAGGGGGGGTTATTTGATATGCAGATGGTTGGTCAAAGGCCAGAGATGAAAAGGCAGAAGGAGTGAGACAACAAGTTGAAGAGTTGCAAATTGTGAAGCTAGAGGAAAGAATATTGGTGGCAGGGGAGAGGAATGTTAGTTTAGGTGGAACACAGAGGGGAGGGGGAGTGGAAAGAGAGGGGGGGGAGTTATATGGGGGAAGAAAGGAGAGGGGGATGGATATGTAGTTACCTAAAATTGTAGAATTCAATGTTCATAACATTGAGTTGTAAGCTACCCAAGTGGAATATGAGGTGATTCCTCCATTCTGCATGTGGTCTCACTCTGGTAATGGAGGAGGCCCTGGACAGAGCAATGGGAAAAGGAGTTAAAAAGGATAGCAGGCTTTGGTGGACTGAGTGTGTGTTTGTCGAAACGGTCTATTCTTAATCTCGCTGATGTACAGGATGCCACATCATGAACACATCAGGAAGCAGCAGATGAGGTTAGATAAGATGCACATGAAGTATTGTTTCAGCTGGAAGGACAGCTGGGATCCTTGGATGGAGGTGTGGAAGGAGGTATGGGAACTGGTGTTACATCTCCTGTGGTTGCAGGGGAAGGTATCTTGGGAAGGCGTGGTTTGGGCGGGAAGCAATGAGTGAACCAGAGTTATGCAGGGAGCAGTCTCTGCAGCAGGCAGAAAGGAGTGGGGATGGGAAGATATGACTGGTAGTGGGATCTCAGATAACTATGGGAGCCAGTAGGTTTGTCGTAGGCATCAGCCGATAGTCTGGCCCCTGCAATGGAGACGGAGAGATCAAGAAAGGGGAGAGAGGTATCAGTCCAAGCGAATTTGAGGTTAGGGTGGAAATTAGTGGTAAAGTTAATGAAATCAACAAGTCTGCATGGGTGTAGGAGATTGCCCTGATGCAGTCGTCGATGTCGCTGAGAAAGTTGGAGAACTGTACACCTGGAATAAGGACAGTTCAATGTAACCAACAAAAAGTCAGGCATGGCCGGGGCCCATGCGAGTGACATGGCCACACCTTTGACTAGAAGGCGATAGAATCAAATGAGTTGTTGAGGGTTTTGGCAGAGAGGGAAATGGATTGGGTCTCTGTTCAAGGAAGAACTGGAGGTCCTTGAGGTCTTCCTGGTAGGGGCTGGAGGTGTAAAGGAACTGGACAAACATGGTAAAAATGGACATGGTGATCATGGAACAAGAATGTTCAACTTTGCCAGAAAAAGACAGGCATGGCTAAACCTTTGTTTGAGGAAAGTGAGAGAAATCAAAAGAAAATTTGTTGAGGGTGAGGACAAATTCCAACAGATGGAGGAGAGTGTTATTGGAGGGGAACTGGTTGGGACGTTGTTCTTTGGAGGAAATGGAGGTCTTCACCGAATGGGGTCAAGATCAAGGGGTGGCCAAGAGGAAGCATCTGAGATGTCGCCTATCCTCGGCAAGATAGAAGTCAATATGCTTCTTGTTGTGTTGTACAAGAGGCATTTATTTCCCAAACCCAGTTTCTGAAAGAGTTTAAACAAAGACTATGCTGTTGTTTGGAGGAGACGAACACCCCAATACATAGGAGGGTGATTCTTCATCATTAGGGAGTCATGTTCATTGTTGGGTAGTGAAGCACTTGTTCTGTAATGGATCTGGCATTGAAAGAGGGATTGTGAAGACTGACGGCGTGATTGTGTTACTTTATGCACTGAGGCAAGAGGGAGGAAGAGGAAGAGGGGAGGTTTTCCCCTTCTCCAAACAACAGCATGGTCTTTGCTTAAACTCTTCCAGAAACTGGGCTTGGGAAATAGATGTCACTTGTGCAACACACCAAGAAGCATATTGACCTCTACTTTGCTGAGGATATTCTGCAATATTACAGCAATCAATTATTCAGTTTATAGAACGAAGCTAAACACTAAGTGCAATGCTAAACACTATGTGCAATTTGCTAAATTGCAGCCTTCACAGTTATATTTTGTATAAGGAAGGAGGAATGTGAATGGATAAACAGCATACTACTGGCTAATGTGCAGTGTATAGAGAACAAGCTGGATGCACTTAAAGCCAGACTCTCCTACCTTAGAGAGCTGAGAGATTGCTCACCCCTGATATACCTGACTATGCCATCCAACCCAAGGGCTTCTCCCTTCACTGGATGGACCGCATGGCATCATGCAGATGTTCTATCAATCGGTGGTAGCCAGTGCAATCTTCTTCGCTGTTGTGTGCTGGGCAGCAGAGTGAATGCTGCGGACACCAACAGAATTAACAAGCTTAACAGGAAAGCTGGCTCCATCCTGGGGAATTCACTGGACATGGTCTTGGAAGGGAGGATGCTTCTCAAACTGCGGAGCATCCTGGACAATACAGCTCACCCCCTCCATGACACACTGGTCAACCTGAGGAGCACCATCAGCAACAGACTGGTTCCACCAAGATGCAGCACAGAACGCCTCAGGAGGTCCTTTTTCTCTGTGGCTATCAAACTGTACAACTGAAGGGTCTTGACCCGAAACGTCACCCATTCCTTCTCTCCAGAGATGTAGCCTTTCCCGCTGTTACTCCAGCATTTTGTGTCTACCTTTGATTTAAAACAGCATCTACAGTTCTTTCCTACACAACTCCTCCCCCTTCTATCGTGCGGTAGACTGACTCCCCTTCCCCCTCCTTTCCTCTCTCCAATCTTTGCACATCCCAAATACTGGACTTTCCACTCATCACTTTAATTTCATGTTTCATGTATCTTGTGTTTTATGACTGTTGGCAGATCAATTTCCCTCCTGGGATAAATAAAGTTCTATCATATCGTATCTTCAGGTAAGTTTAGATGTGGAGGGGTCTGCTTCCTAATCAATACCTCGTGGTGCTCAGACGTGGCGGTCTTTGCGAGCTCATGCTCTCCAGACCTGGAATATCTAACCATCACTCAAACCAACCTCCGTTTCATTGACTTCATCTATACTTAACAATGTCTTAGCAAGCTGCCAGCATAATCAAGCACCAGTCTCACCCCAGTCGCTCTCTCTTCTCCCCTCTCCCATCAAGCAAGAAGTACAGCAGTTTGAAAATGCATACCTCCAGATTCAGGGACAGTTTCTTCCCAGCTGTTATCAGGCAATTGAACAGTCCTCTCACCAGCTAGATTGTGATCTGATCTCCCATCTACCTCATTGGAGACTTTGAACTATCTTTAATCATATATTGTTTAAACTTTATCTTGCACTCAATGTTGTATCCTTTATCTGTGCACTGTGGGTGGCTTAATTGCAATCATGTATAATCTTTCCTTTGACTGGATAGCATGCAAACCAAAGCTTTTCACTGTATCTTGGTACACACAATGATAATAAACTAAATTGAACTATAATACAATACATCTTTATTGTCATTGTACAACGAGATTGGGAATGCGCCTTCCATACGATGCAATAAATTAATTAGCTAATCAGTATAAATTTATACAACCCAGTGAAATAAAATTAGAAACAGTTTTAAAACAGTATAAAGTTCAAGTAGATCTGTGCCGGTTCACTGTGAATGCGACCATCCGGCTCAGCAGGACCGGTTCATAGCAGGTATGGCACTGGGGTTGAAGCTGTTCCTGAGTCTGGAGGTGCGGGCGTAGAAGGCCTTGTAGCATCTGCCCGATGGTAGAATTTCGAACAGACTATTGCAGGGGTGTGAGGAGTCTTTGTGAATGCTGGTGGCTTTTCTGAGGCATCGTGTGTCGTAGATGCTCTCCAAGGCTGGTAGCTGTGTTCTGATAGTCTTCTGAGCTCTATGGACTACCCGCTGAAGAGCTCTCCTCTCTGCCTCCGTGCAGCTGAGGTACCACACAGGGATGCCAAGCGTTATTAGGATGCTCTCTATGGTGCAGCGGTAGAAGGTCATCAGCAGCTGTTATGGGTAGACCAGACTTTTTCAGTGTTCTCAGGTAGAACAGTCGTTGCTGCGCCTTCTTGACCAGCGCAGTGGTGTTATTGGACCATGTGAGATCCTCTGAAATGTGAGTGCCCAGAAACCTGAAGCTGGACACTCTCTCCACACTGTCCCCATTGATAAAGATCAGAGCATATTCCCCGTTGTGTGATCTACGGAAGTTGATGATCAGCTCCTTGGTCTTGGTGGTATTTAGGGACAGGTTGTTAACTGAGCACCAGTCCGCCAGATTCTGCACCTCCGCTCTGTAGTTTGTTTCATCACCGTTGGTGATCAGCCCGATCACCGTTATGTCGTCCGCAAACTTGACAATGGTGTTGGTGTCGAATGCAGGAACACAATCGTGTGTGAATAGGGAGTAGAGCATGGGGCTCAGAACACAGCCTGTGGTGTGCCGGTACTCAGCTCTAGTTTCAAAAGCTAGTTTCAAAGCTGTCTAGTTTCAAAGCTGTCCAACAGTAAGGTGTTTCCTTGGATCTGTCATAAATTAACTTCAATACTTCGGATAGACGGCGGGAATTTCTAGTTTAGTAATACCTTTCATGATTCACTATTATCTGATGCAATGATATCGATTATTTCCTTTCCACCAATTCTGAACAAATCTCTAAACCAAGAAATCAGTTTGTATACAGATGTACAGGAGATCTAGGAGAGTTTGAATATTATTTTCCATAACTGTGATGAACTGGGCAGTTGTTTCTGGCCTTTTATGTCGTCAATATCACAACAATGAAATAGCCACACCCAATATCTTTGCCTTATGCAGTCTATAAGATTCTAGGGGCTTGATTTCATAGATGGCCTCTTGTATTCATGAAGGTCCCCCAGGTTTTGGCAGTCGTGCCTTTGATTTTACAATCCAATATAAATCACATTCTCTCTTCAGTTCTTCCCACCTCACCTCATTGAATATCAGCATGAAATAAGAATTTTCTGTTTTGATCGAATCTAAAACATTCTAATTTTGATTTCTTCCCTGTGTCCATGCCCACAAGTACACTGAAGACAAATTGGAAATCACACAACATATTTTGTAACTTTTAAATCAATCACCTGTAAAATCATGACATGAGCTCATTTCCCAACCCTGTAAATGAGTTTTCACTTACTCTGATGTAACCAGAGTACAATCTGGAAGATATTAACAGTGAAGAGAATGGCATTTGGAAATCTCAAGGGACCTGACTTCATTCATTGAACGTATTCCACCAAAGCAGCTATCTTCTATTCCAATCATTCTGTGCCTTGCCGATTTAAATGTCAGTCTAAGTGCTTCTCAAATGTAGCAATTGTATCTAATTCCACTACCTCCTATAGCAACATGATCCATACATCAACTACGGTGGCGCAGCGGAAGAGTTGCTGTCTTACAGCAAATGCAACGCCGGAGACCCGGGTTTGATCCTGACAACGGGTGTTGTCTGTATGGAGTTTGTACCTGCCTGGGTTTTCTCCGAGATCTTCAGTTTCCTCCCACACTCAAAAGTCGTACAGGTTTGTAGGTTCATTGACTTGGTGAATGTAGAAATTGTCCCTAGTGTGTGTAGAATAGTGTTAATGTGCGGGGATCACTGGTTGGCATGGACCCGGTGGGCCGAAGGGCCTGTTTCCGCGCTGTATCTCTAAACTAAACTACTCTCTGTTAAAAAAAACTTACCCCTCAGATTTCCTTTAAAACTTCTTCCTCCCCCTTGAAACTATGCACCTTCGTTTTGGATGCCCAACCTTGGAAAAAAACATTTTGACTCTATTGTCTATGCATCTCATAATCTTAAATACTTCTATCAAGTTACCCCTCAGCTTACTTTGCTCCAGTCTATTTAAACTATTCCTATAACCAATCAAGATAATATCCTGGCATAACTCCCTGCACTCTAGCGCAATTATATCCCTTATATTGTGGCAACCACAACTGCACACAATATTCCAAGTGCAGCCCTAAGCAGTGTTTTGTAAAATTGCAGCATAACATAGCCACTCTATTTTATGCTCTAACCAGTGAAGACAAGCACCTGATATGTGCTTGTCTCCACTGGTTAGAGCATACAATATAATGGATCTGTGATGCCACTTTCAGGAAATTATAAATCCCATGGCATCCCGGTTCAACATTTCTTAGTACCCTGCCATTTATTGAATAATTCCAACCCTGTTTGACTTCTCAAAATGCACCATTATATACTTGTTCAGATTAAATTCCATTAGCCAATGCTCCATTCAACTTTCATTATCTATATATCTGTATCCTGCTCTAGCTTCAGGCGATCATCCTCATTTCTACCCCACCACCAATTTTCATGTCATCTGTAAACTTACTAATTATACTAAATCATCATCATTGGTCCAAAAACGCTCGCCAAATCCACCCAAAACTTCATCCTCAATATTGATGGTCTCCCAGTATCCACCTCCCCTCACATCCGGAATCTTGGAATCATCTTTGATCAAACCCTCTCCTTCGACAAACACATCAAACACATCACCAAGACAGCCTTCTTCCACCTCAAAAACATCGCCCGTCTCCGTCCATCCCTCTCCTCCACAGCTGCAGAAACCCTCATCCACGCCTTCATCACCTCCCGTCTGGACTACTGCAACAGCCTCCTCTATGGCTCACCCTCAAAAATCATCAGTAAACTTCAATACATTAAAAACTCCGCTGCCCGTCTACTCACCCACTCCCCGATCTGTGACCATATCACCCCCGTCCTTTACAAGCTCCACTGGCTCCCCATCCCCCAGAGAATCCAGTACAAAATCCTCCTCATGACATACAAAGCCCTCCATAACCTGGCCCCATCCTACCTGACTGACCTCCACAGACACACTCCCACCTGCACCCTCCGCTCTGCTGCTGCCAACCTCCTGTCCCCCCCCATCCGGACCAAACTCAGATCCTGGGGGGGACAGGGCTTTCTCCATTGCTGCTCCCACCCTCTGGAACTCACTACCCCAAACCGTCAGAGACTCCTCCTCACTCACCACATTCAAAACATCACTGAAGTCTCACCTGTTCAGCACTGCCTTCAACCACTGACCGTCACCTCACCTTCTGTCTCCTTTTTCTGTTCGTTTACTTATTTATCTATTTATTTTCTTCTCTATGTTCTAGTAATCCCTGTAAAGCGTCTTTGAGTGTTTGAAAAGCGCTATATAAATGTAATGCATTATTATTATTATACCTCCTACTTTCACATCCAAGTCATTCATATCACAAACTTTAACGGTCCCAACACTGATCCCTGCAGTACATCACGAGTCACGGACCGCCAGTGGAAAAAAAAAAAAGATTTCATCAGTACCCTCAGCCTCATGCCACTAAACAAATTTTGGATCAAATTCATCAGCTCGCCATGGATCCTATCTGCATTAACCTTCTGAACCAGCCTACCATGCAAGAGCCTGGCAAATACACTAAAGTCCAAATGGACAACATCCACTATCTATCTTCATCAAACCTCATTGTTAGCTAAAAACAGATGAGTGAGAAGCAACTCCTCCTGCACAAAGCTATACGGAACATCCCTCACCAATCTGTCTGATCAAACACACACAAATCCCATCCCTTAGTATTTTCTCCAATAACGTCTCTAATACTGATGCAAGGCTCATTGGTCTGCAGTTGGCTGACTTGTACTTGTTGCCTTTCTTAAATAAATGAACATTAGCTACCCTCCAGTCCTCTGGTATATTGACTATCTAATGAAGATGTAAAAGTCTCAGCAAGGGGCCCCAGCCATCTCCTTCCTCATTTCCCACAGCCCTCTGGAATAGATCCAACCAACATTTGATCCATCCTCATGCATTCCAAACATCGGACTCGTCCACCTCCTTGAACCCATAAATACGCCATATTCCTCCCTGAACTATTGTCCACAACGGTGAATAGATAAATATCTATTTAGGACCTTGTTCATAACCCCTGGTTCCACAGCCAAACTATGTGTTAATTTTAGAAAGGTTAAACAAAAATCACCATTTCCCACACTTCAGCATTACACAGGGGCTCCTTGCACACGCCTTCCCAACCCTCCACAATTTATCTAAAAATAAATAAATCACAACTTCCAATGCAATCTTTCCTATTATCTAACAATCTACATGGTTATCTGTTTGCAGTAATTCACGTCTTACTTCCAAATGCATTTGCTGCTCACATTGTCTCGTCTATGTTTGGGTGGGGGCGGTGGGCAAAGATAATAAGCACAGCTGGGGTGACTATTTTGTGCAGTATCTGTTCAGTCCTTAGGGGCTACCAAGTTTCGTCTCTGGTCACCAACTCCCCATCCTATTCCAACCTCATTCTTTGACCACCCTAATGCTGAGCAATACAAACAAGGTACTGCATCTGACTGGGTGCAATGTAGCCCTCAGGGCAGGTTGTCAAACTTGATGCCACCTTTCTGATGACAGATCCTTGACCCAAAACAACCACCACTGATTCTGCACACTGATACAGACAGCTCCTGGAATGGGACAGAAACTATCACAGGCACGAGTAGCACTCAAAGCAAACAAATCACTTTCTACAACACAAGCAGCCTGTAAACCACAAAAGACCCAAAGAAAGTATCTAAGGGGACTTTAGTCAAGTGCAGAAGAGAGGCAACTTGCAGTTTTAGTGTTATTGTTTTTTCTGCCTACTTTCAATTTTTAGTGTGTAAAATTATCTTAATAGTTTAAGCAAAGACAAGGCAATATTGTGCAAATTGAATTTTTATTCATTTCCTTTACAACACTGGATAAATCACAGCCATGGTCCAATAGGTCTCAGAACCAGCAGCCATTTAGCAACGCTCTGCCCCTTCAGTAGTTCAGTTCACAGTAAGAATTGGGATTAATTTCTCGAAATAAAGCCGAGCGACTCCCTCCGCCATGGATACAGTACAATTCCAGCAACTAGCTGCTCTCTGCTTTCTTCTCCTGATCAATAGCTGGAAAAGAAATCAAAATAAATTCAGGTCAAAACTCGAAACCAATTGAGTAGAGGCAACGAATATAAATTGGGAGACTAAAGACCCTTACTTTCTTTTGTGGGGAGTGTGTTCTTCACTTCTGTGTCCGTTTTCTTCAACTTGCTCTTGTCAAAGGAAGCCACCTCCCTGAAGTCTGGTTTGTCTGCCATTTCAGTTCAATCTATTTAAGAAAAAACTAGCAGTCAGTTCGACTACAATGAAGAAACTCAGACATGGGGATAGAACATGTGCAGTGCCAATCACTGAAAAAATAGCACGTTTAACGTGGAATGAGAAAAAATGAGCAAATTGAAAAATCCCGTTAGCCGCACATGCACACTTAATTCCCCTTTCTATCACACAGCAGCCCTCCCCAAACCATGTGCAGTCATTCCCAAGTTTTCACTGCACTAAAAGCTACTTCCTACAACACGAGCTAAGATCTCATTCCATCCATTCTACCATCCTTTTCATCTCTAACCTCTCGCCCACCGCCCCACAAACTCTCCCCTCCTCCTCCATCGCCCCGAATCCCCACCCGATCTCCATCGCCCCGAATCCCAGAGAGCACGAATAGCGGACATGACTGCGACAGGTTGTCCCGTTTTACGTTTTCCCTCCCTCCCTCATCCTGCAGTCTCTGCGCGGTAACAACTGCAAGCAGCAGCGGCTGCCCTGTCCCGTCCTGTCCTGCCCTGCCCCGTCCCGTCCTGCCCACGCCGTACCTCTGGCCGTGTCCACCTCCCTCCCAGGCACTGCCTTACCGAACAATAGCTGGTGCCGCCGCCTCGGCGTCTTTATAGCGGCCACCGCCCAGTCCCGCCTCCCCGCCGCAGGCCCCCTCCCCTCCATCGGCTCGATTGGGCCCCAAGTTGAGAAGGTCGAGCTGATTTGTTCACGATGGTCGAGACAAAGAGGGAGGGAGCGGCGGCGAGGTTGGTGCTGGGCTTCTGCCGGTGGCTGCGGTTCCAGGATGACCAGCAAGAGAGCCGCACCCTTGAGCGCCGTCTTTCTTTTGTGGTCTTGCTCAGGAGACTCTCGGTTGGGCGGGTGCCGTGAGGGAATGGCGGGGACAGCAGGATGGGACGAGCCTGACAGACTATATGATCTTCCCACGAAGGTTTCTTTTGTTCGTGGAAGGTCTTGATATTTTGGGTTTTGTTATCTTTTAGATTAACTCGATCGTGTAAATTAGTAGATCCTTAAAATAAGTTATTTATTTAATGAAACCAGGTAAGATATAAAGCCGGGTTGACCTTTGTGTGCTATCAACTGCTCTACGTTGCATTCTGCAGCAGAGGGAAAGGACTCTTAATTGAAATGCCCCAAGTCTCAATTGGATTCGTTCTTGATTTTCCATCTGTTTAGTCGATCTTTGGAATCAAAGATAGTTTGCATCCACTTTGTGGGTTCTGAACAGATTTTCAGTCCCTACCAGAGGTGGCTTGGTGATGCTCGATAAGACAGTGACAGGTGGAACATTTGGGAGGCTCTGTGCACTTTCCACTGATTGCACTTGGTAGTGGTGTATTCTCACATGTGCACGAAGTGTTCAGAGGCTTTCAAGATGCTCCACTATTAGGAGGATTCTGATATTTTTCAAGCAGGTTTTGAGGATATTGTCATGTCAAGAGTGTGTATTGTCATATGCACAAGGATTGTGAGGTACAGATACAATGAACATTTTGCTTGCAGTAGCATTGCAGCCATATAGACACAGACATAAATTAGTCATAGTGTGGAAACAAGCCATTTGGCCCAACTTGTCCTATCTACACTAGTACCTATCCTATCAATGTACCTGTCTAAATGTTTCTTAAATGTTGCATTAAATGAATTGTATAAGACAATAGAAAGAAAAACTGCAAAATGATAGAAAGAAAAACTGCAAAATGGTCGTATTAGACCATAGAACAGCACAAGAACAAGCCCTTTGACCTACAATGTCCACGCCGAACATAATGCCAAGTTAAACTAATCTCTGCCACCAAGTGATCCATATCCCTCCATTCCCAGCATATCCATGTGCCTATCTAAAAGCCTCTTAAATGCTACTATCGTATCTGCTCCCACCACCATCCTGGCAGCTCGTTCCAGGTACTCACCACTCTGTGTAAAAAACCTTGCCCCTCTCACCTTAAAGCTATGCTTTTTCATCCTTGATATTGCCACCCTGGGAAAGGGACAGTCCTGACTGTCTACCACATAGACTCAGACAACACACAGACATAAATTCTACAAGAGAATGTAAAGAATAACACTGCAAAATACACAATTAGAGAATGCATCCATGGTCATGCAAGAGGTGATGCTGTAGTGTTCTCTTGTTGAGGTGGAATTAGGGTTTTGCAGGTCGGATTAAGAACCTGATAGTTTTCAGAAAGTAGCTGTCCTGAACCTGGTGCTGTGGACCGTCGGGCTTCTGTAGCTCCTGCTCAATAGTAGCAGCGAGAATGGTGGGGATCCTTGATGATAGTTGTCACCTTCAGACAGTGCCTCATATAGGTGCCTTTGATGGCGTGGAGGGCTGGGGCCATGATGGACAGGAGCTGAGTCCACCACTCTCTACAACCTCTTGCATTCCTGAACATCAGAATTGCCATACCAGGCTATGATGTAACGGGTCAGGATAATTTCTGACCGTTTTTGCCCAGGAAATCTTCACCCTAATGCAGCTCAAAGTTTAATAGCTGTTTCAAAACTTGTGCATCAAGTTAAATGTGACCAGAGCCACTACAGTCACGGCTGGTGCTGTAATGCTGGGAGAGAATGCAGATGACCAAATAATTTGCACAACGTTAATGGTACTTTAGTGTTTTGAAATGCCTCCTGTAGATTGTCCATATTTCTGAAGCATTAAGGAGGTCAGGGATCATTGTTGCTTAATAGACTGTGCTTTCATGTTTGTGTTCGAAATTTCCTTTCCTCGTTAGCCAGAGGAAATTTCCTTTCCTCGGTTAGCCATTGTACTGCTGCTCTGGAAGTCATGGTGAGTTGTATCATCGAGATCTGTCTTGGCTGAAATGTGGCACCCAAGATATGAAGAGTGGTTCATGTGTTTCAGGGTGCTTCATGGAACAGAAACAGAAATGCTGGAAGTATCAGCCGATCAAATAGGGTGTAGAAAGAGAAACTAGTAAATGTTTCAAGTCAGGGACCATTCCTCCGAACTGGGGGTAGAGCCAGCCATAAAGTATGGAAACAGGCCATTCAGCCCATCTTGCCTATGCCAACCAAGGTGCCCTATCTGCATCTGCCCATGTTTGGCCTATATCCCAGTCCAACCTTTCCTACCCATGCACCTGTTCTAACATCTTTTAAATGTTGTGATAGTTTCTGCCTCAACTACCTCTTCTGGCAAAATAGGGACAAAATGCTGGATTAACTCAGCGGGACAGGCAGCATCTCTGGAGAGATGGAATGAGTAACGTTTTGGGTCTAGACCCTTAACGTCACCCATTCCTTCTCTCTAGAGATGCTGCCTGTCCTGCCAAATTACTCTAGCATTTTGTCTGTATCTTCGATCTAGCACCTGCAGTTCCTTCCTACACATACTTCTTCCGGCAGCTCATTCAGTAGCTCTGGCAGCTCACCAACCATCAGGTGTCAGAGGTTATGCGGGGAAGGCAGGAGAATGGGGTTCGGAGAGATAGATCAGCCATGATTGAATGGCAGAGTAGATATGACCCAGTGTGTGAAAAGGTTGCCGGTTGCCCCTCAGATTCCTATTTAATCTTTCCTCTCTCACTTTAACCTATGTCCTCTGGTTCCTGATTCCCCTACTCTCGGTAAATGACTATGTATTCACCCTATCTATTCCTCTCATGACCTTGTACATCTCTATAAGTTCACCTCCTGTACTCCAAGTACTGCAGTCCTAGCCTGCCCAATCTCTCCCTATAGTTCAGGCTCTCAAGTCTTGGCAAATCCTCATAAATCATCTGTGCCCTCTTGCCCATTTAACACAATCTTTCCTAAAAACAGGGTGACCAAAATTGAACACAATACTCTAACTGTGGCCTAACCAGTGTCTTGTGTAGCTGTAGCATTATATTCCAACTTTTATACTCAAAATTCTGACTGATGAAGGCCAATATACTGAAAACTTTATTGACCATCTTATACAATACAATACAATACAATATATCTTTATTGTCATTGTACCCAGGGGTACAACGAGATTGGGAATGCGCCTCCCATACGATGCAATAATTTAAGTAATTAACAGCAACCCAACGAAACGAAACAATTGTAACAGTTTTTTAGACAGGGTAAAGTGCAAGTTGATCTATGCGTTGTGGCCATCCGGCTCAGCAGGACCGGTTCATAGCAGCTATGGCCCTGGGGATGAAGCTGTTCCTGAGTCTGGAGGTGCGGGCGTAGAAGGCCTTGTATCGTCTGCCCGATGGAAGGAGTTCGAACAGACTGTTGCAGGGGTGTGAAGAGTCTTTGTGGATGCTGGTGGCTTTTCTGAGGCATCGTGTGTTGTAGATGCCCTCCAAGTCTGGTAGCTGTGTTCCGATGGCCCTCTGAGCTCTATGGACTACCCGCTGTAGAGCTTTCCTTTCTGCCTCCGTGCAGCTGAGGTACCACACAGGGATGCCATGCGTTAGGATGCTCTCTATGGTGCAGCGGTAGAAGGTCGTCAACAGCTGTTGGGGTAGACCAGACTTTTTCAGTGTTCTTAAGTAGAACAGTCTTTGTTGTGCCTTCTTGACCAGCGCAGCAGTGTTATTGGACAATGTTAGGTCCTCCGAAATGTGAGTGCCCAGAAACTTGAAGCTGGACACTCTCTCCACACTGTCCCCGTTGATAGAGATCGGGGCATATTCCCCGTTATGTGACCTACGGAAGTTGATGATCAGCTCCTTGGTCTTGGTGGTATTTAGGGACAGGTTGTTATCCGAGCACCAGTCCGCCAGGTTCTGCACCTCCGCTCTATAGTTTGTTTCATCCCCGTTGGTGATAAGCCCGATCACCGTTGTGTCGTCTGCAAACTTGACAATGGTGTTGGTGTCGAATGCAGGAACACAGTCGTGTGTGAAGAGGGAGTAGAGCATGGGGCTCAGAACACAG
The DNA here is from genome assembly GCF_053455715.1 of Rhinoraja longicauda. Classification (NCBI taxonomy): domain Eukaryota; kingdom Metazoa; phylum Chordata; class Chondrichthyes; order Rajiformes; family Arhynchobatidae; genus Rhinoraja; species Rhinoraja longicauda. The sequence continues at coordinate 39,764,291 of NC_135955.1, forward strand.
CCCTGTGGTGTGCCGGTACTCAGGGTGATAGTGGAGGACAGGTGCGGGCCCATTCTCACTGCCTGCGGTCGTTCCAGCAGGAAGTCCAGGATCCAGTCACATAATGACGAGCTGAGGCCTAGCTGATGGAGTTTGGTGATGAGCTTGGTGGGGATGACCGTGTTGAAGGCGGAGCTATAGTCTATGAATAGCATCCTCACGTACGTGCCCTGTCTCTCTAGGTGAGTCAGGACAGTGTGAAGAGCCAGAGAGATGGCGTCCTCTGTGGATCTATTTGCCCTGTATGCAAATTGATGTGGGTCCAGTGAGTCAGGGAGGCTGGATTTGATGTGTGAGAGGACCAGCCTCTCAAAGCACTTCATGACTATTGGCGTTAGGGCAACCGGGCGGTAGTCGTTCAGGTTGGAGATCTTTGCTTTTTTCGGCACCGGAACTATGATAGCCGACTTCAGGCACTTGGGGACCGTAGCTAGAGATAATGACAGGTTAAAGATCCTGGTGAATACCTCAGCCAGCTGTTCAGCACAGTCCTTCAGTACCCTTCCTTGAACTCCATCCGGTCCTGCAGCCTTGCGTGGGTTGACCCTTTGCAGAGCGCGTTGTACCGCCTGTGTGTTCAGTTGCAAGACCTGTCCCACCGCCTCGGCTGGGGTTCTTTCACTCAAGGTGGTTTTGCCAGTTTCAAAGCGGGCAAAGAAGGTGTTAAGCTCGTTGGTCAGTGCTATATCGCTGTGGGGGCAGGCAGGGCTGCTCTTGTAGCCAGTGATGTCCCTGACACCCTGCCACATGCTTCTGGTGTCCGTGGTGTTGAAGTGGTGGGTGTCTTTGGCCCTTTTAATACCTTTGTTCAGGTTTGACCTGGCAACACTGTATGCTGAAGTGTCACCAGATTTAAAGGCATTGTTGCGTGCCCTCAGCAGGTTCTGTACCTCCTTGTTCATCCAGGGTTTCCGGTTTGGGAACATCTTTATCTCCTTGTCCTCCGTGACATTCTCCACACAGCAGTTGATGCAGGAGAGCACAGTGGATGCGTATTCCTCCAAGTCTACCTCTGAACCGTAGGTGGCCTGTTGTGCAAACAGGTCCCAGTCGGTACGATCAAAGCAGTCCTGGAGTTGTAGGGTGGCATCCTCGGGCCAAATTTTGACCGTCTTTATTGTGGATTTGGTCTTGCGGATGAGGGGTTTGTATGCGGGCAGTAGAAACAGTGAGAGGTGATCAGATTGTCCCAGGGGTGGGCAGAGGAGAGCTCTGTAGGCGTCCTTTACATTGGTGTACACCTTGTCCAGTGTGTTTGAGCCCCTGGTAGGGCACTGCACATGCTGATGGAATTTGTGGAGCGAAGCTCGTAGGTCGACCTGATTGAAGTCCCCTGCAACAATGAAGGCACCGTTGGGGTGGGCATCCTGCTGCTTACTGATGGCCGAGTGTAGCTGTGCTAGTGCTAGGTTAGCATTAGCCTGCGGGGGAATGTATACGGCCATGATGATGACCACCGTAAACTCCCGCGGCAGATAGAATGGCCTACATTTGAGCAGTAAGTACTCCAGGTCTGGGGAGCAGTAGCTCTCTATTGCGGAGTGGTTGGTGCACCAGTCATTGTTAATGTAGATGCAGAGCCCACCGCCCTTGCTCTTACCGGAGTCCTTTGTTCTATCAGCACGATGTAGTGAGCGGTTTGTTAGCTCCACAGCCCCGTCGGGGACCAGCGCGTTGAGCCACGTCTCCGTGAAGATCAGCGCGCAGCAGTCTTTCAGGGATCGCTGGGTGTTGATCCACAGCCTTACCTCATCCAGCTTGTTGGAGAGTGACCGGACATTGGCGAGAAAGATGCTTGGTAAGGATGGTCTTTGTGGGGCCCTCCTTAGCCTGGCCTGCACCCCCGCTCTACGACCACGTTTTTGCTTCCTCTCCCTGCGCTGGCTCCGTCTCCATCCCCCCCGGTGTGGTGGTCCAGGGGCCTGTTCTACCAAGCTCCGTCGGGACTTTGGTGAGGGTTTTGTGGTACTCACCAGCCAGTCTCCCGCAGCCGTGTCCGATGTTGAGCAGCTCCATGCGGCTCCATGTGCGATCCGCCTTCCGGGAGCTGCCGTGCCTTGGGGGACACGCTGCTGCTGCCGTTGGACCTGGACCTGCTGCTGCTGCCTTTGGACCTGGACCTGCTGCTGCTGCCGTTGGACCTGCCGCTGCCGTTGGACCTGCTGCTGCTGTTGGACCTGGACCTGCCGCCGCCGTGGGACCTGCCGCCGCTGCCGTTGGATTTGGACCTGCCGCTGCCGTTGGGTCTGTACTCACCGCCACGATGGAATCTACCACTTCCAAGGAATTATGTACTACATTCCTAGATCCGTTTGCTCTGCAACACTACCCAGAACCCTGCCATATAGAGTGTTGGTCCCGCCTTGATTAAACTTCCAAAAGTGCAACACCTCACATTTACCTGCATTAAACATTCCTCTGCCCATTTGCCCACTTATCAAGATCATGCTGTAATCTTTGATAACTATCTTCGCTATTTACAATACTTAATGTCATCTGCAAACTTACTAATCATGCCGTATGTTCTCATCCAACCACAACAGCAATGGGCCCAGCACCGAACCCTGAAGTACACCATTAGTCACAGGCCTCCAGTCCAAAAATCAACCTTCACCCTCTGCTTCCTACCACAAAGCCAATTTACTATCCAGTCGGTTAGGTATGCTTGGATCCCATGTGATGTAACCTTCCATAGCAGCCCATCATAAAGAATCTTGCAAATGCCTTGCTGAAATCCATGTATACAATGTCTATAGCCCTGACCTCATCAACATTTTTGGTTACATCTTCAAAAAATTCAGATTCTTAAGACATGATCTCCCACGTACAAAACCATGCTGACTATACTTAATCAGGCCTGTATAATTAAATGCATGTATAGCTTATTCCTCAGAATACACTCTAGTAACCTTTCTAATAATTTCCTTCTTTAACGTACTCCTCAATTCCCGAAACTCCTCCAGGGATACATTTCATCCCAGCTGCCTATACCTGTCCCATGCTTCCTTCTTATTCTTGACCAAGGCATCAATTTCTCATCATCCAAGCTTCCTTATGCCCATCTCCCTTGCCCTTCACTAACAATTATAGACAATAGACAATAGGTGCAGGAGTAGGCCATTCAGCCCTTCGAGCCAGCACCGCCATTCAATGCGATCATGGCTGATCACTATCAATCAGTACCCCGTTCCTGCCTTCTCCCCATACCCCCTCACTCCGCTATCCTTAAGAGCTCTATCCAGCTCTCTCTTGAAAGCATCCAACGAACTGGCCTCCACTGCCTTCTGAGGCAGAGAATTCCACACCTTCACCACCCTCTGACTGAAAAAGTTCTTCCTCATCTCCGTTCTAAATGGCCTACCCCTTATTCTCAAACTGTGGCCCCTTGTTCTGGACTCCCCCAACATTGGGAACATGTTATCTGCCTCTAATGTGTCCAATCCCCTAATTATCTTATATGTTTCAATAAGATCCCCCCTCATCCTTCTAAATTCCAGTGTATACAAGCCCAATCGCTCCAGCCTTTCAACATACGACAGTCCCGCCATTCCGGGAATTAATCTAGTGAACCTACGCTGCACGCCCTCCATAGCAAGAATATCCTTCCTCAAATTTGGAGACCAAAACTGCACACAGTACTCCAGGTGCGGTCTCACCAGGGCCCGGTACAACTGTAGAAGGACCTCTTTGCTCCTATACTCAACTCCTCTTGTTACGAAGGCCAACATTCCATTGGCTTTCTTCACTGCCTGCTGAACCTGCATGCTTCCTTTCATTGACTGATGCACTAGGACACCCAGATCTCGTTGAACCCCCCCTCCTCCTAACTTGACACCATTCAGATAATAATCTGCCTTTCTATTCTTACTTCCAAAGTGAATAACCTCACACTTATCTACATTAAACTGCATCTGCCATGTATCCGCCCACTCACACAACCTGTCCAGGTCACCCTGCAGCCTTATTGCATCTTCCTCACAATTCACACTACCCCCCAACTTAGTATCATCTGCAAATTTGCTAATGGTACTTTTAATCCCTTCGTCTAAGTCATTAATGTATATCGTAAATAGCTGGGGTCCCAGCACCGAACCTTGCGGTACCCCACTGGTCACTGCCTGCCATTCCGAAAGGGACCCATTTATCCCCACTCTTTGCTTTCTGTCTGTTAACCAATTTTCTATCCATGTCAGTACCCTACCCCCAATACCATGTGCCCTAATTTTGCCCACTAATCTCCTATGTGGGACCTTGTCGAAGGCTTTCTGAAAGTCGAGGTACACCACATCCACTGACTCTCCCTTGTCAATTTTCCTAGTTACATCCTCAAAAAATTCCAGTAGATTTGTCAAGCATGATTTCCCCTTCGTAAATCCATGCTGACTCGGAACGATCCCGTTACTGCTATCCAAATGCTCAGCAATTTCGTCTTTTATAATTGACTCCAGCATTTTCCCCACCACTGATGTCAGACTAACTGGTCTATAATTACCCGTTTTCTCTCTCCCTCCTTTCTTAAAAAGTGGGATAACATTTGCTATTCTCCAATCCACAGGAACTGATCCTGAATCTATAGAACATTGAAAAATGATCTCCAATGCTTCCACTATTTCTAGAGCCACCTCCTTAAGTACTCTGGGATGCAGACCATCAGGCCCTGGGGATTTATCAGCCTTCAGTCCCATCAGTCTACCCAAAACCATTTCCTGCCTAATGTGGATTTCCTTCAGTTCCTCCATCACCCTAGGTTCTCCAGCCCCTAGAACATTTGGGAGATTGTGTGTATCTTCCTCAGTGAAGACAGATCCAAAGTAACGGTTTAACTCGTCTGCCATTTCTTTGTTCCCCATAATAAATTCCCCTGCTTCTGTCTTCAAGGGACCCACATTTGCCTTGACTATTTTTTTCCTCTTCACGTACCTAAAAAAACTTTTGCTATCCTCCTTTATATTATTGGCTAGTTTACCCTCGTACCTCATCTTTTCTCCTCGTATTGCCTTTTTAGTTAACTTTTGTTGCTCTTTAAAAGAGTCCCAATCCTCTGTCTTCCCACTCTTCTTTGCTATGTTATACTTCCTCTCCTTAATTTTTATGCTGTCCCTGACTTCCCTTGTCAGCCACAGGTGTCTCTTACTCCCCTTAGAGTCTTTCCACCTCTTTGGAATAAATTGATCCTGCAACCTCTGCATTATCCCCAGGAATACCTGCCATTGCTGTTCTACCGTCTTCCCTGCTAGGGCCTCCTTCCAATCAATTTTGGCCAGCTCCCGCCTCATGCCTCTGTAATCCCCTTTGCTATACTGCAATACCGACTCTTCCGATTTTCCCTTCTGCCTTTCCATTTGCAGAGTAAAACTTATCATGTTGTGATCACTGCCTCCTAATGGCTCTTTTACCTCTAGTCCCCTTATCAGATCAGGATCATTACACAACACTAAATCCAGAATTGCCTTCTCCCTGGTAGGCTCCAGTACAAGCTGTTCTAAGAATCCATCTCGAAGGCACTCTACAAACTCTCTTTCCTGGGGTCCATTTCCTACCTGATTTTCCCAGTCTACCTGCATGTTGAAATCTCCCATAACCACCGTAGCATTACATTTTTGACACGCCAATTTTATCTCCTGATTTAACTTGCACCCTAAGTCGAGGCTACTGTTTGGGGGCCTATAGATAACTCCCATTAGGGTCTTTTTACCCTTACAATTTCTCATTTCTATCCATACTGATTCAACATCTCCTGATTCTATGTCACCCCTTGCAAGGGAATGAATATCATTCCTTACCATCAGAGCAACCCCACCCCCTCTGCCCACCTGTCTGTCTTTTCTATACGTTGTGTACCCCTGAATATTCAGTTCCCAGCCCTGGTCCTCTTGTAGCCATGTCTCAGTGATCCCTACAACATCATACTTGCCCATGACTAACTGAGCCTCAAGCTCATCCACTTTATTTTTTATACTACGCGCATTTAAGTACAACACTTTAACTTCTGTATTTACCTCCCCTCTCACATCGTTCACAATTGGCCCTGCCCTTAATTTCTTTTCCGCTCTAGAACTTCTGTTCCCATTCTTCCGAGAGTCTTTTGCAATATCTCCTGTATTCCCTTTTACCTCATCTTCATATTCACAATTTGTTAACCCCTCCCCCCCACTACTTAGTTTAAAGCCACAGGTGTCACACTAGCAAACCTGCCTGCCAGAATGTTTGTCCCCCTGCTGTTAAGATGCAACCCGTCCCTTTTGTACAAGTCACCCCTAGCCCAGAAGAGATCCCAGTGGTCCAGAAATCTAAATCCCTGCTCTCTGCACCAGTCCCTCAGCCATAAATTCATACCCTCTATCTCTCTGTTCCTGGCCTCACCAGCACGAGGTACCGGTAGCAGTCCAGAGATAACTACCTTCGACGTCCTACTTCTCAGCGTTTTTCCCAACTCTCTAAACTCCCGCTGTAGCACCTCCTTCCTCTTCCGCCCGACGTCATTCGTGCCCACGTGCACAACGACTTCAGGTTGATCGCCTTCCCTCGCTAGGATTTTCTGAAGCCGGTCTGTGATGTGTTGAACCCTGGCACCAGGGAGGCAACAGACCATCCTCAAGTCCCTCCTGCTGCCACAGAATCTTCTATCCGTCCCTCGGACTATGGAGTCACCGACCACTACGGCTCTTCCAGACTTCGGTCTCCCCTGTCGTGTATCCTTGCCAACAGGTCCGCCACTCGGACTGGAAACGTCTTCTGCCCCGACAGTTCCCAAGAGGGTATACCTATTTGCAATAGGCACAGCCACTGGGGTCTCCTGTAGTCCACGTCCACTCCCCCCGGAAACAGTCTCCCACCTTCGCTCGACCTGGACCGTTGGCGTGACAGCCTCACAATAGGTCCTGTCGAGGAAACTCTCGCATTCCCGGATGGCCCTGAGGTCATCCAACTGCCTCTCCAACTCCACCACACGTCCCTTCAGGAGCTGCACCTGGACACAGTTCTTGCAGGTGTAGCTCCCAGAAGCTCCAGCGACGTCCCTGTCTTCCCACATCCTGCAGGAAACACACCGCACCAACTTTTCCGCCATCACCTTGTGCCTATAACCAGCTCTGGCTTAAAATAATGGTATCCTCCTCACCTCAGCCTCCTCGCCGAAGACTCGCAGCCAAAGACTCGCACTTTTCTCACTGGGCACTTCCCTCACTGGTCTGCACCTGAACAGGGCTGCACCCTTTTGTGAGCCTTGCTTATATCACCAATTTAAATTGCCTGATTGTCCAATTTACCTGACTTCTCACTTAAACTGCCTGTTGAACTGTGATTAGCACTTACTTTACTGCTCAGCCAACGGGCGTCCTTGCTCTGCTCCCGGACTTTTCAAATTGACTACTACTTCCTTTTGGCGCTCTTTTTAAACTGCCTGTTGAACTGTGATTAGCACTTACTTTACTGCTCAGCCAACGGGCGTCCTTGCTCTGCTCCCGGACTTTTCAAATTGACTACTACTTCCTTTTGGCGCTCTTTTTAAACTGCCTGTTCAACTGTGATTAGCACTTACTTTACTGCTCAGCCAACGGGCGTCCTTGCTCTGCTCCCGGACTTTTCAAATTGACTACTACTTCCTTTTGGCGCTCTTTTTAAACTGCCTGTTCAACTGTGATTAGCACTTACTTTACTGCTCAGCCAACGGGCGTCCTTGCTCTGCTCCCGGACTTTTCAAAAAAAAATTTTTTGAGGGGTGTCCTTTTTTAAAGCAGAGCTGGGACATGGAGTGAGGTGTAAAACCACATATTATATGGGGATAGGTTAACACTGATCTGGTGATAAGAAGCACGAGTACTGACAGTTATTGATGCTTTTTAAAGAAACAGGATGAGAAAGGGACATCAGGAAAATAATTGGAAATATCTTGGATATTGCTGGTCAGGGATTGGTGGTGTGATGGGAGAAACTGACAGAGGACCATTGGCCTATTTGACGTTACGTCAAGGTCCATCCCCATGTACAGGGAGAACCAGTCGATGTGTTATATCTGGACTTTCAGAAGGCCTTCGACAAGGTCCCACATAGGAGATTGGTGTACAAACTTAAAGCACACGGTATTGAGGGTTCAGTGTTGAGGTGGATAGAAAATTGGTTGGCGGACAGGAAGCAAAGAGTAGGAATAAACGGGTCCTTTTCGGAATGGCAGGCAGTGACTAGTTTGGTACTGCAAGGCTCAGTGCTGGGACCCCAGTTATTTACAGTGTATATTAATGATTTGGATGAGGGAATTGAATGTAACATCTCTAAGTTTGCGGATGACACGAAGCTGGGTGGCAGTGTTAGCTGCGAGGAGGATGCTAGGAGGCTGCAGAGTGACTTGGATAGATTAGGCGAGTGGGCAAATGCATGGCAGATGCAATATAATGTGGATAAATGTGAGGTTATCCACTTTGGCGGCAAGAACAGGAAAGCAGAGTATTACCTGAATGGTGACCGATTGGGAGAAAGGGAGATGCAACGTGACCTGGGTGTCATGGTGCACCAGTCATTGAAAGCAAGCATGCAGGTGCAGCAGGCAGTGAAGAAAGCGAATGGTATGTTGACATTCATAGCAAGAGGATTTGAGTTTAGGAGCAGGGAGGTTCTGCTGCAGTTGTACAGGGCCTTGGTGAGACCGCACCTGGAGTATTGTGTGCAGTTTTGGTCTCCTAACCTGAGGAAAGACGTTCTTGCCTTAGAGGGAGTACAGAGAAGGTTCACCAGATTGATCCCTGGGATGGCGGGACTTTCATATGAGGAAAGACTGGATAGACTGGGCTTGTACTCGCTGGAATTTAGAAGACTGAGGGGGGATCTTATAGAAACATATAAAATTCTTAAGGGGTTGGAGAGGCTAGATGCGGGAAGATTGTTCCCGATGTTGGGGGAGTCCAGAACCAGGGGTCACAGCTTAAGGATAAGGGGGAAGTCTTTTAGGACCGAGATGAGAAAACATTTCTTCACACAGAGAGTGGTGAGTCTGTGGAATTCTCTGCCACAGAAGGTAGTTGAGGCCAGTTCATTGGCTATATTTAAGAGGGAGTTAAATGTGGCCCTTTTTGCTAAAGGGATCAGGGGGTATGGAGAGAAGGCAGGTACAGGCTACTGAGCTGGATGATCAGCCATGATCATATTGAATGGCGGTGCAGGCTCGAAGGGCCGAATGGCCTACTCCTGCACCTAGTTTCTATGTTTCAGCAAAAGAATAGACTATGAGATGGAGCTTGGCCTCCAAGTCTGCACAAAAACGATATTGCAGGAGAATTGTAACGTATTTACCTACATTCAAGGGCAAAAATGACTAGACTACTGCAGGGTTTCTTATAATTTAATCATTTAAAGCATTGCTTAATCTGCACTTCACACTCAGTATTTTCTTCCTATATCCATTAGTTTTTGTTTAGTTTAGAGATACAGCTCAGAAACAGGCCCTTCAGCCCACCGAGTCCGCACCAAGCAGCGATCCCCACACATTAACACTATCCTGCACACACTGGGGCCATTTTTTACATTTATACCAAGCCAATTAACCTACAAACCTGTATGTCTTTGGAGTGTGGGAGGAAACCGAAGATCTCAGAGAAAACCCACACGGTCACAGGGAGAATGTATAAACTCCGTACAGACAGCACCCGTAGCCAGGATTGAACCCTGGTCTCTGGTGCCATAAGTACTGTAAGGCAGCAATTCTACTGCTGTGCCACCGTGCTGCCCTGTAGTTCAAGTACCTTGAAATAAATAAAGTACACTATGCATAGTTAACTCTTTATCATAAAAGAGACACTGAGTTGTCTGGTATCATGAAATAAAGTAATTGTTTTGTAAGGGAACAATGTTAATAAAGATTAAATGATAAAAAACAAAACAAGATTATCAGATTGAACAGTGATTATTTACACCTTTCACTGTGCTGGGAGACTCCCTTGATGCTGACTACTCACATAAGGTCACAAAGGATTGGAGGGCAAAGGATTGGAGGGGGGGGGGGGGTCTTATTGAAACCTGTCGGATAATGAAAGGCCTAGATACAGGGGACGTGGAAAGGATGCTTCTAGTAATGGGAGAGTCTAGAACTAAAGGGCACAACCCCAATAAAAGGACGTATCTTTACAATGGAGATGAGGATTCTTTTAGCCAAAGGGTAGTGAATCTGTGGAATTCTTTGCCACTGACGCCTGTGGAGGCCAAGACATTGGGTATTTTTAAGGTGGCGATTGAAAGATTCTCGAGTAGGAAGGATGTCAAACGTTACTGGGAGAAGGAAAAAATAGATCAGCCATGATTGAAAAGCAGAGTAGACTTGATGGGCCGAATGGCATAATTCTGCTCCTGCATCTTATGGTCTAAAATCCTGTCACCTGCCCTGAAATGCCATGTTAGATTATGGTCTTAAATTTGTGGAATGAGGTGAGGGCTCAAAGTCAAATGCTTTCTGAGGTGAATGGAGAAAATGTCAATAGCATAAATGCATTGAAGATCAGGGGTGTTTCCAAGCCTGCTGGACAACATTCATCGCTCAACTATTACTATTTGTGGAATTTCACTGCCTGGTTTTCTGCATTGCAGTCAATTGTATTTTAGATGTATTTTTGTTTATTATATAGTGATTTGAGACATCAGGAATTCATAACATCATTTAAATTTATGGCATTGAAAGACACTAAATGGCCTTTGGAAACTGAACAGTAGGTTCTCTGAACAGCAGATTGAGACACTTGATTTGCTCATCCAAGTAGTGGCTCTCCAGAAAGTCACACATGAGGCAGAGTATCACTGAAATGGAGAGTGATTAAAATCTGTTGACATGCAAAAGGACCAATCATCGAAGGCAAGCATGCAGGTGTAGACAACTGCTAAAGAGGGAACGCTATGTTGGCTTTCGTTGCAAGAAATTTGGAGAACAAAAACAAGGATGTCTGGTTGCAATTACACAGGGGCTTGCTGAGACCACACCTAGAGTACTGGGTGCATTTTAAATTTCCTACTTAAGAAAGGATGTACATGCCAAAGGAAATACAAGATTCACCTGATTGATTCCTGGAATGACAGGACTACAAATGAGGAAAGATTGAGTCAACCGCACAATATTGATTTTTGTAATGAAGAATGGGAAGGGATTTCATTAAAATATACAAATGAATTAAAGGAATAGGCAGAGTCCATGTAGGCCACATATTAGTGGGGTGGGGGTGATTGTAAAACCAGGGTCATGGTTTCAGGATATGGAGCAAGAACTTGAGGACTAAGATGAGGTCTTTACTCAGAGACTGGAATTCTCTACTGTAAAAGGCGATTGGCCCCAATTGTAAGTATTGAAGATGTGTAGATTTCTCGATACTAAAGACACCAAGCGATATGGAGAGAGAGTAAAGATATGGTAGGGGGTAGAGGATATGCAATGATCAGATTGAAATGTATTGAATGCAATGATCAGATTGAATGGAGAGAGTGACGGGCTAAATGGTTAACTCCTTGAGTCAGGGTCAGATTCAGATAGCTGGGAAGCACGCTTCAAACCACTGCAATCTGCACATCTTCAATACTTGCAATAATATGGCCTCCATCGCCTTCTGCAGTAGAGAATTCCACAGGTTCGTCAACCTCTGAGTAAAGGCCTCATCTCAGTCCTCAAGGTCTTGCTTAGTCCACTGAGTCCAGGCCAACCATCAAATACCCATTCACACTAATCCTACAGTAATCAGTTTTTATTCACCGAATCAAAAGCAGCTGAAGAATGTTGTAAAATTCAGAATTATGTGATTATACAATGTATATAGATGTATAATTATATGGAATTCTCAACAACACACCAATTTTTTTTAATCACCACTCACAAATTGTGTTTGCCAAAACACTACTTAGTTAATTGGCACTGTGGCAAAATCCCATGCCAATTAGCATAAACTAATTTCCCAAACTTGCACTGGTCTAACCATTTAATGTGTGAAAATATCAGTTTGCCTTATATAGGCAGTCTTCTTTGTAATGGATTATTTTTTACTTGTTGTTTGCTTTGGCAGCAGACAAAGAACCCAGAGTGTACTCCTTATAAGTAGATGCTGAAGCAATATACAGACATGGAAAAGCAGAATGGACAAAGGATATGCAAAGAAAAACCTTTGACCCCAGCTGTGAGCCACTGAAACACAAATAGTTATACCACATTACATCATTATTGATGAACAATCTGGGTGTAGCCAGAATTGATAATGTGTCATCTGATTATCTGGACTAATGTCCACATGGTAATCCTTGACAACAACCAAAATGGCCTGGTCCTCTTCCATGTTTCTGACCTTGTCCAGATTATTGAAGCTTTTCCCCCTGTATAAATGTTGTCAAAGTTTGGCATTATTCCTTCCTTACTTTCCATCTTGTAAAGTTGATTTGTATTCCCTTGACTTTAAACACTAATTAGATTACTCGATCAATCTTCTAAAGTCATAAAAGATTCTAAATGGAAGATGCAGGGAGACAATATCCTCTGGTGACAGTATCCACAAAAACAGCTAACTCTTGAAATAAAACCAAAGAGTAGCAGGAATCTAGAATTATTTGACAAGGATGGATAAAATAGAACTTTCAAAGCTCAGTTTGATACATTTGCATTAGGTAAAAGCTTTGGGTGTTAGGGGGAAAACCAAGTGTATGGAGTTCAAATACAGATCTGTGATGATTGAACAGAAGGATGGAATAGATGCGAGGAGATCCTACACCTGGGATCTTCTCCCAGCAAACACCAACACCTTATGGACTTCTTTAAAAAGGATATAATCTGCCCGGCTGTCTCCTGTACCTTAGCCCTGCAGTGAAATATCATATCATATCATATATATACAGCCGGAAACAGGCCTTTTCGGCCCACCAAGTCCGTGCCGCCCAGCGATCCCCGTACATTAACACTATCCTACACCCACTAGGGACATTTTTTACATTTACCCAGCCAATTAACCTACATACCTGTACGTCTTTGGAGTGTGGGAGGAAACCGAAGATCTCGGAGAAAACCCACGCAGGTCACGGGGAGAACGTACAAACTCCTTACAGTGCAGCACCCGTAGTCAGGATCGAACCTAAGTCTCCGGCGCTGCATTCGCTGTAAAGCAGCAACTCTACCGCTGCGCTACCGTGCCGCCCCTCACCCAGCTTTAGTATTAAACCTTCAAATTTAGGATTAGGCGTGGAGTGGACTACAAGGTTCCTTAAGCTGGCTCCACCATTCAATAAAATCATGGCTAATCTGACTGTAATGGGAACTCTACATTTCCGATCATCTGTGGTAACTTTTCACCCTCCTGTTAACAAGAATCTATTTATTTTGCCTTAAAAATATTCAAAATCCCTGCATCCATTGCTCTTTGAGGGAGAGCTTCAAAGAGTCACAATTGTCTGACAGAGAGAAGCATAAAAGAAAATAACCTCATCTAATTTATTTGAGATATATAGATACAGTATAGTAAGCATTACAGAGACATGGTTGCAAAATTACTATGGTCGGGGTTAAAATATTGTGGGACACTTAACTGTCAAGTATATAAACTACTGCAGATGCTGAAAATCTGAAATAAAAAGAAAGACTGCTGGAAACATTTAGGTCGGAGAACACCCATGGAAAGAGAAACCGTTTCCTTTCACTGTATAAATTAATTTTGTTTCTCTTTCCACAGGTGCTGCCTGATCAGAGGGGCGTGTCCAGCATTTTTTGTTTAGTAATTTCTGGAATAGGCAAAATATAAAAGGAGCTGTGTAGCCCTAACTTTAAAAGGCAGTAAAAAGTATCTTTGCTCAGAAAATCAAGTAATAGAATCAGTTTGGGTTGAGCTGTGAAAAGGCAAGGAATAGAAAATATTGGTGGAAATTATTTATAGTTCCCTGAACAGTGATATTTAGTATGTTATAAATTAGGAGATAAGATTTGCATGCAATAAGGGTAATACAACAACCAGAAGAATCTTTCAAAAAACAAACCAAACATGAGTATTAATGGTATGGGGGATGAATTCATTGAAAAGTATAGGATTTCCTAAATCAGTAAATTGAGGATCTGGTGAGGGAATGGATTATTGTAGATCGTATTGTTCAACAAGTAAAGGTTAATTAATAATCTGCTGGTTAAAGATCCTTCAAGGAACGCTGGTGATAAATAAAGCTTTGTATAAAAATTGAAAGTGTGAAAATAGGATCTTGAATCTGAAACAAAGCAAAGTACGAAGGCTATGAAATATTGGGAAAGTACATTCAAATGTAAACATGCAGTGGCTAACTTTTAAATAATTAATAGATAATTTACGTAATATATACTCTTAAGTTAAAAAAAAATCCAACAGCAAAGCCAGCTGTGGCTATTGACAAGTATTAGATCAAAGGAAACGATGCACGATGCTGCCAAAAAGGCAGATTTGGAAAATTTAAGAATTCAGCAAAGAAGGATGGAAGCAGAACAGTTACAAGCTATTCCATTGAAAAATACACATAAAATGCTGGAAACACTGTTGGTCAGGCATCTATGGAAAGAGAAAAAAAGTTGTTGGAATTTCACAAATGACTTGTGCGCTGAAACCAAATGATGGGCAGTACAGTGGCACAGTGGTGCCATGTTCAATTCTGACATCAGGTGTTGACTCTGTCTAGTTTACATGTTCTCCCCGTTTCCTCCTATATATGATACAATACGACAGAGCTTTATTTATCCCAGGAGGAAAATTGATCTGCCAGCAGTCATAAAAACACAAAATACATGAACTTAAAGTGACGAGTGGAAAGCTTGGGGGATGTGCAAAGATTAGGAAGAGGAGAAGGGGAGTCAGTCTCAGTGTACCCAACGACAGAAGGGGGAGGAGTTGTAAAGTTTGATAGCCACAGGGAAGGATCTCCTGTGGTGTTCTGTACTGCATCTTGGAATATCCAAAAGATGGGGGCATGTTGGTAGGTTAAATGGTCATTCTAAAATATCCCTAGTAAGTAGAAAAGTAGTAGAATCAGTGGGGAATTGAATAGCATGGTGGTAAATGAATGCTTGATAGTGGGCACCCATTTCCATGCTGTGTGACTCGGTGACTCTGATGGAAATCCAAAATAAAAACAAAGAGCTGCAGTCAGCTGGTCAGGCAGCATCTGTGGAAAGCAAAACAGAGTTAATGTTTTAGGTTGGTCACTCTTCAAAATAACCTTTTTTCCCGAAATCAGGGGAAGTTCTAAGCGAGCAGGGTGCGACATTCAGAAAAGGAGTGGTGGGAATAGAAACAAAATTGTGATGGGTAATGTCATATAGGCAATTTGCATGCAACAGATCTAGAAAGATTAAGAGGCCAGAGGAAGAGGTCCAGAGAACTAAGAATTCTGCAGGTGTGAGAAAAGGTTTGCAGTCTGAGATGAAGATTCCTGGCCAAAGAAATGGGCACAGAGCAGGTGGTGAATTCATTCAGATGAGAACCTGGAGGCTAAAGTGGAAACATTTGCTAACGATGGATGGTTAGGGATCAGAAAGGAGAAGATTGGAAGAGCGGTAAAGCTAGAGGGAAAGATGGGGACAGAGGAAAGTGAAGGACTAGAAAGCTAAGGATGGACATTGGAATGTATGAGCTATTGAAGTTTGCCATCTTTGATGTCCAAATGGAAGAAAAATAAATGTTATCTGTTGCAGCACAATACAGCAGATAATAAAGTGGACAACCCATTTTGATAAAGAGTTGGTGTTATTAGAGCTGGAGCATTATAGCACAGAAACAGACCCTTCTGCCCATCATATTCAAATGGACTATTAAGTACCTATCTGTATTAGTCTCATATGCCAGCACTTGTTTCATACCAGTCTATGCTGTGGCAATTTACATGCTCATCTCAACACTATTTAAATGTAGAGTGTACCTGTCCTCTTGCAGGCAGAGCGGTCCAGATTCCAATCATCCTGTGGATGAAAATGTTATTTCTCAAATCCCCTATAAACTTCTTATCGCTTACCCAGAAACCACACCGACTATTTTTCAACACCTCTGCTATGGGGAAAATGTTCTACTCTCTGTAAATTTGAACAACTCTCGTCAAATCCTCCTCAGCTTCTCTGGTCTTAGGAAAGAGAAACAGCCTATCCAGTCTCTCCTCATAACTGAAAATGCTTTATCCCAGGCAGCATCCTGGAAAACCTCTTCTTTGCCATCGCCAGTACAATTGCATCTTTTCTATAGTGTGGCAGTAAAATCTGTACATTGGCCTATCCATTATTTTTTTAAGCTGAACCATAACATTCCTGCTCTTAAATTCAATGCCACATCTACTGAAGGCAAATATATAATGTGCTGTTTTCACCACCTTTTCTACCCATATTGTTCAAGGGTCCTTGGGCATTGAGGTCTCACTGTTCAACACTGCCTAGAGCCCCACCATTTCTTGGGTATGTTCTACCCTACACTTCACCTCATGCATATCAGGATTAAATTATATTGATCATTGACCTGCCCATCTTACAACTAGTATCATCCTGCCACCTACAACTACTCTCCTCACTGCCAACACTACCTGCTTTATGCCACCTGCAAACTTAATATTAATTTCTCCTATATTTAGATCAAAATTGTTAATGTACATTAAAAGTATTCCGGCAATGATCCTTGTGTCATGCCACTTGTCATCGGGTTCCAATCACAAACAACCCTCCACTATCCGCTCCTGCCTCCTTGAACAAGCCAGTTTGGATCTAGTTTGCCTTCTTGCCTTGGTTCCCATCGGCACCAACCTTTTACCAGATTCCCATGTGGGACTTTCCCAATGGCCTTACAAAATCCATGAACACTACACACTCTCCTTAGCAGTCCATTTTGTTAGCTCTTGTGAGTGCACATTTTTTCCCTTCTTCATTTGCTGTGATTTGTATCCAGCTCTGCAGACTAACTGCTAGTGGTTCTGTTTCCCACACTTTCTTCAAGTGGTTCCAAAGGCTGGACAGTTGGCTTTATCACTGGACACATGTGATCTGCCACAATTCCTGCATATTTAGCTATGGCTGGGGATTAGGACATCTTCCCAGACCTTAGATGTTTGGATCTATACTGTGAAAAGGCCTTCACTACATTCACTTTCCTGCTTGTAAGACACATTAGAGGCATTTGCCTGTTTGTAGCTTCATGTCCTCGTGCTATGTCAAGCAATGGCAATGGCATATTGGAGTGTCAATTGCTCATCCCTTCCAATGAGACTTCTGGACCTCTGTGGAAAGTTCCCCATATGATTTGGTCAAGCACTCTGTCATTTATTTCTTGCCTATCTCTGAACTTACATTTCGCTGCAATGTTTTTCAGCTTTGTGAGAGTCATCCACAGATTCATCACCAGTTTGCATGAGCCCTTGAAAAGTGTAGCGATGTATGTGATGGTTGGTCTTTGGTTCAAGATGTCTTTCAAAGGTATCTAAAATAACTTTTGTCTTCTTTCTGTTCTCTTCTTGGGGAGGAAGTGGTTTGGGTGGGAAGGAATAAGTTAAGCAGGGAGAGAGGCCAAATTGGAGGAACAGCATCCCATTTTTCACTTGGGCAGCTTACAAACCAGCAGTGTGAATATTGATCTCTCTAACTTCAGGTAACCCCTCTCAAGACATGTAGCTCTGTATCCAAGACCAGAAGTGAAAGAAACCACTGAGAACGAATAGCAAAAGAGATGGATACAAATCCCGCTGAAGACCAGAAGAGAACTTCATCTGGAAGAGAGGAACTAGTAAATACAATATTACATTGGCTGAATAGCAGATGGCAGAAGAGTGGGAATAAAGGGGGCTTTCTCTGGTTGGCTGCCAGTGACTATTGGTGTTCCGGAGGAGTTGGTGTTGGGTCCGCTACTTTTCACGTTATATATTAATGATTTTAATGATGGAATTAAGGGCTTTTTGGTTAAGTTTGCAGATGATACGAGATAAGTGAAGGGGCCAGGTAGTGTAGAGAAAGGAGGGACTCTGCAGAAGGACGTACACATTGGGAGAGTGGGCAAAGAAGTGGCAGTTGGAATACAGCAAAGCAAAGTGCATGGTCATGCACTTTGGTAGTAGGAATAAAGGTGCAGACTGTATTCTAAATGGGGAGAGAATTCAGAAATCGGAGATGCAAAGGGACTAAAAATTCTGGACATGCTTTTTTTTGGGGGGGGGGGGGGAGGAAGGGCAGAACATTGGTTATGATATAATGCATCCCTATTGAGTTTGCCTCAATAATCATGTTTTACCAAAGTAAAAATATTTGTTTAAATCATTAATTACTTTAAAGCAACAGAAAAAATACACAAAATTGAAATAAGCACTCAGTATCCATATCCTTTAATATAATTTTCAGCAAAAAGGTGCAAAAATTGATTACTCAACAAGATAAAAATGTAATTCTTATATACATCGAACAAATTAAGCCTTTATGGGGCAGATTGCTCAAGCAATCAGCATTATGGTGGACTGCTTCACATGAATAAGTACTCACAGGACCATTAACTTTGTACTTGAATGCGGTACTGCCTAATCTAAAAAATGAAAATTTATGGTCACTTGGAAACAGTAGTTTGGCAAGGAAAATGGTCAGTCTGTATTGGCACGTGATAAATAATAGCGGCAACAACAGCACAAATGCAATAGAGCATACAGACAGGGAACTGTTCCAATTATCACAAGGGTAAGCAAAAATTGATGTGACAACAAACTAAAAAGGCGACCAGTTAGCAATCAATATAACATCTCTGAACCTTGGGGAGTAATTGAAAACCAGGTAACTCCTGAATATACTCAGATTTGGTCATAAGTAGATACCAGATCTCTTTAGACTTCAAGCTGTACTCTTCCTGCCCCATGCATTAAATAAGATGGGCAAAGTGCATCTGATCCATGGAACTGAAGGGAAATTCTGCACAATTGTTGGCGCAGGGGATGACATCACATACCAGAAACAAAATATGCAGCTCCAGCTAAGGATCAAATATTTTAAAATATTGTCAGATCAATTTAAGCAAAATTTCATAGGTTGCATTGATTATGCCCCATGATAAAATTGACCGGTGATAATTGAGGTGCACTCCTCGCATTACATTGGATAGTTTGCCATCCCTTTCCCTCCAAATTTTCATGAAGACTTTTGTAAATGATTGAAATTCTCCTCCAACTTGTGATTGCATACGTGCTTTCACTACATTGATTGGATAAAACATTATTCCAAGCATTGAACCCAAAAATCCTCCACAGATGAAGTCATTGAGCACATTCGTACTGTACGTAGTGGCTTCCGGTAAGGATTTTTTGATAGGCCCTCGCAAAGCAAAGAACAATGCATTACTAGGTCCATTTCGGAGGAGAATTGGTACAAGTCCTCTGTAATATTCCCTAAAACCATAGGCTTTCAAAGCTTTGAAGGCACCAAATGTATTTGTGAATCGCCTATGATGTTTGTGATCTTGCAGCAAAGTCTGCACTCTCTCAAATGGTGTCAGCATTGCCTCTGCTGTCCCTGCCAATACTGCAGAAACACTACGAGTCAGAAGCTCTGGACCATCAGTTGTTCTCTTCAAGAGGCACGAGAAGTCCTCATACAAGCCAAACATCAATGCCACAGTTGTTGTCTTTTGAAGGAGTGGAGGCAGAATACCCCGGTACAGAAGGCGAAAGCCATCCTGCTTTAACTGACGAACAGCATCCAATGTCGTTAGTCCATATAGCTGTTGCCGAAACAACACTTTCTGTATGGGGAAAGTGGTAGTAATATTAGTGAAGGCTGCAAAATAGCCACAGATATAGTACTTAGTAGGGCCCAGATAAGAAATCTGTTGTGCCAAATCCTGCTTAGATCCGGGTAAGACAAGGTCCTTTGATCTGTTTTGTGCTTCAGTATCCATGTGTTGCAAGTTCTTATCCTTCAGGGTAAAGTATACTATTATCAATCAGCCACATGGTCCTGTGAGAAGAAAAATTGGACAGTGAAAACCTGCATTCATATCTGTGTAATAAAGACAAAATTTTCTGCCCTCTCTTTAAAACATCATTTACATTGAGCGGTCTCCGAGTTTATAGGTAGAATACAAGATACTGTCATTGTCTCAGTTTGAAGGTCATAGGTTCGAGTTCCGGTACCGAGGCTACAACACATAATCGACAAAGACACTTTAAAGCAACATTGTATTCGTACATGCTGATTTTTATAGAGGACATTAAAAAGACACTTGCTGTTCTCTGGGGGTAGGCACAAAAAATATAGGCACTGTGTTAAAAGGGGGATGTTCACCTGCCATAAAATCTGAATACTGAAAACATTCACATCCAACAAGCATACTCTATTACCAGGATCAGAAATGGAAGCTTTAGAACAATTGTTAATAAAATATTACAAACTGAAATCACCATAATTTTGCTGGATGAGATATCAATGGGTATGCAGAAACTGCAGATGAAGATGCGGTGTAAATTAAATATGAACGTGTACTTTTGCCAAGACTGTGTTGATCATTTCTTACACTAATTTGGACCAAAAAGCATGATGATTTGTTCTACCTTTGCTAAAATTTGCTCAGGTGCATAACCTTCAATTTATAATGGCTTTAAATGTTTGAAAACATTCGTAGGTACTTCATGGACACAAAGGTAAACGGACACTGCATCATGAAAACATGATAGTAGGATTCATCAAAAATCATGTTAAGGTGAATTTTAGGCAAGCCTTCAGTAGAAGGCAAGGTGAAGGAATCAAGGGCTTTGGAAAGAATTAGTGCTTTGGGTCCAAATACTCATAAATGAGGGTAAAAGAATTGCAAAATTACAGGGAAGAATGAAAGGAATGGAAAGATAACAAAGGAATAGGGAAGCTAGATTTTTATAACAGCTTACTTCAATTTGTACATGGTCATCTGAGTTGAGTTGTGAATGCAGATTGAGCTGTTAGCCAAGTTTAGTTTTCTCCTTAACAATATACTCAAGGACTACATGAATATAGCAGCCTTGTCAGATGATTCCAATGTGTTAAGAAAATTCCTTGATGCGGTTTTTAAAACTACTTGGAGAAAAAAGCAAATGGCCTTACCTCTTGGGGCATTTGTCAAATAGCAAGTACTGCTATTTGTCTGCTTGCAGCATTGTTCCAGGTAAAGGAGACAATACCTAATCAGAATCATGAGGAAAAACATATAGTACTGAAGAAATAAAGGCCAGCAAAAGTTGTTCCATCTTTTTTTAAAATACAAGAATAAGAGCAGAAACCTAAAGGAAAATTAGCTCAATGCTGGCAATATGAAATGTAAAGGATTCCTTATCAATAATATGGAAAGCACAACCAGAGAATCGTCACATGGATTTCAAAAGGAAAGGTTTAACCCATTTATATGAAATATTAAAAATAACAAAAACACTAGAGTATTACAATACACATAATGTCCTGCAATTTTCAAGAGTTTTGCAAACATAATAGAATAATATGAACAAATCATGTGGAGTCGGGCGACAAGGAGAAAGGATTGCAAGAGAGATATCAAGCGGTTTGCAACGCACGTCGTCCAAAACATCATTAGGTTCTCTACCAACCTGCTCTCGCTTCAGCACATTACCCACCAACAATAAAAGTCCATGATGAGATCTTGAAAAACATGAACAACTTTCCATATCATGCGAGGCTGCTCTTAGCAAATGCATTGATGATGAAATTCATTATCGTCCTCAATATTTCAACAACCTTTATAAATGAGCAAAAGAAAATCAAGTTCTAATAAAAGTGCAATTTTAGTATTCCTCACGGGGTAGCATATGAATGACCAATACTGATGATTGAAGGTATCACAAAAAGCTGGAGTAACTCAGCAGGTCAGGCAGCATCTCAGGAGAGAAGGAATGGGTGATGTTTCGGGTCGAGACCCTTCTTCACATTGAGTCAGGGGAGAGGGAAACGAGATATGGAAGGATGTCTGAAAACACTTTGATCTCTCGTTTTCATATCTCTCATTTCCCTCTCCCCTGACTCTTAGTCTGAAGAAGGGTCTCAACCCTAAACATCACCCATTCCTTTTATCCAGAGATACTGCCTGTCCCGCTGAGTTACTCTAACATTTTGTCTATCTTCAGTGTAAACCAGAATCTGCAGTTAATTCCTACGCTGATGATTGAGAGCTGGTCATAACCACATTAGCTTGCAAGAACTGTGGTTCATTGAGCATTGGTAATGGATCACACTCAGCAAAACTAATAACACTAAACAATACCAATAATAATAATTTGAGTGCCTTAGTAGTGTCTAAGAGATTGTGGTTCAAAGCCAGAACCTTTACCTCAGACACAAGTATACTAGTTTACAAGCTCATCCCACAGATTTTCAAACTGGGTCCTGTGAAATACTCAAATCCTGTCCATTAATATTACAAGAGCAAAAGTGCTGGAAACACTCATTAGGCCAGACAGCATCTGTTGAAAGATAAACAGTCAACATTTTAAATCTAGGACCCATCATCAAAATCTGTATTCTGATTACGGGCTGTGGACCTGAAATGTTAACTGTTTATTCCAAATTTCTAGCATCTGCAGCTTTTCTGATTTCCAGTTCCTGCACTGTTTGCCACATAGAATGTCATACAATGAATTGCTTCTGGAACCGCTAACTCCTGGACCCGGCCAGAAGCAGATACTTAACCAGGAAGTGTGAAAGACGCGCTGGTCTGCAGGCGAGACTGAAACAACGTGGTTTCAAGTGTCCGTAACCAGCACACTCCAGGAAAACATTCAATCAATTAAAAACAAGCTGGATGAACCTAAAGCTACACTCACCTACCTTAGAAAACTGAGGACAGAGATATGGCTCAACCCTGCTTCACCTGACTGTGTCATACAACCCAAGTTTAGTTTGGTTTATAGATACAGTGTGGAAACAGGCCCTTCAGCCCACAGAGTCCATGACAACCATCAATCACCCGTACACTAGTTCTGTTACCCCACTTTCACATTCTACACATTAGGGGCAATTTACAGAAGCCAATTAATCTACACACCTGGAGCTTTTTGGAACATAGGAGGAAATCCATGTGGTTACAGAGAGAACGTGCAAACCAGCATAGACAACACCCGTAGTCAGGATCGAACCCCGTTGTACACACGTGCCAGTCCTATGCCCCATTACCTGGAATATCTACGATAAAGTGCTGTCCCTACTATGTGCTGCAGGAATTCACTTCGGCTATCCTTATAGTAATTTACATCACATGCATTGCAAGAGGAAGCTTGTACTGAATGAACTGTACACTGCAACAAATAGCCTTGAAATAGAATATCTTACCTCATAGTCAGGACCTTCAACAAGGCCAGCCACAAGAGTGTGCAACCAAAATTCTATCCACATGTTTCTTGTATCACAAGAGGTCCAAAGACCCCCAACCACAGCAATATGAAGATGTCTACCTGCTCCATTCTCCCATCTGCATTTTGGAAAGTCAAACTTTTTTCTGTGCTCCTTTTCCCTGCTCACAAACAGAAAATAAAGTGTGAGGAACTGGTACAGAAAGTCATATGGAGAAACAGATGATCTCGTACATAATTGCTTTGAGTTGGTGAACTGGTCCATATTCAAGAACTCAGCAGCCAATACCTGTCTATACCTGCTATACCTGTCACAGACTTTATTAACAAGTGTGTGGAGGACTGCATGCCAAATAAGTCCATCTGTGTTCCCCAACTGGAAACCATGTGATTCATTCCTTATTGAAGTCCAAGTATGAGGTATTCATATTGGCTGACCCCAACCTGTGCAGGAAATCTAGGTACCATCCTCACAAAGCAATTAAGGATACCAAGAGACTGTTCCAGACTAAGCTAGAGTCCCAGACTAACCACACAGACACCCATCAATTGTAGCAAGGCTTGCATGTGAAAAGAGGTACAAAGTGAAGTTGGGCAAAATCGCTAGTAACAATGTAAATCGCTAGTAAAAATAACTATCCCTCCCCACCAGGATCAATGACAAAAGGTCTTTCGAATTGCATCACCCATCCCATAAGTCTCAGGTGCAGCTATACGCATGGTCACAGCAGCAGTCAGATTGGCCTTTCTAATAGAGAACCCGCAGCAAGCAACTGTTGCAGATCAGGCAAAACAAAAAAATGTCAACAACCAAAGGCAATTACACCGCACCTTGTCACGAAATGTCCCAAAGAATTTCAGGAAACAATTTGGTAAAAACATCTAGATATTAGGGTAGGTATAAAAACATGAATAATCAAAGAAATAGGGTTTGAACAACATCTTTAAAGAGGAAAGAGTAATGAAGCAGAGCTTTCGGGAGGGAACTTGAGAACTTAGGATCTAGGCTACTGAAAATATGGCTGCCAATGGAGCAGCAATTATAATTGGAGATGTGTCAATGATCAGCATCAATAGAATAGATCTTGGAGCATTGTGTATTACCAGACTACACGATAATGCAAGGCAAAAAGCATAGGAGGGATGGTCAAATGTAATATGCTGCTACATTGGATGCAAGCTTACAGTTATAAACTCCAGTTTATGGATAGTGAAGTTAGGAGGCAAAACTATAGTAACAGAAAAGTCAACAAAGGGGTGAACAAAGGGAGGATGCAACATAGCAGGAGCTGCCCTCAAACAGAATTGAAAATAGACCATGGACAGAGCACTTCCATCGGCAGCAGAGATGGAGCTGTGGGAGAGTTGCTGCCTTACAGCGTCAAGGACATGGGTTCAATCTTGACTACAGGTGCATGTTTGTTGTCTTTCAAAACCTCTGCACGTCCTATACACATTAGAACTTTGATTTCAACTGCAACTTCTTCAGGCAAAAGCTGATGACATAAACATAGACTCAGCGACTGTTCTGCTGAACATTTACACTCGGTCTGCCAAGGCTTATTGGATCTCCTGGTTGCTAACCATTCTAACACCTCTTCCCATTTGTCTTGGACCTCTTCCATTGCCAGAGCAAGGACACACACAAACTGGAGGAGCAGGGCAGCACGGTGGCACAGTGGTAGAGTTGCTGCCTTACAGCGAATGCAGCGCCGGAGACTCAGGTTCGATCCTGACTACGGGCGCCGATCTGTACGGAGTTTGTACGTTCTCCCCGTGACCTGCATGGGTTTTCTCCGAGATCTTCGGTTTCCTCCCACACTCCAAAGACGTACAGGTATGTAGGTTAATTGGCTGGGCAAATGTAAAAATTATCCCTAGTGGGTGTAGGATAGTGGGGATGTTAATGTGTGGGGATCGCTGGGCGGTGTGGACTCGGTGGGCCGAAGGGCCTGTTTCTGCGCTGTATCTCTAAATCTAAAAGCACCTCATATTCCACTTGGGTAGCTTACAACCCAATGGTATGAACAATGAATTCTCCAATTTTAGGTAACCTCTAACAAACCCACCCACCCACACATCCCCTCTTTCTCTCCCACACACCCTCTTTCTCCCCCCTCTTCACACCTTCCAACCATCGGCCCATCAACCACCCTAACTCGTGTCCACTTCCCACATGTTGTCCTGTTTCTCCCCTCCTCGCTTTCTTCTCCTCCCCAGTCTTAAGGAACATTACCTATCCATGTTCTCCAGGGATGCTGCCTGACCTGCTGAGTAATTCCAGCACTGTCCCCTTTTCTGACAACACACAGGACCACCACCTCCAATTTTCCCTCCAAGCCTTACTCCATCCTGACCTGCAAACATCAGTTCTTTCATCATGTCTAAATTCTGTAACTCCAGGATCACTACCTTCATCAGGATGAATCCAACATTTTACAACAATTTGTTGTCAACTTGTCAAGGGCAATAAAGGGTGGTTAATGAATGCTACAAATGAACTGTGTTAATCAGAAAACAGAGTAGCCACTCTGCAATTTGCAAAATCGCACAAATGAATGGATTATGTGATATTTCTTGTGGAATAAATAGTGGCCTGAACACCAGAGCGAAGTCACCGGTCATTGAAATGATACGATGGATTTTTTCCACTTCCATCTGACAGGGTGGCTGCGTTTACACAACTCCGAAAGCACAGCAATCCCCCTGCACAGCCTCACCGACGTGTTCAAATCTCTGGAGAGGAATTCGAATACATTCTGCTAATTCAGTGACACCTTGTCAACAGTGCGGCGCAAACCCCAGGCTCCTCTGCCCGGTGCCTGCTCGCTCACTTGCCTTGCGCCCCACTCTACAGCGACCCGGGCTGCGATCCACGACCAATGGCTGCGGTGACTGCCGGCTGCTGGTTACCTGCTCTCAGGCCGCGCAGGCAGGCCTTGCCCTTGCATCCGCCTCTCAGACGCCCGCCGCTTGAACCACTCTGCCCCACCTCAAGGCTGACGCGAACACTGCGACAGAGCCACACCTCTCCGCGATGATGGTGCCGCCGCCGAGCCGCGGCCAACCGTCTCCCCTCCCTCTCCTCACCCTGGGATCGCACTGCGCCTCCCCGCCCCCCGCGCAGCCCCGCCTCCACGCACACAGCGTAGCTCAGCCCCGCCCCCACGCACACAGCGTAGCGCAGCCCCGCCCCCACGCACACAGCGTAGCGCAGCCCCGCCCCCACGCACACAGCGTAGCGCAGCCCCGCCCCCCACGCACACAGCGTAGCGCAGCCCCGCCCCCACGCACACAGCGTAGCGCAGCCCCGCCCCCACGCACACAGCGTAGCGCAGCCCCGTCTCCCACGCACACAGCGTAGCGCAGCCCCGCCCCCCACGCACACAGCGTAGCGCAGCGCAGCCCCGCCCCCATACATACACCACAGCGCAGCCCCGTCCCCACGAACACACATAAACACACACACACGCACAGCGCAGCCCCGCCCCCACGCACACAGCGTAGCGCAGCACCGCCCCCATGCCGCGTAGCCCCGTCACCTGGACGTGCGGCGTGACGTCAACACGTCGCGCCACATCCAGCTCCGCGGGTAGTTACGTGGCGGCTTCGTGCGCGCTGATGTCTGTTGAAATCAAAGATACTAGAGGAGCAAGATAGACCACTCGACTAAAAACCGTAGTAGGTAATGGGTAAAATTTCAGCGTTATTTTAGTCGGCAGATTCTGTGTGCTAGACTGAACAGTGTTCACAACTCTGCGATTTTTTCGTATATAAAATGCAAACAATTATTTTTGTTCAACTTCTTGGATAAGTTGACAGTTGACATTTATAACTATTTCTTGAAGAGTTGCTGCTTCGTGATCATTAAGCTTTGGATGTTACTGATTGAATATTTGCACTAGAGACCCACTCTGTATCGGGCCAATTGATCATATTTAATTAACTGTTTTTCTTTGCTTTCTCTGTTAATTTCACCTCCCCGAACTGCATCTCTTTTTGTTTTATTTTAAAAAATCATGGAAGCAGAGATTAGGCATTTGCAAACAATGGAACTCTACTGTATCCACAATATAATTGAAAAGACATTTAACTTAATACTTAGAGCCAAGAAAATTTGAATTGGTGAATTGTTTAGTTAAAAACCCTTGACAGCCACTAAAAAACCCCAATACTGCCTGACGTGGTACAGAAGCATGAATCCAATTCAAATAGACACAGTGTTGGAGTAAATCACTGGGTCAGGCAGCATCAAAGGTATTAGAGGAACAAGACAGACCACTCATTTGAAATCGCCTATACTGAAGTGTAGTACGCAAAGGAGCGTAACGTCCGCCATTTTAGTGGGCAAAACCCGCCATCCGTTATGCCTCTCGCAGTGTAATCAATGTTTTGGGGGAAACGGTATGTGTGATGATACCATTAAAATCCAGAATATACCTCATCTATTAATTCACAGATTTTTGTTATTTTTCTTTTTAAATGAATCTGCAAGTTTCTGCGTACTAAAATTGCCCCATGACAAACTACGGATTTTAGGGTCGAGCGGTCTATCTTGCTCTGCTCTATTATCTTTGGGCAGCATCTCTGGAGAAAAAGGATGGGTGATGTTTCAGTTTGGGACCTTTCTTCAGGGAAGGGGGGGGGGGGGGAGGGGGGAAGGTGAAGAACTGGTATAAATCAGGACCTGATCTTTTCATTGGTTAGCTGATATGCGAAACAGAGCAACCCTGTATATCTCACACACAAAATGATGTAAATCTTACCATGAATGACAGAAATAAAAAGTGTTATATAACTTATCGGTTAAATTTAAATATGAAATTTTTACAGGTTGTAGGGTCGTGGGTAAGGATCATGTTAATGCATGTAACTCATTTTTCACAAAAGTGAGGGTTAGCACTATATTAATATATAATAATAATATATTCCTTTATTCGTCCAACACCGGGGAAATTTACAGTGTTACAGCAGCAAAGTGGATAGCAAGAGATCATTATAAATAAAAGTAAAGACAAGGATAAATTGTCATCAGTTTACTGTGTATTCCTTAACTGTTACTGACAGTTGCACTGTATATTGCACCGACCCCCTCAATTATATGTTAAATTCAAAACAAAATATGGTAGTAATGTACCTTATTCATGTCTAAAGCTAGCACTTCTGTATCAGTGTAGGTATGTATGCATTACATTTTATTACACTAATATAGAATGAAAAGAATGAAAAAATATCTTGACATGTGTTCATAGTTATTTTATTCACAATATTAGGATTTCTGGAAATAAGGTTGGTGTCACTGAGATATATATATATGTGTGTGTGTGCCACATACATGGCACATGTATATTATGGCATATACATAAACCATAAAGGTCGATTCACCTTTATGGTTTATGTACATCATGTGAAAAATAAGATGAAGTGCGAAATAGCGAGTTACTTTAAATCAAATATGCTTCTGATCCATGAGAAGGAACTTTGAGATCTATTTATCTCTATCTTGCCTCACACACACACACACACACACACACACACACACACACACGTATTCATTTATATGTGTAGGAAAATAACTGCAGATGCTGGTTCAAATCGAAGGTATCACAAAATGCTGGAGTAACTCAGCGGGTCAGGCAGCATCTCCGGCGAGAAGGAATGGGTGATGTTTCGGGTCGAGACCCTTCTTCAGACTGATGTCAGGGGAGGGGGCGGGACAAAAATAGGGTGTAGTAGGAGGCAGGAAGACAGTGGAAGAACTGGGAAGGGGAGGGGAGAGGAACTATCTGAAGTTGGAGAAGTCAATGTTCATACCACTCGGGTGTAAACTGCCCAAGCGAAATATGAGATGCTGTTCCTCCAATTTGCGCTGAGCCTCATTATGACAATGGAGGAGGCCCATGAAGGAAAGGTCAGACTGGGAGAAAGTGCTGCGCCACCGGGAGATCAGGTTGGTTAAGGCGGACTGAGCGAAGGTGTTGAGCGAAAAGATCGCCGAGCCTGCGTTTGGTCTCGCTGATGTAGAGAAGTTGACATCTGGAATTGCCGATGTAGCGAAGTTGACATCTGGAATTGCCGATGTAGTGAAGTTGACGTCTGGAATTGCCGATGTAGGGAAGTTGACATCTGGAATTGCCGATGTAGAGTTGATATCTGGAATTGCCGATGTATCCCCTACTCTATCCCCGACTCCCAATTCCTCCGAATACGCCACATCCGCGCCCAGGATGAGGTGTTTCATACCTTGACTACGCCTCTTCCCACCCTGTCTCCTGTAAAAACTATCCCCTACTCCCAATTCCTCCGTCTACGCCACATCTGCGCCCAGGATGAGGTGTTTTACACTAGGGCATCAGAGATGTCCTCATTCTGTAGGAAACAGGGGTTCCCCTCTTCCATTATAGATGAGGCTCTCACGAGGGCTATTCAGCCCACCATGTCTGCACCAACTAGTGGGCACCCATACATATTAATCCCATCTTTCAGCATGGTCCATAGCCTCCTATGCCTAGGCAATTCAAGTGCTTGTCTACCATGCTCTCAGGCAGTATATTCCAAGTACTCACCATTTTCTGAGTCCCCCCTCAGATCCCCTTTAATTCTCTTTTCCCTTACTTGAATATATGTCTTCCTGTTTATCTAGCTCTCATAACGGGAAAGGTTTCCTAGAGTCTGTCTTTATCTATACCCCTCATAATTTTATACACCTCAGTCACGTCCTCTCTTAACCTCCTCCTCTCCAGAAAAAAACAGAGCTAGCTCATCCAGTCTCTCCTCATAACTGAAATGCTCAATCCCATGCAACATCCTGATGAAATTTTCTGTAGCCTCTTCAGTGCTATCACATCATCATACATCGCAAAGACATATGGGTTGGTAGGTTAATCGATCACCATAAATTGCCCCTAGCGTGTAGGTGAGTGGAAGAATCTGGGGGAAGTTGCTGAAAATGTGGGGAGAGTGAAAAATTGCTTTAATGTTGGATTAGTGTTAATGAATGATTCATGGTCATTGCAGACTCTGTGGGTTGGACCTGTTTCTGCGCTGTGTCTCTTTATGGCTCTCTTTAATATCCATTATTGTCATATCAGTATTTGTTAATTTCTAATCATGAACCTCATTTCTAATTCTATGTAAAAATCAGTGATTCTGACAAACAAGACTGATAAAATTCCGATAAAAATATATTTTCCCGTGAATGTTTGTATAGGTTGAATAATGGTTGTTATCTCAAGGTTTATCTCAACTCCGAAAAGTGAACAAAACTCAACACAAAAAAATAATATTTTGAAAACAAACCATTTACTTACTCTCTCAACTTTCAATTATCGTTTAGACCTATGGCTGGGATGATAAAAGGCCGTGCTTGCTCACTATGCAACCTCTCAGCCGTAACAATGACAGCAGAGAAAGGGGTGAAGCAAAAGCTTTGAAATAATTACTAAAGAGATCTCTGGAGAAATAAAAATCTGAGAGCAACAGAAATGAGCAACGGCATGAATTATAAATTACACAGCATTGTCCATTAACTATTTAAATTGAAAACTACAGGATACAGTCATATATACTGATATTTCTCGAAAAACTGAAATAGGATCAGAACATGGGGGAAATGTTCAGCATAGCAGGCAGGATCTGTAGAGAGCAAAACTTCAGGTCGATAAATTCTTCATGATTTGTCTCAGCAAATCTTTCATCAATCTGAGATATATCTTTATTTTTTTCCACAGATACACCCAACCTGCTAAGTATTTCCAGTATCTTCTGTTTTTATTACCAACGTTTCTTAATTTTGTTGACACAAGAAACTGCAGATGCTGGAATCTTGAGCAAAAAAAACCCAAAGTTTTGAAGGAACACAGTGAATCGGGCAGCATCTGCAGAGAAAATGGAACGATGAAGTTTCAGGTCAGGACTCTTCTTCAGACTGACAGAGAAGGGGGGAGTGGGAAGGAGTAAGGCCTAGTGGATCTCCAGGTTGTTAACCATTTTAAGTCTCCTTCCTGATCCCATGCCGACCTTCCTCATCTTGGTTTCCTCCATTGCCAGAGAAAGACCACACACAAACCGGAACAGCACCTTCATTTTCATTTGGGTAACCGATAACCCAATGATATGAACATTGAATGTTCCAATTTCCAGTAATATCCCCTCTCTTTTTCCTGCCATTTCCCACCCTGGTGTCTACATATTTCTCCCAGCACCGCCTACCTCCCTAGTCATCCTGCTTCATTCCCCTCCTCCATAAATCATTTCCCATCCCCGTCCTATATTTCCCTTTTATTGCCCCTATTTTGCCACCCCTGCCCATCCCCCCACTGAAGGCTGGAACGTTGTTTTTTTGAAGAAATGGATAGAAATGCAATGAAATACTCAGATCAGGCAAAGGCAATTGAAATATGAGACACCAACCCTTGAAATCTAGGACCAACCACGCAATCCTCTGCCCATATTGTGTCTACCTGGCAACATACTGCCATTGTGAGTCATTTCAATAATGAACATAGTACGGACACCTGAAAAGTTACATATCAATGAGGAATATTTTCTTGCAGGTAAATTTTGAACTTGGCTGTATACCCCTTTATGATAAAATTTTGAAAGACAAATTGACCTTTTAAAATACAAGCCACAAGAAGCATTGCAAACAGATGACACAAAAGCAAAAAGGCAAGCCTTTTCAAAGAGCAATGGCTACGTAAGTATTGCCATTTTGCTCTAGTATTAACATTGTGATACATTGGAATAATTAGATTTTTATTTTTTATTTTTTAGATTTAGATTCTACAGCGCGGAAACACGCCCTTTCGGCCCACCAAGTCCGCGCCGCCCAGTGATCCCCGCACATTAACACTATCCTACACACACCAGGGACAATTTTTACATTTACCCAGTCAATTAACCTACAAACCTGCACGTCTTTGGAGTGTGGGAGGAAACCGAAGATCTTGGAGAAAACCCACGCAGGTCACGGGGAGAACGTACAAACTCCATACAGACGGCGCCCGTAGTCAGGATCGAACCTGAGTCTCCGGCGCTGCATTCGCTGTAAGGCAGCAACTCTACCGCTGCGCCACCGTGCCCGTGGTATATTGATGTTGGATGGAAATGTTTGTTTAATTTCTGTGTTTTTCAACAACTTGTGCAAAAAGAGAGGGCCAGAGGATTGCGTGTTCGATCGAGATACTCCTTCCCTGCTTTCAAGGGTTGGTGTCTCATATTTCAACAATGGAAAAATCCCAGTAACACCCGATAGCCAATGTCAGATGGAAACATATGTCAGACCCATATACAAGTCGCAGGGATATCTGTTTACACCCATTTTAATTTTATTTTCAATGGAAGGCTCCTTGATAAATTCAATAAAAAGTCTTATTAAAGAAGAAAGTTCAGGACAACTAACAGCAGTACCTTATCGATAGAGTGATGTGTTTCAAACAATTGCTTAGCAAATATATGTTTTGCAGCAAAATATATAATACCATAAGGAAGACATTCAAAAATGAGCATAACTAAAATATTTAATTAGATCTAAGAATATTTTAGTGTTCATTTTTTTCTTCACAGCTTATAATCAACGAAGAATTTTATCATCAAATTACAAATACAAAGTCACACTAAATACATATTTTATTATCAAGATGACCTCTCAAGCTTTACAGTGTGCCATACAGGTGTGACAATGCTGTCTCTTGGATCGGTTCAATAGGAGAAGGTGCACAGTGCATTGTATATACATAGGCAAATTAAAGAGTCTAAAAATATTTCACCATGATTTTTTTCAGTCCAATGCAAGCATTCTTTCATTCTCATTTAAATGTTGTAATGAAAGACTTCATTGGTGCAAATTCCATGGCAGTATGTCAGGTTATCATATAATAGACTGCAGGAGCAAAGTCGAGGGAGAAGAATCAAGCTTCAGTTAGGGAACAGTAAAATCACATGCACTTAAATAGGATCTGATTTTACATTTCACACTCTTGCATAGATTTTGCACCTTTGCCTCTTATAGATGCTAAATACTTTCCAACTGCAATCAATTTGGATTTTAGTTCTTTATTACTTGTTTGGAAAATCCATTTGGATTTGCTGCTAGTGGTTATTATCCTCCGTTGAAAAACTTGATAAATTTCATGCCAGTTGTAAGTTAAGTATGCAGTGAAGAATTTTAAGCCTGAGCAGATTTTGCTTGAATGGGAATGTTGAATGAATGAGAAACCTATTTTGTAGCCAAAGTTTCAGGCAGGAGAGGATTTCTATAGTTTCTGGTGCTCCTAATGGCCATGCCACAGACCAATGTATTGCACAGGCAATTTGAGAAGCAATTCTGCTGTGATTTTTGGACAAGAGAAATTTCACCAGAATTAAGGACTACTTCCATTCTCTCAGCCATTGATTCAATAGATTCAGGATATTACTAGACAAGGTAAACACAAAATGCTGGAGTAAATCAGCGGGACAGGCAGCATCTCTGGAAAGAAGAAATGGGTGACGTTTCGGGTCGAGACCCTTCTTCAGACAAGGTGATAGAAATCAGTACCTGAAGCAAGTGGAATGAGATACAGCATGAGGTTTAACCTGCCTTCAGACCACATATCCATATGGGAAATGAGCAGGGTATTCAAAGTAATTTGATCTCCAGAAGGAGAATCTTTCTAAGCAATGAAGGTAAGATGTGATCACAATCACTCCTCTCATCTAGGAATTGTCTTCACATAATAAGAGCACCTCCACCACCTGGCAGCGCGTTTCAAGCACCACCACCCACTGTGTAAAAAACTTGCCCCACACGTTTCCTTGAAACTTTACCCCTCTGACCGTAAAGCTATGCCCTCTATCTTTGACATTTATACCCGGGGGGAAAGGTTCTGATCGTCTACCCTATCTATCCTTCTCATAATTTCATATATTTTATCAGGTCTCTCCTCAATCTCCTGCATACCTGAGAGAATCTAAGTTTGTCCAACCTCGACTCAATGGAACAACTTTCTGCAAGAGATCAAAACCCTTGTCTGTTGTAAATGTAGTGAAAGAATAGGAAAATCCTGGAACAAGTTGTGCAAGCAGGGTTCACAGTGACTTCCAGGGAATTGAGAGAGAGTGGGAAATTCTACTCAGGAAATTTACTGAAAATAACTGCAACAGCACATCCCCATAAAGAATCAGCATTTAAATTATAGGGCCAAAAGTTTATTTGTTTGAATTAGTGTTGAAAGAGAAAGTAATTCTCTATTTATAGATGTACGACAATGTATTACTGCAACAGTGAGTTTTGAACAACAACAATATTTACTGTATACAATGATGGAATTATTTTCATTTAATTTTTTAATGTATTGGGGAGATTGTAGGAACTTTGAGTAAATGAATGAAAAGCAAGGAATATACTTTATGCTTTTATGCTTTTAGTAATGATTAGTAGAATTGCTGGCATTCTTTAGTAGAATATTCCATAGAGCACCACAAAGAATTCACCACTCGCCATCCCATTTAGTGGCTGGTATTTGAAGGCAGAACAGGTTGAGAGATTGCAGTCGATGTTCTAGTTGCTACATTCATGGTTAGAACATCCTAGCCTTCATACTGTATTTAACAACATGACCATAAATTATATGATTAAATCACATCTGAATCACATATATCACAAAGTCACCCCCAGACTCACAAACTTTAAGGGAAACTACAGAAGAATCTCTAACATTTTCACAATGTTTCTTGATAAGTAGAAGCTTCTGTCAAGATCTAAGCATCGGCTTGAGGTTATGCAATGAAGTGGTTTCCAGACCAAACTATTCATGGAACAACAATTTTCATCCACAAAGATGAAAATCCACTTCACTTTCCAAATTGTTCTATTTAACCACAACCTAAAATGAACAAGGCCTTTGCCCATTTTCATGAAGCTGTACACAAAATCACATGACTATTATATCAACTCTTTAGATAAAGCTTTCAGGTGAGTCTTACCAAGTGATGGGAAGCAGAGCTTGTTCCATACCTCAGATGGAAATCTATTCTCTGCCACTCAATGAAATTAAATAGAAATAGGAGCAGTACTTTGTAATTGTCATATTTATCTCCAGTAAAACAAAACATGTCAGCATCAAAATGTGAAACATTCTTTCTCCATGTTATTACACCTAGTTCTATTACCAAACACACAGTATCTAAGGTAGTTGCTGACCAATAAAGCAGTATTCCCTCTATTTTGCCTACTTTCATAATAACTCACCACCCTTATTGTCAGACAATGCAACTCATACACCCACATCCATACAGACATCATTGTACTCATAACCACACATATGCACTTACACACATGCACACACAAATGCTTAGACTCATGCACACAGGTGGATGCTTATGCACAGCCACACGCAAGCAGCAGACAAATATTGCATGCTGATTTATTCCAAATGTTAAGGAATTTTATGGCATGACCTATTTTCCTTTAGGAACAAGAATTATATCCCATAAAACATATTAACTCTAGAACGCTTACAATCAGCGTTGGGAAGAAATGTTCACCTGAATTCAATAGACTGAACTCAGAACTCAGGTATATGGATGAAAGGTCAGCATCTTAATAATTAACCACTTTTTCCATGAGGTACATCAAAATTCTGCATGAGCAAGCAGTTACTGATAAAACTATGTTAATATCAAAATATAACATTGTATTCCATCTTTAACAATGTCCTTATTGTCTGGCACAGACCATATGACTTTTAGCACAGTGTCACATTGTATGACACACATGTTGCTTGCAAGGATGGGTTGTGCACTACTCTGTTATCTTTTAGGAATTGCAATTGTATTCTCTCATGCCGACAGACATTGTAAACAATACCTTCTATTGCAACAATTAATTAGTTGTGAACAACTGATTCAGACCAAAAACCCTTGCAGATATAGCAGCACATTGCTTAGCCAGACGTTTCATGCTTAAATCATCTGACATTTTGCCACATGCATCCTCAGAGGCTTGCGCAAAGATTTTATAAATCATGACAACTTTTCTCAAGTTACTGTTCACTTCTGCATAGGCCTTTGCACAATGCAGGCAGGTTGTAAGCTGGAAGCATGTCCCGGCTAGCTGTGAGAGGGCCCGGAAACTTTCTGAAACCCCAAGGATCATCTCATCAGGAGTCTGGTTCACTTTCACACACTTTTGACAGGCAGACATTAACTTTCTGCACTCGCTATAGAGTTTCTGTTTGGTAAATGAGGGAAGCGCTAAACAAACTTCCTCTGCATGTCTTTCTCTGGGACATTCCTTCAATATATTGAGTAACTCCACAATATCATTCTGCACCAGCCTGAATCCATTGGGCATGTTGTATCTTTTATCTTTTAGTAGTGACAGGGCCAGACTTGCATTCTTCACAGCAGTGTCACCTTCGGGAACACCAAAGTAACAGTAGGCTGCCATGCTTTCTTGTTCAATAGATGTAGTGAAGATTTGAGGCAAGGGATTTCCTGAATCAGGTGGGGTGGTCCTTGGAGAAGGTTGCTGTTTGAGACTTTCTACTTCATTGTTTTCATTATTAGCATCAATGCCTAATGCTCTGAAACAATTCCCATATGCCACCCGGCAGCTACATGCTTCCGTTCCACCTGTTGAGAGCTGTTTATTCATTGTATCCGTCGTAGGCAAAACCAGTTCTCCACAGCTCAGACCTAGCTCCTCTTCTGGTTCTTTGCGGCTGTTGGATTTGGCAGGTGGACATTCACTTAGTAGTGCTGGAGATTTCTGAGTTGCTGAGTAGACTACTTCATAAAGTAGCTTCGATTTAGGTATTTGTGAAATTCCTTTATAGGAACCATTTTCATCCCCTGGGGAAAGCAGTGTTGCATTGAGGTTATCTATGTTTGTTTGTGTGGGAGGTACAAGTGACTCAAGCTGGTTGGAATCCCATTCTGATTTTGATTGGTTCTTTTTCTCATGTTCCCCGTGAAAGCTAGAACTGTTTGGGGGCCTCACTGAGAAAATTTCCATATTTGGTTCCAAGGTTGGTGGTGACAAATGTTTAACTGTGCCAAATGTCTTAAAGGACATGCAATTTAAATTCAAAACCAATCTGTTCACGTCGAGAGAATGCGCATTTTTGTCTCCCATGGAGGTGTCTCTCTTGTCAGATACTTCCTCTTCCAATACTGCCATTTCTGGGAAATCTTCTTGATCCCCGTTAAACATCACCAAATGCTTTTGCGAAGTTATATTGCAATTGCTTTTTTGATAACATGATTCTCCTTTGTCATAGTTGTCAGATTCTTCCTTGAAAGTGCATGTATTGTGTTTGAGGTCTGTTTCACATGATGCATATATAAGTGCAGTTCCATTTTGATCTAAGTCTGCCTGTGGACCGCACGTATAATCTCCCTGTTCCAGGACTACACTGCTTTTGACAATAACAACATCTTGGTCTTTGCTTATCATGTTAACTGTGTTCAGGGTTCGTTGTTCATCAGTACAGGCTGCAGTGGTAACAAAGCGTGCCTTATCTTTTATCGAGTTGTCAACGGATAAGTCTCCAAGCTCAACAATTACTTCTGAAGGACTTTGACATTGCTCAATATTGGAACAAGCTGTTTTGGGTGGTTTCACATCAGTGAAAGGTTTACTTATACTTTCAACCATTTCAGAACCATCTGTTTTTGGAGTGTAGCCAATTTTAGAGTATGTATCACATGGGTAGCGTGTAGCTGAAACTGTAGTGTTGACTGTCATTGCTTCTGTAACTGATTTAATTTCCATGGTATCAGGCTCCATTTCCATTAAGTTAGGTGCTGCCTTTTTATTGATGCAGACAGAGGTGGACTTCAACGGCTTAAGTTTCAATAAGGCAGCTTTGATCTCCTTACCTGCCACCAAAGAGAGAAATGGCAATTGCTGCTTTCTTGATACGAGATTATCTCTGTCATGACAACACACGTGATCTTCAATTTTGTTTGAATAAAGCTGGGATAGTTCAGGTTGTACATCATAAATGTCCTTGGGAGCAAAGTGTCCCTTTTTTGCATTCATTACATGTTCTGCAACTTCATTTGTATCTTTAATGCTCTCCGCAGACTCAATGCCCTTTCTGCTCTCATAATAACTTGGAGGTGTCTGCATATTCCATTTCTCTTCAATCCCCTTCATACACGCAGACTCTAAATCTGCCAAAAAGAAAAAAAAACGTTAAAATTGTATAAGTAGCAATTCCTGCAAACGCCAGTAAACATGTTGATTGTTTTGTAGCTAACGCTGTTTGAGTTTCCCCATTGTTCCAATGGAGATTAGTGGCAAGTTGACATTCCTGGGAACCCACCTCACTTGGCTTCTTATATAATCTTTGTGCCCAACATCCTCCAATTGGATTTTCTTCTACACACACCTAATTATACTCTTAGATATTTCCAATCATTGGCTTCTTAGTTACTTGATTTCATGGTGTATTTGGAATTCACCAACAAGTGTTGTAAATACAACTCTGTGCATTCACTCTATATAATTCCCATCATAATTTTATAGACCTCCGTAAGATCACTCCTCAGCCTCCTGTACTCAAAGGAATAAGGTTCTCGCCTGCCCAGCCTCTCCCTACAGCACAGCCTCTCAAGTCCTGGCAATATCATCTTAAATCTCCTCTGCACTCTTTCCAGCTTAATAACATCCTTCCTATAGCAGATGACTGAAATTGAACACAGTGCTCTAAATGTGGCCTCCCCATCTTGTACAGCTGCAACATAATATCCCAACTTGTATACTCAATTTCCTGACATTTGAAGGCCAATATACCAAAAGCGTTCTTTACCATGCTATATGCCCGTGACACTACCTTCACGAAAGTACATAGCTGCACTCCTGGATCCCTGCTCTACAACACCTCCCAGGGCCCTAACATTCACAGTGAAGGTCCTGTCCTGGTTTGATTTCCCAAAATGCAACACCTCACACTTCTCTGAATTAAACCCCATTTGCCATTCCTCAGCCCATTTGCCCAGCTGATCAAGAGCCTGCTGTAATTTTCTGATAACCATCTTCGATATCTATGATACTACCCACTTTAATGTCATCTGCAAACTAACTAATCATGCCGTACTTTCTGATCCAAATTGTTGATATAAACCACTAACAGCAATGGATCCAGCACCGACCCCTGAGGCACATCACTTGTCACAGGCCTCCAGTCCAAAAACACGCTTCCATCACCACTTTCTACATCCTTTCAGGAAGTCAATTCTGCATCCAGTTTACTAGCTCTCCCTGGATCCTATGGAATCCAGTGGTGGTGCAAAGAGTCAAAAACCTCAAATTCCTGGACGTGTATATATCTGAAAATCTGTCCCGGTCCCAGCACATTGAACCAATCGTAAAGAAAGCCCATCTATACCCCCTACTTCCTTAGAAGATTGAGGTGATTCGGTATGTCAACAAATACTCTCTTGAACTTCTACACGTGTAGAGTAGAGAGCATCTTGACTGGTTGCATCACAGCCTGCTTCGGCAATTCAAACGCTCAGGAACAAAGAAGATAGCAAAAAGTGGTGACCAGTGCCCAGTCCATCATGAGTACTGACCTCCCCACCATCAAAGGGATCGACTGGAATCACTTCCTCAAAAAAGCAGCCAGCATTATCAGAGACCCACACCACCCTGGCCACACTCTCATTTCACTCCTGCCATCAGTAGGCACGTATAGGAGCTTGGAAATTGTAATGCCCTGGTTCAGGAGCAGATTCTTCCCTGCAACCACCAGGCTATTAAATACTACATCTCCAAACTACATAGACTTGGGGGCATTGTTTTGACTTTGCACTATTATTGTTTTTTTTAAAATATATATACTGAACTTTTTTATTGTTTATTATGGTATTTACAGAGTATTATGTTTACATATCTGTTATGCTGCTGCAAGTGCAATTCCATTGTTTCTTTCAGGAATATATAGTAAAACACTTAACTCTTGACTCTTGAACCAACTTTCCAGAGTAACCTACCATTTGGAACCTTATCAAAGGCCTTGCTGAAATACATATAGACAATGTCCATGGCCTTGCCCTCATCAACCATTTTGGTTGACTCAGCAAAAAACTCAATCAAATCAAAATACATGATCTCCCACATACAAAACCATTCTGACTATCCTTAATCGGCCCTGTCTACACAAATGAATATATATCTTATCCCTCAGAATACTGTCCAGTAACTTACCTATCACAAATGTTAAGCTCAATGATCTATAGTTCCCAGGCTTTTCCGTGCCATCTAATTTTCATTCAAACTTTGGGCTTGACTGCTTCAACCCACGCCCCTGTGTACATCAGGACATTATGGCAGGGACATAAATCTAGTGTAATATGTTGCTATGATTTTAACCTCTAATGTATTGGGCAAATGAACATTTCCTAACACAATAAGGGAACTTCACACCATCACCACCAGTACGTAGTTTTCCATATGCCATTGTGTAACATTTCATTAATTAAACTAGTAAAACTGCAGCTTTGATAAACATGATTTTGATATCAGCTTTGGCTCTGTGGTGTAACCCCATTCTAGAGACCAATGTATGAGATAAGACATAAAGCCATGGCCCCTTCTGCCTATTCAGATGGCTGAAAAAGATCCTAACATTCTTTGCGGTACAGAGTTTGGGAGATGTCTCATTGTTCTGGTCAATACTGATCTCTCATCCAGCATAACCGAAACAGTCCAATCATTTATTTTACTGTTGTTTGTGAGATTTTCTGTTAACAAGTTGTCTTCATAATAAAACAAAGACCAAACTTGAAAAATATTTATTTCTTTGTGAAGTCATAGAACCATAGACACCCACAACACCAAGGAACCATCTGAGTTTTGGAATATCCAAGATCATGAAAGACAACTTGATACAAGCATTTAAAAAAAAATTCCCAACAGCTTTGACAGAAGAGTGCACTTTTTTATTTTATAATTTGAACTTATTTTGTGGTCATCGAATGTTTGTTAGGTCCATTAGTAAGGTGTAGCAAAATGTGGAATCATGTTGGTAGGAATAAAGGCAAAGACTATTTTCTAAATGGGGAGAGAATTCAGAAATCGGAGGAGTACTGGGGCAGTATTCCCAAAAAGTTAATTTGCAAGTCGAATTGG
The DNA here is from genome assembly GCF_053455715.1 of Rhinoraja longicauda. Taxonomy (NCBI): domain Eukaryota; kingdom Metazoa; phylum Chordata; class Chondrichthyes; order Rajiformes; family Arhynchobatidae; genus Rhinoraja; species Rhinoraja longicauda. Next base: position 39,805,740 of record NC_135955.1, read on the forward strand.
TAGTAAGGAAGGCAAATGCAATACCAGCATTTATTTTGAGAGGACTAGAATATAAAAACAGGGATGTAATGCTGAGGCATTGGTCAGACTGGATTTTGAGTATAAGCGAGTTCGGTATCTCGACTGCGCATGCACAGGTCATAGGTCATTTGCGATAAACATTCTCGCCGTTGAGCTGCTGTGTGTATACAGACCTGTGTTTCATCCGTATTTTCCAGTTTTGCTTCTTCGAGGTAAGAAAATACTGCTTTCAAAACTATTAACTAAGTGTATTTATGGATAATTTGTATAAAACTACGATGATTTTGTTGGTTTTATTGCTTTATGCTTTGGTGAGTGAGCGAGATTGTGACGATGAATAACAAGCATATTTTTATTGTTTTTTGTTTTGGAGGGGGGGGAGAATGAAATGAAATATATGATTTCTATAACTACCAATAGACTTCTGAATGAGTTCTGCATGTACATGTGTAAGTAAAGTTGTGTAGTACAAAACGAGTCTCCTGACTAATCATGTCTCTTCTGATTCCCATCACATTGGATAATTTTAATCAGTATTTGACATTCTAATTATCTGTTATAATCTTGTGATTGTATAAATTAGTTCAATATACTTGCACCATTTTCTTTTGCATTGTAACTTGTACCGGTATGTAATGGACATGCTTACAGGACACTATTTGAATTAACATATGATTGACTTTGTTATTTATTTTTGTTTTATATGTTACTGGGCAAAGCCAGGCAAATTTGTGCAATTTTGGGCTGTGGGAGCAGCACGTATCACCTGAATAAGTGAATGCAGAATGTGTGTGACAGCCACAGCTATAAATTTACAACGGGAAACTGTTTTTGCCCACCTCCCTTCAAACTCTAGGAAAAAAAACTGCATCTGCTGGTTAAAATCGAAGGTTTAAAGGATGATTTTTTGATAGCAGATGGTTGGACAAAGGACAGAGATGAAAAGGCAGAAAGTGTGAGACAAAAGGATTAAAGGGTTGTGAATTGTGAAGCAGGAGGAGGGAATGCAGGTGGAGGGGGGGGGGGAGGAAAGAAATAGAAGCGATTCCAGGTGGCACACAAGAGAGGAGAGAACAAGGGGAGGGGTTATATGGGTGAGGAAGGGATAAGCGGAAGGTTATGTGGTTACCTAAAATTGGAGAATTCAGCATTCATATCATTGGGTTGTAAGCTACCCAAGCGGAATATGAAGTGTTGTTCCTCCTGTTTGCATGTGGCCCCACTCTGAGAGTAGAGGAAGCCCAGGACAGAAAGGTTAGTATGGGAAGGGGAAGAGGAGTTAAAATTGTTAGCAACTGGGAGATCCAGCACACCTTGACAAACAAAGTACAGATGTTCGGCGAAACAGCTGCTGAGTCTATGCTTGGTCTCATCAATGTACAGGAGGAGCCCATGAACACCAAATGCTGTAGATTAGGTCAGATTAGGTGCATGTGACCCTCTGTCTCACCTGGAAGAACTGCTTGGGTCCCTGGATGGAATTAGATGGACATTGCAGGAGTATTGTTGAACTATCAATAAATAGCCCACTGCTATAAATAGCCCTCTCTGACTATGAGATTGTGCCCCAACTCATCCCCTGATCCAACATTGGCACTTGAGCCCAACCCCATACTCTTGTAACATCAGAGTACTTGCTCCCTCAGACCCATTTCCACACCCCCAGCTCCAACATGTTTGTTGTCCATCTAAGTCCATCACAACATTCTCTTCCTCAATGTCTTTGCAGCACTTCCCTCCCCAACCCATCCCATTACTGCATCTACCATTCCCCTGACCCATCCCTGGCCTCATTACTGCATTCACTGTTCTGTCATGGCCTATCACACCATTCCACAAGTTCACAAGTTATAAGAGTAAAATTAGGCCAATCGACCCATCATGGGCGGCACGGTAGCGCAGCGGTAGAGTTGCTGCTTTACAGCGAATGCAGCGCCGGAGACACAGGTTCGATCCTGACTACGGGTGCTGCACTGTAAGGAGTTTGTACGTTCTCCCCGTGACCTGCGTGGGTTTTCTCCGAGATCTTCGGTTTCCTCCCACACTCCAAAGACGTACAGGTATGTAGGTTAATTGGCTGGGTAAATGTAAAAATTGTCCCTAATGGGTGTAGGATAGTGTTAATGTACGGGGATCACTGGGCGGCACGGACTTGGAGGGCCGAAAAGGCCTGTTTCCGGCTGTAGATATATGATGATGATATGATAATTCTACTCGGCCATTCAATCATGGCTGATCTCTGTCTCCTAATCCCATTTTCCTGCTTTCGCCCCATAACCCTTGACACCCGTTCTAATCAAGAACTTGTATTTCTCTGCCTTAAAAATATCCACTGACTTGGCCTCCACAGCCCTCTGTGGCAATGAATTCCACAGATTAACTACCCTCCGACTAAAGACATTCCTCCTTACCTCCTTTCTAAAAGAGAGCCCTTTAATTCTGAGGCTATGACCTCTGGTCCTGGACCCTCCCACCAGTGGAAACATCCTTTCCACATCCACTCTATCTATGCCATTCATTATTCTGTAAGTTTCAATGAGGTCCCCCTTCAACCTTCTAAACTCCAGTGAGTAGAGGCCCAGTGCTGTCAAGCGCTCTTCATATGCCAACCCACTCATTCCTGGAATCATTCTTGTAAACCTCCTCTGGATCCTCTCCAGAGCCAGCATATCCTTCCTCAGATATGGGGCCCAGATTTGTTCACAGTACTCCAAATGCAGCCTGACCAGCGCCTTATAGATCCTCAGCAGTACATCTCTGTTTTTGTATTCCAGTTCTTTTGATATAAATGCTAGCATAGAATTTCCCTTCTTTACTACCGATTCAACTTGCAAACTAACATTTTGGGAGTCCTGCACTTTGCTACACTGTATTTCATCTGCTACTTCTCTGCCCACTCTCCTAACCTGTCCAAGTCCTTCTGCAGAGTCCTTGCTTCCTCTACACTGCCTGCCCCTCCACCTATCTTAGCATCATCTGCAAACTTGGTCACAAAGCCTTCAATCCCCTTATCCAAATCATTAATGAACAACGTGAAGAGAAGCAGCCCCAGCACTGAGCCCTGCGGAACTCCACTAGTCACTGGCAGTCAACCTGAAAAAGCGCCTTTTATTGCAACTCTTTGCCTTCTGCCACCTAGCCAACCCACTATCCATGCTAGTATCTGCCCTTTAATATCTTCCCTAGCCGCCTGACACCTTATCGAAGGCCTTCTGAAAATCTAGGTAAACAACATCTACAGCCTCCCCTCTATCTGTCCTGCAATTAACTTCCTCAAAGAACTCCAGCAAATTCGTCAGGCAAGATCTTCCCTTCACAAAACCATGCTGACTTCGGACGATTTTATTGTGAACTTCTAAGTACTGCGTAACCTCATCCTTTATAATTGGATAAAATCTTACCTTCTAAAATCTTACCAACCACCAGAGTCAGGCTAACCGGCCTATAGTTCCTGCTCTTCTGCTTTGTTCCCTTCTTGTACAGCAAGGTGATATTCGCATTTTTCCAATCTTCAGGAACCATTTGTAGCCTTGGGTTACTCTGCAGTTCAAGGGCCAAAGTCTCAATTTGTCCCTCTCCCCAGAATCAACCCCTCTACATCACACTTACCTATTCGGTTTCTTGCATTCTCTTTGGCTCATGGAGATATCTCTATAAGAACACTGAGACATTTCCTTTTGGTCGGCATGTGAGCCAAGCAAACAGTAATGGCTAAATTAAAATGTATTTCTTCCGTGTGGCATTTCAGAGCATTTCAGATTATAAACCTGGTCCTCTGCAAAAGATTGCACACCACTGATCTAGAAATGATCAGATCTTAATCCTATTATTATTGAAATAGGGGGCGATGTGGATTACACCCCTCAATATATAGTGTTTGAAAAATATGTATTTGGGTTTCAGATCTCAGGCCTAATCAATCCATATCCTCTTTCAAGGCTTTCCATGACTTGTTTATGGTTTAAGAGTTGAAGAATCATAGAGAGATACAGCACAGAGACAGGCCCTTTGACCCACTGATCCGTGCCAACCATCTGGTGCCCATTTTTACACTAATCCCATCCTAAACCACTTTATTCTCCCACAAGGGATGTGGAATGAAACCACAGCACCCAGAAGAAACTGATGTAGTCATAGCAAGAATTTGTAAACTCTACGCAGACAGTACTGGAGATCAATATATTGCCAGGTTCCAAACAGTTCTCAGGATTGGACCCTTGTCGCAACTTGAGGAGGACCTGTATATTGAAGCCAGAAGAATGAAGTGACCCTATTTCCATAAGTTTCCAAAAGTGAGAACAAATAGATTTGCCTTCACTAAAGTTGTTGATGGTAATTGGGATGGCTTTAATGGTTATTTATTGGTGTGAATCAAGTTAGATCCATCATTTGACCCCTAATCCTCATCATCACCATCACCAGTCCCATATTAAAATTCTATGATATTTAAAGTGAAAAATAATAGGCATATTAGGCTGCAAGTAATTTCTCTAATGTATATAAAAGTGTGTCTGCTCCTTGTTCAAAATAACTTTCCCTGAGATGAAAGAGATCTGATGAACAATATACATAACTAATTGTCATCATCGTGTAGACCCACCTGCTCCAGTTCTAGTGAATTTTGCATCATCTGGGAATTCAACTGAGGAAAATCTTTCAGGTGCATCAAAAAATTCATCCTCAGAACTGCTGTCTCGAAAGCCAGGGGGAGGGTCCAGAATAGGGATGTTTAGAAACTCACCGGATACATCCCCATCATCAACTGGGGAAGGAATGGGTGGTAACACGGTGGCCATATTGTGGTATGTAAAATTCCAGAATATGTTCTCTTGTATGGCACGTCCATCCACATCTTCGGCACACTGATCCCAGCTTTCTGCAGTGCAATGATTCTTACTTGGACTGAAGTCGGTTGAGTAACAAGTCACCAATTCCTTCATATCAGTTTTGTCACACTCAGAGGTCTGAGTGGAGGTCAGAGATTCAGTTGAGACCTGAGGAAAGCTGGTTTTAGATTGCAATGTACAATGCTTCTTCGTAACTGGCTCACTTTCACTCTTGGCAGTTGCAGAATCTTTATCATCCTCTTCGGACAAGTCATCATACGAATGCAGACCTGATATGCTGCTCGTCGAAGTCTCCATCTGCAATTCTTCCGGTGAGTCAGCAGAACAGCTTCTTTCATAAGTGTCACCTCCCTGACTTGCTTCATCATTCAGGTCTGATCCTATACTGCAACTGGTCTCTTCCAGGACATCCTCCCGCATGTAGTCACTGTCGGTAGCCTCACTTTCTGAGTTCTTGGCATCTTCCTCTTCTCCATTCAGCGACTGTGTGAACCCATTTCTTAGACTGTGGACAGATGTGTCCACCGATGTGTCAATGTCCGATGATGACTCTGAATCGCTCAGTCCTCGGGTCTCATCACCTGCAAGTGACACAGTTACATCTTGTATTAAAGAGAGAAGATACCAGCAAATACTATTGATAATAAAAGTGCAACAATTTTAAAAAACAGCCATTAGTGTCCGAGAGTGTCTGCTCCTGGTGGTTTACAAAAGGAAGGTGGGATCTAGCAGAGCAGCCATTTTGGGAGAGGCTGTGTTTTGCAGTTGCTGTGATCGAGGGTAAGTGCTGAGGCATTGGATCGAGAAGCTTCAGTGAACACACAAGAACACAAGAAAATAGGAGCAGGAGTAGGCCAACCGGCCCCTCGAGCCCGCTCCACCACTCAATATGATCATGGCTGATCCTACCCCAACCCCCTTCCCACTATCGCCCTTCTTCCCACCCAAAAGAACCGTGTGATCTCCTGGGAGAGACGAAAAACCGGATAAAAACCCAGGCCAATTTGGGAAAAAAAATCCATGAAATTCCTCTCCGACCCCAAGCTAGGCGATCGAAACTTGTCCAGGAGATTACTCAGGTCTTACTATACTAACAATAGCTCATGTCCACTTCCCTGCCCGCTCCCCATAACCCCTAATTTCCTTGTCTATTAAAAAACAATCTATTTCCGTTTTAAATTTATTTAACGTTCCTGCTTCCACAGCTCCCTGAGGCAGCGAATTCCACAGACTAACCACCCTCTGAGTGAAGAAGTTTCTCCTCATCTCAAAAAGCTGAGCAGAGGTAAAAGGTAAGATAAGGTAAACACAAAAAGCTGGACAAAACAGCGGGACAGGCAGCATCTCTGGAGAGGAGGAATGGGTGACGTTTCAGGTCAAGACCCTTCTTCAGACCTGAAACGTCACCCATTCCTTCTCTCCAGAGATGCTGCCTGTCTCATTGAGTTACTCCAGCTTTTTGTGTCTCTCTTTGATTTAAACCAGCATCTGCAGTTCTTTTCCTACATGTGACATAAGGTAAAGTTTTTTTCCCCCAATACCTCTATTGTCAGTGCAGTAGGGATGGCAGTTAGGGCAGTGGTGTGGAAAATCAGGTGTCCCCGTGGACTACACCTGTGGGAAGTGCATTCTGCTGCACTTCCTGACTGACCGCATGTTGGAGCTGGACGTACAAAGGGTATGTCATAGATAAAGGCTATAATAAGGTGGCCATGTGGTACATGCAGAAAGAAGACGAATCATCAGGAAAGTGAGTAGGCAGATGGTGTAGGAATCCACTGTGGCTATTCCCTTCAAAAACAGGTATACCCTTTTGGATATCATTAGAGGGGATAACCATTCAGCAGAGAGCAGCAGCAGCAGTGACACTTGGTCTGGCCCTGAGGCACAGCAGGGAAGGGTGAAGTCAATCAGAGCCGTTGTGACAGGACAGTCATTAGGGGGACAGACAGGAGATTCTGTGGTGGCAAAATGGACTGCAGGATGGTGGGTGGCCTCCCTGGTGCCACGGTTCAGGATGTCTCCGAGCAGCTGCAGAACATTCTCAAGGAGGAGGGGGAGCAGTCAGAAATAATTGTGCTCTTGATGTGACCCTGAGGCACAGCAGCAGGGAAGGATGACAGGGAAGTGACATGTGAATTGTGCACATTGGCACAAAAATGACATAGATAAGAAAAGGGATGAGATATTAATGAATCTAGGAACAATGAGTCGGAAGAAGGTTAAAAGGCAGGACCACAGTGGTAGTGATCTGTAGATTACTCCCAGTGCCACATGCTAGTGAGGGTGGGAGTAGGAAGATAGAACAGATCAATGCTTGGCTGAGGAGTTGATGCAGGGGGTAGAGATTCAGATTTTGGGACTTTTGGAGTCTCTTCTGGGGTAGAGGTGACCTGTACAAGAGGGATGGGTTTGCACCTGAACTGAAGGGGGGTCCAATATCCAGGCAGACTAGGTTTGTAAGTGCTACTGGGGAGGATTTAAATTAGATTGTCCAGGTGGGGGGAGGAATACAGTGGAGTAGTGATGTAGATGTGGGGTTGGAAGTTGGTACAGAAGTCAATAAAAGCAAGTTCAGTAGATTGGATAGGCAGACACACAGCAGGGAGTGAATAAGAACTGTTGAATTAAATTGCATTTTTGTCAATGTGAGAGGCATGATGGGCAAGACGGATGAACCCACGGTGTGGATGGGTACCTGCGACTGGGACGTTAGAGACGTTACGGAAACCTAACCAAGGGAGAGACAGGAGGTCATCAATATTTCATGGTGCAGTTGTTACAGGCGAGATAGAGGTGGGGGAGAAAGAGGAGGGGGAGTTGCTTTCCTGATTAAGGAGAATATCACAGCAGTTGTCCAAGATGACATTATTAGCCTTCTTCACCACCCTTTCCACCTGTGACCCCTCAGGTAACTATGCCGTAAAGCAGAGGGATCCAGGAGTACAATTTCATAGTTCCCTTAAAGTGGCATCACAGGTGGATAGGATAGTGAAAAAGGCTTTTGGCACCTTGCCCATCAGCAGTCAGGAAATTGAGTACAGAAGTTGGGATGTTGTATTACAATTGTATAAGACATTGGTGAGGCTGCACTTGAAGAATTGTGTTCACTCTGCATTAAGATGGCATTCATCTGGAAATAATTTAGAGAAGATTTATGAGGACATGGGCCTAAGGTTTAGGGAGAGGTTGGGCAAGGTGGACTTTATCCCTTGGAGTGTTAGAGGGTGAAAGGTGATCTTATAGAGGTGTATAAGGTCATGAGGGGAATACATAGGGTCATTTCAATAAAGTTTTTTTCCCAAAGTAGGGGAATCAAGATCTAGAGGTATAGGTTTAAGTTTGGAGGGCAAGGATTTAATAAGAACCTGAGGGACAACCTTCTCCAGACAAAGGCTGGTGGATATATGCTAGAGAAAGTAATTGAGGCAGGTACAATAACATTTAAAATACATTTGAACAGGTGCATGGATATGAAAGGTTTAGATGCAAATGGTCCAAATGTTGATAAATGGGATAGGTTTAGATGGGGCATCTTGGTTAGCATGGACAAGATGGGCCAATGTCTTGTTTCAGTGCTGTGTGACTCCAATTACAATAATGTTTGCACCTTTTTTAATTTTATATTATTGGTTGAAAATGAATAATGATTATTTCAGGAACAGAAGTCATGGTTTTGTAGGATTTAGTCTGAAGAATCACTCAAGGCTCGGGTATAGCTGAGAACATGTCAATGATTTTGTTAGATCGCTTCGTGCACCACATCAACTACTTCACGCCACTCTGATTCATTTTTTTGTCCCAGGCAAATATATCACGAGCTAGTAAAAGAAACTAAACACATTTTTAATAAAATATTAAAATATTAAAATTCCACACAAAGTGGAAGGTAATTCAATTATTGGCAAATATTTGAAAGGTTTCTGCAAGATTCAATCTTCAAGCTCTGAAGCTGCAGCAATATTTCCTAAGTGTGCATCACAAAACCCATGTTACATTCTGGAGCACTGAGAATGTTTTATCAGCAATTGACATTCACATCATTGGCACTGAATTCAGGCTGAACAAGCCCATTAGAAAATGCTCGTTAGGTCAGAGTGACTCATGTTACTCAATTTTACTTCAGCTTGCAACATATTCATTATAGCATGAGTTTACTTTCCATTGAAATTCACTGTAAAGAGGTAATTGCTGAGCCTAATACCAAGGGAGTATAGAGTCACATATATGGAATTAGCTGCCAGAGGAAATGGAAGAAGCAGATACAATTATAATGTTTAAAAGACATTTAGACAGGCTTGTGGATGGGAATTGGTCAGAGGTATAGCAAACGAATGGGACTGGCTCAGGAAGGCACCTTGTTTGGTATAGACATGTTGAGCCAGGAGGCATGTTTCCATAGTGCATAATTCTATGACACACACCCTGCAGATCTAATCTCCAATACACTGACTATAATGCACTCTTATACACTGATTGCAATATCTACAGGACTTAATACTGGAACACTCGAAGAAAACCCATCCTAATGTAACCTCATGATTTAAAAATAGAGGAAGAGAAATAAAATAAGACCATAGACTGGTAATCCTAATATCACCCATGAAGAAAATCTTGGAATCTTGTCAGTAGCTTGGAAAGCATTAATATGATTGGACAAAGTCAGAATGCACTATGAAAGGGTAAACCTGCTTAACAAATCTGCTGGAGTTTTTTGAGTATGTGCAGTAGAATGAATAAAAGGGAGATCCAGTGGACAGAGAAGGGACTCTTTTAAGGCTTTCGATAAGGTCTCATTATTTGAAGTTAGAAAAGGTGAGTTTGCAGGATTGATGTAATATATAATCGTGAACTGAGAATTCGTTGGTAAACACTTTCCTCATATATAAAATAAAATAAATAAAATGGGTGGCACGGTAAAATTGCTTCCCTAAAGCGCAAGAGACCTGGGTTCGAATCTGACCATGGGTGCTGTCTGTATGGAGTTTACACGTTCTCTCCATGACCACATGGGATTCGTTCGGGTGTTCTGTTTTTCTCCCACACTCCAAAGACGTGCAGGTTTGTAGGTTAATTGGCTTCTGTAAATTGCACCTAGTGTGTAGGATAGAACTGGTGAATGGATGGTCGGCATTGACTTATTGGGCTGAAGGGCCTGTTTCCATGCTTTATCCTTAAACTAAACTAAACAGGAAATATGAGAATAGGAATACATGAGTATTTTTCTGGGTGGCAGTCAATGACTAATAGAATGCCGCAGGGATAAATGCTTAGGTCCCATAAATTCAATACATATCAATGATTTGGATGATGGAACAAAATGTAACATTTCCAAGTTTTACAGACGACATTGAGCTGGGAATAATGTAGGCTGTGACGAGGATGTTAAAAGGCTCCTGTGTTTTGGACAAGTTAGGTGAGTAAACAATTGGATGATAAGATACAGTTTAATGTGGACAGACATTATCAAGAAGACATATTATTATCTGAATGGTGATAAATTGATAAAACGGAAGATGCAAAAGAAGATGTCACTAAAAGCAAGCATGAAGCGGATCAAGCAGTAGAAAGGCACTTGGCATGTGGCTTTCATTGCAAGAGAATTTGAATACAAGAGCTTTATGTGCTAGTTTGAACTCCTTATTTGAGGAAGGATGTTTTTGCCATGGAGGGAGTGTAATGAAAATGTACTAAATGTAATCCTGGGATGGCAAGACAGACAAATGAGGAGAGGTTAGGTTGGTTAGGTCTATATTCATTGAAGTAAAGAAGAATGAAAGGGAACTTGGACTAACAGGACAAAGCAATACAGGACAAAGCACTACAGATACAAGGAGAATGTTCATAATGGTTGGAGCATCCAGAACCAGGGCTCACGCCCTAAGGATATGGGTAGATAATTTGGGACTTATGTGAATAGAAATTTCCTCATCGAAAGAGAGATGAACCCATGGAATTTTGTGCCACAGCTGGCAGTGGAGGCTAAATCATTCAATATGTTCAATGAATGATAGATGTATTTCTTAATGCTCAAGGAATCAAAATACATGGAGAGACAGCAGGAAGAGAATACTGAAGTGGATGATAAGCCATAATCATCAGTGGAGTAGGTCCTCCTGTTTTCTATGTTTCTAAGCTCTGTATGGAAGTGGATAGGGAAATCTTATCTAATATTTTCAATAAGGCTCAAAGTGGGGTTGCAACCAAGCTGAGCCTCTGATACACAAAGTGATGACTTCCAGTAAAACCAATTAGTGGACACAATGTTTTCAATTTTGAATGGTTCCACCAAACCCAATCCTAGATTACCTAGTTAATGATCTTCTAGCAGTGCTACTTCAATGTAAAGCAAGAATCATGATTAAAAACTGCCTTTCCAGCTGCCTGCAGACCCAAACCTCTGCCCTGGAAGACATCAGCTAACTGAGCATTGATCCAGCCGGGAACCTCAGGTCTTGTGGACAAGATGGCTCTTGTCCCAAAGAAAGATGCCTTCACCAAGGCATCATCAGAACTAAAAACTCTAAATGTAGTTTTCTTTTTACTTTCTTTCCCTGCTTTGAAACATTAGATATGGTGAGCTGTATCACATCACTACTGAAGGAATGAGAGACTTTGTATTTAACGTTTCACAGCCATATCATCATTCTGATCTGCCTTGTGGACAAGAGTCCCAAAGAAAGGTGCCTTCACCAAGGCACCATCGGAACTAAGAACTCTAAATGCAATTTTCTTTTAACTTTTTTTCCCTGCTTCGGAAAAAAACCATAGATATCATAGATATTGACCAAGAGATTTCCACAAGACTTAATGAAATATGTGGCCAGCGAATCTGCTTTGTAAATATTTGTAAATCGCCAGGAAAATATTTCTGCTCATCTTTAAATAGTCTACGGAATCTATTCAAAAGCATATTAAGCATAATAGAGCAGAATGTTTTGTTTGAGAAAGCTCCCCAGAATGCAGCTCTCTATTAGTACCCCCCTGGCCTTTGCAAGGCCAGCAGCATAATCAAGGACGAGTCACACCTTGGTCATTCCCTCTTCTCCCCTCTCCCATGAGGCAAAAGGTATCGGAGTGTGAAAACGTCACCTCCAAATTCAGGGACAGTTTCTTCCCAGCTGTTATCAGGCAACTGAATCATGCTACCACAACTAGAGAGCAGTCCTGAACCTTTATCTACCACATTGGTGACCCTCGGACTATCTTTGATCGGACTTTACTGGCTTTAGCTTGCACTAAATATCATTCCCTTATCACATATCTCTACACTGTAAATGGCTCAATTGTAATCATATATTGTTTTTCTGCTGACTCGATGGCATATAACAAAAGCTTTTCACTTGTACCTCGGCACACGTGACAATAAACTAAACTGAACTGAACTACAGGCCTGTATGTACAGTATATGCTCAGTTTAGGCATTAATGCATATTTTTCTGATTAGGGCATGGAGCTACCATTCAGAAAACCTTACATTAATCAAGGCAGTTCAAGGATAGGATCAGCCTCTCCATCCACTGTGAGAATCCTCAGATTTACAATGCTAGCAAATACGGCATCAAATAATTCCATCTAGGGCCAGTAACAATATTTAGGAAAATGAATGGCCAGAAAACAACAGGAATTCCTATTTAAAAATAAGCAATAACCAAATGATTACCTTCCTCAGTGGTAAGCAGCTGACTTTGATAATTGCCAGGCCAGGTGAATATGGAGTCTCCAGAGTTCACGTATAGCCGATGATAGCCAGCGATGAAACACACAAGGTCTTTAGCATGGTGAGATTCCAGTAACAATGTCAGGGACTGTGAACACAAGTATACAGTCAGTATATTAGCACAGTCCAAACCTTTCACTGGCTAACTCATTCTAAGTAGGATTTAAATAATAATTATATTAATGATTCACTAACTTATCTCATTAGTTAGATCTGTCTTCTCACTTGCAGCCCAATATTCTTATATCACATAGGACATCTAGTACAGTGTCTGAATAATGTGACAATGCTATGGTGTCCTAGAGACAAATCTAACTAGGAGAATGAAGAGAGGGATAAAAAAAGACAGGATCAAAAGAGTAAATAAAAAAGGAGATAGAAATCTTATTTGGGCGGCACACTGACACAATTTGTAGAGCTGTGGCCTCACTAGTCCGGCAAACTGAGTTCAATCCTGACCCCCAGTGTTGTCTGTGTGGCGTTTGTAAGTTCTACCTATTATCACCTGGAATTCCCTTGGTTGCCCCAGTCTCCTGCCTCAGCCCAAAGAGTGCAAGTTAGTAAATTAATTGAACACTGTAATTTTCTCTTAGTGTCTGCAAGTGAATGTAGGAATCTGGTACAGTTGATGTGAATGTGAAGGGAATAAAATGGGATTTGAAGGGGAGTGGTGTAAATAAATGCTCAATGATCAGTGCGGACTCAATGAGCTAAATGGTCTGTTTCCATGCTGTATGAATCCATGATTCTGAATCATATGTAAAAAATCAATTTATGACAATTTATATTTTTATTGGAATATTTATTTCCAACTCTGATATCTCACAAATCATATAGCTACCTTTATCGACCCTTAGTATCTGCTGTCTTAAAAGCCTTGGCCAGTGTGCCCGAGTTGTCCAAATATCTCAAGATTAAAGATGAAAACATAAGAGGAGTTTCTGGCTCATCATCCGGCCAGTGAGAAATCTAACTGGAGATATTGAGAGAAATCATACAACATTTTCCCATGATACCTCCATGACCATTTTTCTTTCTCTAGGCTTAGTCATGGAGAACATAGTGTAAAACAGATAGAACAGGATCATAGAAATAGGACTGGGAGTAAACCAAGCATCCCTGCAAGCCTGTTCTATCATTTAACAAGATCATGGCGGAACCTTAAAAAACCCTTATTTTAATTTGGGGATTATGTTTGGCACAGACATTGGATGCCTCCTTGAAGTTCCTCACCACTGTCATCAGCAAATCTAGAAATGTTTCCTTACATTCCTTTGACCAAACCATCAATACAAATTATGAATAACTGGAGCCCACAGTATCCCATTAATCGTGGCCTGCCAACCTGAGGAGGATCTGTTTCTCTCTATTCTTTATTTTCTAGCAGTTAACGAATTCAAATACATGTTAATGTCATACCCTTAATTGCATGTGTTCAAACATTGTTTATCAACCTCCTGTCTGGAACCTCACTGAAAGACTTCTGAAAAACTAAATTCATCACACCCACAGCTTTCCTCTCATCTTCTTTATGAAATAATCTGCAAAGATCTCAATGGATCAACCAAACATGATTTCCCTTTCATTAATTCATGTTAACTGTTCAATCATGTCATTATTTTCTGTTTTTTTCATATCACATCCTTTATTGAGATGACAGCATTTTTGCAACTATGATGTCAAGTTAACAGGATGGTCGCTTCCTGTTTTCCCCTTTATTCTTAACCAGAGCAGTAACGTTTAATAAATAATTATATTGGGACTTATGTAACTGGAATAAAGATCAGCAGAGAAAATAAAAGCAGCCAAAAAGTACAAATAGTTGAAAGAGATGAGGTGAATGTAAAAATGCACATGAGTGGAAAAATAGGGACAGTAGTCTCTTTGAAACTCACTCCTAAATGGCTCTGTGATGATTCAAGAAGGCAGCTTATCACCATCCTCTCAAGGGCAGTTAGAGATGCTTACATGCCTTTAATGAATGAAGATAAGTTTAAATTAAGGCAGGTCTGAAAGGAATATGATAAAATCTGGTACTACACAAGACTAGCAGCTGATACCCAGCATCATACTCTGCTTTGGGCAGATAAACAAGTAGAAGTGGATATGGGTCCTTACACGATGGATAACATGTCAGCAAAAGGCAAATGCCATAGCAGGGTCAATTGAGCTCTTCAGTCTTGATTTGCCATGGGCAATCTGTCCCATTTCTTTAAATTACTCTGTCACTGCGATTTGGAACTGGCTGACTCTGGGAGTTAGCAGAAGTAGGAAAATTGAAATTTCTCACTCCCTCACCCATTGCAACATTAACATTTGTGAGCTATTGAATCCAGATGAATAATCTATTTTCCCCACAGCAGGGGCATGTTAACCTCAGGAAAGCTGCCAGAGCATTCTGCTGCATTCTGATTGCTAAAGAAAGATAAGGAAGTACTGTGCTTTTTATTCAACAAATTGTTAGATTGTTAGATCAGTCTCTTGCACTCGTCAATCTATCCTGCTGTTATTTCCTGTTTTTTGTTTGTTTATAAGCCATCTAATTCTCCCATGATATTTTCGGCCACTGTTTTCTTATGGGTTGTGTAGTTTAAACTGTGGAGAAGTCTCAATGTTTTCATGAGAAATTCTGTTGATTGAATTCTAATTCAACTTATCAGAATTTCACATCTGTTTGTAAAAAGCTGGGTTGAAAATACACAGGAAAGTTTGATAAAGGTTATTGCAGTTTGTCAGTGAAATATTCAGTCTTACTGTAAGTATCTTACAGGGAAGTGCCGTCCCTACTACCTGCCCTGGGAATTCACTTTGCCTATTCTGACAGCAGTCTACACTCCAGCCCCGACCAATGCTAAGATTGCACTTGAGGAACTACACGTTGTCACAAATAGCCTTGAAACAAAGTACCCCGAGGCCTTGCTCTTCATAGCTGGAGACTTCAATCAGGCTAACTTCACGAGTTGCTGCCGAAATACTATCTACCCGTCGCCTGCTCAAACACCCTCGACCACTACTACACAACCAACAAAAAATCATATTGCTTCATTCCCCGGCTGCACTTTGGTAAATCTGATCATTTGGCTGTGTTTCTACTTTCTGCTTCCAAGCAGAAATTGAAGTGGGAGGATCCAGTACAGAACGTTGTGTTATGCTGATCATTAACGACCAATCTTCTGTTCAAAGCAGATATAGAATGCATATAGGTTCAAGGATTTTGCGGATAACCTAGATGAATGGGCCACAGCAAATGCTTAGAGGATTGTGTACCAAAGAAGACGATATGTGTGCTCCTCAACCAGGAAGCATGGATGAACTGCAAGGTCCACTCCCAGGTGAAGTAAAAATGATCCAAATACTACAAAAAAACAATTTTTCGAGCTTCACAGAACTATCAAGGATGCCAAGAGGGAATTCCAGACCGTTGGAGTCTCGAGGCAATGACACAATACCCCTAGATTGTTTGCATGTTATTATGGGCCACATAGCAAAGGTGGCAGTATAATTGGCAACAATGAATCCCTCACTGATGAGTTCAATGTACTGTATGTCCACTTTGAACTGAAGGTTGGTGGAGGAACGTCACCCGGCCCACCAGTCTTGTGTGCGCCTACACCAACAGTTATTGTGGCAGACATAAGATCGGCCTTCCTGAGAGTGAATCTGTGGAAAGCAAATGGTCTGGATAGAGTTTCTGAGGGTCCTCAGGACCTGTGCAGGTCAGCTGGCAGAGGTATTCACAGACATCTTTAATCTCTCACTATTCTTTTCTGAAGTCCCCAACTGCTTCAAGAAGACCACTATCATCCCAGTGCCAAAGAAAAGTAAGGGAGCGTGGCTTACCAACGACAGACCAGTGGCCCTAACAGCCACCATCATGCAGTATTTCAAAAGACTGGTGATGGCGAACATTACCTGCAGCCTCCCAGCCAGCCTTGATCCATTACAACTAAGCAGGATGACAGTGGAACTAATAGGGTGACTAGGGTGGGGGAGGAACGGAGAGAGAGGGAAGGCAAAGGTCGCTTGAAATGAGAGAAATCAATATTATCCTGCTTAGTTTCACTGTTCGTATCCACTCGTTGTCACCTTTTCCACAGCCAGCAATGGACCATTGTGGGTTCCACCTTTCCTTGATCATCGGTGCTGACTTTGAGTTGTACCTTTTCATACCTCTAGTTTCCCACTCCCCTGACTCTCAGTCTGAAGAAGGGTCTCGACCCAAAACGACACCTATTCCTTTTCTTCAGAGATGCTGCCTAACCTGCTGAGTTACTCCAGCATTTTTGTGTCTATCTTCAGTGTAAATCAGGATCTGCAGTTTCTTCTTACACACTTGATCTACTGCAGTTTGCTTAGCATTGCAACAGGTTCATGGCAAATGCCCTAAACTCATCTCTGGACACCAAGATAACAAGAACTCCTATATTAGACTCTGCCTTCAAACTGTAATCCAATCCAAACCCCTCTCCAAACTCCTGGATTTTGGAATCAGCTCTCCCCTCTCTCACTGGATCTTCAACTTTCTGACTTGTAGACCCCTGTTATGCTCTCTGTACACTCACTCGTGACCGTACAGCCAAACTCCATCTACAATTTTGCAGATAACATCACTGTGGTGAGCCGGATCATGAACAATGATGAGACTTTGTACAAGAAGGAAGTAAAGAACTAAGTCACATGATGTCAGGACAACAACCTCTCCTTCAATGTCAGCAAAACAAAGGAGCCAGTTATCAACTTCAGGAAGCGTGATGAACATGCCCCAATCAGCATCGACGGTGCTGCAGTGGATGAAAGCATCAGGTTCCTTGGTGTTCACACTACAAATGATCTGTCGTGGATGAACCACATTGATACGACAGCCAAGAAGGTACCATTTGGCTCTACTTCCATAGGAGACTGAGGAAATCTGGTATGTCACCAATGACACATACAAATGTCTGCAGATGCATCATAGATAGCAAACTGCCAGGTTGCATCACAGTTTGGTTTAGGAATAGCTCCGCCCAAGACCGCAAGAAATTGCAGAGAGTTGTAGATGTAGCCCAGTCCATCACACTGACCAGACTCCTCACCATTGACTCCATCTACACTTCATGATGCCACAGAAAAGCAGCCAATATAACCAAAGACTTGTCCCATCCCAATCACTCTATCCTCTCCCTGCTCCCATCCAGAAGAGAGTGCAGAAGCATGAAAGTACCCATCGCCGGATTCAGGAACAGATCTTTCCCTTCTGTTATCAGGCTTTTGAATGGTCCTTCTACAAGCTAGGGTACTGTCCAATTGACCTCTGTTCCTTTGCGGATATTGGACTTTGTCTATAGAACTGACGCATTACAATGCTGAGAACTATATTCTGCACTCTGTATCTTCCCCTTCGCTCTACCTATTGCACTTTAGTTTGACGGTTATATTTATAGTATTATCTGATCTGATTGGATAGCATGTAAAACAAAACTTTTCATTGTACCTCGGTATATGTGACAATAATAAACCTAAAGCTAAATCTATGTGCCATACCTGCATGAACATTTTGCTTCATAGTCAGAAATTCCTGCAGTTTGCAGACTCTCACTGTGCACAAATTTACTGCAGCAATTTTGGAGATTATAATAGCAACTACAGTAAACCCTCGTTTTTACGGACCTCTTTATAATGGATTTTGGTTATAGCAGACCTTCACTGCCAGGCCAGACTGGGACGCTAACCCTGGCCCACATTGCCTCCCTGACCTCTGCCAGGGCAGGCTGCCGATGTCACCCCTGGCTACACCGCCACCACCGGCCCACACACCTTCCTCGGCCACTTCCAGGCTGTGCATGCCGCCACCAGCACCATTGCTGACCCTTGCCTGTGCTCTGGCAGCCCGCGGGCCACAGCCAATGCCTCTGCCGATCCTCATCTCTCCCCTAGCCGTCAGCAGGCCAGGGCCGTCAACTCACCTGGATTCCAGACCAGTTTCAGACCAAGAGTCCGAGGAAGAGTCTCGATCCACAACTTCACCTATCCATGTTTTCCAGAGATGCTGCCTCACCTGCTGAGTTACTCCAGCACTTTGTGACCTTTTGTGTTTTAACTGGAATCTGCAGTTGTTTGTTTCTACAACTTATACAATGAGAATCCCTTACTCTGTTATAGCGGACAAACAGCAAATAACAGACACCATTTCCTCCCCCTATTGTCCATTATAAGGAGGGTTTACTGTATGCTTCAAAAATGCACTTATTGTGAGATGACATGGGATGGTGTGAAATACGTTATTAATATTCTTTTATCAGACAGATTTCATATTTCCCCCAATAATGCAAAAATCAAAATATACTCTGAAATATGAATTTTACAGTTAATTGGCAGGAAAAGCTGCAAGTTTTCAAAGAAAGACTCAGGACAAATTCTATTGTACTGCGCTTTTTTAAATGCAGATAAATGGGATAGATTGAAAGCCTAAATGGGATTAGCACTTCAATGCACACAATGTGAAATTATTTCAGTCCCATGGCAAGTAATATATTTGTGCACAAAGACTGCTGGTACACAGCAATGCTTCCAATCAATGGCCACCACACTTTTAATGCACTGCTGCAACATTAGCGCACGTGTCAGAAACCTCAGCAGCCTTGGCAGGAAAAGAAGGCTTAACAGTAGAGAGGAGCACCTCAAGTGCTGTGCTGATCTGAACATCAGAAAACCATAAACTCCTCATTAAAGTGGTAAATGACAGTGGAGCAGACTTAATGGGCCAGGTGATGCCACAATGTCACAGTAAAAGTGCCTTTACCCCAATCTCCAAACTTTCTTTCCAATCAAAATCTGATGCAAAGCACTCTTCTGCTTAAAGAGGAATTTCTCATTGTGGCGTGCCACTTGAACAGCTCTTTTCATGGTGGGAAATTATACAGCCTCGAAAGTTACTTATCAACCCGATTCTCTCTCATCCCCTCACCTACTTCATCTGCCCATCACTTGCGCATTTCTTCCACTGGACCCACTTCCCACCTCACCAATGCTCACCCTTTCCCACCCTTCTCTTCCCTCTGCTGTTCCCATCTGCTATTTGGTTCCACTCTTCACCTATCTTCTCTATCCGATTCCAGAATCTGCAGCCATTTGCTCTCCACATTATCTCAGCCAGCTCTCCTTTCTTTTGCTCATATTGGCCCCGAGCCCATATAAAGAGCTACTGGGCCCTCACAGACCCATATTCGTCAACTATTCAACATTCACAAGAAAATCATAAATAGTAGAGCAGGGGGGGGGGGGGGGGGGGGGGTCTAATTTCTCAGATGTGTACACTTTGGGCAGAGTGTTTCCAGTCATAATGGGAAGAAGCAGGATTTGCTTCAGTGGAATAGAGGGGCACGTGAATAGGTGCCAGGTTTTAGGTCGCTGTGAGATAGAATGAGAAACAAACAAAATGAAAGTGATTGACTGGAAGGAAGGGAGCTAATAATCTGAATTTGACCCAAGTGGATTTGAATCAAAGAATGACAAGTAGAGGTTTTCAAAGAGGAAATGGATAAATGTGGACAAAATATATTCTCATGAGGAAAGGA
The DNA here is from genome assembly GCF_053455715.1 of Rhinoraja longicauda. Classification (NCBI taxonomy): domain Eukaryota; kingdom Metazoa; phylum Chordata; class Chondrichthyes; order Rajiformes; family Arhynchobatidae; genus Rhinoraja; species Rhinoraja longicauda. The sequence goes on from NC_135955.1 coordinate 39,825,884, forward strand.
AGGTGATTTACCAGGAGAACTGAAGATACAGTACTGAACACACAGATTAATAACATCTCTTCTTTGGACTCTATGAGGTATGAATTGGCTGCAATACAATGGCCAATGTGCAGATGTAACTGCAAGGATAAGGATGCTTTCAGATGGTTCAAGTGCGACTTTTGAACACTTGGGAGATCTGAGGACACAAGGGAATGTTGTACAAAATATAGTGGGACATAAGCACAAGTACACTGTATGACATTTGACATCCACATCAGGCAAGGAGGTAGCATACTTATATTCTTTACCTTCATATTATGCAGGTAGATGTTCACCATGCTGACTTTGTCACATTCAAAGGTCAACTCCAGCTTTCTGATGTTGTTGAAGTTTGTTAACTGGTTCATAATCTTAAGCTTGCTGTTAATTACGTGGCTGATACCATATTTGGCTCCCACCAACAATGTAACAAATGATTCTCTATCCTGTAACTGAAGAAACCATATCGATTAGAAATAAAAGATATTAAAAATAATTTAAAGAATCTCTTGATCCTTATGTTGGACCTACCATCAGGGTTGCATTAAAGGTCTTCCCTCCATATGTTCGAAGGTCACACAGTATGTTTAGATAGTTCAGCTGGGCCTGAGCTGCTGATATCAGTTGCTTCAAGCAGAATGGGAAATACATTTTAATAAATTTTAATACATCTGTATTAACAGATAAAATTTAATGAGAACATGTGGGAGCATTCATCAAAACATTTTTTATTTAAAAAAAAATCAAAATAGGCTTTATTCGAGAAATAAATCTATACAATACATGATCCTTACAAAACTCCATCTGATATTCTTGGAGGCTAAACAAACATACAATACAGTTTCGCCAAATCACAATTTTACCCCCCACCTTTGCCACTCATGTGGCCCACTGGCGTGGAATCCCTTTCCTTATTTTGAGGGGCATCTCCACCACACCCTGCCCCCCATGTCCAGCAGCGGAAGGACTCTAGACTGTGGCCCTCCCCACAGAGCCTTGGTGTTGGCTACACCAAGCTTCAGTGCGTCCCTCAGCACGTACTCCTGCAGTCTGCAGCGGGCCAGTTGGCAACATTCCCCGACGGACATCTCGCTCTGCTGGGAGGTCAACAAAGCTCGGGCAGACCAAAGAGTGCCTTTCACCGAGATGATGATCTTCCAGCAGTACTCGATGCGTCCCTGGGAACAGTCCGTAAATCACGGAGTCCTCTGTGACGGAGCTGTTCGGAATAAATCATGACAGGGAAACCTCTCCAGACTCGCTTTGAAAATCCACACTCTCAAATGAGGTGGGCAACCGTCTCCTCTCCATAGCAGCCATCCCAAGGGTGGCGTGCGCTGATAGTGAGGTTCCGACAGTGCAGGAAGGATCTGACTGGGAGGGCTCCCCTCACCGCCAGCCAAGCCAGGTCTTGTTCCCAAATGTTCCCAATGTTGGGGGAGTCCAGAACCAGGGGCCACAGTCTTAGAATAAAGGGGAGGCCATTTAAAACTGAGGTGAGAAGGTACTTTTTCACCCAGAGAGTTGTGAATTTGTGGAATTCTCTGCCACAGAGGGCAGTGGAAGCCAAATCACTGGATGGATTTAAGAGTTAGATAGAGCTCTAGGGGCAAGTGGAATCAAGGGATATGGGGGGAAGGCAGGCATGGGTTATTGATTGTGGACGATCAGCCATGATCACAATGAATGGCGGTGCTGGCTCGAAGGGCCGAATGGCCTCCTCCTGCACCAAAATAAGGAAAGAAGAGGGTATGTGAAATGTAAAGGAGAGGAAAGAAGGGAGATAAAAGGAAAACATGGGATTCAGGGATGGGAGGTGAGCCTACAAAGGAGGGGAATGGGACAGAGAAATGTGTGAGCACTGGGGAGGAATGGGGGCAGGGAAAGGGGATAACAGGTGTATTACGTGAAATTGGAGAATTCATTGTTAATACCACTGGGTTGTAAGCTACCAAAGTGGAATATGAGGTGCAGTTCTTGCAGTTTGTATGTGACTTCATTTAGGCAACGGAAGAGGCCAAAGACAGAAAGGTCAATTTGGGAAAGGAATCGGAGGTTGACATGGTTGGAAGCTGTGAAATCCATCAGGCTTTGGTGGACAGAGCACAGGTGTTCAGCAAAATGGTCGCCTAATCTACCTTGATCTCATCGATGTAAAGGAGGCCAGATCAGGAGCACCAGGTTAGAAGAGGTGCTCACCTGGAAGGACTGTTATGGTCCCTGGATGGATGTGATGGAGGAAGTATAAGGACAGGTGTTACATCTCTTGGGGGTGCAGGGAAAAGTACCTGGGGAGGGGATGGGTTGGGTGGGAAAGGGTGATCGAACCAAGGAGTTGGGGAGAGAATGGTCTTTGCAGAAAGATTGTCCCTAGTGTGTGTAGGATAGTGTTAATGTGAGGGGATCGCTGGGTGGTGTGGACCCGGTGGGCCGAAGGGCCTGTTTCCGCGCTGTATCTCTAAATCTAAATCTAAATCTATTGGAGTCTGATCCTTCACATTGCTGAAATGACTGCTGAACAGAGGAGCTTTGAACAAGGATATTTACTCCAACTCTAGCAGCAAGCAGCTTACACTACACATGCCAGATATAATATCCATGCTCGTGGTAGCATCACTGATCTCTGATCATGATTTATATACACAAATAAATACATTGCCACCCCACATCTCATAGAGAATAAACACCTCAGAGTACTCATTATTTCTCCAGTAATACACTGGAATGTCAGGCTGGATTCATGGGCTCAGGTCTCTAAGTGAGATCTCAGCCTTCTGACCCAGATTTTTACCTCGGAAGATTTAGTTACAAGGAATTACCTTTTGTCCTGGTGGAATCAAGCTATGATTGTTCTTCAGGTGATAATTAATTGCTTTTCTAACATCTTTTTCCTTCATGTTATGAAGCAGAGATGGTGAGACAAAGTTCTCAATTCCCCAATCCCTCCTGTAAAAAGTAATAATATTACTTCAGAATAATGCTGTAGAAAGAGCACTGTAAACATGATGTTGTAAATGCATCAGTGGTAGTTTCCTCAATAGCACAATGTGGCAGATCTGGGCAGAGAAGCTTGTTCACCACAACCATTTGGAAACCTGAGAGTGCCCTACACTGCAACAGTTGACAATTGGAAATGTTGGTATAAAAGTTGATCAAACATATTGACAACAGATTTTTTGTGGCCCATTACTATAAAGAATGCTCCTTCTGAAACTTATCTCCAGGTTATTGAGAACAAGTTAAACTGTTACAAATGGTTGATTCTGTGAACCAGCTATCCCAACCAGTGATGTGATAGAACTCTGGTGAATCAGGGTTACAGTTCCACTTCAGACCTGGGCTCCCTCCCGATGCAGCCCACTTGCTTAAAAACCACATCACAGAATCAAGGAAATGGATCCTTATCATAAACAGTTCACCTATGTGTTGATGAAATCGCCAATGAGTCATCCTCTACTGATTGAGACAAATACAGGTAAAATCATAGTCCACACAGACAGCATCACAGTCAGGATCGAACCCAGGTCTCTGGCACTGTGAGGCAGCATCTTTATCAGCTGTGCGATTGTGACACTCTTTGATAATTTGGTCCTAAGACTTACTTCAACTGACATTTGGAAATGTTAGTTGAGCTTATAGGACTTGGTATTACAATCCCTACTGTAATCGGCACCTTCTTAATCTCTTGAGTGCTGGTAGGGGTAAAGACTTTATTGGGGTCATCAGGTGGGCACCCTCCTTCCTTGGTGTTTTGTTGATAGGCCCACGACACCTCCAGAGGGCTCAACAGTGATACCTGGCGTCCCAGGTGCGCTCCCCACCGTTTTTACCCCTGTTGCTGGTCATTTTGCAGCTCAGTTGGAGTCTTTCCTCTTCAGCCACAGCCAGTTGCTGCTTCGCTCGGCAGCCTCTGACAGCGACCTGACGGCTTGCCGGAAGGCCTGTCCTCAGACTCCCATTCCCTTCAGGAGCCTGGTTGTTGACATGGCTACAAACCCTCTACAACCAACCTCTACAGGGAGCACCTGGGCACGCCAGCCGCGTTGTTTTGTCTCGGCTGCTAAGTCTGAATACTTCAGGCATTTTCGTTCATGCGCTTCACCAACTGCAGCCTCCCAAGGCACAGTTAACTCCACAATGTACAGGGACTTCTGTGAGGTTGACCACAAGATCAGGTCCGGCCTGAGATTAGTTGTGATGATCTCTGGTGGAAATATGAGCTTCTGATCTAGATTAGCCTGCATTTTCCAGTCCCGGGCAGTGTCCAGGAGGGTCGGTTCTTTTCTTGCAAATGGCTTCTCTGGAAGTTGTCCTGCTCTTACAAAATGGGTGGTTTTCAAGAAACCAGGCGTTGGGGGAGGGAGGGCATTGGTGGTAGTTCTCCTACCTTCCAAGGTAATCGCCAGTTGTCACAGGACCTGATTGTGCCTCCATGTGTAGCGGCCTTGTGAAAGACTGGTTTTGCAACCAGTGAGGATGTGTCTTAATGTTGCTGAGGTTTGGCAGAGAGAACATGATGGATCTTCTCCAAGCCACTGGTTCAGATTCTTGGGTGTGGGAAGAACATCGTAGGAAGACATTTGGAAAAATTATAATATGCTCACAACTCCATTGTTATTATATCGTGTGACCCCGGGAATGGTAGTAGATGAATTGGACAGTTCATAGGCACTAGAAAGAGGCCTATTTTTTTCTTCGCAATACTTCAAAAGGAAATTTCTGTTTTTCTAGTATTAAATGTCAAGCAGTCCTACAATTCAGAGAATGAGTAGTGTTGGGAGAAGCAATGGTGACTGGAGATCATCGGTTGACATGATTACATTATGATGGTGTAATAGGGCCTCAGTCATCAGCATTCATGTGAGAACTGATGCTATGTTTTCAGATGATGTTACCGTGTGGGAGCATGTAGGTAATTTTAGGGAAGTTAACAACAAGTTATTAAATGACACCAGAGGCAATGGTGCAGGCATGTAAAGAAAAGTCATTAATGCTTATTCCCTGAATAGCTACTACTGATAGTGTTATAAAGACCGAGAACGATAGGTATACACTAATTTTAATGAGGAATAATTTGAGCATAGTTTGAGGTCAGCTTTTAAGCACATCTAAAGCAAAGCATGTGGCCATGTTGACTCACTCAATGTACTTCATGGAGATTTTCTGAGACTGCTTGGAGCTGAGGATGCATTCCTGAATCTGCAATGCCGCGAGGCGGATTGCAGTGTTCAATTTCATCTCCATTGCAAATTTCTCCTGCAGCACATCATTGCAACTCTGTAAATGAGAAATTCATTAGACATTAGCTGCCCAATAAAGGACCAAAATTAAAATTGCTATAATTCATAAATGATATCATAAAATCAAACAACACAGAAAGAGGTAATTAGCCCATTGTGCCTGGGCCATTGTTGAAAAAGCGATGCAAACCCCACTCCATTGGATTTTCCTGTAAAATCACACATTTTCTTTCACCAAAGATATTCAAGTATCTTATCATAATGATGATCAAATTGGCTGCCCCCGCCATTTGAGACAATGAATTCAAGACTTTGCTCTGTAAAATAAATCTTAGTCTCCTCCTTGTTTCTTTAGCTATTGTCTTAAAGCTGCAAGCTTGATGACCAGTACCTCATCCTTTGTCTGGCATGCAACCTTCTGGACTCAAAATTTAATTCTGCAAATTATGGTAACGAGATTTTTCTGACTGTATCATTCATCTGTGATATTGACAATACTTGTCTTTTTCTCCCCTTTTCATCATTTTTCCCTCAGGAGTTTACAGCCTAAACCTAAAATCACTCTGATATTACCCTTTTAAATACATTTTCCCCTTCCCTACCATTTTAGCAGCCTAAAATACATTCTTTGTCTACTTCCCAGTTCTGACTAAGGGTCCTCAATCTGAAATGTTTACTCTTTTCCTTTCCCCACAGATCTGTTGAGTATTTCCTACAATTTCTGTTTTTTTCATTTATACTTAGGTTTCCAGTAACTTCCACTTTTTAATACACAAAAAATTAGTACAAAAAATTAGATAACACTTTAAGACACAGAAATAAAGCAGGGAGAATATTACTGCTAGTAGCTGAAATAGGTTTAAAAATAAAAGCCTTTAATGTTGCCAGAAATAGCATTAAGGCTGTGAATTGGGAAAAATGGCAGAACCATTGGAATGATCTTCTGAAAATGGACTGCAAGAGTTTCTGTAGATATGTGAAAAGCAATACATAAGGAAAAGTTTATGATGGTCCTTTACAGACTCTGAATAAATAAATTATACTGGAGAATAAGGACACAAGGAACTGCAGATGCTGGATTACATCAAAAGACACAAAGTGCTGGGGTAACTCAGTGGGTCAAGCAGCATCTCTCAAGAACATGGATAGGTGACATTTCGGGTCAGGAGATGCTACCTGACTCACTGAGTTACTCCACCACTCTATCTTTTTCTGGGGAAGAAGGAATTTGCATTGGGGGAAAATAATACAAAAAAGGTTAATAGCATGAAAATAAATAAAGCCCTGGCATGGCTGAATTATATCCATGCTCTTCAGAAATGCTGCCTGTCCCGTTGAATTACTCCAGCACTTTGTGTCTTTCTTTCACCTGATTTATTTCTGGTTGGGGAGTGAAGTTGTGGTTTAACTTGTGAGAGAAGCTGAATGCACTATATTCTCTTGAATGTAGAAGAGTGAAAGGTGATCTCTTAAAATGTGCAAAATTCTGACAGGGTTGAACAAGATGAAAGCAGATATTCCATTTCCTTTATCTGAAGTAAATATAACAAGGTCATATTTATAGTGTCAAAATAAAGGGTCATTCATTCAGAACAGCTGCGAAAAAAACTTTAATTCAGAGGGCAATGAATATTTAGAATTCTGTACCCATGAGAGCGGTGGAGCCTTATGTATTGAGCGTACTCAAGAGAGAGATAGTTATTTTGAAATTCAGGAATCAAGGAATATAGGGTTAGTGGGGTGAAGTGGCACTTATGTTAAGCATCGGCCTTGATCTTATTAAATGGAGGAGCAGGCTCGAGATTCAAGTGGCCTACCCCTGCTTCGATCTCTTATGTAGCTAAATAATACAATGATGGGCGTTGAATTATGGCATCAATCTCCCGCAATTAGTCTACCACAGTCCCTAATATGAGGCAAGGAAGATTCCACCTGAGGGAACTGGTGGTGCAAATATACCTTCTCCTCCCAATCTTGCCACACTTACTGATTGCATGTTTCAAATTAATCATGCACTCTATCCTAAAATATTAACTTTTAAAGAAACCTATCAAACTTTTATTTGAATAAATCAATACCATTTACTTCCATAGACACCATTTTCCAGTCACTCACTGAAATAGTATTTCCACAGGTTGATTTTGAATCTGTTCCTTGCACTGTTATATTGTTTCTAAAGGGTTTACTGTGAATATTCTGCTCAAGCACATACCTGTACGTAGAGGTAATTAAAGGTAACTGGATCATCTTGTAAAACCACCAGAGGATCTCTTGGCATGAAGCACACCCTGAAGATGCATTTATAGTCACGGGGTTCTCGCTTCTGTACGACCTGTAACAAGGGCAGAAAACATTTACACTCGCAAATGAATTATCACCATCACCTCTGTGAAATAATTAAGAAATCATTGTCTTCAGCTTTGTAATATAAAATATCCTCTCATTGATTGAAACTGTGGGCAGAACTAGCGTATTATCCCTGACTAAATAACTCACATTAATTTATTAGAGTCTACTTTGGAAGGGAGGCCCATATTCCCTTGATACCATGTAATTTTTAACCAGATCAATGGTTCAGATTAAAGCAATGCTTTCAGCTTTGAAAATATCTTTACAGTTGTTTTGAAGTGGGTCATATTAAAAACACTAAATTCCATGTAGTTTAATGGTCATTGAAAGCATCAAAACTGATTTTGTCACCTATTGATCTCCTATAGCACTCCTGATTTTTATTTTTTAAATGTCTTTTTACATGGAATTATTTTCCTCGACTTGCTGGCATTCAATATTGATGCACCATTTTACAAAGAGATTAGATTGAAAGATACAGGTAGATAAAGTGGGAAATCCTATTCCCACTTTACAAGATGATCTGACCCCTGCCCCCCTCCACATTCCATCATGAACCCAACACCTTGATTTTCCTCATACCTGTTCAATTATCTCATCCTCATGTAAGAGATAGACTTTAATAACACTGTACCGCTCCTTCAAAACTAATGCAAAGTATTCAATGCAGCGGATGGACAACTTTGATTTCAAGGTTAGAATGATATCCTGTGAATTAGACAAAAATTGGGGATACATTTAAATTCATTCTTTTTCTGAATTCCACAAGACACAATACCAGACAAATGCAACTACAGTATATATACAGGAGAAGTGCCTCTTTGAATGACTTCAGGCATTTCAGAAAAGTATAAAAATGATCCTTAATTTAGCGAACATCCTAATAACTGTAAGCAATGCACCATCTACTGTCCGCAGCCCTGTATCAACTATTGCCCTTGTCTGCTCCAGTGACCTATGTCCTCATCCCATGCATGTCCCACTGTCCCTCACCCTTTCCAGCACCCACTGTCCTTACCCCTTGTAAGTCTTCTAGTGCCCACTATCCTCGCCTCCTGTACTTCCTACTATCTTCACTCATTCCAGTGACCTGTTTCCTCACCCACTCCAGTGCCACTGTCCATGCCCCTTGCACTTCCCAGTCTTCACCCTCTCCAGCACCCACCATCCTCGCCTCGTGCAGACCCCTACTCAATGACCTTCCCCACTCACATCAGTGTCCTCTCTTCCTCCTCCCATAATTACCATTGTCTCCACTCACTGCACTGCCCAGTGGGATGTCCAGTTTAATAACCAATCCCATATTTTCCTTCCAGATATCTATCATATGCTATATTTTGCCAGTGACTCATAGCTCAAGCAAGTTTCTCTGAATCACTTAGATATATTATTTTATAGATCTGCCAGATAATTGCAAGAGGTATTTTACTTCAGTTATCATACACGGACATCCTTGAATATAGATATAGTACAGAAATTAGCTATTTTAATTGTGGTTGATATAGGAGTTTAACCTATAAACTCTATAAACTCTCTTGACTACCTTCACTAACCACTACAACAAGTTAGCTAAAGTGAGCATGCATTGGGAAACCAAAGACTATGTTATATTTTATTGCAGGAGGAATTGAATAAAAGTGTAAAGGAGTCACATGGCAATTATATAGGGACTCAGTGAGACCACAGCTGGAAAGTTGTGTACAACTTTGATCTCCCTGTCTGGAAAAAGGAGGTGCTTGCTGCGGACGGAGTAAGTGCTACAAGTGCAACTGGTTGCATCACGGCCAGGTTTGGCTACTCGGGTGCCCAGGAACAAAAGTGAGTACAAAGAGTGGTGGACAGTGCCAAGTCCATCAGAGGTACAGACGTCACCATGGAAGGGATCTACAGGAGGCATTGCCTCAAATATATAGCCAGCATCATCAAAGACCCCTACCACCCTGTCCATGTTCTCATTTCACTCCTACCATCACGAAGAGGAAGAGGAATCTTAAAACGGTAACCACCAGATTCAAAACAATTTCTTCCTAACAACCATCAGGCTCTTAAACACTACACAACACTCACCAATAAACTATGGACTCTCCTGGGTAGCAATAATGACTTAGGGGATTTTTTTGCAATAGATTGAATAGACTAGGCTTGTATTCACTGGAGTTTAGAAGGATGAGAGGGGATCTTATAATACTATATCATATAATATTATAAAAGGACTGGACAAGCTAAATGCAGGAAAAATGTTCCCAATGTTGGGCGAGTCCAGAACCAGGGGCCACAGTCTTAGAATAAAGGAGAGGCCATTTAAAACTGAGGTGAGAAGCAACTTTTTCACCCAGAGAGTTGTGAATTTGTGGAATTCTCTGCCACAGAGGGCAGTGGAGGCCAAATCACTGGATTAATTTAAGAGAGAGTTAGATAGAGCTCTAGGGGCTAGCAGAATCAAGGGATATGGGGAGAAGTTGGGCACAGGTTACTGATTGTGGATGATCAGCCATGATCACAATGAATGGCGGCGCTGGCTCGAAGGGCCGAATGACCTCCTCCTGCACCTATTTTCTATGTTTCTGTGTTTCTAGTATTGTAATAACTAGTTATTAATGTTTGACTTTTATATTTTTATATATTATCTATGTGTATTGTGTTACAATCCTGTTGTGCTGCTGCAAGTAAAAGTCATTGTTCCATTGTCGGTACATATGACAATTAAATACCCTTGACTCTTGCCTGAAGGATTCACCAGGTAGGAGGAGAGATTGAACTGGCTAGCCTTACATTATCTAAGTTTAGATGAATGTGAGATGTTATCATGAAACATGTAAAATTCTTTGAAGCCTTGATAAAGTAGATTAAGAAAGGATTTTTTCCCTGGATAATGAGGGGTCGAAGTCTCAAAATAAGGGGTAAGCGATGTAGGTCTGCATCTACCCCCTCTCCCCACCTCCCCACCCACCCCGCAGCACTCCATATATGCTTGCAGCCAACAGCTGAAACATTGGTTTTCTGCCAACACTGCAGGGCAGTTTACAGGTAAGATGAGCATACAGTGGGCCCGTGAAGCTCATCCACATAAGGGATAAAGGATCGCATTTGTGTTCAGCTTCCCAGGCAGTGAGAGGAAAGTCTGGCTGTGGTTACTGGTGAAGGCTGATTGCATGATTGCCTGGAGATTGTTGTGTCGCCTGAAAACCTTTAGGAGATGTGTAGGAGTATGAGGTAGTCCACTCCGACTTCCAGCATGGCTAGTATGGAGCATGGAATTGATGGCCAGCTCCAATGTCAACACCCGTAGATCAACCACAAGACAGCATTTGACGATTGAGCTCTCAGCATCTATTGCGGTGCAGCAGGGGAAGGGCACGTGCCTGACATCACATCCATCCCGTGGCCATTAGCAGGCTGCAATCTATGCTGATGACAGATTTACATCCAAGGATGACGCTTTGTCCTGAATAATTCAAGTTCCTCCAGTTCCTTTGCATTTGCACTGATAGAACCACCAACATGCTTTTATTGCCTTAGCGACAATGTGCATGCTCTTAGTTTCTTGACAATAACAATTCCCTGGATGTTGTTGCGAGAGAATAGCCAAGAATGAGGCCATTGAATGTCAAATGGAAATGGTTAGATTTTGATTTGCTGGACATTGTCACTTTGACCTATTACCCCACATTTGCACCATGGTCTTATCCAGGTGTCCAACCCTTGGCTCTTTGACTGGGCTTTCATTCAGTGGATTGGGATCGTCATCTGAACTGCAGGAACTTAGGCGTTCCTGCCAGTGCATCAAGCCATGGCCATGCCACCTTTGCATTCTTCTTCCTTTTCCTCTTACTTATCCTTTTCTCTTTTCCCTTTGAGGCAGTGAGGATGGGCTGCGTCCACATTAGTATTGCATGATGCAGATACAGTAGGCAAGGATGAGTCAGAGATCCACTCTGAAGAGAGACCTACAAGGTCGCAAGATGCCCGTTCCGCAGTCCAGGAATCAAATTCTTTGTTCCAGAACTTGGTCAGTGTCTTCACTTTGTTTGTTGTGGCCCAGAGCTGTAGAAGTATTAAATTCTCCAGCACTTCACATGATGTGGTGGCACGATGGAATTACAGGCAGTGCTGGCGTTTCACAGTTATTGCGAGTGTGTTCAATGGTGATCACTGGCGCTGCTGATGTGCATTTGGCCTATTCTCACTGTAACTGTCCGGCTTTACCTGGGCTTTCCTGTTTCCTGCCTCATCTTAAAGGCTAATTCGTTCATTCTCCCTAGTGTAGTGGGTTGTAGGCAAATAAGGGGAAGTTGATCGGCACGTGGGAGACAAAGGATTACAGGAAAATAGTATGGAAACAAGATCAATGGATTGCTTTGGGATCTGTGGAATTCCTTGCCACAGAAGGCTGTGGCGGCCGTCAGTGGATATATTTAAGGCAGATAGATTCTTGATTAGTACAGGTGTCAGAGGTTATGGAGAGAAAGCAGGAGAATGTGGTTAGGAGGGAGAGATAGGTCAGCCATGATTGAATGGCGGAGTAGACTTGATGGGCCGCATGGCCTAATTCTGCTCCTATCACTTATGATCTTATGATCTAGCATAAACTTGAAAAAAAGTCCTTCAATGTTATAAAAAAGTATAAAATTGATATAACTTGCCCCCTTGTCCACAGGAATTATCTGGTTGGGCATCTATTCAAGGAAGAAATGGAAGGCCCTTAGCTTTTCCTAATGTGGAATAGAAATGTAAAAAGGGATAGTATATCCAGATGAAGATGATGTGCTTGGGAGCAAGGAACTGGAAACCATCATAGTTGTGGAGGGCATCCAATGTGCAAGAGATGGAAGTGGGTAAAGACTGGACCACAGGAGAAAGGATGGAGTCCAGGAAAGTAAACCTGATCTGATAAGGGAACTCAAGGTAAAAGAGCCATTAGGAGGCAGTGATCATAATATGATGTTTTACTCTACAAATTGAGAGAGAGAAGGGAAATCGGAAGTGTCAGTATTACAGTATAGCAAAGGGGATTACAGAGGCATGAGGCAGGAGCTGGCCAGATTTGACTGGAAGGAGGCCCTAGCAGGGAAGACGGTGGAACAGCAATGGCAGGTATTCCTGGGAATAATGCAGAAGTTGCAGGATCAATTTATCCCAAAGAGGAGGAAAGGTTCTAAGGGGAGTAAGAGGCACCTGTGGCTGACAAGGGAAGTCAAGGACAGCATAAAAATAAAAGAGAAGAAGTATAACATAGCAAAGTAGAGTGGGAAGCCAGAGGATTGGGACTCTTTTAACGAGCAACAGAAGATAACTAAAAAGGCAATACGGGGAGAAAAGATGAGGTACGAGGGTAAGCTAGCCAATAATATAAAGGAGGATAGTAAAAGCTTTTTTAGGTATGTGAAGAGGAAAAAAATAGTCAAGGCAAATGTGGGTCCCTTGAAGACAGAAGCAGGGGAATTTATTAAGGGGAACAAGGAAATGGCAGACGAGTTGAACCTTAACTTTGAATCTGTCTTCACTAAGGAAGATACAAACAATCTCCCAGATGTTCTAATGGCCAGAGATCCTAGGGTGACGGAGGAACTGAAGGAAATTCACATTAGGCAGGAAATGGTGTTGGGTAGACTGATGGGACTGAAGGCTGATAAATCCCCAGGGCCTGATGGTCTGCATCCCAGGGTACTTAAGGAGGTGGCTCTAGAAATCGTGGACACATTGGTGATCATTTTCCAATGTTCTATAGATTCAGGATCAGTTCCTGTGGATTGGAAGGTAGCTAATGTTATCCCACTTTTTAAAAAGGAGAGAGAGAGAAAACGGGAAATTATAGACCAGTTGGTCTGACATCAGTGGTGGGGAAGATGCTGGAGTCAATTATAAAAGACGAAATTGCGGGGCATTTGGATAGCAGTAACAGGATCGTTCCGAGTCAGCATGGAATTATGAAGGGGAAATCATGCTTGACTAATCTTCTGGAATTTTTTGAGGATGTAACTAGAGAAATTGATAGGGGAGAGCCGGTGGATGTAGCGTACCTTGACATTCAGAAAGCCTTCGACAAGGTCCCAAATAGGAGATTAGTGGGCAAAATTAGAGCATTGGGGGTAGGGTACTGACATGGATAGAAAATTGGTTGGCCGACAGAAAGCAAAGAGTGGGGATAAATGGGTCTCTTTCAGAATGGCAGGCATTGACTAGTGGGGTACCGCATGGCTCGGTGATGCGACCGCAGCTATTTACAATATACATTAATGACTTGGATGAATGGATTTAAAGTACCATTAGCAAATTTGCAGATGATACAAAGCTGGGTGGCAGTGTGAACTATGAGGAAGATGCTATGAGGTTGCAGGGTGACTTGGACAGGTTGTGTGAGTGGGCGTATGCATGGCTGATGCAGTTTAATGTGGATAAGTGTGAGGTTATCCACTTTGGTAGTAAGAATAGGAAGGCAGATTATTATCTGAATGGTGTCAAGTTAGGAAAAGGGGACGTACAATGAGATCTGGGTGTCCTAGTCAATCAGTCACTGAAAAGAAGCATGCAGTGAAGAAAGCCAATGGAATGTTGGCCTTCATAACAGGAGGAGTTGAGTATAGGAGCAAAGAGGTCCTTCTGCAGTTGTATAGGGCCCTAGTGAGACCGCATCTGGAGTACTGTGTGCAGTTCTGGTCTCCAAATTTGAGGAAGCATATTCTTGCTATTGAGGGCGTGCAGCGTAGGTTTACTAGGTTAATTCCCGGAATGGCGGGACTGTCATATGTTGAAAGACTGGAGCGACTAGGCTTGTATACACTGGAATTTAGAAGGATGAGAGGGGATCTTATCGAAACATATAAGATTATTAAGGGGTTGGATACGTTAGAGGCAGGAAACATGTTCCCAATGTTGGGGGAGTCCAGAACCAGGGGGCACAGTTTAAGAATAAGGGGTAGGCCATTTAGAACGGAAATGAGGAAAAACCTTTTCAGTCGAGTTGTAAATCTGTGGAATTCTCTGCCTCAGAAGGCAGTGGAGGCCAATTCTCTGAATGCGTTCAAGAGAGAGCTAGATAGAGCACTTAAAGATAGCAGAGTCAGGGGGTATGGGGAGAAGGCAGGGTCGGTGTACTGATTGAGAATGATCAGCCATGATCACATTGAATGGTGGTGCTGGCTCGAAGGGCCGAATGGCCTACTCCTGCACCTATTGTCTATTGCCTATTGTCTATTCTATTGACCCTTGAACATTCAATCACCCAGTACAGTGGTACAAACACATCAGTAGGTACAGTGGTACAAACACAACAATACAGTGACTGCAGTGCTTATCATTTACAAAATGAACAGAGGCAACTCATAAATCTTCTAAATTCTGAACTCCCTAGAAGCACAGGGGTATAAAAACACTATTGCCCATGGGTCAGTTTCAAATAAGACACAATCCTGACTCGGAAATGCAAAAAACCTGAAGCTGCTGGAAATATGAAATACAACGGAAAAATGCTGGAAAACCTCGGCAGTCAGGCAGCACATGTGGAATGTGAAACAGAGTTAACATTTTGGTCAGAACAAGGAAAGAGAGAAAACAAGCAAGTTTCAAGTTGTAGAGAGGGTGCGGGGTGATGGCTAGGTCAAAGGAGAAATCTGCGATAGGGTCAAGCAGCATTTCCTGTGTGTTTTCCAAGTTTACAGGGCCATTGTGTTAATAGGTTAATGAGGACAGTGAGGGAACACGGTCAAGGGACATGTTAAATGTTTGAAATGTAGGTCAGAGATGCTGCTGAAGACTAAAACCAAAGAAGTATGCTGGAAATGCCAAGCGATAAGGCAGTGTCCGTGGAAAGAGAAAAAAAGTCATTATTGCATACAGATAATTTTTCAGCAACAGCGGACAATTCTGACACAAAGTCACCTGAAATGATTGAATTTGATAGTGAGTCCAGAAGGCTGCAACGTTCCAGAGAGAGGATGTGATGTTGGATCAGGTAAACATGCACGCCCCTAAGAGAGCTTGACAAAGTAGATTTGTGATGTTTTCACAACAACGTGGCATAATGACAAGTGCAGGAGGCCACAGAAAGGTGAGGAGTCTTAAATTCCAGTGGAAGTGGGATGGAGCATTAACCCTTGTGGACTGAGCAGAAGTGTCCTGCAAAGCAGTCATCCAATCACCGGGGTAGCGGAGACCACATTGTAAGCACTGAACATAAGAAATTGCTTCACCTAAAAGGACTGTTTGAGTCCCTGGATAGCGGGAAGGACTAGGTAAACATGCACAATCCTAAGAGAGCCTGACATAGTAGATTTGTGATGTTTTCAGAACAAAGCGGCATAATGACAAGAGAAGGGGCACTTATTTAAAACTGAGGTGCATTGATATTTATTCTTGCAGAGAGTGGTGACTCTCTGGAACTCTCTGCCCAGGCAGGTGGTGGAAGTAAGATAATTAGAAGTACTTAAAGTGGAGGTTGATAAATGTTTGGTAGATTGGGAAATAGATGGGTATGGAGAAATAGCACAGAAGGGAAGTTGAGGCCAGAATAGATAACAGAGTAGACTTAAAGGGTCTGGTGGCCTACCCCTGCTCCTGTTTTGTTGTGTTATTATGTGTGTGTGATTGTCCTATATTATAAATATCGAGCACTTTACTGAGCAAAACCTTTAATGAAGAAAGCAAACAGCAAGGAGAAAGGTAACTAGAAGAATCTTTCCTACCTTCACTGTTGTATTTTTTTCATATCTAAAGGCTTTAGTCTGTCCATTTTCCAAATACACCTTGAGGACATTAGGCATGAACAGAAGTGAGTTACCCTGTGAAAAGGAGAAAATAATAACTGCCAAAAATATTCATGACAAGAACAAAGCAACGTCATACAATAATCTTTCATAGCTCTGATACAACTGTTATATTGGTGGAAATTGGGGAGAACGTGCATGAAATAGGTCTGAAGCTAATACTACTGAAATTCTAAGGATAAAATGAAATGGAAAGAGAGGGGAGCTGAAGACAAATGATATTAATAAACCACATAAATCCTACTTTTGGGGGGATGAAAGTTTCAGCAAATCCACCAACTTTCCCGAGACCTAAGAATATCCACCAGCTAAAAAGAGGCCGGTGTACCAAAGGGTAGGTCTCCTGGAATTTCAGGTTCCTGACTATACCCACCATCCTGTTGTCACGTTTCCATCTGCATCCATGGGTCCCAGAAAAGGTCAGAAAATGCTGCAGCTGTCCATTTGACCAATTGATATGGTCCATCCAAAGATTAAATCACTTTGAAGATACACAGCAGAGTACGGAGTAAGGAAATGTGATTGTCCAGATATCTGTAGTTATGAGCTCAGTCTTCACCCATTAAGTGGCAGAATTCCTGTCACCCAACCCATTGCCCGGATCTCCGGACAGATAGTAAGTCTTGATCTTGTTTAGTTTTGCATGTCTATCTGGTGCCAATTCCTCTCATTGCTCACATGTGATACATGGCTGGGTCAGCGTTCATTAAACAAAAAGGAGTGGTGCAATGGGCAGTTGACCCACCTCAATGTGGACAAATCAGTCCTCAGTGGAGGAGATACAGGCAGCACAACTGGTAAAAAAACATGCATGGCTCCATTAATGGTGGAATATTAATGGTCAAACATTATTTTGTATAATTTTGGAGCTCTGCGCAACCATACCCTTAATTATTTTAAACAGTTTCACTCTGGTTTGATATTAAAAGAAGTATTTCTGTTGGAGGGAATACTCACAGTTACCTAATACTTACCATCAACCATTTTAACTTTAGGGAGCTGGGGTACATCCAAACAAAAGACCAGCACATCAAGGAAAAACTATTAAGTTCTTAGACTGGAAGCACTTGACTCTAATAGTAATGATAAAGATGGAGTCAGCAGTCAGCCAAAGAAATGCAAGAGGCACGAACCTGTGTAAGGCCATTGACGATCACTTCTTCAGCAAACCGTACTTTGACTGGGTTGCTTTTCAACCTGGCTCGTTTTTCTTCAGTAATAAATGATGATTTGGGCCCCTGAAGAGAAACAGAAGACACTGTAATTAAATCATGGCATTGGCACTCTGCAATGAGGTTGCATCATTGTGGGGAACCTGTTGCACTGATGTTCTTGGATGAGTCTGAAAATTAGAAGTCCAACAGCACTTTTAACATTAGTGTATAGAAGATGATTCATCTTGTCCAAAGCTCTCATGCTAAATTGATGCTAACTGATCAAGAAAATAATTTGGGAAATCAACTCTAGGTCTTTAGCTCCCATTGAATAGACTGCACTGCTACAAAAGTTCAATGACTCAACTAGATCTGTCAAGATCAGAATAATTCACCTTACTCATGAATCTACCTCCTTTTCTGTATACACACACTTATTGTTATTTTAGCACTAATTTTTCCATGCCTCACATTTTACACATTGCATTACAAATATTTGACCATGCTAAGAGAAGAACATCATGTCATTAAAAAGTGTTTGTGTTGGTATATGACGAAAGAGTTTACATACTGACATGATTCAGAATCAAACGGAAATATTTTTGGAGACTTTTCCAGTGTACCAGAGCAACTCTGGCAGAAGTTCAGAATACTTCAGCAAAGCATTCGGCAAGGTTCCGCAGGGTAGGCTGCTCTGGAAGTTTAGATCGCATGGGATCCAAGGAGATATAGCTGAATAGGTAGAAAATTGACTTTACGGAAGGAAGCAGAGGATGATGGTGGAAGGTTGCGTCTTGGACTGGAGGCCTGTGACTAGTGGTGTGCCTCAAGGTTCGGTGCTAGGCCCATTACTGTTTGTCATCTATATCAATGATTTGGATGTGAACATACACAGCAAGAATAGCAAATTTGCAGATGATACAAAAGTGGGTGGTTTTGCAGATGGTGAAGATGGTTGTGAAAAATTGCAGCAGGATCTTGATTGATTGGCCAGGTGGCTGAGGAATGGTTGATGGAATTTAATACAGAGAAATGTGAAGTGTTGCATTTTGGGAAGTCTAACATGGGCAGGACCTACACAGTGAATGGTAGGCCACTGGAGAGTGTGGTAGAGCATAGGGATCTAGGAGTGCAGGTGCATGGTTCCTTGAAGGTGGAGTCGCAGGTCGATAGGGTGGACAAAAACGCTTTTGGCACAATGGCCTTCATGAGTCAGAGTATTGAGTATAGAAGTTGGGAGGTCATGTTGCAGTTGTGTAAGACATTGGTGAGGCCGCATTTAGAGTATTGTGTTCAGTTCTGGGCACCATGTTATAAGAAACATGTTGTCAAGCTGGAAAGGGTACAGAGATTTACAAGGATGTTGCCTGGGGTAGAGGGTCTAAGCTACAGGGAGATGTTGAGTAGGCTGGAACTCTATTCCTTGGAGCACAGGAGGATGAGGGGTGATCTTATTGAGGCATATAAAATCATGAGAGGAATAGATCAGGTAGATGCACAGGGTCTCTTGCCCAGAGTAGATGAATCGAGGACCAGAGGACATAGGTTTAAGGTGAAGGGGAAAAGATTTAATAGGAATCTGAGGGGTAACGTTTTCACGCAAAGGATGGTGGGTGTATGGAAAAAGCCGCCAGAGGCGGTAGTTAAGGCAGGGACTATCCCAACAATTAAGAAACAGTTAGGTACATGGATAGGACAGGTTTGGAGGGATATGGACCAAACACGGGCAGGTTGGGCTAGTGTAGCTGGGACATGTTGGCCGGTGTGGGAAAGTTGGGCCAAAGGGCCTGTTCCCACAGTGTATCACTCTCTGACTCTCTGACTCTAATTTGTGGTCAATCTCAGTTGATGCGTAGTGGTTAGGAAAATACACCCCAACAATTCAACAAGAAAGCTCTGCTGCTAATATTGTTTCTACTTACTGAGGTATTTCGAAGTACGGTGACTGCAATTGAATTACCACATTCCCTGCAACAAACCAATGAAAAACTATTAAAACAGGATGAGTTAAAGCCACAGAAAATGGAACAAAAGTAACATCTTGGGAACTAATGTTCATGGCATGAAGGCACACTTGTTGGGGCAACACATTATTTAAAACAAGCTTTAACTACTTGCAACATATGAAAGATTTGTCTTACATTGCATTTCTTGCTTGCAAAGCTTCTGATTTGCAGTGGCACTAGAAGCTGCATAAATGTCTCCACAAAAATGACGATGAGTTTAATGAGTTTAATGAAATTTGGGCACCAAATGTTGTTAAGTTCATGAAAATTAAATTCTTAAAGTAGCAGTCAAAAGGTTTGAAAATTCTCTACACAGACATCATCTTCAGCAGTGAATAGAGTTATAGGGATGAGTATGTATTTGAATTCCAGTATGTGCATGTAAAGAAAATCATTATATACTAGACCAAGTGGACCCATTGGGCCCATAACTCATTGGGTTGCCATTGTGATGTTGGGAAAAATCGCACTTTTTTCTTTAAAATAAATGCCTTTAAAAAAAAAAAATCTCAATGAAAATCGCGATTTTTCTTTAAAATGTTTTTTTTTCTGCATTGGTCTAGCACCCTCCCTTCCCCTTCCTCACTCCATCCCCTCAACCCCACTTCTTCCCCTCCCACACCCCAGTCACCCATTCTATCCCCCCTTATCTCCTCCCTCCATTCTTAGGGGCTCTCTGGTGGCGCCGCCATTCCCGCCCGTCGGGTTTCCATTGTGACGTCGAATATGGAGGTTGTACATGGCTCATGTTACAATGACAATAAAGGAACTATTCTATTACTGCGCATGGGCGGCTGACGGGCACAGCAAGTGGAAAAGGGATTTATTAAAGTTTAAAATGTGAATAACAAAACATAACAATTTGAACGTTAATAGGATTTCTTGATGCAGGAATTTTCAACATCAGCATCATTTCCCCTTTTCACAACAGGAAGGAATTGGTGAAAATCGCCATAACAAAGGGTAAGAATGCCGCCAAAAGGCTCATCGTTCTTTTTGCATAGATGTCGAAGAGTTCTGTCCACCACTTCAAAGCTCTCCCTCCTAATCATCGGGCACTCATCCCGAACTATCAGTCTCACACTCCTGAACAAATGAACCATGTTGGAGTTCTTCTCAATGTTGCACATGGTATTATCGGTCACTTCGATGGGTATCTTGAATCGAGAATGTGCAGTTCTTCCACCAGGCATCAATGTAGCTGCTGTACCAGAGGATGCTACAGCAAAAGCAACATCAACTTGACCTCGAACTATGGAGAGGATCAAATTGGTGAGAATTGTTTTGCCCTTTCCTGCTGTTGTATCAATGAAAAACATTGAAGGAACATTCCTTTCCAAGCAGCTGCACACATGGTCATACACTGCTCTTTGCTCAGCATTCAGCAGAGGCTCCTTCTCTTCAACAAATCACTGTTGTTCAGGTCTATTGTACTGCAGTTCACTCAGCAATTCTGGATTGTCACCATCAAGGTTCATCCTTCCATGTCTTGGTAGTGGCACGAAAGTATCCCAGTGTCTTGTTGTAATTCACAAGCATATCTTGAATATACAACAGAGCCTGATCATGATGTCTCTCATCAATCATGATATTTGGATCATCGATTGTTCTCCGTTCTCTTTGAAGGTAATCTTCAGACATTGAATTCTTGAAGCGATCCCATAATTGTCGAGAAGTGTTGATCTCAGCAATCGTCAGCAAAACAAACAAATCTCTCATTGCTTCGGGGAGTCTTGTCCGTTCAGCATCTTCCATCGTCTGTTGCCAATGGTCGTTAGTTTGCAACAAACCTCTTTCTATGCAGACGTCTTGATTAAGAAGGTTAAATCGTTGGGTATTAATAGTGAGGTTGCAAGATGGATTCAACAATGGCTGAATGGGAGATACCAGAGGGTAACGGTTGACAATTGTATGTCAGGTTGGAGGCCAGTGTCTAGTGGAGTGCCCCAAGGATCTGTGTTGGGTCCACTGTTGTTTGTCATTTACATTAATGATCTGGATGATGGTGTGGCAAATTGGATTAGTAAATATGCAGATGATACTAAGATAGGTGGAGTAGTTGATAGTGAGGTAGATTTTCAAAGTCTACAGAGAGACTTGGGCCTTTTGGAAGGGTGGGCTGAAAGATGGCAGATGGAGTTTAATGCTGATAAGTGTGAGGTGCTGCATTTTGGTAGGACAAATCAAAATAGGACGTACAGGGTAAATGGTAGGGAATTGAGGAATGCAGTGGAACAGAGGGATCTGGGAATAACTGTGCATTGTTCCCTGAAGGTGGAATCTCATGTGGATAGGGTGGTGAAGAAGGCGTTTGGTATGCTTGCCTTTATAAATCAGAGCATCGAGTATAGAAGTTGGGATGTAATGTTGAAATTGTACAGGGCATTGGTGAGGCCGAATCTGGAGTATGGTGTGCAGTTCTGGTCGCCAAATTATAGGAAGGATGTCGACAAAATGGAGAGGGTACAGAGGAGATTTACTAGAATGTTGCCTGGGTTTCAGCACTTAGGCTATAGAGAGAGGTTGAACAGGTTGGGTCTTTATTCTTTGGAGCGTAGAAGGTTGAGGGGGGACTTGATAGAGGTTTTTAAAATTTTGAGAGGGACGGACAGAGTTGACGTGGGTAGGCTTTTCCCTTTGAGAGTGGGGAAGATTCCAACAAGGGGACATAGCTTCAGAATTGAGGGACAAAGGTTTAGGGGTAACATGAGGGGGAACTTCTTTACTCAGAGGGTTGTGGCTGTATGGAATGGACTTCCGGTGGAAGTGGTGGAGGCTGGCTCGATTTTATTATTTAAGAGTAAATTGGATAGGTATATGGATAGGAGGGGATTGGAGGGTTATGGTCTGAGTGCAGGTAGATGAGACTAGGTCAGGGAGAATGGTCGGCGTGGACTGGTAGGGCCGGACAGGCCTGTTTCCATGCTGTAGTTGTTATATGTTATATATGTCTTTGAAGGAAGGAAGAATGTGTCCATCATGTGGTCTCGATGAATCGAAGGATACTGGCCCTTTTACGTGATGGAGAAGCAGTCTCAAGTAGTAGAGGTCACATCTCAAGTAGTAGAGGTGAATCGGACAGTGCCCTAGCTTATGGAAGGACTATTCAGAATCCTGATAACAGATGGGGATCTGCCCAAAAAGAGCAGGGAGAAGAAGGAATGAGCAGGGTGAGACAAGTCTCTGATTACGTTGGCTGCTTTTCAGAGGTTGCGTGAAGTGCACATGGAGTCAGAGGCGGAAAGCCTGGTTTGCGTGTCGGACTGGGCTATATCCCCACCTCACTGCAATTTCTTGCAGACTTGGATAGTTCCCAAACCAGTAAAATCTTTTAATGACATTGCTAACAGTAAATAGTGTAATAACAAGTAACTGCAGATGCTGATTTACCAAAGAAAGATTTTTTAAAAATGCTGAAGTAACCCAGTGAGTCAAGCATCTCAAGAGAATATGGATAGGTGACTTTTCAGATCAACACCCTCATGCAGTAAATAGTTTAGATAGAAACAGAAAATTGAGAAACGGATTAACAAATTGGGAGTGATGAAAACGATGACAATGGAGTTCAGCATTGAATGTGGAGTCATCCATTTTGGATTCTAATTAAACACCACAGATTTTTTTTTCCAAGAAGACAAGAACTATGGACGAGCAAGAATCTAACTGAAGAACCCTTTGTGGAAAGGCAAAATATATAAAAAGGTCAAATGGATTTTTGCCATAACATCAAGGATACAACTCTAAAGTTAATGCGTGCACTCTCTTCTAGATTATTCTGTTCAGTGCCGGTAAATAAACCAGGAAGGAAATATGACCTTGGAGTGGCATAAAATGCTAACGATGATTTGGGACTATAGTAGGTAGTTGTTTCGGTGTATTCCTGAAACTTTAGATATTATCTATATTCAGCATTAAAACTGATTGAAGAACTAACAAAGAGAAGCTATCTACTCTGTCATGGAAGAGCAAAGAATATTGGACGTATCTTTTGATAGCATTTTATCTCTGTGGATGATGTCAGTAAGCACTTATTTCTCTTTATGACAGTGGAAATGTGCAGTTGTCTGCCTTGAGAACAACGGAGGTTTTGTCAGTTGTTTAGTCAGTGAAATTAAGATTTTTGTTAAAAGTAATGAATTTAAGAAATATAGAAAAGAGTTAAAGCACAAGGATAGGTGATAACAAGGGAAGGAGTAGAATGAAAAAAAGGAAATAAATAAAACCAGAAACATTTGAATAGACATTTATACTAAAAGTTAAAATTTGGTTTGCGTTTAATTTTGATTTTTAAAAATATATTTAAATTATATTTTTTGCTAACTATTGAACTTTGAATAACTGAAAAGGTTTTTTAAAGAATACCACTCTTATAAGATTACACTTATTATTGTTTATACTTTTAATATTGTAATAAAGGTTTAATCTAATACCACCAAACCCTCCCAAAGTGTGGCAATTATCAGGTGGTGTCTCAAGGGAGCATTTTCATCAGTTTGCATCAGTACTTTTTTAAACAAACCAAATCTCAGAACATTCTCAATCCCAACAAAAATAATTTTGAAAAACTGCCCAATGTTACAAATGTATAGATGAACAGGTGCCCAAGAATGCAAATACATAATTTCTGCAAAGAACACATGTAGCACAAAAAAAGCTAGCCAATCAGTCCTGATGAGGTGCCACGGATGCTGAATTCCTACAATAGTGTTATTACACTACCCACAGTCTCTTGTGACTCCAACTGGCCACTACATTTTAAGTTCGTGAACAGAATTCAGCACTTGCAAAATTTAACTTGGAGCAAATGAAACGATATAGGGTTAGTGAGAGCGAGTTGTAAAGAGATAATATCATGGCTGATCTATCATTGAATTGTAGAGTAGGCAGGAGATACCAAATTATTATTTTTTAATTGTTCTGTACAAACAAGTGTTCGGGCCTCCAATGAGAACAAGATGCAATTTATCTTACATCCTTCGCACTCTCCTGCCTAAGTACAGCCAAGGTTAAAAGAAAAACAGAGAGAGACAAACACAGGGAACTGCAGATGTTGGAAATTTTGAGTTGAGCTTAAAAGTGCTGGACGAACTATGTGGTTTAGGCAGCATCTTTGGAGGGAATTCCTTCCCAACTTCCCACTGAGTTGCCCCAGCACTTTTGTGTTGTATTCAAGGTAAAACAAACGTCACCCTACCTTGAGCTGGAATATGGCGTTTGCCCATGGAGAGGAGAGGGGAAAGATGTCCCTGCTCACGCCACGCACTTAAACGTGAATGTCCCACTTTCCCCACCCATCCACAGCAAGGTCTCTACTCACCAACCCGCCATCAGTAAAGGAGGTCCAGTGGGGGGAAGGAAAGCAAGAGAGAGAGAGATTGAGAAACGAATGGGAGAAGGAAAAAGGCACCAGAGGCGTTACAAATGCGTGATGGAAACTTGGCTTTATTTTGTGTAGGAGGTTTTGGGGGGGGGATTTGGTATTTTTAAAGATAATGCCGACCAGTTGTGCAGCCTATGGATGCACGGCCGTGTACAACAAGTACACCAGCTTCCGCAGGTAGGGGAGGGGAGGGGATGGAGGGGATGGATGGAGGGAGGGGCGGAACGGCCTCAGGGGATGCGATGGGAAAGGGAGATGAGAGGAAAGCTCCTCGGGTGAGTCAGTGTTAACCCGGAGCCTGCGGCCTACAGCGCCGTTGCCATGGGTGCCGCAGCTGCTGGCGGGTTACTCCCCTCCCCCCTGTAAAAAGACAGTGATGATGTTTAATGGGCAACAAAAAAAAGGGGGCGGTGTCAGAAAAGGTGAGGGAGTGTGGGAGTGTTATTTTGTGGATTGAAGGAGGGATGAGGCTCCTCCCCCTCGGCGTGGACGGTGGAGAGACGCCTACCTGAGGGCAAGTAATGGATGAAGAGAAGAACACCTGTGTGTGAGGAGAAGGGAGCGTTTTGAGGGTGGCAGGGACTGGGGACGCAGCAGCAGCAGCAGCGGCAGCAGCAGCAGCGGCGGAAGCAGCAGCAGCAGCGACGTGTTGAAGAACGAGGACATCTCGGAAGCCCTAGTCTGAAACACCTCATCCCGGGCGCAGATGCGGCGTAGACGGAGGAATTGGGAATAGGGGATAGACTTTTTGCAGGGGACCGGGTGGGAAGAAGTGTAGTCCAGATAGCTGTGCGAGTCAATAGACAATAGACAATAGACAATAGGTGCAGGAGTAGGCCATTCAGCCCTTCGAGCCAGCACCGCCATTCAATGCGATCATGGCTGATCACTATCAATCAGTACCCCGTTCCTGCCTTCTCCCCATACCCCCTCACTCCGCTATCCTTAAGAGCTCTATCCAGCTCTCTCTTGAAAGCATCCAACGAACTGGCCTCCACTGCCTTCTGAGGCAGAGAATTCCACACCTTCACCACCCTCTGACTGAAAAAGTTCTTCCTCATCTCCGTTCTAAATGGCCTACCCCTTATTCTCAAACTGTGGCCCCTTGTTCTGGACTCCCCCAACATTGGGAACATGTTATCTGCCTCTAATGTGTCCAATCCCCTAATTATCTTATATGTTTCAATAAGATCCCCCCTCATCCTTCTAAATTCCAGTGTATACAAGCCCAATCGCTCCAGCCTTTCAACATACGACAGTCCCGCCATTCCGGGAATTAATCTAGTGAACCTACGCTGCACGCCCTCCATAGCAAGAATATCCTTCCTCAAATTTGGAGACCAAAACTGCACACAGTACTCCAGGTGCGGTCTCACCAGGGCCCGGTACAACTGTAGAAGGACCTCTTTGCTCCTATACTCAACTCCTCTTGTTACGAAGGCCAACATTCCATTGGCTTTCTTCACTGCCTGCTGAACCTGCATGCTTCCTTTCATTGACTGATGCACTAGGACACCCAGATCTCGTTGAACCCCCCCTCCTCCTAACTTGACACCATTCAGATAATAATCTGCCTTTCTATTCTTACTTCCAAAGTGAATAACCTCACACTTATCTACATTAAACTGCATCTGCCATGTATCCGCCCACTCACACAACCTGTCCAGGTCACCCTGCAGCCTTATTGCATCTTCCTCACAATTCACACTACCCCCCAACTTAGTATCATCTGCAAATTTGCTAATGGTACTTTTAATCCCTTCGTCTAAGTCGGTGGGCTTGTAGTAAATGTCCGTCACTAGTCTGTCTCCTGTGATGGAGATGGTGAGGTCCAGAAACGGGAGGGAGATGTCAGAGATAGTCTAGGTATATTTAAGGGCAGGATGGAAATTGGAGGTGAAGTGTATGAAGTCAGTGAGTTCTGCATGGGTGCAAGAGGTAGCACCAATGCAGTCGTCGATGTAGCGGAGGTAGAGTTCGGGGATGGGGCCAGTGTACGTCTGGAACAGGGATTGTTCATCTCATCTGCGCCCGGGATGAGGTGTTTCAGACTAGGGCTTCCGAGATGTCCTCGTTCTTCAGAAAACGGAGCTTCCCCTCCTCCATTATAGATGAGGCTCTCACTAGGGTCTCTTCTACATCCCGCAGCTCCGCTCTTGCTCCCCCTCCCCCCACTCGCAACAAGGACAGGATCCCCCTCGTTCTCACCTTCCACCCCACCAGCCAGCGGATCCAACATATCATCCACCAACATTTCCGTCACCTACAACGGGACCCCACCACTGGCCATATCTTTCCATCCCCTCCCCTCTCTGCGTTCCGCAGAGACCGTTCCCTCCATAACTCCCTGGTCCACTCATCCCTTCCTACCCAAACCACCCCAACCCCGGGCACTTTCCCTTGCAACCGCACGAGATGCAACACCTGTCCCTTTACCTCCCCCCTCAACTCCATCAAAGGACCCAATCAGTCTTTCCAGGTGAGACAGAGGTTCACCTGCACCTCCTCCAACCTCATCTATTGCATCCGCTGCTCTAGATGTCAACTTATTTATATCGGCGAAACCAAGCGCAGGCTCGGCGATCGCTTCGCTGAACACCTGCGCTCGGTCCGCATTAACGCAACTGATCTCCTGGTGGCCCAGCACTTTAACTCCCCCTCCCATTCCCAGTCTGACCTCTCTGTCATGGGCCTCCTCCAGTGCCATAGTGAGGCCCGCCGGAAATTGGAGGAGCAGCACCTGGGCAGTTTGCAGCCCGGTGGTATGAACGTCGACTTCTCCAACTTCAGATAGCTCCTCTGTCCCTCCCTTCCCCTCCTCCTTCCCAGATCTCCCTCTATCTTCCTGTCTCCACCTATATCCTTCCTTTGTCCCACCCCCGACATCAGTCTGAAGAAGGGTCTCGACCCGAAACGTCACCCATTCCTTCTCTCCCGAGATGCTGCCTGACCTGCTGAGTTACTCCAGAGATAGATAGATAGATAGATAGATAGACAGACAGACAGACAGACAGACAGACAGACAGACAGACAGACAGACAGACAGACAGACAGACAGACAGACAGACAGACACAGACACAGACAGACACAGACAGACAGACAGACAGACAGACAGACAGACAGACAGACAGACAGACAGACAGACAGACAGACAGACAGACAGACAGACAGACAGACAGACAGATGTAAGGAAAATCATATATCATTGAGAATTCGTCATTGTGTTTCATGGAGAACTCGAATGTTACGTGGCATGGAAAAATTAAAAAGATTTTGTAATTAGGAACTTCACTGTATGTGCAATGTGTGTGTTTTTGTGTAATGGAGAAATTACAATGGGTAATTTGTAAAGCAACTCTATCTTTGTAATGGAGAAATTAAAATATTTGTGCAATGAACTTAAGAATGTAGAAATAGAAGCAGTCACAAGCCATTCAGTAAGGTTATCTTTTATTTTAATACCACATATCTGCACTAATTCTATTAGCCTTGATTTTGTAAATATTCAAAATGGTATCAATCCCTGTCTTAATCATCTTCTGCAATTGAACCTCCACTGCCTCTTGAGTAGAGAATTCAAAAGCTCACCACCCTCTGGATGAAGAAATTCCTCCTCAACTCAATTGTAAATGAGGTCCACTTATTGGGAGACTGTCACCCCCAGTTCTAGACAACACAGCCATCCCTGAATCTACC
The DNA here is from genome assembly GCF_053455715.1 of Rhinoraja longicauda. Classification (NCBI taxonomy): domain Eukaryota; kingdom Metazoa; phylum Chordata; class Chondrichthyes; order Rajiformes; family Arhynchobatidae; genus Rhinoraja; species Rhinoraja longicauda. The sequence continues at coordinate 39,854,493 of NC_135955.1, forward strand.
CAGTCAGCCTTGTATGACTTTGTGCGCTTCAATCGTACCCTTGACAGTGTCTATGCACGTACACGCAACCCTCACCTAAAGGGCGGGGGAGGGTGCAGTTTATGTTCCTAGTAAACTATCCATATCTCAATTTTCATAACACGAAGCCACATCATCTGCACATGTGGGAAGAAATTCAAGTTGAAAAAGAAGGTGTTTATTTACTTATTCTCAAAATGCTGGAGTAACTCAGCAGGTCAGACAGCATCTCAGGAGAGAAGGAATGGGTGATGTTTCGGGTTGACATCCTTCTTCAGACTGATGTCAGGGGGGCGGGACAAAGGAAGGATATAGGTGGAGACAGGAAGATAGAGGGAGAACTGGGAAGGGGGAGGGGAAGAGAAAGACAGAGGAACTATCTAAAGTTGGAGAAGTCAATGTTCATACCACTGGGCTGCAGGCTGTCCAAGCGAAATATGAGGTGCTGTTCCTCCAATTTCCGGTGGGCTTCACTATGGCACTGGAGGAGGCCCATGACAGAAAGGTCAGACTAGGAGTGGGAGGGGGAGTTGCTCAGCCACCGGGAGATCAGGTTGGTTAAGGCGGACTGAGCGAAGGTGTTGAGCGAAACGATCGCCGAGCCTGCGTTTGGTTTCGCCGATGTAAAGAAGTTGACATCTAGAGCAGCGGATGCAATAGATGAGGTTGGAGGAGGTGCAGGTGAACCGCTGTCTCACCTGGAAAGACTGTTTGGGTCCTTGGATGGAGTTGAGGGGGGAGGTAAAGGGACAGGTGCTGCATCTCCTGCGGTTGCAGGGGAAAGTGCCCGGGGATGGAGTGGTTTGGGTAGGAAGGGAAGAGTGGACCATGGAGTTACGGAGGGAACGATCTCTGCGGAACGCAGAAAGGGGAGGGGATGGGAAGATGTGGCTAGTGGTGGGGTCCCGTTGTAGGTGACGGAAATGTTGGCGGATGATTTGTTGGATACGCTGGCTGGTGGGGTGGAAGGTGAGAATGAGGGGGATTCTGTCCTTGTAACGAATGGGGGGAGGGGGAGCAAGAGCGGAGCTGCGGGATGTAGAAGAGACCCTAGTGAGAGCCTCATCTATAATGGAAGAGGGGAAGCCCCGTTTCCTGAAGAATGAGGACATCTCTGATGGCCTAGTGTGAAACACCTCATCCCGGGCGCAGATGCGGCGTGGACGGAGGAATTGGGAGTAGGGGATAGACTTTTTGCAGGAGACAGGGTGGGAAGAAGTGTAGTCCAGATAACTGTGCGAGTCAGTGGGTTTATAGTAGATGTAGTTTATTTACTTACTTTTTTCACATAAATTTTGTGAGAGTGAGGAGATTAATTCTGTGTTTCAATCTTTTGGGTAGCAATTTGTGAATTCTGTTAAGGTGAATTTCTGTAATCTGAACAACTGCAATACAGGGATCAACCGTATTTGGTGGTACGTGTAATCAAGTGGGGTACTCTGCAAAGGGCAGAGAACTTGGCTGTGGAGATTTGGGTATATTCAGCCATGGATTTAATAGTGTCTTCAGTTGCTTGTCCAAATAAGTACTAAACTGTGCCTGTAATGTAAAACTGGTTTGTATCTGTAATAAGGTACTGGGCTATGGGTGTCATGGAATATTAGACTATATCTGTGAAGTACTGGGCTTGACTAGAATGGAATGCCTGGAATAGATTTCTAGTATGTACCTGCAATGGGGCATTGCACTTGTAATAAAGCACAAAACCTCACATGAAACTGGGAACTGTTTAAGTAGTAGATATTTAGACTGTGTATAATAATAGATAACTCCACTCTGAAAAGCTACACCATTTCACTTTTTATGATGCGAAGTACTTGATTCCACATAAAATATTCCATTGTGTGTGTGTGTGTATTTGGCTATTCAACATTGTGTATGAAAAGCATAGTACACATAATTTATTTGCTGAGCAGAATGAACAAGAATTTCCGTTTGCCACCTTCTAAAAGGGCACCCACCCTCTTGTACATGCCCTGAGTTATGAACACATTGCTTTATTTAAGTGTATATTAAATGGAGAAATTAAATTGCAATGTAGTAGTATTCACACTAAATTGTGATAGAGGATATGTGGGTGTGCAATGGAATAATGAAAGTGTGTATTCAGTGCAGCACAGGGATGTGTGTTTAATGGAAAAGTTTAAAAGTTTGTTTGAACTTTCAACAATACCAGCTGACAAGAAGATAAACCCCACCCATAAAATTGTTGTAAAATCTTATTCCATTTCTGACAGAGCAGAGTAACCTCAGGTCCTAAAATAAAAATAGAAAATGCTGGAACTAGTCTGTAGGTCAGGTCACATCTGTGGCAAGAGAAACAGAGGTGACGTTTCAGGACAAAGATCCTTTCTCAGAACTCACCTAAAACATCAACTCTTTTGTCCCACCGATGCAGCCTGACCGGCTAAGTAGTTCCATCGTCTTCTGTTATTATTTTAGATTTCCAACATGTGCTTTTTTTGATTTTTCATTTACTGAAGCCCAGGTGACCAGTTAAACTTGTGAAACTCTATGGATATTCTGAATGCCTCTGGCATTCATTACCAGGCTTTTTTTTAAAAATCAATTAAACAATTAATTAATTTTAATATTTAAACTTTTTAATTTATTTTAACGTTAAATGTATTAAAACACATTTAACTATTTGAAGTATTTATTTCAACAAACAATTAAAAATACTAAATTACCTGTATCTTGCACTTGCCTTTGTTCATCACAGCCTATCTCCCATTGAAAGGAATGGACATACTGGTCTAACCAGATTTTACAAGTGGGTTTCTCAGGGTAAATGCTGGCAAAATGCAGACCGTACATTTCCCATTGGAGTCCACAAACTGTCCAATGTCAAAGTGCAATCAGCAAAATGGCAGGAGATTGCAGCCAATAAGTTCAGGACCAAGTGTTTGGTGGCAATTCAGCAGTTCAGTACTGAACTGGGAGCAATTCTCAACAAGTTCTAGACTAATGTGCACACAATATTTATACAATGCATATAATGGCAAATGCAATGGGCTCGTACTGGGTGAGTCAGCTATGTGCATAGTGGAGAAATTAATTGTGTATATAATGCAGCAATTTATCATGTATTTAGACAATTCAGGCTATATAATAGTGTATCTGTGATGTGGTTTGTAAATATAATTCACTGATACTAGAGACTGTTGTTAGGGACTGAGTAAATTACTGAAATGATTTCTTGAAGTTAAATGATCTGAGTCTAGCTCCAAAATCATGGCCTAATTTGCTAAGTATTTTCAGCATATTCTGTTGCAAAACCTTACCTTCAAGCCATGTACAGTCCAGCCTTGAAGACTCAATATTAAGTTGAACATTTCAGATAAGGAGAATTTTTAATTCTAGATCACATCCATTCCTTCCAAATTCCTTTGAGAATTTCAGATAATCGTTCTGAATTTACACCTTCTCTTGGCTTCAGTTATGTGCACCATCAACCTTTTTGAGTTTTTGTCTCTCCTCTTTCCATCCACTCACAGACCTTCCCTTTTGTTCTCTCCTCCCTCTCATATTTCTATTCATCTTGTTTAATCTCCAACTATTCCCAGTGTGATGCCCTGAAGTGTTAACACCTTTCCTGACTAGCTGAGAACTTCCAGTGTTTTATGTTAGTGGTTTAGATACTATCCAGAGGCCTGTGCTATTGATCTGGGGACACAAGTTCAAATCTCATCACAGCAGCTGCAGTATTTAAATTCAAATAGATAATTCCAATATCAATAAAGATGACCTTGAGACAACCAATTTAGTATGAAAGCCTGTCTGGTTCACTAATATCCTTAAAAAAAGAGACGTGTCCTTTCCTGTTCTGGTCTATTTGTTGCTCCTCACCTAAAACAATGGGGATGACCCATAACTAACTCCAGTAATGGCTGACCAAGCCATTCCAGAGTGGTTAGGAAGCGGGGCTAGAAAGTGAGGTTGTACAATTCCTATTACAACGTCTTTAAATAGGCAGTTCTTTGCATTCCTTAATCAAAATGGTTCCATTTATGAGCTCAAAGCAAACAAAAACAATACACGCATCTATAAAATATGCATAGACCAAAGTAAAATGTCCTAAGGTGTTTAACAAGAACAGTTATTAAACAGAGTCAAGCTAAAGGTCTTTCACGTTTCTCTGGTGGGGTTGCCAATGATTCAGTCGTTGGTAAATTAAGAATCTTTCTACTTACTGAATATATGAAAAGGTTCATCACCTGATAATATTGTCTATATCTTCTTGGGAAATAGAGTCCAGAGGCATATTGTTAATCTTTATAACCTGATCTCCTGGGAACAGTTTTCCCTCTCCTGGTCCACCTAAAGAGAAAAAAAAGACATTCAAATTGCTGGATGTAACATTAGTTATACGTGATGGAAGAAAAATAAAAAGGAAGTGCTGGAAATGCACAGCAGGTCAAGGTAGGATGAGATGTTTTACATGGACTTGCTACAAATGTTTTATTTGATGGAATAATCACCCTAATTCTGCCCATAATTAAACTAGTGGAATATATGCTGCATCCAGTCGTTAATGAAAATTATGAAACATTTCATTACTATTACTAAATGGAAACATGCTTTAAAAATGTATGGGAGAATTTGCGTAAATACATACTTCCATAAAACAAGTCTTTTGTAATCCCGGGAGAGCCTTTATTACGTTGTCTACAACCATGTGTGTAAATAAAATACAATGGGATTCAGCAGAAACTGAAAATGCTGGAAACACCCAACAAGCCCACTCGAGCATCAGAATAAATGTTTCAGGTCAAAGACACAAGGTCCCTTTTTTCTTGCCACAGATGCTGCTCTACTTGCTGATTGTTTCCAGCATTTTCTGTTTTTGTTTTAGATTTCCAACATCTGCAGCTTTGCTTTTGAATTTTTGATTTTCACTTTGAGTTGAAGTGTTTGTTCTGTCTGGAAAAATATCGATACATGGTACAATCACAAGAGAATCAAAAAGGAAACCTGAAGGGTGGTCATCACTGCTTTGGAACGGTGCCAGAAGCCCAGAGCATCCATCAAGAATTTAGCCAATTGTTCATTCAGCATCTTTTGACAGACATAAAGTTACAGGGAATTTCTGTTAAATACTCCATTAAATACTCTCCTTGCCACAGGCCACAGTCAGGTAATTAGAAGGAGATTACGGCGAGTGGTAGACACTACCTGGTCCATCACAAGTATTGACATCCACACCATTCAAGAGATCTATTGGTGATACTGTCTCATAAACACAGCCAATATCATCGGACCCACACCACCAAGGTCATGCTGTCATCTCGCTCATATCATCAGGAAGAAGAAACAGGACCCTGAAAACCATGACCACCAGGTTGAAGACTAGTTTGTCCCCTGCAGCCATCAGCCATCTTGAACATTACACACTAACCTCAGTAAATATTAACTTCTATGGACTGTGTCATTGGTTGCACTATGGACTTTGGTTTTTCACACTAGTGTTATGGTTATTATTTTTTTATTTTTCAATGATTATATTATCTTTGCATATTGCACTTACGGAACTGTTAAGCTGCTGCAAGTAAGAATTTCATTGCTCCATTGTTAGTCTAAGTGACAATTAAACACTCCTGACTTCTCTCAAGATATAGGATCGGCAAGTTCTTTCACTGGTTCAGATCCCATCCAAATCAGTCAATTCTAAGCTTGTTTGTTTTAGGGTCTTGTGTTATGGGAATCAGACACAATAACAGCTTTTGTACAGAAATAAATTAGCCACAAATGATAGAGCTCCTAAAAGGATTTGGTTAACTCTTGGCAGATGAATATTCCATTTGATGATACTTAATATGAGCCCTGAGACAGAGGCAGCAGTAAAACACTGCGCATTTCTGCTGGTGAATCGCAAATAGCTTTTGTTTTTGGATTTGGCTGAAGTAATGAGGGAGTGTTGTTCCAAGGAACCCTCCGCACACTAACTCCTGACACCGAGTGTGAGAGGAGAAGTGCAGTCAGAGCCAAAGGCAGAAGGAAACAAAGGTTCACACTAGTTTAGTTTAGAGATACAGCATGGAAACAGGCCCTTCGGTCCACTGAAGTCTGCACCGACCAGTGATCCTTGCACATTAACACTATCCTACACACACGAGCGACAATTTTTTAAAACATTTATACCAAGCCAATTAATCTACAATCTTGTACGTCCTTGGAGTGTGGGAGGAAACCGAAGATCTCTGAGAAACCCATACAGGTCACAGGGAGAACATACAAACTCCGTACAGACAGCACCCGTAGTCGGGATCAAAACCGGGTCTCTGGTGCAATAAGCGCTGTCTTGGGACCAGGGTAGACATGACATGATGACCCCAGAGGCAGCTCATCCAGCACTGGCACCTGAATCTTGGCCACGTACTTCACTGTTTCTGTTTCTGTTTTCTATTGCACAACTGCTAACAGCTGGGCTACCTCATGCAGGTTTCGCTCGCGAGGGTACTGGTTGCAAAAATGTTATTTAGATTTTTTATGTGGGTAAGTTTGGTGAGATGATCCATGTCCAAGTTGTCGAGCTGTGACTTGAAGAGTGACAAGGTTGATGCACATCTGGTGATGTCGGAAAGGATGTTCCATTCTGGGATAATCCATGGATATAGTGACTGTAGGTAGCTATTTTTGTTTGCTCTAATTCTAGTATAAATGAATTGACCTGAGGACGGTCTTGTAAATTTCTGGGTATTGGATTGAATAAAGTGAGATATGTTACTGGGGATGATGCCATGAGCCTCTTTGTAGACAGTACATAAGCGGGCTTTGGTGCACCTTGACTCCAGAGACTCCCAGCCAAGGCGATTTAACATATCGGAGATGCTTGACTGTCTTGAGTAGTCGTCACAAACAAACCATGCTGCACGCCTCTGAACCTTGTCAAGGGTGTCAATGTTATTTTTCTGGTGAGGGTCCCATATTGTCTGGCAATATTCCATCAGTGGGCAGACAAGTGTTTTGTACGCTAGCTCCTTTGTTGGTTTTTCACAACCAGATAAATTTCTCTGGAGAAGGCCCAAAGTTCTGTTTGCTTTTGTGGCAATCTGGTTTATGTGTCTGTTCCAGGCTAGGCCAGATGTGAGCTCAACTCCCAGGTATGGATGGTGATCAACTTCTTTAAGCAGCTTGTCTCCCATCTTGTACCGGTTTATGATCGGCTTGACTATGAGTAACTCTCATGGAAAAGCATTTGGTGTAATTGAAACCCATTTGCCAAATGGTTTCTCAATTACAAAGATTGTTTATGTCATTTTGAAGAACCTTCAGCAGCTTTGATCTCTCGATACACAATACAGTCCTCTGCGAAGAGTCTCACTCTCGAAGACAGGTTGTCAGGCAGATCGTTGATGTAGATCAAGAACAGCAAGGGCCCCAACATCATTCCCTGTGGCACGCCGGACTCAACTGGAGATTGTTGTGATGACTCACCATCTACTACAACCTTTTGATGTCGTTTGATGAGGAATGAATCAATCCAGGAGTAGATGTTGTTTCGGATGCCAACGTGGCGTAGCTTAGCCATAAACCTACGGTGGGGAACAGTGTCGAAGGCCTTGCTAAAGTCCATTATAATAAGATCAGCCTGCCCTGTTATCCAGGATTGTTTGCAGATCATTAACCGGGACAGAGAGCTGGGTCTCGCATGACCTGCCTTTGCAGAATCCATGCTGCTGGTCAGCTAGTATATTGTGTATTTCAAAATGCCTCATAACACGGCCATGAATAATATGTTCAAGGAGTTTGCAGACAATTGAAGTCAAGGATACTAGTCTCTGGCACTGACCCTTGTTAAAACTGATTGGGGAGCTGGAGGAGCCCAGACTGGAGGTGGCAGTGATCTGCAAATGTGATCCTACTCCTAACAGTGGGTGTATAACAAAGTATTCTCCCTATCACATCTTCCGATGTGTGCAAGATTCCCCAAGCTATGGTCTGCAAGGTGCTCCATTTTTCATGGGTTCAGCAGCTACTTTGGAACCCATCTTATTGCATTTAAACCGATCCAATTCCCATGACCATACGCTCCGGGAAAGCGTCAGACCAGCAGGGGCGAGTGTTGCAGCAGTTTTGCCCCGCATGGGATAGAAGAATAAGAGAAGGCCACAAAGCCACTTGAGGCTGTTCCATCTTCACCTTGATTTAGACTATTTTGGAATTAATAATAATAATAATAATAATACATTTTATTTATATAGCGCTTTTCATATACTCAAAGACGCTTTACAGAGATTTTGAGAACATAGGGAAATTAATAAATAGATAAATAAGTAAATAAATAAATGAACAGAGAAAGGAGACAGTAGGTGAGGTGACCTTCAGTGGTTGAAGGCAGTACTGAACAGGTGAGACTTCAGCGATGTTTTGAATGTGGTGAGTGTGGGGGAGTCTCTAACGGTTTGGGGTAGTGAGTTCCATAGGGTGGGAGCAGCGATGGAGAAAGCCCTGTCCCCCCAGGATCTGAGTTTAGTCCGGATGTGGGGGGATAGGAGATTGGCAGCGGCAGAGCGGAGGGTGCAGGTGGGAGTGTGCCTGTGGAGGAGGTCGGTCAGGTAGGATGGGGCCAGGTTATGGAGGGCTTTGTAGGTTATGAGGAGGATTTTGTACTGGATTCTCTGGGGGATGGGGAGCCAGTGGAGTTTATAAAGGACGGGGGTGATATGGTCACGGATCGAGGTGTGTGTGAGTAGACGGGCAGCGGAGTTTTGAATGTATTGAAGTTTATTGATGATTTTTGAGGGTGCGCCATAGAGGAGGCTGTTGCAGTAGTCCAGACGGGAGGTGATGAAGGCGTGGATGAGGGTTTCTGCAGCTGTGGAGGAGAGGGATGGACGGAGACGGGCAATGTTTTTGAGGTGGAAGAAGGCTGTTTTTGTGATGTGTTTGATGTGTTTGTCGAAGGAGAGGTTTGATGTGTTTGATGTGTTTGTCCTCATATCAGTCTTTGCACCATATCCCTAATGCCTTTGTCTAAAAATAATCTATTGTTTTCAGATTTCAAATCAGCAATTGACCAAGCATCACTTGCCATTTGCAGGTGAGTTCCAAGTTTCTTTGTCCTGAGTGCAGCTGTGTTTCCTAACCTCTCTCCTGAAAAGTCTATCTAGGATTTGGGCTTACACTGCTTCAATGGGCACAGTGGACACCAATTTACGTTCCTCCCTGCTCAATACGCTCTGTGAAGCAGGAGGTAGTGCAGCTGTGCCACAGCTGTGCCACAGCTCCACCAGCCCTGGTTGGATTCTGTTTGCCGGTGCTGCCTATTTGGAGTTTGCACATTCCTTTCAAGTTTCCCCTGAATGCTACAGTTTCTTCCCATATCCCAATGGTGCCATATTTAGTACCATTATTGGCTGCTGTAGATTGCCTCCAATGGAAGAGGGTGGTTTGAGAATCAGGAGGGTGTTCATGATGATATTTGGGAGGATAATAAGTGGGACAATGGGATTGTTGGAGTTGTTCAGTGAGCCAGCATAAACAAGGGAGTGATTGTACCCTTCGATATTGTTATAAATTTGAAATTCAATACAAAATGGGCAACATTGCTTGGAGTCTTTGCTTTGACTCTAGTAGAAAGAAAAATCAGGCATAGGATGAAAAAGGTTGTTTTTTTTATTGCCCATTTTGTTTTTATTAACCAAGACAAAATGATGCCATAACAGCAAAGATTGAAAAGTGTTGTTGGACATCTGTGTAGGTACTGGAGGAATAGCGATGTAGGGCTATGGGAAATTATAGGGATCATTGGAGACATATCAGACATTAACTAAGTAAATCCTCATCCCAATCTTTCTGCAGTTGTTTTCTTGATCCATCCTCTTCTTTCCTGCTCTTCGAGATAATTACCTGCACTGACAGACTTCACATATGTTGGCGTATCTTTTGATAGAAGAAATCCGTAATCCAGCAGTGGATCTTTGTTAATCTTTACTGTCACTGTTAACGAGGCATCTAGCTGATTTATATTAGCAGACACTTCATCAGCAGCAGCTCGATTCCTTAAATCAGAAACAAACCATGATCTCATTTAGCAAGTATTTTGAATAACATTTTAAACAAATACCCAATTTTTTTCTTCCGTAGGATTAATAAATTCCTCAGTGGAGGTCTAGCATGGGTCCTTTATACCTGAGGGAGAGGGAACCCGCTGGTGGATGCAGAATTCCTAAAAGGACTGCTGAGAAATGTCAAAGACACAGGAACCTCTCAGAGAGTTAGTAGAATAGATGCTAATGGCTCCAGAATAATCTCTGCCTGTTTTGTGAGACTAGCAGAATATAAGGCTGCATCCACAATACTGCATTTCAGCCATCACACCATTTTCCAGATCCCCCTCAAAATATCTCCAGAAACAGGAATGAATGGGAAGGTGAGGAGGAGGCTACTCAACTCTTTGGCTTTCGCCTGCCTTTTCATTCTACCATTTACCCCTTTAGATATTCATAATCAAAATAAATCTCTGCACTTCACTCTTGATAGTTTCAATTGTCAGAGCTGCCACACTCTTTTGAGAGGATGAGTTCCAGATTTCCTCTTCCCTTTATGAAAAATGTGTTTCCCTCCAAAAATCCTGTCCCTAATTTTAACATTATATTTCTTGTTTCACTGTATGGTTGTTACCACAAATAGCAAGTACTTCCATGTTGACAGGCTTAACCCAGTAATATCTTTTAATAAAGAAACTGAATAAAATTGAAAATCGCTTTAATTCCATTTGAATTTTATAAAAGTACAGAGGGAATCTGTTACCTCAGCGATTCTTGTTTATGCACTTTCACAGTGCTTTTACTAAATGCTTCCATAGCCAGCTCTGCTCTGCCTTCCCATTCAGAAAGATGCCCTGACACTCCCTTTCATTTCAGTGATGGACAGTGATGGGTTAATTATTAATGAAAACCGTAAGTGCAAATGGACACGCTCCAATGCGAATTGGAATAGGGAATTGATTATGGAGGGATTTTAGGATAATGGTGAGCACTCTGAAATCTTGTTGTCAGTTTTCTCTTGGCAATTTGAATCAGAGATAAAGGACCTGAAATTGCTTCAGGTAGGATCAGACTGCTATGTTGCATTTAAAAAGGAGCTGGAAAGCATGACCATGAGGAATGCGCATGTAGTCAAATATAGTAACATTCACACCCTCACACCTCCTGTTTTTTAATCTCTGGCCTTTGTCCAATCACCTGTCTTTAAATGCCCCACCCCCTCACCTGTATTCACCTATTACCTGCCAGGCATTGTCCTGCCCCCTCTTCCACCTTTCTTCCTTTTTCCCTGTGGCTATCAAACTGTACAACTCCCCCACCTTTTGTCGTGGACTCCCCTTCCCCTTCCCCTTCCCCCTCCCCCTCCCCCCCCCCCCCCCCCCCCACCCCCTAATCTTTGCACATCCTCAATCCTGGACTTTCCACTCATCACTTTAATTTCATGTTTCATGTATCTTGTCGTGTTTCTTGACTGTTGGCAGACCAATTTCCTTCTTGGGATAAATAAACTTCTATCGTATTGTATCGTATCGTAACGTAAGAAGGGCCCCGATCCGAAACGTCACCTACCCATGTTCTCCAGAGATGCATCAGGACCAACTTAAGCACTTGTGTCTTTTTTGTAAACCAGCAACTGTAGTTCCTTGTTTCTATATTTAATATACTATAGATTCTATAGATATGTGAAGAGGAAAAGATTGGTGAAGACAAATGTAGGTTCCTTACAGTTAGAAACAGGTGAATTTAGAATGGGAAACAAGGAAACGCCAAACCAGTTAAACAAGTACTTTGGTTCTGTCTTCACTAAGGAAGACACAAACAATCTTCCAGAAATACTAGGGGGTCGAGGATCGAGTGGGAGGGAGGAACTGACGGAAATCCACATTAGTCTGGAAAAGATGTTGGGTAAACTGTCGGGACCGAAGGCAGATCAATCCCCAGGGCCTGATGGTCTGCATCCCAGAGTAATCAAGGAGGTGGCCCTAGAAATTGTGGATGCATTGGTGATCAGTTTGCAATGTTCTATAGACTCTGGATCAGTTCCTGAGGACTGGAGGTTAGCTAATGTAACCCCACTTTTTAAAGAAAGGAGGGAGAGAGAAAACAGGGAATTATAGACCAGTTAGCCAGACATCAGTAGTGGGGAAGATGCTTGAGTTGATTATTAAAGATGTTATAGCAGCGCATTTGGAAAGCAGTGACAGGATCGGTCAAAGTCAGCATGGATTTATGAGGGGAAAATAATGCTTGACTGATCTGGAATCTTTTGAGGATAACAGCATAACAGATAACAGAGCTTTATTTGTCATTCGGTACCAAGGTACCGAACGAAACTACATAGCAGTCATACAAAAAAGAACACAAGACACATAACCCCAACACAAACGTCCATCACAGTGACTCCAAACACCCCCTCACTGTGATGGAGGCAACAAAACTTCCACTCTCTTCCCCACGCCCACGGACAGACAGCTCGTCCCCGACCGACCCGCACAGTCCCCACAAGGGGATGGAAGTCCCCGCAGCCGAGTCGCACCGGGCGTTGAAACATCTCGCGGCCGAGCCGGGCGATGGAAGGCCCCGCGACCGAGCCTTGCGCAGCTAAGTCCCGTGGCCGAGCCGCACCGGGCGATGTTAAGTCCCGCGGCCAAGCCGCACCAGCGATGAAAAGTCCCGCGGCCGAGCCGCACCAGCGATGTAAAGCCCCGCGGCCGAGCCGCACCGGGCGATGTTAAGTCCCGTGGCCGAGCCGCACCAGCGATGAAAAGTCCCGCGGCCGAGCTGCACCGGGCGATGTAAAGTCGCGCGGCCGAGCCGCACCGGGCGATGTTAGGCCCCGCAGCCGAGCTGCACCGGGCACTGTTAAGTCCAGCGGCCGAGCCGCACCAGCGCTGTAAAGTCCCGCGGCCAAGCCGCACCGGGCGATGAAAAATCCCGCGGCCGAGCCGCACCGGGCACTGTTAAGTCCAGTGGCCAAGCCGCACCGGGCGATGTAAAGTCCAGCGGCCGAGCCGCACCGGGCGATGTTAGACCCCGCGGCCGAGCCGCACCCCGCGCCGTGAGGAAGAGAAAAGTTTCCCCCACCCCCCCCCACCCACACCACCACCCCCCACACATACACAACCAAAAAAATACAAAAACCATCCCAACACCGACACACAACAAAAAAAAAAAGGAAAAAAGACGAACAGACTGCTAGCGAGTCGCAGCCGTTAGGCGCCGCCACTTCCATAGTGTGGATAAGGGAGAGCTAGTGGATGTGGTATATCTGGACTATCATAAAGCCCTTTGACAAAATACTACACAAGAGATTAGTGTGCAAAATTAGAGCACATGGTATTGGGGGTAGGGTATTGACATGGATAGAGAACTGGTTGGCAGACAGGAAGCAAAGAGTATGAATTAACGGGTCCTTTTCAGAATGGCAGGCAGTGACTAGTGGAGTGCCGCAAGGCTCAGTGCTGGGACCCCAGTTATTTACAATATGTATTTATGATTTAGACAAAGGAATTAAATGTAACATCTCGAAGTTTGTAGATGACCACAAAGCTGGGTGGCAGTGTGAGCTGCGAGGAGGATGCTATGAGGCTGCAGGGTGACTTGGATAGGTTGGGTGAGTGGGCAGAAGCATGGCCGATTCAGTATAATGTGGATAAATCCATTTTGGTAGTAAGAACAAGACGGCAGATTATTATCTGAATGGTGTCAGATTAGGAAAAGGGGTGGTGCAACGAGACCTGGGTGTGCTTGTACATCAGTCACTGAAAGTAAGCAGGCAGGTACAGCAGGCAGTGAAGAAACCAAATGGCATGTTGGCCTTCATTGCGAGAGGATTTGTGTATAGAAACACGGAGGTCCTACTGCAGTTGTACAGGGTCCTGGTGAGACCACGCCTGGAGTATTGTGTGCAGTTTTGATCTCCGAATTTGAGGAAGGATATTCTTGTTATTGAGGGAGTAGGTTGATCAGGTTAATTCCTGGGATGGTGGTACTGACATATGATGAAAGAATGGATCGACTGGGCTTATATTCACTGGAATTTTGAAAGGATGAGAGGGGATCTCATAGAAACATAAAAATCTTAAGGGATTGGACAGGCTAGATGCAGGAAGAATGTTCCCGATGTTGGGGGAGTCCAGAACAAGGGGTTACAGTTTAAGAATAAGGGGTAGGCCATTTAGGACTGAGATGAGGAAAACCTTTTTTACCCACAGCACAGAGTTGTGAATCTACGGAATTCTGTACCACAGAAGGCAATGGAGGCCAATTCACTGGATGTTTTCAAGAGCGAGTTAGATTTAGCTCTGAGGGCTTAAGGAATCAGGGGATATGGGGAAAAAGCCGGAACGGGTTACTGATTCTGGACGATCAGCCATGATCATATTGAATGGTGATGCTGGCTCGAAGGGCTGAATGGCCTACTCCTGCACCTATTTTCTATGTTTCTATGTTTGGTTTATATACCTTAATAGAGACCCCACACATATCCTCACCACTACTAATGTTTCTGGCTAACAAATCTTGCTCAGAGGTGTTTCGCAGGCTTATCTTCTGACCCTGTTCACTGATCCTGCTGTGTCTGCAGATTTTCAATCAAGCTACAGAAATTCCACAAATATTTACCACAGAAGAGCCTGGATTGCAGCAAAGAATCCGAATGGAGGAGTCATTGTTTTGTTAGGTTAAATTTAATCTGACATCAGTCTGTCAGGAGAGCTTTGTGTCTTGACAAGGAGTTCTAAATTGGCTCGTTCTGCAGATAAATAATTCATAGATGCTTTTACAGATTTCACAAAGGACCATCATTATTGTTTTATTATAGACAGGAGGGAATCAAACCTGCAATAGCTGAAAGTGCTCAGTGCTTTACAAAAGGTTTTATTTCTTATGTTACAAAAAGTGGCAGTGGTCTTCATGAACAATATTACAGAAAGTGTCGAGTAATCAAGGGGCAAGACCATCGAGGTCAAAGCAGTTACTTGATTAGAATACCATCACCCACTCAAAACATTCATTCCCTTCACCATTAGCACACAGTTGCCCCAGTATATACCATTTATAAATTGTGTTGTGGTTCCTCACCACCACCTTCTCGTGAGCACTTAGAGATGAGCAATCAATAGACAATAGACAATAGACAATAGACAATAGGTGCAGGAGTAGGCCATTCAGCCCTTCGAGCCAGCACCGCCATTCAATGCGATCATGGCTGATCACTCTCAATCAGTACCCCGTTCCTGCCTTCTCCCCATACCCCCTCACTCCGCTATCCTTAAGAGCTCTATCCAGCTCTCTCTTGAAAGCATCCAACAAACTGGCCTCCACTGCCTTCTGAGGCAGAGAATTCCACACCTTCACAACTCTCTGACTGAAAAAGTTCTTCCTCATCTCCGTTCTAAATGGCCTACCCCTTATTCTTAAACTGTGGCCCCTTGTTCTGGACTCCCCCAACATTGGGAACATGTTTCCTACCTCTAATGTGTCCAATCCCCTAATTATCTTATATGTTTCAATAAGATCCCCCCTCATCCTTCTAAATTCCAGTGTATACAAGCCTAATTGCTCCAGCCTTTCAACATACGACAGTCCCGCCATTCCGGGAATTAACTTAGTGAACCTACGCTGCACGCCCTCAATAGCAAGAATATCCTTCCTCAAATTTGGAGACCAAAACTGCACACAGTACTCCAGGTGCGGTCTCACCAGGGCCCGGTACAACTGTAGAAGGACCTCTTTGCTCCTATACTCAACTCCTCTTGTTATGAAGGCCAACATTCCATTGGCTTTCTTCAATGCCTGCCTTGCCAGTAACAGCTACAATGGGCAGTAGAATTTTAAAAACATGTTGTAATGAGATGCAGTGTTTAAAAAACAAAGTTGCTGAGCAGGTTCTGGACAGTGTGAACCATCAGGACTCAGAATAAGTGTATCTGATTCACTATGTTCCCATCTTCATTAGTAGCAAGAAAGATAGCAATATAGAAACATAGAAAATAGGTGCAGGAGTAGGCTATTCGGCCCTTCAAGCCAGCGCCGCTATTCAATATGATCATGACTGATCACCCAAAGTCAGTACCCCGTTCCTGCTTTCTCCCCATAGATATCACATCAAGGAACATGTATATCAATAAAAAAAGTAAATGGACTTTAAAATGTGTACATTCCTGCACACACCCCCCCTTACTTAATGTCATCAACACAATACTCAGGTTTTGAATTTGATCACATCAGTGCGTCAGCCACCTTTATCTCTAAAGCCTCTTCTCAGGCATTCTCAGCTGTTTCCAATCACAGTTACTGTTGTTTTCCCAAAGTTGTGTTCTACTCGCATAATCTTTTCTAATATTCCACTGCTTAAATCCTTTCAAAGTGATCTTTCTTTCCCAAATGAGGCTAATAATTTCCAGTTATCAGCTACATTTTATAGCCATGAGACAAATGTGAAATCTTGAGAGTAACATTGTGTGTTTGTCATACATTTTGATTTTCTGTTTCCTTTTTCAGTCACATTCGCAATCATGCTTTGTTCATATCCTTTTGTTTAACTTACTAATCTTGGTCACAACTGACAGAATCTTGTTTTTTAATAGCCACATTCTGCCTCATGAGATATTCCCATAAAGCTACTTGGTCAAGAATCCAGCAGTTTATTTGAGTGACATTAGATATGAGCAATATTGATTGGTTGAAATGAAGTGTGGCACAGTGGATAAGTAATAGAATCTAACGTGATGCCCTCACACTGATGCGATGATCAAGAAAGCCCTTCAGCATATTTACTTTCTAAGGCATCAGAAAAGATTCAGCTAGTCCACAACAATTCTTTCAAACTTCCACAGATGTACAAAAGAAAGTATTCAGATAGCATACCTCTCAGCCTAGTAGGGCAACCGCTCTGCTCTTGACTTCCTGAGAGGAGGTGAATCTATAGAGAATGGTGAACACAGCCAACTCATCACAGGCTCATCACTTCCTTCCATCCTATCCATCTTCATTGTGCATTGCATCAGGAAGGCTGGAAGTATCTTCATGGATGCCTGACACTTTGGCCAATCCCTTTTCTCTCTTCTTCCTTCTGGGAGAAGATTTAGGAGCTTGAAAGCCCAGACTTCCAGACTTAAGAGCAGCTGCTTCTCCACTGCTAGCAGATGCCTGCGCCAATCACCTCTTTCACACCCAATTGCCGGTGGTGCTTCCACATACTCTTACTCTTAACCAATCTCATTCGATTATTCCGCTATTGTTTGTTCGTATTTTTTTGCACTACTCAGATCCACACTACAATCTTGCACCAACCCACTGTTTTGCATGTGTCATTGTATTTATTGTTGTAGTTATCATTACTGCATGTCTACTGTGTATTCTGTGAGCTTCATGTAAACTTGGAATTTCATTGCGCCGAGGTGTGGATAACAATAAACTAAATCATCTGAACCTGAATCTGATTTCATGCAGATGGTAGGTAGGTGCCCATTTTGCCTCCAATATACATTGGAGATCCTAAACCCAGAGGTAAAATAACATCTGGTATCCTATTGAGGAAGGACATTAATGCACACCGAGAAATCTTTTGAGTTTTATGAACTTCAGATGAGGTTCCACCAATCACACAGCTTTATCGACAGGCCCTGTAAATGAATGCATCCATAAGTGGGAACAAGCAACAAAAAAAAAAGATTCCTTCAAAGAATAATTAAGGTACCCACTTAGTAAACTGCATCACATATGTAGAACACACTAATAACAACGTTCATACATGTTAACTTAATGGATAATGAGTTAAAGCATAAAATGTGGCTGCAGATTTACATCCATTCTAGAAATAGACCAACAAGCAAGCAGCCAGATTTTAACAAAACAAATCTCTCACCTCTGTGAACTATCTCGTGTGCGGCGAAGCCACTTTAATACCATTTGTTCCACTTTATGGGATTTGCGAACTTGAACCATGTTGTCCTCTGGGTCTTCCATTTAGCTGCAGAAGAATGATATCGGTCTTAATCCACTATTTATAATCATCTTAGTATCTGCATTCATTATAAACAGGGCAGAACCAGCATAGCAAGTGCTTTGTAAAAACAAGGAACTACAGATGCTGGTTTAAAAAAGAAGACACCAAGTGCTGGAATAACTTAATGGGTCAGACAGCATCACTGGAAAACATCAATAGGCTCTTTCCACATCCAACATATCATCCTCCAACATTTCCATCACCTCCAACGTGATCCCAAAATGAGAGACATCGACAGCCCTTTCCATCTTTCGCAGAGACTGCACCCTCCACAACTCATTGGTTCACTCATCCCTTTTCACCAAATTACCCCCTCTCCAGGTGCTTTCACCTCAGGAGATGTAACACCCGTCCTTATACATCCTCTCTCACCTCCATTCAGAGACCCCAGCAATCCTTCCAGGTGTGGCAGAGGTCCCCATACACCTCCTCTAACCTCTATTGCATCCGGTATTCCCGATGTGACCTCCTGTACATCGGTTAGACCAAACGTAGACTCAGCAAACATTTCACCAACCATTTCGCTCAGTCCGCCTTATTTCGCTCAACACCTTTGCTCAGTCCGCCTTAACCAACCTGATCTCTCGGTGGCTGAGCACTTCAACTTCCCCTCCCACTCCCAGTCTGACCTTTCTGTCATGGGCCTCCTCCAGTGCCATAGTGAGGCCCACCGGAAATTGGAGGAACAGCACCTCATATTTCGCTTGGGCAGCTTGCAGCCCAATGATATGAACATTGACTTCTCCAACTTTAGATAGTTTCTCTGTCTCTCTCTTTTTCCCCCCTCCCCCTTCCCAGTTCTGCCACTGTCTTCCTGCCTCCACCTATATCCTTTCTTTGTCCCGCTCCCCCCTGACATCAGCCTGAAGAAGGGTCTCGACCCGAAACATCACCCATTCCCTCTCTCCTAGATGCTGCCTGACCTGCTGAGTTACTCCAGCATTTTGTGATACCTTCGATTTGTACCAGCATCTGCAGTTATTTTCCTAAACCATTTGCGCCTAATCGGCCAAGGCCTGCTGGATCTCTGAATTAAACAATTTTAACTCTTTCCATTCCCATACTGACCATTCTGTCCTGGGCCTCCTCCATTGCCAAAGTGAGGCCACACGCAAACTGGAGGAACAACACTTCATATTCTGCTTGGATAGCTTACAACTCAGCAAAATGAACATTGAATTCTCCAATTTGTGGTGATTACGTAACCATCCTCCTTTCTTCCCCCAAATAACCCCCCTGTTTTCTCCCCCCCTCTTCTGTGCCCCAAAGGGATTCACATCTATTTCTCCCCTCCCCTTTCCCTTCCACCTACATACCTTCCTCTACCTTTATAATTCCAACTCTTCAATCCTTTTGATTCACATCTTCTGTCTTTTCCTCTGCCTTTGACCAACTATCTGACTATCAAAAAAAAACTGTCTCCCATATCAACCTGCCAGGCTTTGTCCTGCCAGCTTTCTTTCTGACTGAAGAAAGGCCCTGACTCGAAAGGTCACCTATCCATGTTCTCTGAAGATGCTGCCTGCCTGACCTGTTGAGTTGCTCCAGCACTTTGTGTCCTCTACTGCAAATGCTATGTTTTACTTGTTGAACACAATTACTTGGTTCTCGGGGAGAACTACCCCAGTGAGATTATTTTTCTTTTTCCCACTCTTACCATCGCCAATATTGACATCCAACAACATTTATATTCCCCCAATTCAGAACTAATTAGAGATAACCAGATATACATAAAATACTATCTATAGTGTTGGATTTTTGGGTTGGATTTCACGCCAAATGGATCCTAGTTTGCCACGTTATTTTCAACACATGATGGCAGCCTTCCAATTCTTCAGAATTAAGTCCTCGTGCTTGGCATGAAGTGGATGTTTTAAGGACTAAATGAGGTATAAATAAGAGAGCAGTAGCAGCCTTCTGTACTGGGAATCAGTTTGGAGCCAAGGATGTTTCCATTAAGAACTAGAAATTAGTTTGAATGTTTCCAATTTTTATCAGTAATGCCATCCTAAGAAATGTAGGTATTTGGGACAAAGCAAGGTCATACCTCAGGTATTTTGCATTGTTAAGCTCGGCTCAAGAGGGCAGAAAGTGAGAAATTGAGTCATTGATAGGTCTCACCCTCTAAGATTAACGTTGACAGGAATGGTACCATGATGGTTAAGTTACAGGACCAGCAATAGACGAGAGTTCTAGACCATTGATCCAGAACCAAGAGTTCAAATCCACTGTGGCCACTGGGAAATTAAATACAAGTAAATAAAAGTAATTAAATATGCTTGCCATTTTTTTTTTAAAGCAGATAGTCTCCATAATGATAAACATAAAACTTCTGAATTGTAAATACTCTTCCTTGTTCAGGTTTATATTTGACTTATGATTAACTCTCAACTGACTTCTCAGTTCAGGGGCAATTGTGGATAGACAATAAAGGCAGGCAATGTCTACACCACAAGAATGGATACATTTTAAAAATCACTCCCAATGTTTCCATCACATGTTCACCAATTTCTGAGCTTCAAACCTATATTCTGAGCATAGCATTAAAGTGAGATTCATTAGCATTTCAAAAGTGAAAGGAAATATCCAATCTAAACAGAAACTTAACATAAAAAGATAAAGAAGAGGAACAGAAAAAGGCCAATCTGCTCCTTGAGCTTGCTCTCCCTTCTGTAAGTACATGGCTGATCCAATCTTGGCCTCAACTCCAGTTTCTTGCTCTTTCCTCAAGTTTCCTGGCTCCCTTGTAATTCAGGTGTTTGTTCAACTCTGCCCCCAATCTATTCAATGAGTCCATCTTTGAAATGACCTCCCTTTCTTTTGAAACTCTGCCTTCTCGTTCTAGATGCGACCACGAGCAAACATCCTCTCAGCATCACCTTGTCAATTCCCTTCACTCTTTAGGAAGTCAAATTAGGAAGTGTTTTTTTGTTTCATGGATTGTGAACATCTGAATACCTCGTTGTTATGTTGATAGTTCCTATATAATGTCCACCAACTGGAGCATTTAATTAAAACCGATGGAGTTGCAGCAGTGGCTTCTATGGTTGTTTCTTACAATTCATGAAGCACTTGTGAAGCATTAAATATCAGAGTTTACTACTTCGTCTGCGAAACAAAAGATATGTCGAACAGTGGTGACATTTTAATATATGGAGCTCCTCTTAAAACAGTTAAAACAACCTTTTTATGAATGTTTCATCTGACTATGCATCCATTCCAATGCTAAAAAAAAGAATTCCAGCTTTGGTAATTATCACATTCCAAAGAAACTCTCGGAACTACCAATCTTTTTTAGTCCCACATTAGCGACACAGCTGTGAGAACTAAATGAGGAAGCGTGGTGTTTGGAGGGAGGGGGTCCGCAGGTAGCAGCTGAAAAGTCTGTGATCCCGATCTCCTCCCCTGGGTGCTGCTAGCGAACATTTAACCACTCAAGAACAAGCTAGCAGAGCTCAGAGCAAGACCGCTGTTTCAAAGGGAGATCTGGGTCTTCAGAGATAGACTAAGAGAGTCGACCATCCCTAAGTGTTGCTCCTACCGACTCACCGACAGAGACTGAAGTGCAAGCCGAAGAGAGTAATGCAGCAGTAATCTGAGGAAGCCATGGGTTGACTTCAGGACAGCCTTGAGTCGATCGACTGGAACATGTTCAAGATCACTTCATCCAGCCTGAATGAGTATACCTCAGACAACACCAAAGAAATGCATTGACAACTTCATTACAACAAAGACAATTAAAATCTATCCTCACCAGAAACCTTGGATTAACAGGGAGATTCACTCTCTGCTAATATCCAGAACCAAGGATTTCAAGAAGGATAACCTTATAACGCAGAAGAAGGCCAAGTATGATCTTCGAAGGACTACCAGGGATTTTCAACAACTGGTGCTCTGCAAGGATTCATTCTCAGTCCCTTCGTATGCTCCCTATACACTAGCAACCGGCTGACCAAATTCACCTCTAACTCCTTTTACGTTTGCAGATGGCAACACCGCAGTGGGCTGGATCTCCAAGACTGTCAGGATGGACTACAAGAAGTAGATAGAGAGCTTAATAACATGGTGTCAAGACAACCATCTCTCCCTCAATATCAGTAAGACAAAAGGGCTAGTTATTGACCAAGAAAAAGAGGTGCTGTACACACCACGATCAGCATCAATGGTGCTGAAGTGGAAATGATCGAGAGCTTCAAGTTCCCGGGTGTAAATATCATTGAATCCATGGCCAAGAAAGCACACTAATGCCTCTACTCCACAAAAGAGTAAGGAAGTTCAGCATAATTCCAATTACTCTTACCAACTATTACGGATGTACCATAGAAAGCTTCCTATGAGGATTCATCACAATTTTGTATGGCAATAGCTTTGCACAAAATGGTGAGAAATTGCAAAATGTTGCTGATGTAGCCCAGTCCAGCACACAAACTAGCCTTCCCCGTGCTTCCCCACCCCCACCCCCCACCCCCCACCCCCCACCCCCCACCCCCACCCCCACCACCCCCACCCCTACCACCACCCCCACCACCCCCACCCCTAGCACTTACAATGCTAGAAATCTGAAACAAAACAGCACCTCCTCTTTTATCTCCGCCTCTATACTCCCTCAGCACAGAACTTGGATAAGGGGATTGAAGGCTTTGTGGCTAAGTTTGCAGATGATGCTACACTGCCCTCCATAATGTTTGGGACAAAGACCCATCATTTATTTATTTGCCTCTCTACTCCACAATTTGAGATTTGTAATAGTGGTTAAAGTGCACATTGTCAGATTTTAATAAAGGCCATTTTTATACATTTTGGTTTCCCCATGTAGAAATTACAGATGTGTTTATACATAGTCCCCCCATTTCAGGGCAGAATAATGTTTGGGACACAGCAATGTCATGTAAATGAAAGTAGTCTTTGTCCCAAACTGTCCCTACCTTCTCAATACATTTTAAGACAATTTTTCAATGGATGCAAGAGGGATGGGAGAGGGTTGGGGATGGGGATGGGGATGCAAGAGGGTTGGGAGAGGGATGGGAGGAGGGGTTGACAATTTGCATTTCTCCAGTTTTTGCACGAATTATCTTTGAAAGGCCAAGTATTATACCTACAGACTAATTAATCAGCTTGAATCGTTACTGGGAGAATTGATGTCACAATAGCCCAGTCTTAATCAAATCTTGCATTTAATTGATCTTCCTCACTGTGAACACATTTGCATATGTTGAAAAGCAGTTTTAATTGGTTTTCCATTGTAGTTTAATAAAGAGTACTTGCTTTGTTCATGAAAGTTGAATTCTCGTGAAAGACTTGCATCATTTGGTAATTTAATTTCCAGCCACTGGATCTTACTCGCAACGATCTATTATTGACTGCCACAGAAGAAAGACACACCATCACTTTGTATAAAATATGGCCCCTTCCTCTAGATATAGCCGGGTTTTGTTTCCTTTAAAAATTGACTGCCTGAAGTTGGAAACTGGAAGGAATTTGACATGAAATCGAATAATCTGTTCTAATGTGCACAATTAGTGTATTCCTAGGATGCTGAGTCATGGGAAGGTGCAGCTCTCTTTAGGTAAAGGTAATGTTAACTGAATAAATCAAACCTCAAGTAGTTCTCATGTTCACAAGTTCACAAATTTTAGTAGAATTAGGCCATTCAGCCCATCGAGCTTACTCAGGTGTGTTTAATTGCCTCCTTAATGCAGGTATTAGAGAGCTCTCAGAACCCAGTCTTTCCTCCAGTCTTTCCATCACCTTTGGAAACTGTTATTGCTGTTTATCAACATGAGGACCAAAGTTGTGCCAATGAAAGTCAAAGAAGCCATTATGAGACTGAGAAAAGAATAAAAGGAGCTGAATATCGCATTTGTTAGTGAACAGACCCATTTTTAATCTTATGTTAAAATTTAACGATAAGCATGCCCAAAATCTAACTTGGAGTGGGCTACAGGCCTCAACTGATAAACTGTGACATTGTAACTATTCATTGTCAAAGAATATTATCCACCCACTGGATGCTTTCTATAGCACATTTCTAGAGGTCCGAGAGAATTCTCAAGAGCCTCAGATAGTAAATGTTGATACTCTTATTTGATCACCACATCAGTGTGAAGGGACCATGTTCGACTGCCAGTGATATGAATGCTGAGGAACTGTCAACCATCTCACCAGCAGTTTAGATCAACAACCAACAATTTCATCTTGCTGACATTAAGGACTAGGTTGTTGTCATGACACCATGATGCAAGGATCTCGATCTCTTTCCTGTTCTCCGTCCCTTCGTTGTTGTAGATCTGGATGACAACAGCGATAATGTTGTGAATTTAAAGATTGAATTTACATTGTGCATGGCCACACAGCATTGGTTGTACAGGGAGTAGAGCAAGGGACTGAGCACATATTCCTGAGGAGCACCGGAGCTGAGGGTCAGGGTGGAAGAAATGTTGTGACCAATTCTAACCAACTGAGGTCTGCTAGTCAGGAAGTCCAGAAGCCAGTTGCAATTAGAGGCCACAAGGACACGGTCCATGAGTTTAGGGGTGAGCTTTATTGAGTATTATGGTGTTGAAAGCTGAGCTGTAGTCAATGAATAACATTTTAACATTCAGTCCGAAGAAGGGTCTCGACCCGAAACCTTCTCTCCTGAGATGCTGCCTGACCTGCTGAGTTACTCCAGCATTTTGTGAATAAGCATTTTACCATAGGTGTTCTTATTGTCGACGTGATCCAGAACTGAAATGAGTGCAAGGGAGACAGCACGCTATGTAGATCTACTTTGACTTCATGCAAATTACGTGGAGATAGACACAAAATGCTGGAGTAACTCCGCAGGGCAGGCAGCATCTCCTACTTGGCCTTCTTGTACAGGGCAGGATCATCCTTCTTGTAAGCCTTGGTTCTATACTTTATCATCCAACCACTCCTCAGTGCAAAGATTCCTCTTCCAAATCATTTATAAATCTCTTACCTCATAATCTAAACCTATGCCTTCTGCTATGGATAAAAAGATTTCCATCTATCTACCTAAACTATTTCTCTCAATCTATTGTATACCGCAAGACAGAAACTGTAAGCCAGTTACCTGGTTAACATCTGTCACTGGGAATCCATTATTCTGGATAAAATGGCACAATATTTAGAAAATTCTAATATAAACAAACAGAGTCAACATGGTTTGATGAAAGAAAAAATATGTTTGACAAATTTGCCATTGTTCTTAGAGTATATAAAAAATTGAATAAATAAAAGGGAACAAGTAAATGCATTTTATTTGGATTTCATATGTTCATAAGATTTTATAAGTTCATAAGTCATTGAAGTAGAATTTGCCCATTCACCCCATCGAGACTACTCCACCATTCAATCGTGGCTGATCTCTCTTTCCCTCTCAACTCCATTTGCCTGCCTTCTCCCGTAACGTTTGACACCATTAATAATCAAAAACCTGTCAAACTCTGCTTTTAATATACCCACAGACTTGGCCTCCACAGACATCTGCGGCAATGAATTCCACAGGTTCACCACCGATTTCGAGAAGTCATTTGATAAATTCTAACTTTAAAAGTTACTGCACAAGATAAGACCACAACACACTTGGTAGTACATGGCATGGATAGGATGGTGGCTGACTAGCACAAAACAGAGGGGGAGTAAATGGCATTTTTGGATTGGCAGTCAGTAACCTGTGAGGCCACAGGGATCAGAGCTGGGGTTTCCACTATTTATAATTAATATTAACGACAGCTAAAGGACCAACTACACTGTAGTCAAATTTGCTGATGATACAAATGATAGGTGTTAGCAAGTTATAAAGAGGACACTCAGAACTCACAAAAGGATATGGATGGGTTAAATACATAAGCAGGACGTTGGCAAATGATGTGAGAAAATGTGGGATTATCCACTTTGGAAGGAGGAACCAAAGCATATTATTATCGAAAGAGCGTGTGACAACAAAATGTGCAGTACGAGGTGTTCTGCAGGTAAAGGTTCATAAAGCACAAAGGGCTTATATGCAGTTACAAGCAATCAGGAAGGTCTTTATTGCAAATGCAGTGGAGTATAAAAGTGGAGAGGTTTTGATGCTACTTTACAGCACTGGTGAAACTGCACCTGCAGTATTCTCAACAGTTTTCATCTCCACAGTTGGGGTATGATATACTTGCATTGGAGCAGTGAAGTGGAGACTCGCCATCTGCAAAGAGGGGATTGATGGATAAAGAAAGATTGAGTGTGCTGTACCTTTTTGGAGATTAGGAAAATAAGAGATGATCTTATTTATAAAAGATTTATAGAGCTCAGGCTCCATAAGGCATTGGTAAGGCCGCATTTGGAATATTGTGAGCAATTTTGGGCACCATATCTGAGAACACAAGAACACAAGAAAATAGGAGCAGGAGTAGGCCAACTGGCCCCTCGAGCCCGCTCCGCCATTCAATACGATCATGGCTGATCCCACCCCAACCCCCTTCCCACTATCGCCCTTCTTCCCACCCAAAAGAACCGTGTGATCTCCTGGGAGAGGCGAAAAACCGGATAAAAACCCAGGCCAATTTGGGGAAAAAATCCGGGAAATTCCTCTCCGACCCCAAGCTAGGCGATCGAAACTTGTCCAGGAGATTACTCAGGTTTTACTATACTAACAATAGCAAGGAAGGATGTGTTGGCTCTGGAGAGGGTCCAGAGGATGTTTACAAGAATAATCCCAGGAATGAGTAGGTTAACCTATGATGAGCGTTTGTCGGCACTGGGACTACTAATAGTTAGAATGTGCCATGTTAGAATGTCACCATCCCTAACCAAAAGGGAGCCCAACCACCTCCCTTGACATTCAACTACATTATAATAAAGTCCTTCACTATCAACGTTCTGGTGCCCACCAAACTTATCTGGGCCAGCTTTGCACAATATGTGTGTTCAAGAGCAAGTCAGAGGCTGGTATTCAGTGCCATTCAGTATACACTGCAGGAGGAGGAAGAATGTTAGCGACGGGCAAAGAGGTCATCACTGGGAGGTGAGGAGTCCTTGCCAGATAAATAGGCCTGGAGATGGAGGAGATGGAAGAAGATCGCAACATCATGGCTGGCTTAGAACACATTGAGATGTGGGGCATAGGGGTACAGACCTCTGCTCAGGCTAGACCCTTCAGCATTGGAGAGGGGAAAGAGATCTAAAGAGGTTTTGCTAAGCTGAACAAGGAAAATATATTTCATTTGGCTGGGAGTCAGTAAGGGGGACAACACAGTGGTCATTAACTTAAAATCATTACTTTGAGTGCAAGGACAGAGTAGGACGAATTACACCAAGATTTCTGGAGCACAGAAAGTTCCATCCAGGGAATGGGTGAGCCAAAGATAAATATATATTTTCGGGAGAAATAGATATTAGAAGCAGGGCAAGGTTTAGGCCTATGTGTGGACAGTGTGATCAGCAACATTAATTTTGCAATATTCTGGCAATGAGCCAGCACAGGTTCAATGGACCAAATAGCCAGCTTCTCTCCTGTACTACAAGAGTGACTGTTCTAATTTACATTCCATGGCCTCCACTCTTCTTCTTAGTTATAATTGGATATCTTCTCCGGTTTATTTTCCATTTGTCACTGGATTATCGCACTTATGCTTTCAACAAAGTGTATTTTTTAGGCATAATAATACTTTGGAGTAGGAATATAATTTTTTTATTAGAATGTTATTCTGAACTCCATGTGAACTGAGCCAAAAAGAAAGGACAATCTGATGAGCTAAAGCCTGGAGTTAGAAACATAATCCTTATTAGTGATCACATGATCATCCAGCCATATGTAGCAGAACTGAATTTGTTGCTCTAGTGTCTGTGTCAGTTGAATCTAAGAGTTATCTAGCTATTCCCACTCTGCTGCCATCTTCCCCTTGCCCCCAAAATTCTTTCCTTTGAGATACTTATCCAAATCCCTTTTGAATGCCTCGAGTTATTCTGCCTCCATTACTACCCCTGACATATTATTCCAGATCCTAGCCATCCATTTCACGTAAAACGGTTTCCTCAAAGTCCTTGTTTCTGGCCCAGGTTTCTAGCAGACTTCAACTTAACCATTAATAAAAGCACATCTTCAAGATCATCTGAAATCATTTAATTTTGTTTTGATTGTTTGTACTATTATTTGCATATAATTGGCCATACCAAATTCGGTCAGCACACTCATTAGTTTTCATTTTTATTCTTCGGATGTAGAGAACTGCTGCAAGGCGCCATTCATTGTCCATCCACAATTGTCCTCAGAGTATTAAGACACAAGATGTAGACTGGAACACGAGTCAGTCAGGCTGGGTAGGAGTTCCAGTTTCTTCCTTGTAGGACACTAACAAAAATATTGTATATGAAGACAACCGGTAATTTTGAAGCAATCACCTATAGGAATTTGGCTAGTTGACTTACAAACCCAGAAATTGATCAAAATTGTTTTTCCAGCTTGACGTGAGAAGTCCCAGCATCAGTGACTGTGGAAGCTGGAGAACAAGGAGAGGAGAATGGGTGGTGATTTGCTCGTCTAACTATTATTTTCATCTCTCGGAACTTGTGGTTTTTGATTGTCTGCAGAACTACAATATTCATAATATTGTTACAAAATAGAGGATCTATCATATCATATCATATATATACAGCGCGGAAACAGGCCTTTTCGGCCCACCAAGTCCGCGCCGCCCAGCGATCCCCGTACATTAACACTATCCTACACCCACTAGGGACAATTTTTACATTTACCCAGTCAATTAACCTACAAACCTGTACGTCTTTGGAGACATAGACCTTTAGAAATGCTATTCTTCAAAAATATTATTGAGCCCTTAGGAGGTTTGGAAAATATTTTTGTTTACATATGGTTCTCTCATGTCAAAATATGATTAGCTCAGTTTGAATAGAGAGCAGGTCCTAGAAAGTTTTAAAAGTTATATTCTCCACCTGACATGTAATTTTATTATAAATGTGTGACTCCAATGAAATTATTTTCCCACCGTTACCCTTGTGATGTCGGGAATGACGGCAGGTCCAGGAAAGACCACACTGCCACTCGCAGTAGAGTGAACTCACGTTTACAATGGTAAGAAAGTCCAGGGCCACATGGGGGCACTGTCCCTCACCGTCAGGGTACACATGCGGTGGCATTGGCGATCTCGGACTTGTCCCAGCAGCTTTGGCCTAGTCTTCGAACGAAGAAGCGTGGCGATCTCAGGTTTCTGCCTTCAGTTCACCTTTGCCTCGAGTGGAGGCGCAGGCAGTTTAAGGTTTATCTTCATGGCTCAGCTTTGAGTATAAAGATGTGGCGCTGGCGGTCTTTTGATTATCCTGGTGGCTGTCTTTGCCTCTGTGTGTGGGCACAGTCCTTTATTGTCTGTGGGCAGGAAGAGGCACTGGTGTCTCAAGCTTACTCTTAAAAATAGCAAGAAAGAATTGTGGGGAATCAAATAAAAGCTGCCAGGTGCTCGAAATCCAAATTAAGAACAGAAAATGCAAAAAATACTCAACAGTATTTTGGAAAAGGAACCTGTTAATTAATGTTTGAGGTTCAGGACAGTTCACTAGAACTGGGAAAGAGAGAACCAGTTCATTTTAGGAAGCAAAGAGAGTGAGAGCGAAATGGATAGAACAAAGGGAATATCTTTGAAACCAGATGACCCAAATGTGGCTGTTAAGTAGCTGAAGAAGGGTCTCGATCCAAAACGTCACCCATTCCTTCTCTCCAGAGATGCTGCCTGTCCTGCTGAGTTACTCCAGCATTTTGTGTCTATCTTCAGGTAAAAGAAGGGATAGTTACAAAGTGCTGGAGTAATTCAGCAGGTTACCGTTCAGGAAAATATTACTATCATTGGTATTATTTTGAAATCCAAATCACTACAAAAGTCTATTTTTCCCATATCTGGAATTATTTAGCCCAACCCTACTTAAAGCTGTGTATTTTGATGTTTAAACTAATGGCCTATTAATTAAATGTTCAGTATAATACAATGTAGATTTTCATTGCCTGATTTATTTAGATTGACTAAATTACCAGGATAATTCAAGGAGAACTGCTGGAGGAACTCAGTGAGCCAGGCAGCATATGTGGATGGAAATGGACAGTCCAAGGCACATCAATTCGCTGAAAGAGTGAAGGCAGATATTCAATGTCACAAGGCGGAGGAGAGGGCTGGAGCAAGAGCTGGCAAGTGATACGTGGATACAGGTGAGGAGGGTTGATTGAGACTCAACTGGGAGAACAAGGCCAGGAGATAATAAGTGGAGAACAGAAGGCTACAGATTTTTGAATCTGACGGGAGAGGAAGGTGAAGAGTGGATCCAAATAAGGAAATGTGGTGGCAGATGGGAATCATGGAAGAGAGGGGAGGAGATCCAGTGGGAGGAGTGTGTGGGTGATAGGGATGGGGTAGCTGGAAGGAAAAGGGTAATAGGTAGCTGGGGGGTGTATTTAGGGAATAGGGAAGCATGTGAGAAGACCAGGGTAGATTTCAGTTCAGATGAAGGGTCTTTACCCAAAATATTGACTTCCTGTTTTCCTCCAGAGATGCTGCCCGACCCACGAGTTTCTCCAGAGGCTATCTTTTTTTCTCTCCAGATTCTAGCATCTGCAGTCTCGTCAGCAACTTTGCCAAAATAATTTCATAAGTAACATGATTTTGAATGTACAGTGTGAATGGTTCACATAAGGAGAATTTGCCATATATGTAACAAGTTCATTCTCCTCATAGCGCTGGTTGATCTGCTGAAACAAACATATTTCGCATTGACCCATCTCAATTACCTTCAAAGATACTGTATTCACATAAATTAGCACAGTTCCTGCTGCAATATCCACAAATAACAATGTCCAAATAGAAAATAGTAAAGTTATCAACTGACCATGTTTTGTTGAGGTATGGTTTATTAAACCAGGGTAATTCCCTATTACACCACTTGATCAGCCACAACGGGGTGGCGCTCCTCGTTCAGCTGCAAACAGGTGCTGCAGCTCCATCCTGTGCACCCCGTCAGCATTGCTCCACCTGCTACCAGGAGGAATTATTCAATGCCGTAAACCAGCTGACATTGTCTCCTCTGATACACCTGGTGTCATTGCTCAATCCATTACACCTGGTGCCAGCACTCAAACAGTTACAGCTGGCTCCATTACTCGATGGGATACACCTGGAGCCATTACTCCACCCATTACACTTGGCACCATTACTTCACCCATTAAACCTGGTGCCATTACTCTATCCATTACACCTGGTGCCATTACTTTATCCATTACACCTGGTGCCATTACTCTATCCATTACACCTGGTGCCATTACTCTATCCATTACACCTGGTGCCATTACTCTATCCATTACACCTGGTGCCATTACTCTATCCATTACACCTGGTGCCATTACTTTATCCTTACACCTGGTGCCATTACTCTCTCCATTACACCTGGTGCCATTACTCGGTGGGATACACCTGGTGCCATTACTTCACCCATTACATCTGGTGCCATTACTTCACCCATTACACCTGATGCCATTACTCTATCCATTACACCTGGTGCCATTGCTCTATCCATTGCACCTGATGCCATTGCTCCCCGGTGAAGGAGACTCCACATCCCTCTTATGGAACAAATTCCAAAGACTCACACTGTCCTGATACCCAGTTCTGGACATTTCATCCTGGACAGACATCAACTGCCCTGTCAATCCATTAAAAGAAATGTATACATTTCAAGAAGATCACTTCTCCTTTATTCAAACAATTATATACATGAAATACAAGAGCATTGTATGGCTTTTTAAATATTAATATTGTCATCTGGTTTTAATCTATACATTTGTATTTTTATCAGGCTAATACACAGACCTCACAATGTCCAGTCCAGTATAATACCCATTACGCAGACCAGACTTTCCACCACTGACTCCATCTACAGTTCATGCTGCCTCGAAAAAGCAGCCAACATAATCAAAGACTTGTCCCGCCCGGGTCATTCTTTCTCCCTGCTCCCGCCCGCAGAAGGTATGGAAGCTTGAAAGTGCACATTACGAGATTCGGGAACAGTTTCCTCCCCCTCTGTTATCAAGCTTCTGAATGGTCCTTCCGTAAGCTAGGATACTGTTTGATTTATCTCTATCCCATCGGATTTAGTCTAAGGGACTGGTGCAGAGCAATGCTGAGAACTACATTCTGAACTTTGCATCTTCCCCTTTGCTCTATTGTACTTGAGTTTGAACTAATTGTTCCAAGGTATGGTATATTTGACCTGTCTGGATAGCATGTAAAACAATTTACACTGTACCTCGGTATATGTGACAATAATAAAACTAAACTTATAGCTACATTCTAGTACAAAGCACCAACGCCAGTCATGATGCTCTTAGGACAGTACACCCGTCGAGTGTTTGAGAAGCTGTTTCGCAGGACCCAGCCCATCAATGTCCACAGGCAGTAGCACCTTAGACTGCAGTCCTTTCCATGAAGCCTTTGCATTGAGAAAACAAGGAACTGCAGTTGCTGGCCCATCGGTGAGGCCCCACTTCCTGTACTCGCGTAACACTCACTAAGACACTGATTTCTGTGCCTCCCTTCAAGGGGGATTGGGTCCCCACAATTCTTTTTAACATCAAATTTATTATCAAACTATCTAACATGTAAAGAAAAAATGAATTTAAAGTGTTGAGATTTTAATAGATATAATATCCAATAGTCCGAAGATAGACACAAAAAGCTGGAGTAGCTCAGCGGGACAGGCAGCATCTCTGGAGAGAAGGAATGGGTGACATTTTGGGTCGAGGCCCTTCATGCCACCCGCTGAGTTACTCCAGCTTTTTGTGTCTATCTTCGGTTTAAACCAGCATCTGCAATTCCTTCCTACACATATCCAATAGTCCAGTCTGCTGGATTAACAGAGTTTTACTGTTTGCTAGTAATGTGGTGATTTTTTACAGATTGTAACGAGGAGCAGAATGGCCAAGATCAGGACTCCACCCAGAATATTCATGGTCATTCTTTTACAGAACATAGCACTGTACAGCATAAGAAAAGACCCCTTTGCTCACAATGTCTGTGTCAAAAATGATGCCATGAGTATCACTTATCTACGTGCACAAAACCCATATTCCTCTATTCCCTGCTTATCCACATGCCTATCCAAAACTCTTTTAAATGCCACTCACGTATCTTCTTCAATCACAACCCCCAGCAGCACATTCCAGGCACTTACCATCCTCTGTATGCCAAAACCTGCCCTGGACATCTCCTTTAAACTTTGCCCCTCTCACCTTAATGCAATGCCATCTAGTATTTGATCTTTCCTTTCTGGGAAAATGATTTTGACCGTCTTCCAGGTCTATGCCTCTCGTAATTTTACATGCAATAATTGCGTAATTTCCATACAATTACATACAATAATTGCGTAATTTCCCGCAACGTCCGAATTTCAGAGAAACAATCCACGTCTGTCCAACCTCTTCCTGTAGCTAATACCCCCTAATCCAGGCATCATTCTGGTAAACCTCCTCTGCATACTTTCCAAAGCCTCCACATCCTTCCTGAAATGGGGCGACCAGAACTGCATGCAATACTCCAAATGCAGCCTAATCAATGCCCTGACCACTGAAAGCAAGCATGCCATGAGCCTCCTTTACCACTCTATCTACTTGTTTTGCCACTTTCAGGCAGTTATGGACTTGGACCCCAAGATCACTCTGCACATCAATGCTGTTAAGGGTCATTCCATTAATTGTCTATTTTCCCCTTACATTTGACTGCCCTAAGTACAACTCCTCACACTTGCTTGGAATAAACTCCATCTGCCACTTCTCCACCTGACTAAACAGCCTGGGGCACGGCTGGACCAGGTGCCACTCCAAGAGGCCGAGCACGTGGACCGTACACGACCTACAGCGGTGGAGCAGCGGCGGAGAACACCAAGGCTACGTTTGGCCAAGCCGATCCTGCATCGTCGGCAGGACAACTGTGCTTCATGGTCAGATCAAGAACCCTGCACTTGCAACAACTGGGACGTAAAAATGGTGCCAAACTGGCAACTCTGTATACTGTCTCAGTGTACTACTGTACTGTAGTACTGTATCACTTGTAGTACTAATACACTTGTACTGTATCTGAGATGTTTATCTGAGATGTTGATACTTGTTCTGAACTGTATACAGGTGCTCCTCAGCTTACGATGGGGTTCCGTTCCGAGAAACCCATTGGAAACCAAAAATATTGTAAGTCGAAATGCATTTAATACGCGCGATCACGAGGCCGGAAGCGAGCTGCGGCTCGCTACGGGTCGCTGCCGTTTGCACCATCGCAAAGTCAAACTATCGCAAGTCGAAACATCGTAAGCCGGGGAGAACCTATACAAAAATGAATTTCACTGTATTTCAGTACATGTGACAAATAAAGTACCATACCATACTATTTCTGAAGCTGATCTATATCCCACTATATACTTTGAAAGCCTACTTCACGGTCTGCGACCCCTAGCTCTCTTTGTGTCATCTGCAAACTTACTAACTAACCCATCTACGTTTACATCCAAGTTATTTATATATCACACAAAGACCATGGGTCCCAGCACAAATCCCTGCAGAACTCCACTGGTCAGGGACCTCCAGCCTGAGTATTGTCCTTCCACCACAACCTTCTGTCTTCTATGAGTAAGCCAGTTCCGAATCCATGCAACCAAGTCACTATTAATCCCATAATTTTTAATCTTCTGGATCAGCCCACTATGGGGAACTTTATCAAATGCCTTGCTAAAATCCACATAGACAACATCCACCACCCTACCCTCATCAATCACCTTTGTCAAAAAACTCGATTAAGTTAGTAAGACATGACATGCCATGTACAAAACCATGCTGACTGTCCCTAATTAGCCCATTCACTTCAAAATGGGAGTTAATCCCAAAGAATCCTTTCCGATAGTTTCCATACCACTGACGTGAGACTCACCAGCCTATAATTTCCTGGATTCTCTCTACTTCCCGTGTTAAAAAGAGGAACAACATCAGCTATTCTCCAGTCCTTCGTTACTTCGCCTTTGGCTAGCGAAGTGGCAAAGATCTTCATCAAGCTTCCCGCAATCTCCTCTCTTGTCTCGCTCAATAACCTGAGATAAACCCCATCAAATCCTGGGGATTTATCCGCCTTAATTCTCTTCAAGAGCCTCAACGCCTCCTCCTTCTTAATCTCAATTGTGCTTGCACATTAGTATTCTCTATACTGCCTCACTGTCCGCCATGTCTTTCTCCTTGGCGAAAACAAATACAAAGTACTTGTTTAATACCTCGCCTTTAATCTTTAATCTTCAAATCTTCTTTAATCTGACACTCAAAGCCATTTTGTGACTTCTTTTGGCTCTTCGAATCACCTTCTTTCCTCCTTCCTTTATATTCCTCAAAGCCCCTCTCTGATTTCAACTTCTTAAACCTTGCGTGCATTTCCTTTTTCTTTTTGACCAAATTTACAACTATTTTGGTCATTCAAGGTTCCCTTACTTTGCCACTATCGTATCCACTTTCCGTTGCCTTATCAAGACCTTGCTTCTCTGCTGAAAATTTCCCAATCGTCAAATTCACTGCCTTTGTTCAGAGGAAAATACACAGTAATGAGGACTGAGAAAAAATTATAGCTGTGGTCAGATATTTTTTCCCTTTTTTTGCCTTGGAGGGACACAAGTGAATTGCAAACCATAAATTAATTCTTTAGACCAGCTATGCATTTCCCAATCTACTATCTATTACTTTCTGGCCCAATTTACTTTGTTTAGATTTAATCCTGTTTTCAGATGTAATTAAATCACTTTCTATTATTATATAAAAATCTGTCATTGCATGATAACAGCTCCCCAGAGCCCCCTTACCTGCCACATCATCAATTAACCCACCCCTGAATAACATAGCCAGTTCCATCATTGTTCCTGAACAAACTTATCCATAGACTGATCTCTAGGCTTCCACACTATTACTGCCAATTGGTTTTGCCCTTCCAAATATAGATTAAAGACCCCATGAATATTTTATTGCCTTTGTTGCACACACCTTGAATTACCATTATTATTTGAATTATTGTTTGCAACTCCTACCAATGTTTACTGCCACTCGCTTTTAGCTTCATCTAAACTGGATCTCTTTCGTGATTTTCAATAATATTTTTCCTTTATTTTCCCATTCTTTAGATGTCAGGGCTAACCCTGCCCCATTTCCATTTTGCATAATTCACCTAAACGTTAGGCCATCAATGAGGCAATTCTAGCGAACATTGAGGAACTAAAGAGGAGCAACCATGAAGCCCCTCTTTCACTCTCCGATACACTGGTAGGAAGCAACCAAGGAGAACATCATGAGGTTCTGCATTCTCAAAGAGGTTCAGAAAACAAGACGGGGTCAGGAGGAATTGTGCCAACTCCAGACAGACTTGCAGCAACATCCCTCTGCAGTCAAAGGGGGTGGACTGTGAAGGAGGAACTCCAAGAGGTAAAGAACTGGAAAGCCACACTTTTTGCCACAGAATTTTCCAAGATCATCTTCTGATCCAGAATTCACTCTGAAGCAGGATGAGATGAGCTCACGCTTCTTCCTCCAAAATCTTCACGGGGGAGCTCTGTGATCCACAGCCTTAAGGAAGAGAATGGTTTGGTGACATCCTTGCAGATGGACACAGTGAGGATCTGCAGATCCTTCTAGGCCAGTCTGAATGACAGAAAGGCCATATATAGCACAGCCTCCCAGCGTTTTCTGACCGCATGGAGGTCTTATAGGACACTAAGCGGGAGAATCTAGATCAACCACTTACCCTGAAGGAACGACAGGCTTCATTCATCCTTTGACTTAAATAAAACTCCCGGACGCGATGGCTTGCTGGCTGAGTTGTACTCGGCTCTGCTGGAAGTGTACAATGCAATGCTTCTGGCTGGCAGCATGCCAGACTCCATGAGGGAGCATCAAAGCCCTCATTTACAAGCAGAAGGGCGAGAAGGATAACATCAGGAATTGCAAACCCACCTCACTGCTAAATGTGTTCTATAAGATCCCATCCACGTCCATCGCCAACCAGGTCAAGTCTACTCTGGGACAGGTGATCCATCTGAACAAAATCTGTGCTGTACCTGGCAGAAGAAGTACATGCAGCCTGGCGCTGCTCAGGGATACCATCACTTAAATGCAGGACAGAGGGGTGGACACCTGCCTGGTCAAATTGGGCCAGGGAAAGGCCTTTCACAGTATATCACACAAGTACTTCATAGATGAGGTCTCCAAAATGGGTTTTGGGAAGGGAATCAGTAAATGGACCCAACTGCTCAACACCAATATCTGTAGTGCAGTCCAAATCAATGGATGGAAAATGGATAACTTCCCCTTCAGGTCAGGAATCATACAGGGATGCCCATTCTCACGGCCTTGCTTTTGTAATCCGGAACCCTTGCTGAATCTATTGGGAAAGACGAGAGCAGAAGACGGGTGACATTCCCAGGCAGTAGTGGCACACGGTGCTGGGTCCTTTGCTGTTTGTGGTTAATATCAACAATTTGGATGAAAATGTACAAGGCATGATTTGTAAGTTTACAGATGACACTAAAGCAGGTGGTATTGTAGATGGTCACAATGGTTATCAGACATTACAGCAGTATCTTGATCAGTTGGGCAGGTGGGATGAGGAACGGTTAATGGTCAAGCCAGGGCAGGACCTTCACAGTGAATGGCAGGGTTCTGGGAGGTGTTGTAGACCAGAGAGATCGAGGAGTGTAGGTACATAATTCCTTGAAAGTGGCGTCACATGTAGATATGGTGGTCAAGAAAGCGTTTGGCACATTGGCCTTCTTTAATCAGGGTATTAATTATAGAAGTTGGGATGTTATGTTACACTTATACTAGACATTAGTGAGGACACTTTTGGAGTTTCATGTTCAGTTTTGGTCACTCTGTTATAGGAAAGATCTTGTTAAGCTGGAAAGAGTACAGAGAAGATTTATGAGGATGTTGCCTGGACTTGAGGGCCTGAACTACAGGTAGAGGTTGGGCAGGCAAAGACTGTGAGTGTAGGAGGATAAGGGGTGATCTTTTTGAGGTGCACAAGATCAGATGGGATAAATAGGGTAGATGCACAGTCTTTTACCCAGTGTAGGGGAACAAAAATCAGAGGGCGTAGATTTAAGGGCAAAGGGAAAAGATTTAATAGGAATCTGAGTTGCATCTATTTTCATGCAGAGGGTTGTGGGTGTATGGAACGAGCTACCAGAGGAAGTAGTTGAGGCAAGTACTATAAGAACATTCAAAAGACATTCAGACAGGTACTTGGATAGGAAAGGTTTAGAGGGATATGGGCCAAATACAGGTAGATGGTGTGGGGATGTAGTGTAGATGGGGCATCTTGGTCAGCATGGGCAAGTTAGGCCAAAGGACCTGTTTCAGACCAAATGACTCCATCTGCTCAGCCAGAGGGAAGTGCTCTACCCAATTCATTCAGCTGGTATTGCTCAACCAGCTAGGGCCAGGCAACTGTGATCAACCAAGAACACACAAGCACTAATGCCACAGCCAGTATAGCAACACCGTGGCACAGCAGTTAGCTCCAGGATCCTTTGTTCAATCTTCACTGTAAGGGGTGTGAGCAAATAGTTTGCAAGCCATCCTATGACTGCATGCACCGCCTTAGGGTGCTCCAGTTCCCAATACATTTCAAAGAGGAACTAGTAGGTTAAATGACTTCTGTAAGTTGCCTCCTAGTGTGGATATGTGACAACTAAATCGAGGGAGACTGAATGGGTATTTGAGAAAGAATAGGTTGTGGGGCTACAGGAAACTACAGAGGTGGGAATATATCTAATGGGACTAGTCAGTTAAGAGCTGACATAGACCCAGTGATAAACAGGGTCCTAAGTGGCAATTAAGATTCGTCTTGTGACATTGCACGCTCAATACCCTCTTGGTGACATTGCTCTGCATTTTATTCCTAAGCAACAATGCTCACTCACCTGCATCCAGGTGGCATTGTTCTATCCAATATTACTGATTTTGACCGTCTTCCAGGTCTATGCCTCTCGTAATTTTACATGCAATAATTGCGTAATTTCCATACAATTACATACAATAATTGCGTAATTTCCCGCAACGTCCGAATTTCAGAGAAACAATCCACGTCTGTCCAACCTCTTCCTGTAGCTAATACCCCCTAATCCAGGCATCATTCTGGTAAACCTCCTCTGCATACTTTCCAAAGCCTCCACATCCTTCCTGAAATGGGGCGACCAGAACTGCATGCAATACTCCAAATGCAGCCTAATCAATGCCCTGACCACTGAAAGCAAGCATGCCATGAGCCTCCTTTACCACTCTATCTACTTGTTTTGCCACTTTCAGGCAGTTATGGACTTGGACCCCAAGATCACTCTGCACATCAATGCTGTTAAGGGTCATTCCATTAATTGTCTATTTTCCCCTTACATTTGACTGCCCTAAGTACAACTCCTCACACTTGCTTGGAATAAACTCCATCTGCCACTTCTCCACCTGACTAAACAGCCTGGGGCACGGCTGGACCAGGTGCCACTCCAAGAGGCCGAGCACGTGGACCGTACACGACCTACAGCGGTGGAGCAGCGGCGGAGAACACCAAGGCTACGTTTGGCCAAGCCGATCCTGCATCGTCGGCAGGACAACTGTGCTTCATGGTCAGATCAAGAACCCTGCACTTGCAACAACTGGGACGTAAAAATGGTGCCAAACTGGCAACTCTGTATACTGTCTCAGTGTACTACTGTACTGTAGTACTGTATCACTTGTAGTACTAATACACTTGTACTGTATCTGAGATGTTTATCTGAGATGTTGATACTTGTTCTGAACTGTATACAGGTGCTCCTCAGCTTACGATGGGGTTCCGTTCCGAGAAACCCATTGGAAACCAAAAATATTGTAAGTCGAAATGCATTTAATACGCGCGATCACGAGGCCGGAAGCGAGCTGCGGCTCGCTACGGGTCGCTGCCGTTTGCACCATCGCAAAGTCAAACTATCGCAAGTCGAAACATCGTAAGCCGGGGAGAACCTATACAAAAATGAATTTCACTGTATTTCAGTACATGTGACAAATAAAGTACCATACCATACTATTTCTGAAGCTGATCTATATCCCACTATATACTTTGAAAGCCTACTTCACGGTCTGCGACCCCTAGCTCTCTTTGTGTCATCTGCAAACTTACTAACTAACCCATCTACGTTTACATCCAAGTTATTTATATATCACACAAAGACCATGGGTCCCAGCACAAATCCCTGCAGAACTCCACTGGTCAGGGACCTCCAGCCTGAGTATTGTCCTTCCACCACAACCTTCTGTCTTCTATGAGTAAGCCAGTTCCGAATCCATGCAACCAAGTCACTATTAATCCCATAATTTTTAATCTTCTGGATCAGCCCACTATGGGGAACTTTATCAAATGCCTTGCTAAAATCCACATAGACAACATCCACCACCCTACCCTCATCAATCACCTTTGTCAAAAAACTCGATTAAGTTAGTAAGACATGACATGCCATGTACAAAACCATGCTGACTGTCCCTAATTAGCCCATTCACTTCAAAATGGGAGTTAATCCCAAAGAATCCTTTCCGATAGTTTCCATACCACTGACGTGAGACTCACCAGCCTATAATTTCCTGGATTCTCTCTACTTCCCGTGTTAAAAAGAGGAACAACATCAGCTATTCTCCAGTCCTTCGTTACTTCGCCTTTGGCTAGCGAAGTGGCAAAGATCTTCATCAAGCTTCCCGCAATCTCCTCTCTTGTCTCGCTCAATAACCTGAGATAAACCCCATCAAATCCTGGGGATTTATCCGCCTTAATTCTCTTCAAGAGCCTCAACGCCTCCTCCTTCTTAATCTCAATTGTGCTTGCACATTAGTATTCTCTATACTGCCTCACTGTCCGCCATGTCTTTCTCCTTGGCGAAAACAAATACAAAGTACTTGTTTAATACCTCGCCTTTAATCTTTAATCTTCAAATCTTCTTTAATCTGACACTCAAAGCCATTTTGTGACTTCTTTTGGCTCTTCGAATCACCTTCTTTCCTCCTTCCTTTATATTCCTCAAAGCCCCTCTCTGATTTCAACTTCTTAAACCTTGCGTGCATTTCCTTTTTCTTTTTGACCAAATTTACAACTATTTTGGTCATTCAAGGTTCCCTTACTTTGCCACTATCGTATCCACTTTCCGTTGCCTTATCAAGACCTTGCTTCTCTGCTGAAAATTTCCCAATCGTCAAATTCACTGCCTTTGGTGTTGCTCCATCTCACACACCCCAGCACGGTAGCACAGCGGTAGAGTTGCTGCTTTACAGCGAATGCAGCGCCGGAGACTCAGGTTCGATCCTGACTACGGGTGCTGTACTGTAAGGAGTTGTACGTTCTCCCCGTGACCTGCGTGGGTTTACTCCGAGATCTTCGGTTTCCTCCCACACTCCAAAGACGTACAGGTATGTAGGTTAATTGGCTGGGTAAATGTAAAAATTGTCCCTAGTGGGTGTAGGATAATGTTAATGTATGGGGATCACTGGGCGGCACGGACTTGGAGGGCCGAAAAGGCCTGTTTCCGGCTGTATGTATATGATATGATATGATACTGGGCAGCATTGCTTTATCTGCTATAACCAAGCAGTACTGGTCTATCATCAGTACCCCAGCATCCGTATGCAGTAAAATACACCTGTGTGGCATTGATGGGCGGGTGTAGCTGATGGGGAAATGTCTGATCAGCCACAGCCCTGTGGTGTTGCTCCATCTCACACACCCCAGCACAATTGCTCCAATTACACTGGGCAACAAAGTTGATCCAACAACACGAGCGGCATCCATAACACCCATCTGATATATCTGGGCAGCCTCAATCTATCCAATCCACTTGGGTATTCTCACTTAATCTGATCCACCCACTTAGATTCACTTGAGTTGATCTACCAGGTTAACCTCACTTGGTATGATCTACCCAAACATCCTCACTCAATCCAAGGTACCCAGACAGGCTTCCTCCATCTGATCTACCCATGTGTCTTCAAGCAATCTAGTGTTATCCAGGTGCCTCGTTGGCTCAGTATTCCAATGCGACCTCACTTAGTTAAAATATCTAATGGCTTTGTTTGACTAATTAGATGGAAGTTCTCTTTCCAAAACCCACAGGCAGCGTTGCATTAGACCAGGCATTGGCCACCGCTTTGAGGAGGAGGGCTGAGAAACTAACCATGTAGCCTCCATAATGTGTATAGAATTTTAACCAACTACCCTACTTTGTGCCAGTCAATTTATTCTCCTTTGACCACTGTGGAATTAGTCAGATCAGGTGCTATAGTTTAATTCCCTTTTGTTAATTACAGAGCTATCTCTTTTAGTGCAACTTAAATGAGAGAAAGAAAATTATGAGAATCTGCACCAATTTAGTCTATACCGTTTACCCCTCTGCGTAGTCATTCAATACAAATGAATGCAGTCTAATGACTTAAACTCTCGATAATAAGATTACAGGACTCCCTGAAATGGCTTAACCCCAGTGGCCTGTAGTGTTTATCTGGATCACTGCATATGGCGCGGATTTAGTTGGCAGTTACAAAATGAGGGCAGTTTAATGCACTTATTGTCAACAAAGAAACAAAAGATTCATTATCATATGAATATTCTTAGTACAAGTTTTCTTACATTTGAAGTAAACACTTCACTGGATCGAAGCCTATTGGAGGACATTTCAAATGCGCAGTAGTAAAACAGAAGATCTCTGTCATAAATGTTTAATCAATTCTCCTCAAAGCCACGTGGATTAGCATTATGGACCGTCTTGAGAGCTTTGCATGCTGTTTAGTTTTATTTGCCTTAATCTCATAGTGGATACTTTACATTTTATTTTGAATGCCTGCAGTATACCTCAACTTCTTCGTACCTGACTGATGTTTGAAAGAAACACTGAGCTTTGAAAATAAATACAATTATAATTTAATAATACAGCCATTGATTTTTTCCCCCTTGCCAGATTCTCTTGGGCTTTGAGAAAGCCACAGCCCAAAGCGAGGCAGATGATGATCCGTTTCAGTACAAAGCCACAGAATCTGAAAGTCATGAGTTTGTCTCACAGGAAGGAGCCGGCTAATGTTCTGACCCACCAGTAACACGAAAACCCCCTGGGGACACCAAGTCTAACGTAAGCAGCAAACTTTACACAAGATCAAACAGCTATGTTTAAGCAGCAAGCATTGCCTGTCCAATTAGGGCTTTCAATTAGAGCAATGGTTCTTTGTCCACAAGGGTATCAGGAAATATGGTCAAGGGGCTGAATGGCCTTCTCCGTTTCCAAATAACATTGGAGGTGGTGTAAATTGTTAAT
This sequence comes from Rhinoraja longicauda, assembly GCF_053455715.1. NCBI lineage: Eukaryota > Metazoa > Chordata > Chondrichthyes > Rajiformes > Arhynchobatidae > Rhinoraja > Rhinoraja longicauda. The sequence goes on from NC_135955.1 coordinate 39,897,879, forward strand.
TTATTCAATACCAGATAGTTTCCCTCATTAATACAGGTAATGGAAGTATTTAAAATATTTAACAATTTTAAGGAAATAAAATGTTTAAAAATACTAAATTGCTTCAAATGTTATTTTTTTACCATTTCAAATGTTGATTTCAATAATTGTTTCCATTGAACTTAACACTTAGTCTTGTTCAGCAAGACGAGTACAGACCATTTTCCATTACCATTTACATGCAATCGTTCTGCTCTCTCAGAATTTGATAGCACCCAAAAATCTGACATTCTGTTCGACACACAGAAGCTCCGTTAAAATGCAACTGAGCCATCTTTAGTTTCCTTTTAATTATGCCTCTGTGCTGTCATTGTGCGCAAAAGAAATCAAAGGATTTTCAACCGTTATGAATTTAGCACGGACATTAAACTTTAGCTCAAAGTGTTAGCACAAAGCAGAGCTCAGTACAATTCAAAAAAATCACCTTGAAAAATTGTTTGAAGATTGTACATATACATTTAGAAATGATATTTCAAGCTTAGGACACAAGCCTTACTGGCAATATCAAGCAGTCAGTCAATACTAATATCTGACTGAGTTTCGCAGTTCGTGCCCTTAATACCTTATCAGCACATTTAGTTTTGCACTCTTTAGTACCAAAATGAAATGGTCTCACCTGCTATAAGTAGGGGCTGACTTTCCATCGGCTCCGAGAAGATCCAGCTGTCAAACACGGTACGCTGTACTTCGCTGAGTAATCTCCACGGCTGAAGCTCTGATTATTGGCTCTTAGGGATCTTTGTCCTTGCAAGGTCAGCAAGCATTTCAACAAATCCTCACTCCTGGAGCTAACTACTCTTGCACAGGAGCCGACTACTTTGGTGATTTCTCAAACTTCCAAGGCAGTTTATCAATTAAAGAAAATGTATATATTTCAGTGATGTGCCCAGCAATTGTCACAGAAGTATTCTTGGGCCTGACACACTGTTTATCAACAGAAAAAAATAACAAACTCTGTAGAATTGAAGACAGCAGTTTCTTGACTGCATGTAGAGTGACAGAAGACTGAGAGGAAATGGAGAAGCACTCCTTTAAATGAAAGCTTTTCAACACAGCGACAGAAAAGAGAAATGATCCAATTATGAGAACCTTTTGTTCCATTATGTAAAGTGCTGTCTGGTGACGTGGTACTGTGAGCAACAACATCTCTTCAGCTAAATGCTTCTAATGCCTTTTTCACTTTTAGTGCTTTTATTGTGGAAAGCGACTCTTTGTACCTCTGGTGAAGAATTGCTGGAGTCAGGACAAATGGCATGACATTTCTACAAGAATGACAGATGCTAAAGAAACAGGTAAAAATGTATACCTGTTTTGCAGAACGTGCAAAGTCCTCTAAATATTTAATTTTAACACATCACAAGCAGTTGGGACTGGATTTCGAAGAAAACTCTGTCAAATAATCCCTTCATTTTTACAATTTTCATTTGAAAGTCACAACTGAATTTTCCTCCGGCAAGATATTAGGCAGTGCATTCCAGATCACAACTCACTGCATAAATCTTTCATCTGCTTGTCTTCTCTGGAATTTGGCAGTTATTTTTAATCTGTGTCCTCCGATTATCAACTCTTCTGCTGCCAGAAACAATTTTTCCTTATCCATTTTTTGAAAATCCTTCAGGATTTTTGAATGTGGACTAAATCTTCTCTCAGCCTTCTCTACCCTAAGAACAACCCCAAATTCCCCCGCTTCACACCTGAAGCGCTGATCACAGATAATGGGCCGCAGTTCACAGAAGAAGATGTGAAATTTTCTGATGACTGACAGTTAGATCACCAAACATCACCTTATTTTCTGTGGAGCAATGGAAAGGCATAAAGCACAGAAATTTTCCAACAAACTGCTGAAGAAGATAAATAGTCAGTGTTAGATCCCTTTCAGAGCATCTCAACCTTGTGCCATATCCCAATCCAAACAACGATGACCAAATCTGTACAGAAATATTGGAGTTTAGAGGTACAGTGTGAAAACAGACCCTCGGTCCACCGAGTCTGCACCAACCAGTGATCCCCGTACACTCGCACTATCCTACACGTTAGGGACATTTTTCAATTTTTACCGAAGTTAATTAACCTACAAGCCTGAACGTCTTTATAGTGTGTGAGAAAACCGGAGCATCCGGGGAAAACCCTCATGGTCATGGGGAAAATGTACAAACTCCATACAGACAGCACCCATAGTCAGGATCGAACCCGGGTCAATGGAACTGTAAGGCAGCCTCGGTCACCAGGCTGGGTTCCAGCCAGTTGACCGAGTCCTGTTACTGATCCCAAATGCCGAGTGTAAGTTTCTGGACACCATCACGGTGCCGGTTGGGCCAGTGAACTACAAGGTATGACATCACTGGGGAAGGGAATAGATATAAATCTATCATGTAAATCTCATTAAAAAATGGATTGACCCTCCCCCCCCTTCCCTTCTCACAGCATGGGCTGAGAGTTCTGAAGATGCACAGGTCAGAGTCCATTGCCATCGAGACTGGCTCTCTTCCCACCAGCGACAACAGCCAGCTGACGTTGTGGACCAGATTAAGGACGACTTCATGATGGGCCCTGGGCAGGCATATCCTATGAGACACACACCAACCCTGGAGTAGCCTGACAGGATCCCAGAGGCACGTGGGTGCGACATTGTGGAGGTGGCTGAGCAGATGAGGGCACTTGATGTAATAGAGGAATCATACTGCCCCTGGCTCAGCCCAGTAGTAATTAGCCCAAGCCTAATGGCACATTCAGGTTCTGTGATGATTACCGGCGTCTCAACAACGTCTCCCATTTTGACAGCTATCCTCTGCCCCAAGTGGATGACCTCACAGAGAGATTAGTTAAGTCACTGTATATTTCCGCATTAGACTTAACAAAAGGGTACTAGCGAATCCCACTGTCATCCTCTGCTAAACAGAAAACGGCCTTCTCAACTTCTGGCTTATGGCAGTACACAATTCTTCCCTTTGGCTGCCATGACGGCCCCACCACCTTTGAGTGCACGCTGGACATAATCCTCCACCCCCCCCCCCCCCCCCCTCTCCAGTCACCTCCTCACTGTGATGGAAGGCCAGAATGTCTTTCTCTTCCCTGCCATCTCTCGCGGACAGGCTGTTGAAATTGCCATGTCGGGGCGGTCGGGGTTACCGACATTGAAGTGCCCGCTGGGCGGAGAAAGTCCCGTGGCCTATTCCAGGCCGCGCCGGACGGTGAAGGTCCGCAGTGGGCCGACCCACTGTTCAGGGCAATTCAGGGCGGGCGAAGATGCTGCCGCTGCTGGAGCTCCCAAGGTCGGCCCCCACCCAGGGACCTGCAAGCTTCCGACGTCCACGCGGCCTGCGGCCGAAGCCTCCGAGGGTGAGTCGCAGCCGCACTCGCAGCGTCACCACAGCCTCCGAAGACAGCCAGCTCTGCAGGTGGTGAGTACAGTCTGGTCCGCGGGCTCTGCGAACCAGAGCCCCAGGTGGTCCCAGCTGGAAGCCGCCAGCTCCAGGTGTTTGGCCGATGGTAGGCCGCAGCTAGAACGGAGACACGACCCAGAAAAAAGGTCATGTCTCCGTTTGGATGTGACACCGTACGGAATTTTTAATAGTTCCCAACCCCCACCCCCACATAGCACACAACCACAAAACACACTACATCACATCCAAACACTACAATTAAGACAAAAAACTAAAGAAAACACAAAAGACAAACGGACTGCAGGTGAGCTGCAGCTGCTGCGCGGCACCGCCACTTCCATGTCCAGGAACTACCAACAAGACCCAGATATGTGCCGCCTTGGAGTTGGCTGACTATTACCGCCGTTTTGTCCCACTTTTTCTCCTCGATGGCAGCCCCCCTCTCGGACTTGTCCAAGACAGGCCAACTGGAAAAAATACGGTTGGCAACAGCGGCAGAAGAAGCCTTCCAGAAGTATTTCTAGTGTTTTTACGTATCCTCTGTTATCCACTCATCTATCCTCAGACACTTTCCTTGCCACTCCTTGCATTTTTCATCTCTGACATTTTTGTATTTAGCTTCTTAATTATCATAAACCAATACTTTCCACTTCATTTTAATCTCAATGGCTTTAGTCAACTGGGAAGATCTAGTTTTGGAAGCTGTTCCTTCCATCTATCCTCCTTGAAAATGTGTCTAGTCTGGTCAGATCATCTCATCTTTAAAAGCTTTCCATTGCTCAGTATTTTTTGATCTGTCAGTTGTTTTGAATCACAAAAGTGGGATACCTTTTCAACTCAATTTCTTCTTTCAATTTGGCCTTTCCCCCTCCTTATTTCCTACCTTTTCTTTCCTAAATGTCCAGGAATACTATGCCTATTTCTGGCATGTACCAGTTTCCATTACTTCATTTATAACCCTGTGCAGTCGTAGGTTGACTCTGGCATTTCACCAGCATTATTTACCATTTGCTGTGTATTTGCTCAGATAAACTTGAAACTATCTTAATCTGCAATGCATTCCCCTGTCTGGATCCTCCAATTTCTGAACTAATAATGCAATTGGTGATCTGTGTATTTTGTATCTAATGTTTCATCCTGCTTTCTCATGACCTCTTAAGTTTCAAATCTCCCCTATAACAACATTTAATCTCCCCATAAGGAGGGTGGTCTCAGCTCAGGTGAAGAGAACATGCTGCTGGTTCTACTTCTGTGTAAACAAATGAGTAGTTTACATGTGTTTGTGATGCATTGATGTAATCTTTTATATAACATTAACACACATGCTAATTGCTATTTGTCTAATTTAGTCTTTAGTTTATTCTCACATATACCGAGGTACAGTGAAAAGCTTTTTGGTTGCGTACTATCCAGTCAGCAGAAAGACTATACATGATTACAATCAAGCATTCCACTATGTACAAATACAGAATGGAGGATATAATGTTTAGTAAAAAATAAAGTCCAGTAATGGTCTGTGGGTTTCCAATGAGGTAAATGGTAGCTCGGGACTACTCTCTAGTTGGTGATAGGATGGTTCAGTTGCCTGATAACAGCTGGGAAGAAACTGTCCCTGAATCTGAAGTTATACGCTTTCACACTTCTGTATCTCTTGCCTGATGGGAGAATGGAGAAGAGGGATCATCCTTGATTATGCTGCTGGCCTTGCCGAGGCAGCGTGAAGTGTCCATGGAGTCCATGGAAGGGAGGTTGGTTTGCGTGGTGGTCTGGGTTGCGTCCATAATTCTCTGCAATTTCTTTTGGTCCTGAATGGATCTATTCTCAAATCGTAGTGTGATGCATCCTGACAAAATGCTTTCTATGGTGCATCTGTAGGAGTTGGTGAGAGTTGTTGGGGACATGCCAAAGCTCCCAAGTCTTCTAAGGAAGTCGAGGAATTGGTGTGCTTTCTTGACCATTACTTCGATTTGGCTAGTCCAGGACAAGTTGCTGGTGATATTTACTCCTTGGACCTTGAAGCTTTCAGCCATCTCGACTTCGGTGTCGTTAATGTATGTGCACCACTTCACGTCCTGAAGTCAATCATATCTCCTTTGTTTTACTGACATGAGAGAACGGTTTTCTTGAAACCAGGTTACAAGGTTCTCAATCTCCTTTCTGTACTCTACATTTATTTTACTCTACCTCTACACTATTTAATATCTGGCCCACTACAGTGATGTCGTCTGCAAATTTGTAAATTGAGTTGGATTTGCATTTGGCTTCACAGTCATGGGTGTGTAAGAAATAAAGGGGGCTAAGAAAGCATCCTTTCGGAGCACCAGTGTTGAGGATTATCATAGAGGATGATTTGTCCCCTATCCTCACTGATTGTGGTCTGTTGGTCAGGAAGTCGAGGATCCAGTTGCAGAGCGGAGTGACACAAAGTTCCATGAGTTTGGAGATGAACTTAGCTGGGGAATAAAGAGTCTGTAAGAGAGTTAACACATATTGTGATGCCCTTTATATATCCTGAAGATTATTATCAGCAGTATGCACAGCCCTACATTATTTACTCAAGAGGATATCCCCAGTACACCACACTGCCCATGCAACAGCATTCCCTTGCCTCAGGACTGGACGGATGTCCTTGTGTTTCTGAAGCTCACCCTCCTGTGACCACATATTAACCTATATTCTCCTCCTCCTGCAATCCCTGACATCTGGCACTGGGAGTACTATGGACTCATACTTTTTAATTGCTTCCCTAAGCCTATGGGACTCTACCACATTTCTCACAAATGTCATTCGTACCAGCAGGTCAACTATTTCTAGTTAGGACACAAAGTGCTGGAGTAACTCATAGGGTCAGGCAACATCCCTGGATAACAAGGATAGGTGAAGGTTCGGGTCGGGACCCTTCTTAAGACAATAATCAGTCTGAAGAAGGGTCCCAACCTGAAACACCATCCATCTGTGTCCTTCAGGGATATTGCCTGACTCTTTGAGTTACTCCAGCACTGCAGTTTCTTGTTTCAACTATTTCGAGTTGATTCCCTTGCTTCATCCCCATGCAACAAATTATTAGTATCCTAATGGTATCAGGAGGCAATAAAGGCCAATGTTAGAAGATCCTTTAAGAGGATGAACCCTTGGAAACCGAATGGCCTTGATGGGGTACATAGTCGCATTCCTATAAGCTGCCTGGACCAACTGGCTGTGGCTTTTGTGGGCATTTTAAACTCTCCTTTCTAAGGTCTGAAATCCTAACCTGCTTTAAGAGGTCATCTATAACACCAGTACCCAAGAAGAATAAGGTGACCTGCCTCACGACTAACATGTGTGGTGATGAAATGCTTTGAGGTTGGGTATGATGCATGTCAATTGTTTCCTTGGTGAAGACCTGGACCTACTACAATTCACCTATCACCACAACAGATCAGCAGGGGATATGATCTCACTGGCTCTCCACTCTGCACTGGATCACTAGAACAACAAGTACATGTACGTAAGGCACCTGTTCTTCATCTACAGCTTGGCGTTCAACACAATCATCCCCTTCAAACTTATCATTAAACTCGGAGAACTGAGTTTCTGCTTGTTCGCAGAAAAAGTATCTTCGACTTCCTAATCGGCAGACCACAATCAGCACGAATTGGCAACGACACATCCTCTTTGATAACCATCAATTTAGGAGCACCTTTCAGGCTATGTGCTCAGTCCCCTGTTCACCTTTTTCTGTATCAATTACTATATAGCCAGATAGAGCTCCAACGTCATCTTTAAATTCACTGACAATACCACCATTGTTGCACCAGATGAGAAATTTGAGTACAGGGGGGAGATTGACAATAGATAGAAATCGTTCCAAAACAATAATCTTGCTTTCAAAATTAGCAAGACCGAGGAGCTGATTGTTGACTTCAGAAGGGGAAAGCTGGGGATCCATGAACCTGTCTTTATCCATGGGTCAATGGAAGACAGAGTCAACAGCTTCAAGTTCCTGCAAACCTCTGAAGATCTGTCCTGAGCCCAGCATATTGATGCAATCACGAAAAGCTCAAAAGGATTGAGAGCATTGACGTCCATGATGATGTAGTGCTTTGTGAGATTTTGGGCTATTATGGTCCAGTTACCTAATATTACTGATTATTAATTTATTGTATCATTGATTATTGTATGTTTTATTTGTGTTGTTGCATAAATGGGCCTGTTGAGCTGCTGCAAAAGGAATTTCATTGTTTTGTTACTGCTACATATGACAATTAAACACTCTTGACAAAGGTGGTTGTAGAAATGCCTGACCATCTTCCTTTCTATTGTATCCCCTCTATAGAAATTGCATTTCTATCCATTGCTCTGAACCCTATGCATTCATTTATTCTACAGTCCCTTATTTGCGCCCAAGCCTGCACATTCTTTAAGTGTTAGTCCTGAAAACCAAGGCTAATCAGGAACTCAAATAGTGGGTGTGCTTTATGTTTAGATTTATCATTGTCACATGTACCGAAGTTCAGTGAAAGGCTTTGTTTTGCATGGTATCCAATCAGATCAGATAATAAATACAGTCAAGTCAAACTTGCATATAATAGATAGAGCAAAGGGGAACATACAGAGTGCAGAATATTGTTCTCAGCATTGTAGCGCATCAGTTCCATTGACAAAGTCCAATGTCTGCAATGGGGTAGAGATGACTGGCCCAACACCCTAGCTAATGGAAGGACCATTCAGAAGCCTAATAACAGAGGGGAAAAGGCTATTCCTGATGGTGGGTGCTTTGAAGCTTCTGTACCTTTTGCCTTTTGCCTTATGGCAGCAGGGAGAATGAATGATTGGGGTGGGACCAGGGCCGTTTTTACAGCATTATGGGCCCCCGGGCAAAGCAGTGTAGTGGGGCCCCTACCATTACTCTCCCCCACCCCCCTTTCCCTACCAGCCCCCCCCTGTCGTGCCGGCAAAAAGCACTTACCAAAAAGCACTCAGCGATGGACTTAGGGTGCTACATTGTTGCGAAAAGCACTTACAGATCGCTGTGAGAAGCACTTAGTGACCGAAAATGTTGCGAAAAAAGCACTTATTGAACCTACATTTTTAAAGTAGTATTTATTTATTGCAAGTCACTTAACATACACAGATCAGCATGGGGCCCTATGCTCGTGGGCCCCCGGGCAAGTGCCCATCAGGCCCATGCGTTAAGACGGCCCTGGGTGGGACAAGTGTTAATTGCACGGTGGAATGGAGTTTAAGTATAGAAAGGTCTTGCTACAACACCACAGGGCTTAACTAACACCATGCGTGGAGCACGAATTTGGTCACCCTATTTAAGTAAGGATTTGCTAAAGATGTATTTAAACTACAGATATTGGAAATCTGAAATAAAAACCGAAAACATTGAGTAGGTCAGGCTATGGAAAGGGAAATAGTTAACACTTCAGATCTGGATGGATATATTTAGCTTGGAGGCAGAGCAGAGAAGATTTACTGTTTTGATTACCAGAATGCACTGCCAAATGACCAAACATGTTGGCTTTCTCTGAGATCTCCACCATCACAGAAGTCAATTTTCCAGCCAACTTGATTATTTCCATGTGATATCAAGAACTAGCTAAAGGCACAAGAAACAGCAAAGATTATGGACCAGACAACATGCCATCTGTAGAGCTGCGGACCAATACGCATAGCCAGCTGTGCTTTAGCCAAACTGTTTCCATACAGTTACACCATGGAATTTTATGTCCTGTTCATTGCTGGGTCTAAATCCTGGAACTCCCTCCCAACAGCAGTACAAAAGTACCTTCACTAGACAGTCTACAACAGTTTAAGATGTAGCTCACTCTCGCCTTCCCAAAGACAATCAGGGATGGGTAATAAATTCTGGCCCTATAAGCAGCTCCCGCATCTCAGAAATGCAATAAAATAAAGAGTTATAAGGAAAGTCGAACAAGTTAAGCCAATAACCTTTGACATTTAAAAGAATGAGAGGTGATTTCCAAGACTCTGAGGGGGCTTGATGGATTAAGAATATTTCCCTGAGTAGAGGACTCGAGAACAAGGGTCTCAGGATATAGTATCGCTCATTTCAATCTGGGATGAGAAGAAATGTCTTCCCTCAGATGGTTGTGAATCTTTTCAACTCCCAGCGAGCGGTGAGTGCAGTTATTTGCCTGAAATTTACTAAGTTCTACGGGAGCACTAGAAAGATGCAGGCACCTCGTGCCACAATCAGGATCATAGGGTTATAGAATTGTACAGCACAGAAACAGGTCCTATCAGTCCACCTTGTCCATGCCATCCACTATGCTCATCTGCTCCATTTGATTACAGTGGTTAAGACTGTTGATCTTGGGAATACTATTTGGAATCAATTGGATGGTGTAGTATTCTGTGTGGCTCATGATATGCATGACCAAGGAATGCCAAGTGCTGTCAATTAATGCCTGAGATTAGTGTCAATCTGAAGAAGGGTCTCGACCTGAAATGTCACCATTCCTTCTCTCCAGAGATGCTGCCTGTCCCGCTGAGTTACTCCAGCATTTTGTGTCTATCTGATGCCGAAGATCAAACAGGTATCTGTCCATAGATGTCAGTGCTTTGTAAGTCATTTTCTTTGCTCATTAGTCTCATTCCCTCTTCTGTATTAAACCAAGTGAGTTGCTAAGTAATACTTCTGCAGTCTCTAATAATTGAAATATCTTAGTTTCATTTAGTTTAGTTTAGAGAAACAGCGTGGGAACAGGCCCTTCGGCCCATCGAATCCGCTCCGACCAGCGATCCCCACACATTAACAAAAGCCTTGCTGGGGGATGACTTTTTAAACTGACCTGTACTTGCTGTCCATACCTGCAGAGGGCATGAGCGCCTGCTGCTTCAAGATCTATACTCCAGACTGGTTCAATAGACTCATGGGGATTTTGTTCAAATGTTAGTTCACCTCCGTGAGCATGCATGTGTTTTTGTCAGGAAAGCTGCTGAAGAGGATAGTTGTTTCAGTTGTTGGCTTTCCTTGGATATGAACCTTTAACCTTGGATATATGTGATGCTTGAGTTCTACGTCACACAAGTTCTAAGATGTTGTATACCTTGAAACTGAAAATGTGTCATGCACCGAGCTTCTGAGGGTGGAGGGTTTGGGAGATGGCCCATGATGTGAATAAGATAGGGGGGATGGCTGTGGGATTGGTATTTTAAAGGTTGAGGGACATTGAGGGCTGGCATTTAATATGTGGATTGGGTGGAATAGAGGAAATAAGATTAAGGGCTGACATATTGAGGGGTAAAGAATAACGAGATTAGGAATTGCCATAATCAATGATGAAGGTTGGAGGGTGCAGCAGATTGGTGCTTCAGACCCAATGCTCCTGTGTCAGGCAGTGGACTGGGATTGGGAGGAAGTGATGGATGGGGAACCAACAGATGTAAGCAAGTCATTTACTTCCTCTACATGCTTTTGGTGCCAGAAAGATTCTGTGGGTTTGGGGAATTGGCAGTTGCTGTGGGAATAATGTGAATCATCTTTTCCTGCAGAATGCCAAAAGGACTGTTGCATGGTTGATGATGTTATGCTGCGCATGTTTGACATAGAAATTGCATCATGGGTTCATGGGTGACAGACACCCCGAAGTGCACAGTCAAATGTCCAGAGACACAAAATGGCACAGAATGGGAAAACATAATTGTCAATTAGCAAATGCTGATAAAAACATTATACTTTTCAAACGTGTGATTTTTCCACATAGAGGGGCTCAGGAAGCTTTTGCATGAACTTTTTAAGTGATATAAAAACGTAACATGCAATTGTGATTTGGTCGTAAACTGTCAGAATGGCAATAACACCCAGAACTAACTGGATGTTAGCTTTTTGAGAACTCACAAGAGAGTTTGATTTATGTTACTTTGGTCTTGTCTTGAACAGTAATCAGATGTCTGGTGATAATTTACACTGCTTTTCTAAACAAAGAATACCCGTGTGTGCAGTTGAACCATGTTGAGTAAATTAAAAACTTCTTCAAATACCAAACCAATGCTACAGTGTTTCATAATAGGATCTCATTAAAGTGTAGTGAAGTATAATCAAGTTGTCTGGAACAATTATATTGGTGGCTTCAGTGATTCTGATTCCCAACAATGCGCTTTCTTTCATGTCTTCCTCTCTAGTGCACTTGATTCGGAAGCATTCAAGTCTCACTATTACGAGTTAAATCAATAAACCCATTAACATTTCACAATCTTGTGTCTGGCTGAAAGAAGGAATTAACATGTACCTTTCATCACAGCTAGAGTGCAGATTCACCAGAATTAAATTTGAGTTAAATGGTGAACCTTTGTGGACAGACTGCAAAAAATTAGCTGATGGAGTCATTGAGCCATGCAGTGTAGAAATAGGCCCTTCGAGCCAACTCATCCATGCCGACAAAAATACCCCATCTAAGTTTGTCCAATTAACCTCCACTTTGTCTATATCCCTCTAAACTTTTCCTATCCATGTGCCAGTTGAAATGTCTTTTAAATGTTATTATTGTATCTGTGTTAACTACCTCCTCTGACAGCTCATTTCATATACTCCACACTCTGTGTGAAGAAGTTTCTACTCAGGTTGCTATTAAATTTTTCATCTCTCACATTAAATCTATGCCATCTAGTTAGTGATTTTCTTCCCCCAGAGAAAAGACTGCACATTCACCCTATTTCACTCATGATTTTATACAACTCTATAAGATCATCCCTCAGCCTCCTGAGCTTCAAGGAATAAAGTCCTAGCCTGCCCAAACTCTCCATATGGCTCAGGCCCTCGAGTACTGACAACATCCTCTTCAACCTTCTCTGAAACCTTTCCAGCTTAATGGCATCTTTCCGACAACAAGGTGAACAAAACTGAACCCCCTACTCCAGTATGGTGGAGCCTCAGTCGTGAGGCTTGTACAACCAGAACATAATGTCTCAACGTCTATACTCAAATGTCTGACTGATGAAGGACAGCATGCCAAAACCCCTTTTCATCGTCCTATTTACCTGTGATGCCAATTGCATGGAACTATGCACTTGTACTCCAAGATCCTTCCACTGTAAACACTCCCCAGGACGCTACACTTCACTGTGAAGGTCCTGCCCTGGTTCGTGTTTTCAAAATGCATCACTTCACATTTGTCTGAATTAAACTCCATTTGCCATTCCTCACCTCACTTGCCCAGCTGATCAAAATCCCACTGCAATTCTTGGAAATTATCTTAATTGTCTGTGATTCCAACTGATTTAATATCATCTGCAAACTTACCAATTGCGTCTTGTACATTCTCATCCAAATCATTGGTAAAGATAACAAATAGCAATGGGCCCAGCGCCGATCCCTGAGGCACACCACAAGTCAAAGGCTTCCAGTCCGAAAAACAAACTTCCACCATCACCCTCTGCTTCCTACGATGAAGTCAATTCTATATCCCGTTCGTTAGCTCTCCCGAGATCCCATGTGATTGAACCCTCTGAGTCTACCATGTCAAACCTTATCAAAGACCTTGCTGATGTCCAAATAGATAATGTCCATGACTTTGCCCCCATTAACCTACTTGGTCACTTCTTCAAAGATTTCAAATTCTTGAGAAACAATCTCCCACACACAGTCTGAAGGTCTCAACCTGAAATGTCGCCCATTCCTTCTCTCCAGAGATGCTGCCTGTCCCGCTGAATTACTCCAGCATTTTGTGTCTATCTCCCATGCACAAAACTATGCTGACTATCATTATTCAACTCCTGTTTTCCAGATGCATATATATCTTATTCCACAGAAACCTCTCCGGTTACTTGCCTATCCTAAATGTTAGGCTTACAGGTCTTACAAGGTTTTTCTTTGCAGCACTTCTTAAACAGACATACAGTATTAGCCACTCTCCAGTTTTTCAGCATCTCATCTGTGTCTATCAATGATTCATATATCTTACTCAGGACCTCTGCAATTTCTTCTCTAACCTCCCACGGAGTTCAAGGATATATCTGATCAGGTCCAGGAGATCTATCTCCGCATGTCTTAACAACGTCCAGCACTTCCTCAACTTAAAAAATAGTTGAACTTTTTTATTTATTTATAAAGGGCACAGTGTTAGAACTGCTATCTCACAGCAGTCGAAACCCAGAATCGATCTGTCCTCAGGTAGTGTATGTGTGTAGAGTTTGCATGTTCTCCTTATGACCACATGGGTTTCCTACAGGTTCTCCAGTTTCCTCCCACATCCCAAAGACGTATAGTTTTGTACGATTAATACAGTTCTGCAAAATTGTCCCTAATGTGCATTTGAGGGCTAATGCTCCACAGGTTCCAATGTTTTTATGCCTCTATTCTCAGCACCCTAGTCCCAAGTATGGAGTATTTTTCTTTAAAAAGTATCTTATCTATTACTTTATAGATTTAGTTGGAGTATTCAGTCTGACAAAAGCCAACATTCATTCCAATACAGCACTTACCAGGAATTATAAGCACATTAAAGAATGCTGCAAAAGCAATCGATAATCAGCAAACCAAAATAAGTATTTCATGCATATCCCTAATGATACTAAATAAGAGAAACAATCCACTGGTTATAGAAGGGTTACTGTGTCTGCACATTACTACAGTTCAGGGAAAACTAAGTGCTTTCTGTAATTATTATCTCCTTCCATATTTCATTGGCTTCTGGAAGCAATCCAGAAAATGAAGGGGAAGTGTTGTTAAAATCTATGCCATCTGGTCAACACATTAACCACTTCAGCAATGGTCCATAATGTCATTCCGCTCCTTATACTGAAGACTGAGCAGTGTTTGGTCTCAGAGCTTTGAACAAAAGGTAGGTTTGGAACCCTTATCTCCAGAGAGTGTTACCAAAAACAACTGTATTAATCTGTGACCGGATGCATATTCATACAATTCTGAAGATTTATGTTGACGATGTAACAAATGCAGATGTGAATTTACGCATAACCAATAAATATGAGGTGACCTGAACTTGGCTTTAATGTTCTAGCTCCTTCCCCCATTCCCTTCTGTGGCTGCAATATCCAAATGCCATTTTTACCAGCCCTTGGTTTGTGCATAAAACAGGATTTGTTCACTGCTGCTTGTTCCACGTTCAAACTCAAAGATGAAATTCTGAAATTGTGTTGGTTATCTCCCAGTCTTTCCTGGAATTTTCTTCTCAGTTTGTAAAGCAGTGGGCAGCACGGTGACGCAGCTGGTAGAGCTGCTACCTTGCAGGTACCTGAGTGCAATCCTAACCTCGGGTGTTGTCTGTGTGGAGTTTGCACATTCTCCCTGCGACTGTGTGTGCTACAGTTTCCTCCCACATCCAGAAAACGTGTGGGTTTGTAGGTTAATAGATGTCTGTAAATTGCCCCTAATGGGCAATGGGGTGGATGCAACAGTGGGATAACATGAAACTAGTGTGAACGATGGTCAGCGTAGACTTGGTGAGAACCGAAAGGCCTGTTTCTATGCTGCATCTTTCAATCAATCGGTGTGATCTGTTGCCCACTGCAGAAAATATATCCAGTTTTCTTTTTGTAAGATATTTTGCCAAAGGTAACTTCAGCACAACAAAATGTTACCAATTCAAAGAAAACCAAGGAACCTTTAATGATTACTGTCCAATTGTTCCTGCATCCACCATGAAATTCTATGAGAGGCTGGTCATGGGGCATATTAATTCCAGCCGCCTAGGCAGCCATGATCCACTGCAGTTTGTCTACTTCGCCCAAGGTCCATGACAGATGCCATCTCCCGGTTCTACACTCATTGTTGAAACACTTAGATAAAAAGGACACCCATGGCACACTCCTATTCATTGAATCTAGTTGAGTTTTCAACACCATAATCCCAACCAAACTCATTTCCAAACTGCTGGACATTGGAGTCAGCATCTCCCTCTGTCACTGGATCCTTGACTTCATGATCCATAAACCACAACCAGTGAGAATATGAGATAAAATATCCTCCACTCTAATTCTCACCAACGGTTCCCCACAAGGATGTGTTCTCATCGACCAGATGCGTCATTATATTCCCAGGTAAAAAATAGTCCCGATATTGTGGAATTACTGTTAGAAAGTATCAATGAGGTTATGAATCATCTCATTAATGGGGAAACACATATGGGGGGGGGGGCACACATGTGACTGCTGCTTTGATTTCTTATGTTCTTGTGGATCTGATGAAGATATTTCACCCTTTCTTTCTCTTGAACATCAAATTTAATCAATTAAATTGAAATTTCAAATAAATCCCTGCACTTGTTAGAAATATATGAGTCTCTGTCCAACAGAAACAGTTAAAAGTATAGGAGTTGTGTCTCCAGTGACTGCATACCACAAGGGAACAAATATTGATTGAGATGTAAGAGTGAATGAAAGCATTATAGAACAAAAATATGACACAAAATGCTGGAGTAACTCTTGGTCATGCAGCATCACTGCAGAACGTGGATGGGTGATGTTTTGGGTTGCATTCCTCTTTGGACTGATTGCAGAGGAGGGGAAGAAAGCTAGAAGGCTAGGAGCAGGACAAAGCTGGCAGGTAAAATGTGGAGCACCGGTGAGAGAGTGGGTTTGATAGGAAGATGGTTGGAACAAAGGATAGTGATGGAAAAAAAAGGTGTGAGACAAAAGGATTAAAGAGATGCAAATTGTGAAGCCAGAGGAAGGAATGTATGTGATGGGGAAGAAGTGGAGGAGGGGGAGAAGGGTGGAGAGAAGTGGGTGCACGTCTAGGCGGGGCACAGGGGAGGGGGGTGATGGGGGTGTGGGAGAGAAAGGGGTTATCTTGTTAGAAGTTATCTAAAATTGGAGAATTCAATGTTCATACCGCTGGATTGTAAACTACCTCTGAGGATTATGAAGTGCTATTCCTCTAGTTGGCTTCACCCTGGTAAAGGAAGAGGCCCTGACAGAAAGGGCAGTATGGGAATGGGAAGAGGAGTTAAAAATGATCGGGTAGGCCTTGGAGGACTGAGTGTAAGTGTTCCACGAAACGATTGCAGATTCGACTCTTGGTCTCACTGATATACAGGAGGCCACATTGGAAACACTGGATGCAGTGGATGAAGTGAAAGAAGGTGCACATGAACCTCTATCGCACCTGGAAGGACTGCTGGGTCCCTGGATAGAGGTGAGGGAGGAGGCACAGGGACAGGTGAAGGAGAAAGTACTGTACCCAGGGAGGGGGTGATTTGTCCAACCATATGCCTACCAAAACCCCCCTCACCTGTGTTCATCTATTACCTACAACACTTTGTCCTACCCATCCTTTCTTTTTCCCATCCCCGCCCCCCCCCCCCCCCCCCCCCATTAAATCAATCTGAAAAAAGGGTCCTGAACCGAAACATCGCCTATCCATGTTCTCCAGAGCTGCAGGTCAACCCCTGCAACACCGATCCAGTGCTGTCACCAGGACAGCAGGTCTTTAAGGCCAAGCTAAGACTCTGTACTATTAAGAACTTTGAAACTTGAAAGGCACTTAATGGCACCAGAAACATGGCCACTCTTTGTGTACTGCCTCAGTGAAGTTGACTATTCTTACACTACAATCATTGCACTATGATTGTGTTTATCTATCGTATGATTTTACTGGAATGTTTGCATAACGAAGAATTTCAGTATACCTCAGTACGTGCCAATTAATTATCATTGAATCATTGAATATGCTGCCTAACCCGTTGAGTTACTCCAGCACTTTGTGTCTTTATTTTTGCAAACCAGCATGTGCAGTTCCTTGTTTCTGTATTATGGGACAATTTGTCCCCTTGAATTGCTGAGAGGGACAGATTCTTTGGTGGGTGGCATCACTTTAGATGTGTTGAGGATTGTGGCAAATAATGTGGAGAGTGGTGGAGTTGAAGGTGAAGGGAACGGGATCCCTCTGAGTCGGAATAGAAAGGGTGAGGACGTGATGCAGCAAATGGATTGTGATCTCAATCAACTATTGTGCAGGATAAACCACTGATGGTGAAAATATTGAATCCTGTGCTCGATTTCCATTGCACTTGGTGCAAATTTTATGAATGAACTTGGAATTGTCAGTAAACCACGTCGGTCACGTGATGCGGCGGGCGGGACCTCGCTGATTGGCCGCGTGGTCACGTGGCGGGGGCGGCCGCAAGGTCAGTGAGCTGCCGGTCGTCGCCATGTTCAGGATGGAGGCGCTGGGACCCAAGATGGACCCGGAGGAGCTGCGCAGGTCGATGAGGGCCGACGTGCTCCGTTCCCTCCGCTATTTCCTCATTTACGTGGCCGTCCTGCGGGCGAGTAAGTGGCCGGGGGTTGGCGTCGCAAATGGATTGTGCAGGATAAACCACTGATGGTGAAAATATTGAATCCTGTGCTCGGCCCGGGGCGCGGCCGGGGGTCAGACCTGGGTGGGATGGTTGTGCTCAGCCTCAGGTTCTGTCAACAGCCGTAAGGGGACAACCTCGTGGAATCGATGTCGGGGAGATTGGACCCGGAGAGATATTGTACTGAGCTCCCTCTCGGAGCGAGTTGGGTTACTTAATGTTTCAGCATTTCTATTTTACTCGTGAAGGGTAGTGGTTAAACCATCCTTGCCAATACGATGATGCGCCAGATTTCTTTATTTTTATCTCTTTCCATACGGTCCTGCTCAGTTCCTGTATAATCTCAGTCATTGGGTAGATACACAAAACACTTGATGTAGTCCACTTGACCAGTCCGAAGAAGGGTCTCGACCGGAAACGTCACCCATTCCTCTCCCGAGATGCTGCCTGACCTGCTGAGTTACTCCAGCATTTTGTGAACAAAACACTTGATAATCATAGAGTGATACAGGCCCTTCAGCCCAACTTGCCCACGCCGGCCGACAAGTCCCAACTACACGAGTCCCACTTGCCCGCGTTTGGTCCATATCCCTCCAAACCTGTCCAACTGTTTCTTAAACGCTGGGATAGTCCCAGCCTCAACTACCTCCTTTGGCAGCTTGTTTCATACACCCACCAACATTTGTGTTAAAAAAAAAAGTTACCCCTCTGATTCATTTTAAATCTTTTCCCCTTCACCTTAAACTGATGTCCTCTGGTCCTCGATTCACCTATTCTGGGCAAAAGACTCTGCATCTACCCGATCTATTCCTCATGAACACAATACTCTAAATGTGGTCTCACCAACCTAATCAAATGTACAGCACTTTGGTCAACGTGGGTTGTTTTTAAATGTGCTATACAAATAAAATTGACTTGACTTGACTTGACTTATCGTAGGTCTGCTATCTGGAAAGAGAAACAACTAATGTTTCAGGTCTAAGACTCCTTCAAACCTGATTGTAGGGTTCCTTTTTTAAAATGTTTTTTAGCATCAGTTGTACAGCACTTCAGCCCTATATCAATGCTGCCCATTTTATCCATTTACACTCATTTCATTTGTCTGCATTGGGTACATAGCTTTATGTACTTTGACAATTAAAGTACTTGTCTATATATTATTTGAGTCTCTAGTTTCAGTCTTCAAGCTATACTAATTCCTGTCAATTATTTTCCAGCTCCTTTTATCCTAAAGAAATTGGATAGTATTTGAACTTCGCTGCAGATGGAAACCTAATATAAGAATGAGTTGGGACAGGCTGACAAAATGTGCAGAGATAATTGAAGATGTTGCTGCTACTATAACAAATGGATCTTTTATACTCAACTAATGGACACATTTTCAACCCTTGTATTTTAAAACTGTTCTATTTGTACAACTGGATTAATTGCAAATAATGTCTCTTACAATTGTTTTTCAAACATGATAACATTTTTTGGTATTGATGTATATTAGTTATTCACTTACAAGGCAAACAAGTCTCTTTAAAAAAATAATTGTTTGCTATGTATGATTTGTGGTTATTGTTTGCTGAATGTGAACCTGATTTATGTTTGACCTGGTTTCAAGAAGAGTTGAGTTTTCTCTCTTGAGAATCACTGCAGCAATTATTCAGTGTTTCAATGATGTGGAATTTAGTCTTACCCTGAAGATGGTCCCTGAACTGGGTTGAATTTAAGCTTTTTTCAACGTGAATGTGCTTTGAACTTGCATGTTTTTAAAAATACATGCTAAAGTTTCTATATTTAAAATGAAAATCCACATTTTTCACCTGTTTAAAAATTATAAAATCTCAAATTACTTGCACTGATGCAAAGTACCAGATTTTTAAAATCAGATTTCTTTTTTCAGCCTTTCTGTTTTGATCTGCAGTATCTAAATTCTTGGCTAATAGTTGAATTCTTCAACTTCCTTAAATAACTATAAAAGTTAAATTAATGCAGTCTTTGTGTGAGGAATGCTAGATTTGTTGGTTATTTTTTTGCATTTCCCTAAACTAAGGATATAAATTGGATTGTGTTCTGTTGAAAAAAATATTGTTTTTTCAAAGGAAACAAATGAATAAAATTCCAGCTGGACTGTTTCAAGGAACACTTTTTTTTGGCATATTCAGACATTTCATCAGACAAGGACTAAATCCAAGTGAGGTGTGCATTGGGGCAGATGGAACAAACCTGATGAACATATCTTTTGTGGCAGTTGGGATCAAAGCAGCCTGAAACAGCTCAAGCAGTTCCTTGATCATACAGCAGAGGGTGACCAGAACATTTCATATCAGTCAGTGGGTAGAAAAGACACTTGCTGCATGCAACTGTTGTATCTGCAACTAAAAGGACATTTGTATATTCAAATTGTGAGATAGACTAGTAATACAAATTGGCAAGATCAAATTTTATCATGCCAGTTTGAAATTTGAATTTATTTAAAATTTGTAGATATTATTAGCAAAAGCTACAAAGTAGTTGTTAAATTGTTTTAAAATAACTAACTTGTTAGATACCTTAAGCTTCTTGGGCACTGTTCAGTCATTGACAAGCTAAGAGTTCAAACAACTTTCTTGTATGGAATTGCAGAAAATACCCTCCTATAGTTTCTGTAACTTCAGCGATGAATATTTATTAAGTTTAATTTGATCAGCCACAAATTGCAGCAATAACGAAGAGAATAACGAGCCACGTACAGAGGGAGGAATAGATTTAGAAACTAAGGGTGAAATTACGTGATAGATTATTTTTACCTCATCAGAAGCAGCAAGGATGTGCTGAGCCAAAAACACGCTGGAAGAGCTTGGCAAGCCAGACAGCATATATGGAAGGAAAAGGACCACTGATGTTTTGGGTTGGAACCCTTGAGACTGATGGAGAATAGAGTATAAAGCTGGGCGAGATGAGGGAAGGGTTGGGGCAAGAACTGACAAGAATCATGGACTCTCGCATGAATTCATCATTGTGATTTCACATGAATCCATCACAACAATGGATTCATATGAGAAGAGATCATGGGCAGATGGATGGAGATAGGTACCAAGGCTAGAGGTGAAGTGGAGACAAAGGGGTGCAAATGTAAAATCTGATATGATGGGGGATGAAATCTGGAACCAAATGGATGGATAATAGGTGGAAGAGACCAGTAGGGGAGAAGGATGGAAATGGGACTCGGAAGGGATGGGTGGAAAATGAGCGGATAAAGGGGGGAAAAAAGTGACAAGAGCCGGGGAAGTATAAAGAGGAGTATGCATGGAGGAACTCTGTAGATGAGAAGTGGGGGAGGAGGTTATCTGAAATTGGAGAATTCAATGTCCCTGCTATCGACATAAGCTACCCAAGCAGTACTGTTCTTCAAGTTTGCATGTGGCCTTACTCTGGTACTGGAGGAAGCTGAGGAGCTCCAGTAGGCCTTAGTGGATAGAGCACAAGTGTCTGGCAAAATGGTTGTCTAGTCGACACTAGGCCTAACCAATGTAGAGGAGGTCACAGAATGCACTAGATGTTTGGTGGACGTGCCTCACGTAGAAGAGTTGATGGAGTCCCTGAATGGAGATCAGGGAGGAGCAGTTGGAATGTACATTGCTTTTCTTGTGGTTGCAGGGGTAATGCCTGTGAAGGGGAAGGTGGAAGGAAAAGAGCAAACCAAGGAGTCGTGAAGTGAGAGGTGTCTGCGAAACGGGTGGGAACACTTTAAATTTGAAAGATGGGTCAGAGAATGTGTTGACTGCAAAAATTGCTGGGCTGAAAGATGAGGGCCAGGGGAACTCTATCCCTGTTCTGGGGGGGGGGGGGGGGGGGTGAGAGGAGGCAAGAGCAGAACCATAGGAATGGAGGAGACACGGGTAAGGGCTCCATTCATACTGCATGGGGGAATCGTGTCTACTGAAGAAAGAATATCTCATGTCCTGCACTGGAAAGCCACATCTTTAGAGTAGGGTAGGAGGAGGTGCTGTCAAGGTAGCTGTGGGAGTCTGGGTTTGCAGTAGATGTCAATGGATAGTCTGTTGCCTGATATGGAGACGGAGATCAAGACAGAGAAGAGAGACGTCAAAAATGGTCCAAATGAATTTGAGGGTAAAGTGGAAGTTGGTGGTGAAATTGATGAAATCAAAGATCTGCATAGATGCAGGAGGCAGTCTCAATGCATACACTGTTCTCGTAGAGAAAGAGTTGAGGAATGTCGCTAGGATATGTTTGAAAGAAAAAGTGTGGAGCCTAGCCAACAAAATGATATGCATAACTATGGCCGCTGGCTACACCTTTTGACTTGAAGAAAGAGTGCAAAGAAGATTTATGAGGATGTTGCCAGGACTTGAGGGAGAAGTTGGGCAAGCTAAGACTTTATTCCTTGAAGTGCAGGAGGATGAGGGGCGAACCTATAGATGTGTGTAAGGTCATAAGAATAGATAGGGATATGCGCCGTCTTATTCGGAGTAGGGGAAATCAAGAACCAGAGGTAAAAGGTGAGAGGAGAAAGATTTAATAGGAACCTGAGGGGCAACTTTTTCACACAGTCGGTGATGGATATGTGGAACAAGCTGCCAGAGGAGGAAGTTGAGCCAGGTATTATAACAATATTAAAAGAACATTTGGACAGGTACATATACAGGAAAGTTTTAGAGGGATATAACAGATAACAGGTATAACAGAGCTTTATTTGTCGTTCGGTACCGAAGTACCGAACGAAACTACATAGCAGTCATAGAAAAAAAGAAGAACACAAGACACATAACCCCAACACAAACGTCCATCACAGTGACTCGAAACACCCCCTCACTGTGATGGAGGCAACAAAACTTCCCCTCTCTTCCCCACGCCCACGGACAGACAGCTCGTCCCCGACCGACCCATGTATGCCACTGTATGTTTCTTTTTTTTCCTAGTCAGATGTGCAGCACTTTGGTCAACGTGGGTTGTTTTTAAATGTGCTATACAAATAAATTGACTTGACTTGACTTGACCCGCACAGTCCCCGCACCGGGCGCTGAAACGTCTCGCGGCCGAACCGGGCGATGAAAGGCCCGCGACCAAGCCTTGCGCAGCTAAGTCCCGCAGCCGAGCCGCACCAGCGGTGAAAAGTCCCGCAGCCGAGTTGCACCGGGCGGTGTTAAGCCCCGCAGCCGAGCTGCACCGGGCGGTGTTAAGCCCCGCAGCCGAGCTGCACCGGGCGGTGTTAAGCCCCGCAGCCGAGTTGCACCGGGCGGTGTTAAGTCCCGCAGCCGAGTTGCACCGGGCGGTGTTAAGTCCCGCAGCCGAGTTGCACCGGGCGGTGTTAAGCCCCGCAGCCGAGCTGCACCGGGCGGTGTTAAGCCCCGCAGCCAAGCTGCACGGGGCGGTGTAAGTCCAGCGGCCAAGCCGCACCGGGATGTAAAGTCCAGCGGCCGAGCCGCACCGGGGGATGTTAGGCCCCGCAGCCGAGCCGCACCCCGCGCCGTGAGGAAGAGAAAAGTTCCCCACACCCACCCCCCACACACCACCACCCCCTCCCACACATACACAACCAAAAAAATATATATAAAAATCATCCCAACACCGACACTCAACAAAAAAAAGACGGACAGACTGCTAGTCAGCCGCTGCCGTTAGGCGCCGCCAAATGCAGGTAGGTGGGACTAGTGTAGATGGGGCACCTTGGTCAGCATAGGCAAGTTGGGCCGACAGCCTAATTTCTATGCTGTATGACTGAATCAAAAGAAAGTTAATGGAAGAGTGGCATAAAAGTGAGGACTTTCTGCCAAGTGTAGGACAATGTTAGTGGGTGGGAGCTGGTTGGATCTCTGATCTTGGAAGAACCAAAGGGCCCTGAGGCCTTCCTAATGGTGAATGGAACTATGAACGAACTGGCTGACCATGACAATAATGAAGTGGGGCTAAGGACTTGGAAGTTTGTGAAGTGGTCGAGATCGTTTTTCTGAAAAAGGTGACTACAATATTGAATGAATTCAGTTTTAGCTTTAGTTTCAGAGATACAGCGGAGAAACAGGCCCTTCGGCCCACTGATTCTATACCGACCAGCAATCATCCCGTACACTAGCACTATCCTACTCACTAGGGCCAATTTACAATGTTTTTACATAGGTCAATTAACCTACAAACACGTGTCTTTGGAATGTGGGAGGAAATCGGAGCACCCAGAGCAAACGCATGCGGTCACAGAGAGAATGCACAAACTCCATACAGATAGCACAAGTAATCAAGATCGAACCCGGGTCTCTTGGGCTGTAAAGCAGCAACTCTACCGCTGCAACACTATGCTGCCCAGAACTCTAGCAATTTATTGATCAATCTAGAAAATTGTTCTATGTGCACAATGCATTTGGAACAAATGGGAAGTGGTGTGGCATCTCACAGGAATCTGTTCATTATGCAACACTGGTGTATGACGTGTATGACATTTGAACTTCACTGTTAAATTACACAAAATGAATTTGTATTATCCAGGTTAGAAAAGAATCTTCATGTGAATTGTTCAGTTCACTAAGGAGAACTGATAGATTGATTAGACAGAAACTTTCCACCAGTAAGCACCAGGTGGAAGAGCATAAATAATAGTGCTTGGTCTTTGAAAGAAATATACATGCAAAAAGTAGTAGAAGTTTGCAATTAATTTAAATAGCGATTCATGCTAGATTTGAAAATTTTAATCTAGGATTGATAGATTTTTATTGACCAAAGATGTTATCATGAAAAAATAGTTTAAGGAGTCAGTTCTCAAAGCAGCCATGATCTCATTAAATGCTGGATGAGGTTGTGGAGGCCTAGATGTCTCCTCCAGTTGTTTTGATCCTCCTTTCTAGCATTGTTACCATGATCTCCACAGTTGTTCTTGGTCCCTCCATAAACTCCATTCCTTAGTTCCAATGATCTTTGCAGCAGCCTGAAACCGTGCAAGAAATTTTGCAACTTTCATGTTTGGCCCTGAGAATTTTTGTCCAATCCTCGTCCAATCCTTTGCTATCAATAAGCTTGTCTAGTACAATGTTCCTCAAAAGTTTCCCATCCATCTTCTATCTTACATAAAACTTTTATTCAGCAAAACATATTTTGCCTGTTTCTTAATTAACACAAATTCTCCCTCATGTCATTTTTACTTTTTGACGTACATTGATTCTCTGCCTTGAAACTCTTTCCGTTTTAAGTCAGCGTCCACATTATTAAAAGCCATTGAGATATTTTCACTTCCAGTTCTGGTTTCTTTCTTCTCTGATTTAATCATTCGATCATTGGTAGCTTATTTAGTCATAAGCTTTGAAAATTCCCCCTGAAGCTTGTCCATCTCTACTACTCTTCCTCCTTTAAGGTGTAGAAAATATTCAATTTTGACTGCGATTTTGCAGATATGTTTAGATATATTTTGTTTATGATAATTCTTTTATTTGATATCAGTGAATATTACACCAAAGTACAAACTCTGGGAAAATATTAATATTATAATCTAATAAGCTATCAGATATTAATAGATTACCAGGTCTTTGAATGAGGAGTTTCTACCATGTCTGAGTCATCATCTTATGTTTACTTGATTGTTTGCTGAGCTCAATTGTAAACTGCTGCTATATTTAATGCCTAAAGAGGTTCAATCTGTGTTTTTTTTGTTACCTTTGTCAAGCAAATCATTAAGCTGAAATGCATGTCTAAATGAATCACTCTATATAACAGTTCTTTCGACTTTCAATAATTCACCTCTTCCGGTTTTATTGGTGATAATGGGTATAACAGTAATAACAATGTCAGAATTTACTTTTAAGGGCTGCATTTATAGACAACAAGCTTCATGATTCACGCAGTCTATACATGGAGAGAACATCAGGCTCTGCACTTGATATGTTCTGTCTGATGTAAATAGATCAGGGTATTGTTTATCATAAAAAGGAAATAATAAAAAATAGATTTACACAGCATGGAAAAGGCCTTTGGGTCAACACGCCCATTTTGACCAAGGTACCTTCCTAAGATTGTTCTAGTGCCCCATATACCTATAAGTCTTTCCTATCCATGAACTTGTTCAAATGGTTTTTTAAACCTCTTACCACTTCCTCTTCCATATACCCACCTCTCTGTGTGAATAACATGACCCAAATTAATGCCTCTGTGTGGCAATATCAACAATTAACTCAATACAGCTCAGCAAGAAAAATCCCATCAAAATCAAACATATTAATATAAAGCAAAGCAAGAATTTGCATGTAGTTTAGTTTATGTTGTAATTTTATGTGGAAACATATTTTCTAACAAAAGAAATGGAACCAGCAATAGACTAAATAGTTCCTCAATCAGGCCTGCTCTGTTTTCATGTTTAATCCTTAGTCACAAGCCCATATTCCTGCATGATCCCCATCTCCCTTGATTCCTGCAATACCCTAAAATCTAACCACCTCAACCTCAAATATATTAAACAACAAGCAATCCCACACTAATGAATTAGAGGATCTCAAAGATTGATGACACTCCGCATAAAGAAAAACCCTTTGCCACAGACTATGCTACCTAGAATCATTTAGAATCTACAGCTTGAGGAAAGGGTTTCTCAATACCAACCTGTTAACCCTTGTAGAAGAATTTCTGCATGCCTATGCCAAGAAATAGTAAAGGTGTAAGGAGTAGCAACCAAAAGGCCTCATCTTTTCTTGTATGCTGACTTTCTGTGTTTAGTTCATTGACAGTTAGTCTGAGGGGTCTGTTGGAAAACAAGCAAAGAAAACAATTAAGATGATAAATTAAAGATTGGGGAGAACAACATAATCACAAGCTAATTCTATCTAGTTGGGACTGTTCTGATAAGAGGATATCTGTACATTTGAGGAAACATAGAAAATAGGTGCAGGAGTAGGCCATTCGGCCCTTCGAGCCTGCACCGCCATTCAATATGATCATGGCTGATTATCCAACTCAGTATCCCGCACCTGCCTTCTCTCCATACCCCCTGATCCCTTTAGCCACAAGGGCCACATCTAACTCCCTCTTAAATATAGCCAATGAACTGGCCTCAACTACCTTCTGTGGCAGAGAATTCCACAGATTCACCACTCTCTGTGTGAAAAAAACCTCTCATCTCGGTCCTAAAAGACTTCCCCCTTATCCTTAAACTGTGACCCCTTATTCTGGAGTTCCCCAACATCGGGAACAATCTTCCTGCATCTGCCTGTCCAACCCCTTAAGAATTTTGTAAGTTTCTATAAGATCCCCCCTCAATCTTCTAAATTCCAGCGAGTACAAGCCGAGTCTATCCAGTCTTTCTTCATATGAAAGTCCAGCCATCCCAGGAATCAATCTGGTGAACCTTCTCTGTACTCCCTCTATGGCAAGAATGTCTTTCCTCAGATTAGGAGACCAAAACTGTACGCAATACTCCAGGTATGGTCTCACCAATGCCCTGTACAACTGCAGCAGAACCTCCCTGCTCCTATACTCAAATCCCCTCGCTATGAATGCCAACATAGCAGTCCCCAAGTGCCTGAAGTCGGCTATCATAGTTCCGGTGCCGAAAAAAGCAAAGATCTCCAACCTGAACGACTACCGCCCGGTTGCCCTAACGCCGATAGTTATGAAGTGCTTTGAGAGGCTGGTCCTCTCACACATCAAATCCAGCATCCCTGACTCACTGGACCCACATCAATTTGCATACAGGGCAAATAGATCTACAGAGGACGCCATCTCTCTGGCTCTTCACACTGTCCTGACTCACCTAGAGAGACAGGGCACGTACGTGAGGATGCTATTCATAGACTATAGCTCCGCCTTCAACACGGTCATCCCCACCAAGCTCATCACCAAACTCCACCAGCTAGGCCTTAGCTCGTCATTATGTGACTGGATCCTGGACTTCCTGCTGGAACGACCGCAGGCAGTGAGAATGGGCCCGCACCTGTCCTCCACTATCACCCTGAGTACCGGCACACCACAGGGCTGTGTTCTGAGCCCCATGCTCTACTCCCTCTTCACACACGACTGTGTTCCTGCATTCGACACCAACACCATTGTCAAGTTTGCAGATGACACAACGGTGATCGGGCTGATCACCAACGGGGATGAAACAAACTATAGAGCGGAGGTGCAGAACCTGGCGGACTGGTGCTCGGATAACAACCTGTCCATAAATACCACCAAGACCAAGGAGCTGATCATCAACTTCCGTAGGTCACATAACGGGGAATATGCCCCGATCTCTATCAACGGGGTCAGTGTGGAGAGAGTGTCCAGCTTCAAGTTTCTGGGCACTCACATTTCGGAGGACCTAACATGGTCCAATAACACTGCTGCGCTGGTCAAGAAGGCACAACAAAGACTGTTCTACTTAAGAACACTGAAAAAGTCTGGTCTACCCCAACAGCTGCTGACGACCTTCTACCGCTGCACCATAGAGAGCATCCTAACGCATGGAATCCCTGTGTGGTACCTCAGCTGCACGGAGGCAGAAAGGAAAGCTCTACAGCGGGTAGTCCATAGAGCTCAGAGGACCATCGGAACACAGCTACCAGACTTGGAGGGCATCTACAACACACGATGCCTCAGAAAAGCCACCAGCATCCACAAAGACTCTTCACACCCCTGCAACAGTCTGTTCGAACTCCTTCCATCGGGCAGACGATACAAGGCCTTCTATGCCCGCACCTCCAGACTCAGGAACAGCTTCATCCCCAGGGCCATAGCTGCTATGAACCGGTCCTGCTGAGCCGGATGGCCACAACGCATAGATCAACTTGCACTTTACCCTGTCCAAAACTGTTACAACTGTTCGTTTCGTTGGGTTGCTGCTGTCTAAATTACCTAAATTATTGCATCGTATGGGAGGCGCATTCCCAATCTCGTTGTACCCCTGGGTACAATGACAATAAAGATATATTGTATTGTATTGTATTGTATTGTATACCATTCGCTTTCTTCACTGCCTGCTGCACCTGCATGCCTACTTTCAATGACTGGTGTACCATGACACCCAGGTCTCATTGCATCTCCCCTTCTCCTAATCGGCCACCATTCAGGTAATAGTCTGCTTTCCTGTTCTTGCCACCAAAGTGGATAACCTCACATTTATCCACATTATACTGCATCTGCCATGCATTTGCCCACTCACCTAACCTATCCAAGTCACGTTGCAGCCTCCTAGCATCCTCCTCACAGCTAACACTGCCCCCCAGCTTCGTGTCATCCGCAAACTTGGAGATGTTGCATTCAATTCCCTCGTCCAAATCATTAATATATATTGTAAATAGCTGGGGTCCCAGCACTGAGCCTTGCGGTACCCCACTAGTCACTGCCTGCCATTCTGAAAAGGACCCGTTTATTCCTACTCTTTACTTCCTGTCTGCCAGCCAGTTCTCTATCCACATCAATACTGAACCCACAATACCTTGTGCTTTAAGTTTGCATACTAATCTCTTATGTGGGACCTTATCGAAAGCCTTCTGGAAGTCCAGATATAACACATCCACTGGTTCTCCCTTATCCACTCTACTAGTTACATCCTCGAAAAATTCTATAAGATTCGTCAGAAATTATTTACCTTTCATAAATCCATACTGACTTTGTCCAATGATTTCACCACTTTCCAAATGTGCTGCTATCCCATCTTTAATAACTGACTCTAGCATTTTCCCCACTACCGATGTTAGACTAACTGGTCTGTAATTCCCCGTTTTCTCTCTCCCTCCCTTTTTGAAAAGTGGGGTTACATTAGCTACCCTCCAATCCTCAGGAACTACTCCAGAATCTAAAGAGTTTTGAAAAATTATCACTAATGCATCCACTATTTCTGGGGCTACCTCCTTAAGCACTCTGGGATGCAGCCTATCTGGCCCTGGGGATTTATCGGCCTTTAATCCATTCAATTTACCTAACACCACTTCCCGAAGATGTAAGATGTGCACAAAAATACCACATTCTACTCAATTGGGGAGAATGTGTGGCCCCTATGTGCCTGTGATGCTGCTGCAAGCAAGATTTTCATTATACCTCACCGTTCATCTGCAAGTTAAGATTGATCAAAATAAATGTGCTTCCGTTTGACTTGATGAATGAACAGGGCGAGTGTTATTCATCAGCACAATTTCATTAATATTGCCACTATCCTAACCTTTTATAGGTATAGCTAGGAAATGTTACAATGAGCTGTGCTTTAGACCTTCTAGTGCTCTAACTGGCACCAGCAAGACCCTGACATTGGATGTACATGTGAAGGGCCCTGATATTATGTGAGCATGCATCTGTGAGAGCCTGGGCCTCATTATGTGTGCAGATCAGGTGGCCTAGCGTGTAATATGAGGTCCCGATTTATACACCATGCAATATGATTTAATAGGACAAATCGAAAATCTAGCTAGAACACATTGGTCTTTAATATGTGTGCCAAATAGTTTTTTGATTTGGGTCTTCATGCATTTGACATTCATTTAGTGCTAGGCTGGTGGGTAAGTGCAATTATGCCAAATGGCATCCAATGCCAAAAGTGGATCCATTCATTTGTTATTGTTGATGCATATTTGAACTGGAGGATTGATGTCTGCTCTGGCATTTCCGTTTGAGCTGTTACTGAAGAGTCCATCTTCTTCCCAAGATGTTTTTTTGTATTAAGTATTGGGGTAATTAATTTATTGAATTTTTGTTTATTATATATAATCTATGTGTATTGTGCATGTATGTGTATTGTGTCAACACACCTGTGACGTTCCTGCAAGTAAGAATTTCATTGTTCCATTGTCAGAACATATGACAATTAGAGTCTCTTGGCTCTTGTCCATCATTTGTGAGGTCAGATGCATCCCACATTTCATTCTGTGCTGATGTCCCATGAATATGTCCCTGAATATGTCATCATGAATATGTCTCTGAATATTTCCATGAACCTTTCCACCCACCCCATAATTTATCATCCTTAACTGAATGCTCCACACTTCCACAGCACCTCTTCCCATTACACTCCAACCCCAAGATATACATCCATATCCCAACCTCCAATGATACCTTGGGCTTCATGTTAATTAAGTTATGGAGCATTGAAGATTAACACAGATATCCCAACCAAGCAGCCGTCGGGATTTTTAGGTGCAATCCAATTTCTCGCCTTCAACGTTTTTCTCATAGTTCACTTTCACACTTAGCTTTATACTATCAGCATATCTGGAAATACTACACTTCGTCATTCAGATCAATAATATAGTTTAGGTGAAAGCAGAATGCTTCACTATGACCGCACATTAGTGATACCATGCCATCTTGTAAATTATCCATTTATTGCCTATTTTGTGAGTCATTTTATGAAATTACCTTTCATGTGCTGCCCCATCAAATGTCTTTTGAAAATCAAGATATATTGTTGCATATAGATTACTGGTTCCACTTTTATTACTTGCTAGTCACATCCTTAGTAAACTCTTTGGAATTGCCAAACAAAATTGACCTTTCATAAAGACAAACCATTTCTCTCTTATCACATTAAAGTTTTCGGAGTTATTTGATACTGCATCCTTAACATCCAACAATTTCTCAACTACTGAGCCCCTTCTTTTCTCTCTCATTTTTTCTTGGAATGCAATATTGCATGTGGTACATAGGGATTGTTTCCAAAATTTAAAGAATTATTGATAATCATTCCAACACATCTTCATACCATACCATTAAGATCCAAGGTTGAAGCCACGTAAGTCCCTTGCATCTTTCAGCTTTTAGTCCACTGAACCTTCCCAGTAATTTTCTTTACTATTATTCTATTACTATTTAAGTTCTTTAGTCTCATTAGATCCTGAGTTTCCCACATTGTCCACTTTATGTTTTGTATCGCTCTGGCAACGGAGGAGGTCCAGGAGGGAAAGCCCAGCATGGGAATGGGAAGAGGAGTTAAAATGGTTAACAACGGGGTGATCTGGTAGGCCTTAGTAAGTAGACCAAGCGTAAGTGTTAGGCGAAATGGTCACTGAGTCTTGCATGTACAGGAGGCCACATCGTGTACACTAGATGCAGTAGAGGAGGTTAGAGGAGGTGCAGTTGAACCTGTCTCACCTTGAAGGACTGCTGGGGTCCCTGGATGGAGGTGAGGGAAGAGGTATAGGAACAGGTGTTACATCTCCTGCAGTTGCAGAGGAAAGTACCTGAAGAGGGGGTGGTTTGCATGGGAAAGGACGAATGAACCAAGGTGTTGCAGGTGGAGCGGTGGTGGAGAATGGGAAATAAATGCCATCTTTGCCCCTAACATTACACAAATAATTAAAAAATGCATTTATTGAATAATAAATATCCAAAAATTGTTCCACTTTCTGTACGTATTTATTTTAAATGAAATTTTAATTGTGATCTCTGACAATCATTTTCCTTAGTTGGAACTTTTTATTTGAAGCTGTGCACAAAATCAGCAGGTGGACCTCCTATTGATACAGTAAATCTATTAAAATGCAGTTATTATGAGAATACAGAAAGATAATTAGTGATGCACTACTTCACTTGCATAGCCCTACATGAAATGAAGTACAATGAACATTTTGAATCGTTATTCAAATCGTGGAAGAGAGTGGACTGTCCTGAAGACTGGTTTAGTAATCTCCAATTTATTAAAATTTTTAGCTTTGTTGAAGTGTGCGCGTGCTGATAAATTTCACTTTATAATTTTAGGCATCCTAATTAAGATTCGACTTGGAGAAAAGCTATGGAAATTATTATTTAGTTCCATTAATTTTCCTAAAAATTGTTAAGTTGCGCATAGATTAAAACACATACTTTGGAAGGGTCTCGATCCGAAACGTCACCTATTCCTTTTCTCCAGAGATGCAGACTGACCCGTTGAGTTACTCCAGCTTTTTGTGTCAATCTTTGGATAAAAATGTTCGTGCTATTTTTCATTGTACATTTGAGTTGCTTGTTCTCTGCAACAAAAAAAATGGCACTTTATTGGTCTTTATTCTACCCTTCTGAATGACCCTAATAAGATCTGTCCGGCTGAGTTTGCTCCAGCATTTGTGTGTGTGTAATAAGATCTTACATTTGTGACAATACTGTCTGACACTAGGGTTATCCGATTGAGAGCTGTTCGGAGCTTGCATCTCTCGCCCTCCTGGCGACCGTGCGGTTGCTGCATTACGTAATTGCCAGGCTGGGCCCGGCGCTGGACGCCCGGCGGCGGCAGCGGCAGCGGCAGCGGCGCCCGGAGCGGGACATGGCGGAGGCCCGAGGCCTAGGCTGTTGCTAGGCTCTTCTCAGTCTCGATGGAGCGGAACGACGCGCTCGTCGCAGCAAGGCCTCCGGCGCTGCAACGCGACCGAGAGGAGAATGAGAGTTGGCCGACTCGAGCCGCCATCTGCCAGCACCGCTGAGGAGACAGGAGGTGAGCGGTAACGTTAATTCCTTCCCCGAGGTGAACTGGTTTCTCCCCCCGATGTAGCTTGTCTGATGGTGGGGCGCCGGACAAACCTATCTCGGGATAGACCCCGACTGATACTCAAAGTGATGCAAATATGTTCAAATGTTTTAAATCTTTCTTTTGCAGAATCGTTGTATATTTTCGCACTTGAACTCAAATTACAGCTCTGCGTTTCACGCATTTTATTAAAATTCATTTTTCACAATTTTCGTAAACGGAATAACATGGGAGTCGTTCTTTTTCTTTTGTTTCTGGTTATTGAAGGGAATCACACCCTATGCCATCTCATTCTCCGAAGCCCTGTAAATGTTTCTCTTCTACTATGTTTCCAGATCCTCATTGCTTCAATTGTCCTCTCCGTAGAATATTTCAGATCGCAACTTCTTGTGTTTTTCTGGGACCCCTTTAATTTTTTTGCCAATCAGCTTAAATCCGCCCCCGCTGGTAACTATCAATTTCTCCTTATTTATCATATCAAATCCTATCATTATTTAGACCACATCATCTCATAAGTTGCTCTCTGACATGATTGAACCTCATTCACAAGTCTAATTGATATCCAATTTGAGGACTTGTCATTATTTCTAGATTGTGGATTGTACACATTACCAGGGTTTTAACATGTTTCACAAAGTTTGATCGGCCATATACCTTAACATTTAAAAAAAGGTAGACACAAAATGCTGGAGTAACTCAGCGGGCAGCATCTCTAGAGAGAAGGAATAGATCTAGGGAGAAAAGATGCTTTGGAATCACCCTTTTATTTTGTTCTACTTTCTCTCGTTTTGTGGTCGGAACAATACTAATTTATATCATTCAAATACTTACAATAGTAATTCTGCCAGGCAATTTGAAAAGGGGACTTGTGGAACCTCTATAGCAGGAAATGTTTTAACACCTTTATCATCTCAACAGTAACAAATTTGTCAGTTTGTGAACTCCTTTAGGGTAAAAGGTTGATTGTGATGGCAACAATAGTTACAGTTTAGAATAATGCACTGTACCTTACATCATGTCACTTATGAATGTTCTGAATTACATGATCATGTATCCTCGAGTCCCCATTTTCTTAGATATTTAAAGAAATATATCTTTAACATTGTAGTACAGGCACCCTTGGTTCCACAGCCTTGCCGCATTATCCGTTTTGCCGGACCAACAGGGGTCACGGCCTCCGAGAGAGTTGAACGGTACCAGAACAGTCCGTCTAGGCCTCCAGGGGGGCGAGTTACCGGCCCATAAAGTCTGCCTTGGAAACGGATCCGTGGGCTCCAGCTGGTCCAGAATTTCAGAGCAGCGTCCACAGGGGACATATTGGAACCACCAATTGGGAGTCTGGCAACAGAAGTCAGCTATGGGAGCGGATCCGCCAGCTCCGGCCAGGCTGGAGTTCCAGAGCCCTGGCCGGAGGGGGCAAATTCAACCCGTCGATCGGACATCTAATCACGGAAATCCCGATGAGGTCCAGATTGGCCGCCTCACCCTGCCTAGGCGCCACATTTTCAGGGGGACTTCTGGGGGGGGGAGGGATTTCAAGTGTGCTCCAGTAATTCTGTCCGGATTAAAGGAGGAGCTGGACCATCAGTTCAGGAAAATCGGTGGTGGACCTGAATAACAGTAAAGGTGCTGTGAATGAACTCCAAACACCAATTCGACCTGTCCTGATTTGAAGAAGTCAGTGTACCACCTTGCTGCGTATTTAACGATATGGCCAATAATTCTCATTGCAATAATGACCTATTTGTATTTCTAAATACTTTGTGTCTTTGATTTGTTTTTCATACAGCTCTTTAGGCAATGTAGAAATCACTAGGGAAAGTTGTTCACTGTTTATTATGTACTGAAATTTGTATAAACCAGTATGACCACAGTGATTAACAAGAATGATACCTGAACTAAGTTAGAACTGAGAGGCGTTCCTCAACAACCCCCATCCCAACGTCACACACACACACACACACACACACACACACACACACACACTAGGAGCTATTATTAAAGGTAAGACATCAAGGTGGTCAAGCAAATTCAACATGGTTTTGTGATAGGGGGAAATTATTATTGAATTCTTTGAAGTTATGTGCTGTCGATACACGGGAACCAGTGATATGCTAAACTCAGATTTCCAGAATGTAGTTGAAAGTAAAAGCTCATTGTGTAAGAGTTAACAGTGAAATAAATACAAAAATAATGTTAGAAAGCTCAGTAAAGTCAGACAGCATCTGTGGGATTGTAAAGAGAACCAGTTAACCAGTTTCAGATCTGGGCCCTTCACCAAGACTGAAAATGAGACACAAGTCAGTCTAGGTAGCAGAGTCTGGGGAGGACAACTGGTGGAACAAAGGGGAATTCTCAAATAGGGAAAATATGTAGGAAAGAACTGCAGATGCTGGTTTAAATCGAAGGTAGACACAAAATGCCGGAGTAATTCTGAAGAAGGGTTTCAACCCGAAACGTCACCCATTCCTTCTCTCCAGAGTTGCTGCCTGTCCGGCTGAGTTACTCCAGCATTTTGTGTCTACCAAGGGAAAATATGTGTGTGTTTAGGGGAGATAAGCTCTGCTGTCTGTGTACTGTGTTGTTAACCTTGTAATGTCTGCATAATCTGTATAATACTCAGCAGACCAGACTATAAACAAGAAAGAAAAATTGAAAAAAAATGATGGCAAGCAAACTTAGCCAATCTTGATTTAAATACAAAGAAAGAGCGAGTTTTCTAAAGTTGGAGAATTTGATACTGAGTCCTGTAGGCTTCAACATGCCCAGCCAAAAAATTAGATGTTGTTCTTTGAGCTTGCATTGGGCCTTGTTTTAACAGTAAAGGAGAGCAGGCGATCATAGATAGATGTACAGGTTTATAAGTTAATTGGCTTGGTAAAATTGTAAATTGTTCCTGGTTGTGTGTAGAATAGTGTTAGTGTGCGCGGATCACAGATTGGTGCGGACTCGGTGGGGCGAAGGTCCTGTTTCCGTGCTGTATCTCTAAACTAAACATAGACAGAAGTCAGAGTAGAGCAGTGAATTAAACTGGCAGGCAACTGAAAGTTCAGGGTTACTCCTTGGGACTGAGTGCAGATGCTCCAAAAAGTAATTTCTCCCCAACCCATCAACAATCTGTTTAATTTCTCCAATGTTGACGAGGCCACATTTTGAATGCCGAATGCAGTATCAGATAGCGACAAGTACAGGTGAACCAATCACAAAATGCTGAATTTACTCAGCAGGTCAGGCAGCATCTAGGAGAGAGGGAATGGGTGACGTTTCGGGTCGAGACCCTTCTTCAGACAGGGAACAGTGTTAGCGCCATTCTTGTTCACCCTGTACACTGCAGACTTCAGGCACAGCTCCGCAGACTCCTATCTGCAGAAGTTCTCTGATGACTCTGCCATCGTCGACCTCATCACGGGCGACGAGGACAGGGCGTACAGAGAACTGATCAAAGAGTTTGTGGATTGGTGCCAGCGGAACTACCTCCGGATCAACGCGGGGAAAACCAGGGAGATGGTGGTAGATTTCCGCAGGCGCAGCCAGGTCCCCCCGACACCGGTGAACATCCAGGCAATGGACATCGAGAGGGTGCATTCTTATAAGTACCTGGGGGTCTACCTCAACAATAAACTGGACTGGACTGAAAACACCGATGCGCTATACAGAAAGGGCCAGAGCAGACTTTATCTGCTAAGGAGACTCGGGTCCTTTGGAGTGCAGGGGGCACTCCTAAGGACCTTCTACAACACAGTGGTGGCATCGGCCATTTTCTATGGAGTGGTCTGCTGGAGCAGCAGCATCTCAGCGGCGGAAGGGAAGAGACTCGACAAGCTGGTCAGGAAGGCCAGCTCTGTCCTGGGTTGCCCCCTCGACTCAGCGCAGGTGGTGGGAGAGAGGAGGTTGATGGCGAAACTAACATCGCTGTTGGACAACGACCCCCACCCCATGCAGGACACTTTCACTGCACTGAGTAGCTCCTTCAGTGACAGACTCCTTCACCCCAAGTGCGTGAAGGAGAGATATAGGAGGTCCTTCCTTCCCGCTGCTGTGAGACTGCACAACCAGCACTGCTCCCAGCAGATGAGTCAACAATAACAGCTAAGAACACACAGAAAGTTGATGACAATTTATGTATCTTTTATTTATAATGAATGATCTCTTGCTCTCTTGCTATCCACTTTGCTGCTGTAACACTGTAAATTTCCCAGGTGTGGGACGAATAAAGGAATATATTATTATTATATTATTATTATATCTTAGTGCTGTAAACTAGATCTATTACATGGCAGGTGTTGGGAAATGCTCAAATGCTATATTAGGGATGTGGTAACGGCATTTAAAAAAACCATTATTGAATAGGTCAGTGGGGTTTTATGTGAGGTGCATTAGGATTGATAAGCAATACGTTTTGAGAATGTAATGGGCAGACAGATAAGGAGGAACTAGTGGATGTATTATATCTGAATTGTCAGAATATATTAGTAAGGTCTCACACCAAAAGTGGTTACACAAAAATTGTTCACAAGATTGAAAGTGATGTTTTGCCACGAATCGAGGAGCTGATCAAACATTTAAAACACTGAATAAATAGGATGAAGTTTGTCAAGTTTGTGGCTGAATTTGATGAATGCAGCAAGGAGCCTGGGCCACCTATAGTCTATAAATGAACGGACAGAGTATCTTGTTTGCAAATTTGATGGGGAAGTAAATTTTGTAAAGAATGCAAAGAAAGTATAGAGATGACGATTTAAACGAGAAAGGAAAGTGATGATGGATGTTGTAAAATATTGGGAAATGTCAGATTAATAATTTCAATAGGAAGAATGGAAAAACATTTTTTTTAACATTTGGGTGTGCTGATATGCAAAATGTGAAAGTTAACATGAAAATAGATCAGGCAGTTCAGAAATGCATGTCAAAGGAAGGACGCAATTAATTAATTCCTGCTGTGTGTGTTCAATCTTAGAAAAGCATGGTACTGCGGCTGCTTTATAAATAAGACTAGACCAAGTGGACCAGTTGGGCCCAAACCTCTCCTGCATTGGTGCAGCACCCTCTCCTCCCCCCCCTCCCCTCTGCCCCCTCCCCCTCCCCCACTCCCTCCCCCCTTCCCCTCCTGTCCCCCTTCCCCTCTCCATCCCCCTCGACCCCCCTTATCCCCCCCCCTCCCTCCCTGGGAGATAGATTTAAACTTTAAAATGTGAATAACTTAAAAAATATAACACCGATTTCAATGAAACTTCTTCCATTAGTACCAAAGGGACGACGGCGAGTAAGGTGGGCCTAAAATTGTCACGCTATCGTGTACCGTTTTGGCTGTAGATCAGGAACGAACAAACAAACAAATTAGAGTTTTAGTATGTAGATGTGAAGTGTGTAATATTTTCAATGGCTTGACCATATGGATTCTGTTGTCTTTAACTGGAGAGCCAGAATTAAAGAGTACATCTTATTTTTTAATTCTCCAACACCAGCGGATGTGGATATTCGGTTTCCAAAGATAAGATTAATGAACTGTAGGAGATTTAAGGAATCAAGGGATTATGGAGATGGGTTATAAAGTATAGTTGAGTTCACAAATTGGCAAGACATTAAATAGTGACTAAGCCAGAGGTGCTGTCAGTTCCCATGTTTAGCTTCTTTTTCCGAGCACAACCAAGGCTGCCTCCTTCACCATCTACCATCACTCCACCTATTACCAATGTGTTCACTGATCTGCACTTGCTCCTGGTTAGTCAACATCTTGACTTAAAATTTTTCCCATTAGCCTTCCTGGCCTCATCCACATCCTTCCCTCCCCTTGCCCAACAGCCCTCCAGGATCTCTATGCTCCTCGATTTCTGGCTCCTTACACACGTCCAATTTAAATCACTCTACCACTGGCAGCAATGCCCAGGGGGAAACGAGGCTTTAAATTGTAAATCTATTAACTGCTGTGCAGTCTTGTGAAAGCATACGTTTCCAGGAATCCACACATTCAATGAAAGAATCAGAAATTCTGTGATGGTGCAATTCCCAAAAGAGCAAATTTAACCATTTGTTTTCAATTTTTTGTGGAATATTTTGGCCTTTATATAATGTCTTTTGGGACCCATTAAAGAATTTCTGTCCTGTAAGGATCTTGCCAGGCTATCAACAAGGATCACCATGGCAATAAATCAAAGTTGTTTTTGTATCTTCTTGCTCTTCTGCTCCATTAGGTGGAAGGAAAGAAGAGCAGCTAGTTCTCTCAGCTCATAAAACAGCTAGCTCGCATTTATCCAATGCCTTTTAACTATCCTAATAAGAAATTTACAAACGATTTGTAACAGAAATGGTAGCAAACCACATTTTGCACTCAGCTGTATGAGGAGAGACTAAAATAAGGTCAAAAGTTTTAAAAAGCATTTAAAACAAGATTTAGGGTGCAAATGTCAAATGTGTTCAGTGGCTGCTGCTCGTTTGGATCAACGGACATTTTTGACCATGTGTTGTACTGATGAAACAGTGTAAGTATAGATCAACTCTTTTCTGATCCAAACAAGCTGTTGCCTATAATCGTGGTATCAAATGAAGCAGATTATATTATTGGCACTGATGAGAAAGTGTGTCCTGATGACAGGGCCTGCCATTTGTATCATGACTTAAGCTGCAGATGCTTATTAAGATAGACTTAAATGAATGCAGAATTTTCAGCTGATGAGGTAACAGAGGCCAGAGAGAAATTTGAACTGACCATCATGAACCTTGAACTGATAGTTGCCAATTTTAAATTTGGTTTATTATTGAATCAGGTGTTTTTGTTCATCAGTATTATTGGAATAGATGGGTAGAGGGCTGGTGAAGTGATGCTGTCATTGAATGTGTGGAATCTTGTGTGTTCTGGAGTGAGGTAAAGAGAGCAAGTGAGGGTAGTAAATAGAGAGCTAACAATAGACCCTTGGGAACCTTGGATGTTGCAGTGTAGTACTGGATAATGAAGCCTTTGCAGGTGAATCTTTGGCTATAATAGATAGATAACAATGGAACTGGACGTTAAAGGGGGCACGGACTGGATGTTTAGTCATGTCATAGGCTGCGGACCGATCATGGAGGACGATTAATGTCAGATTTTCCATCCATTTATGTAATACCTGCTGAGGTTGTGAAAAGCCTTGTGTAATTGTTGGTTCTCCCTGCTGTGACACAGTCCCGTGTGACACAGTCCCGTGCCAGTGCAAGTACATTCTAAAAAGGATTTTTTAAAAATAGTTTCTGTTGTTCTTTAGCCTGAACTGCTAGTTTATTTTTGCCTCTGTACTCCACAATTTGAGATTTGCAATAGAAAAAATCACATGTGGTTAAAGTGCACATTGTCCGATTTTATTAAAGGACATTTTTATACTATTTGGTTTCACCATGTAGAAATTACAGCTGCGTTTATACATAGTTCTACCATTTCAGGGCACCATAATGTTTGGGACACATGGCTTCCCAGGCATTTGTAATTGCTCAGGTGTGTTTAATTGCCTCCTTAATGCAGGTATAAGAGAGCTCTCGGCACCCACTCTTTCCTCCAGTCTTTCCATCACCTTTGGAAACTTTTATTGCTGTTTATCAACATTAGGACCAAAGTTGTGCCAATGAAAGTCAAAGAAGCCATTATGAGACTGAGAAACAAGAATAAAACTGTTAGAGACATCAGCCAAACCTTAGGCTTACCAAAATCAACTGTTTGGAACATCATTAAGAAGAAGGAGAGCACTGGTGAGCTTATTAATCGCAAAGGGACTGGCAGACCAAGGAAGAGCTCCACAGCTGATGACAGAAGAATTCTCTCTGTCATAAAGAAAAGTCCCCAAACACCTGTCCGACAGATCAGAAACACTCTTCAGGAATCAGGTGTTGATTTGTCAATGATCACTGTCCGCAGAAGACTTCATGAACAGAAATACAGAGGCTACACTGCAAGATGCAGAAAACTGGTTAGCTGCAAAAATAGGATGGCCAGATTACAGTTTGCCAAGAAGTACTTAAAAGAGCAACCACAATTCTGGAAAAAGGTCTTGTGGACAGATGAGACGAAGATTAACATATTAGAGTGATGGCAAGAGCAAAGTATGGAGGAGAGAAGGAACTGCCCAAGATCCAAAGCATACCACCTCATCTGTGAAACACGGTGGTGGGGGTGTTATGGCCTGGGCATGTATGGCTGCTGAAGGTACTGGCTCACTTATCTTCATTGATGATACAATTGCTGATGGTAGTAGCATAATGAATTCTAAGGGAAAAGACACATCCTATCTGCTCCAGTTCAACAAATGCCTCAAAACTCATTGGCCAGTGGTTCATTCTAGAGCAAGACAATGATCCCAAACATACTGCAAAAACAACAAAGGAGTTTTTCAAAGCTAAAAAATGGTAAATTCTTGAGTAGTCAAGTCAATCACCCGATCTGAACCCAGTTGAGCATGCCTTTTATATGCTGAAGGGAAAACTGAAGGGGACTAGCCCCCAAAACAAGCATAAGCTAAAGATGGCTGCAATACAGGCCTGCCAGAGCATCACCAGAGAAGACACCCAGCAACTGGTGATGTCCATGAAAAGTATATATGCAACAAAATACAAAACATGACTACTTTCATTTACATGACATTGCTGTGTCCCAAACATTATGGTGCCCTGAAATGAAACACTGCTGTAATTTCTACATGGTGAAACCAAAATAAGCCAAATTTATTAAAATCTGACAATGTGCACTTTAACCACGTGTGATTTTTTTTCTATTACAAATCTCAAATTGTGGAGTACAGAGGTAAATAAATAAATGATGGCTCTTTGTCCCAAACATTATGGAGGGCACTGTACTTAATCGCTTTGTGACACGACTTTGATCATTGAATTGGAAATGAGCAGACAAAATAGTTGTTATTTTTTCAGTGGCTGCCGCTCAATTGATCAAAGGAAATTTTTGAACGTGTTGGATTGGCCTACCAGTGTAAATATAGATCAACCTTTTGTATGATTCAAACAACCTATTGCCTAGAAACGTGGCACCAAATGAAGCAGATTATATTTTTGGCACCGAGGAGAAAGTGTGAGTCCATATATTGTAACATTCTCAATTCAAACAATTCATCCATTTGATTATGAATTTGGTTAAATGCAAGATTCCAATCAAGTACTGAAATTACTTTGACATTTTGTGGCTGACACATGAGGGACAAAGCATATAAGGAGCCACACAATGCACTGACAAAGGTTATCATTCTGAGATTTATTATCTCCATTAACCTTGGTCCTTCTTCTTTCTTGCCTCTGAATCAGAAGGATAAGTTAATCTCTTATATTTGGTGTGAAGTACACGGTCCAGATAGGCATTCACTGAATCACAGATGGGATTTGCATTGTCAGGGGTTTTTCCTTTTGAGTGAGGTTAAAT
Source organism: Rhinoraja longicauda (assembly GCF_053455715.1). NCBI lineage: Eukaryota > Metazoa > Chordata > Chondrichthyes > Rajiformes > Arhynchobatidae > Rhinoraja > Rhinoraja longicauda. The sequence goes on from NC_135955.1 coordinate 39,940,326, forward strand.
TCTTGCATGTTCAGGCAAAGGTAAGAGATTTTGTAGCTAGACACAAAATGCTGGAGTAACTCAGCGGGTCAGGCAGCATCTCTGGAGAGAAGGAATGGTTGACTTTTCTGGTCGAGACCCTTCAGGCTGATGTCAGGGGTGGGGGCGGGACAAAGTTTTGTAGCTGTTTGATAACGCACAAGGGATTTTTCTCTACCAAGGGTAATATATATCCCTCAACCAACATCAGCTTCTTCAGTTATGGGCAGCACTGGTGATGCCACATCTGGAGTACTGTGCACTGTATTTAGTAAAGGATGTTAATGCACTGGAAGTAATTTGGAGGTTTACTAAACTGGTATGGGAATGGTGAGGAAAAATGGGAAAAGCTAGGTTTATATCCAGCTAGGTCTGTAAAGTTCACAAGAGTGAGCGGTGACTTGACTGATAGGATCTTGAGTTGTCTTAAGGGTGAATTTATCGAGAATGTTTCCTCACTGGGAGATTATGGAACTAGGGCTCACTCTTCAAAAATAAAGGATCAATCATTTAAGACAGATGAGGTAAAATATTTTCTCTGAGACTAATGAGTATTTGGACACTCATTTCGAAGGGCAACAAAGGCAGTGTTTTTGAATATTTTTAAGGCAGAGTTGATTTAATAAGCATGGGAATGCAATGTAGAAGAGATCCTAGAGTTAAGGTTACAGTCAGATAAGCTATGATTGTATTAAATGGTGGAACAGGCGTGACTTATTCCTGCCCCCTAATTTGAATGTTCGTTAGAAAATTAAATTGCTCAGCTGTTAACATTGTGCTGCACTGAAATATTCACTGCACCTCAAAATAATTTATTGACATTAAGCTTGCGCAGTAGTGCAGCTTGTAGAGTTGCAGCCCTATAGCACCAGAGACCCGGGTTCAATCATGACCTAGGGTGCTGTTTGTGGAGTTTGCACGTTATCCTATGACCGCATGGGTTTCCTCCGGGTGCTCCGGTTTCTTTCCACAGTCCAAAGACGTGCGGGTTTGTAGGTTAATTGGCCTCTGTAAATTACCCTTGGTATGTAGAAATTGCCAGCAAAAGTGGAATAACATAGAGCTAGTATGAAAGGATGATCGATGGTAGGCGTGAACTGGGTGGGCCGAAGGGCCTGTTTCCATTATGTACCTTTTATCTAAACCAGGGATCTCCAAACTATGGTCCGTGGGCCACATCTGGCCCACCACGAGATTATATCCGGCCCGCAGCAAACTCTTAGGCGGCGGGGACTGGAGGCAGAAGCTGCCGGTGAAGGTTCAGCAGCAAGCGGATCGCCACTGATCCAGAGCCGGGACAAGGCGAGAGATCGCAGCGCATCAAACTCCAGGAAACTTCCTTGGGAAGGGAGCAGTGGGTGAGAGCGGGAGTGCGGGGGGGAGGAGGGAGCCAGAAGGTCCGGTGAAGGAGCGCCGCGGCCGCTCACCCCGTGGATGCAGGGCTTCTGAACAACAACTACAACACTTGTGTTTGTTCCTATTTCGTTGCGTTAGAGGGAGACGGGGCCGGGGAAGAGAGTGGAGGAGCGACGCAGATCTCGCTGGCTCTGGGAGAGAGAGAGAGAGGGAGAGAGCAGACCCCGCAGTGGCGGTGCTCCTTCACCGGTCCCTCTGACACCCTCCCCCTCCCCGCGCTCCCGCTCTCACCCGCTGCTCTCTACCCCGACTCTCTCCCCCCCCCACTCTCTCCCCCCCACTCTCTTTTCCCTCCCCCACTCTCTTTCCCCCCCCCCACCCCTCTCTCCCCTCCAGTAGTGGTCACTGTATTTTTTCTGTTTTATAAATAATTGTATACCTACGGTATATACCAATATTTCAAGCTCTTTTTAACTGAATATTATTTATTTGTTGCCATATAAACCTAATGTAAAGTAACCTAATCTAACGTAGTTTAACCTTTCCTAATCTGATGTAACGTAACCTAGTCTAAACTTTTTTGAGTTCATTAAATTTATAAAACTCACAATTCTTTATTTTTTCCTGCGGCCCGCAAAAATGTGCCAAATATATAATGTGGCCCTCATGCTGAAAAGTTTGGAGGCCCCTGATCTAAACTAATGTTATAGTGATAATACAGGCAACACTGTACCAAAATATTTCATCCATAATAAATTTTAATTATCTTATTTATTTCTTTAATTTATAGGTGACTATGGAAATCAGCGGTCTCCCACTGGAGTTGTGGCGTGTGATCCTGGCATATTTGCCTCTCCCAGATCTGGGTCGTTGTTGTGTGGTGTGCAGGGCTTGGTCTGAACTGATAATCAGCTTGGATAATACTCGGTGGAGACAACTGTGCCTTGGATGCAATGAATGTAAACATCCAAACTGGCCAAATCAACCTGATGTGGAACCGCAATCTTGGCGGGAAGCTTTCAGGCAACATCATCTAGCTTCTAAAATTTGGACCAAAAATGCCCAGGACATGGAATCCTCAAACTGTTTGCATTTATTTCGGCGAAAGAAGGATAGAAAAACTATATATGTCGGGGCTACAAGCGAACATCCAAATCTCAGGAGTGCCTTAGCTGTTGCCAATATGTACGATAAGATTTTTGTTTGCCCTGGTGTATATGAAGAACAGAATGAGGTGATTTTAAAGGTCCCTGTAGAAATAATTGGACTTGGAAAGTTAGGGGATGTGGCACTCCTTATTAGCTTTGACCAACACTGTCTAACAGCACGACTGTGCAATTTGGTCCTCATGCCAGCATGGTTCACGCCTGTTGTATACAAGGTGAGTACATATTCTAAAGTGTCTGGCAGAAATGTGAGAAATTCTCAATGTAAAAAATGCCAAGTTCCATCAGGTTGATCTATTTCTTTATTGTTGCATGATACAATGGTAATGGAGTATATCCAGAAAGGAGGTAAGAAAATTCCCAGGATGCTGAACTTTGGAAAACATTGTTCCAAAACACCAGCTTTTCTTTAAGTAAGCTGTGGTTAGTTCCTCAGATGTTTCGTATAACACTTGATGGAACAATTTGGTGTGTCATGGATTAAACAAATATTTTTATTAAGAAACTTTTCACCTCATAAAATCGTGAGTTAAAAATTCAATTAACTATGGAATAGGTTGTGATGCTATTGCCAAAATATATACAGTTGTTTAATGCAATACAGTTCAATCTCCATTGACCAGTCAAACTTTACGAAGTATAGAAATGTCTCTTTATTTTTTTGAATTTTACATTTAAGTAATTTTGGGATTTAACTATTGGCAGTGAAATGCTTTCTGTTTCAAACTCTTGAATAATTTCATTGAATTTTCTTAACTTTTGACTGGCACTATCTGATGCCCTTCATTCCCTATATCAGCCATCCTGTGCCCTTGACTCTGATTTCCCAGTTTATCTGTCTGGCTTTTCCTATTGGGAGTTGGTTGGAGATGGGCAATTCTATTTACAAAGATCTTTTCAGCCAGCAGACAAAACACTTGCCCCATCAGTTTGAGGTGGGTTTGTGACTATGGCTGAAAGACTGGTAAAAATTTAATTTGATCTAATAAAATGCCCAATCCTTAAATATCTTGGCAGGAGAGGTCTTTTATTTATAACTAAAGCTGAAAATGTTTGAAAAACAGCAGGTTAGTTTTGTTTCTCTTCCCATAGACATGGCCTGACCTGCTAAGTATTTCCAGCATTCTCTGCTTTTCTTTTAGATTTGCAGCATCTGCAGTTATCTTTAAAAATAATAAATTGTACTATCTTTGAGAATAGTTAATAATTACCCTTAGCTGAAAACAGATCCATTAAAGGAGGTTTAAACCTGCATCTGCAGTTCCATCCTACACATTTTCCATTAAAGGAGGATTCTGTAAATTCTAAAAGAAGGCTATCCTATCTGACCTATAACTGGTAGTTTAAAATCTATTAGAGTCATGAGTGTTTTACTGTCATATGTCCCGAAACAAAACAATAAATTTCTTACTTGCAGTAGCACAACAGACGTAAACATAGACACAAAATGCTGGAGTAACTCAACGGGTCAGGCAGCATCTCTGGAGAAAAGGAATAGGTGAATTTTTCGGTCGAACCCCGTCTTCAGAGTCAGGGGAAAGGGAAACTAGAGATATGAAATTGTTCAGAGCAATTCACAGCTGGCACCAATGATCAAGGAAAGGTGGAGTCCACAATGATCAATTGTTGGCTGTGGAAGAGATGATAACTAAGGAATATGTGGATGCAAACAGTGAAACTGGCAGGATGTCTAGGTTGGGGGAGGGGCGGAGAGAGATGGAATGCGGGTGTTACTTGAAATTCGAGAAATCAACAAGCTGGGTTGTAAGCTGCCCAAGTGAAATATGAGGTGTTGTTCCTCCAATTTGCGTGTGACCGCACTGTTGACAGTGGAGGAGGCCCAGGACAGAAAGGTCAGAATGGGAAAAGGAGTTAAAATGTTTGGCAACTGGGAGATTTCCACGTGGGCAGCTTACAACCCAGCGGTGGGAAAGTTGATAGACACAAAATGCTAGAGTAACAGCGGAACAGGCAGCATCTCTGGAGAGAAGGAATGGGTGACGTTTTGGGACAAGACCCTTCTTCAGAACGTTGATTTCTCCAATCGTAAGTAACCCCCGCATTCTTCTCTCTCCACCCATCTCCCACCCTAGATGTCCTGCCAGTTCACTGTTCGTATCCATATATCCCTTAGTTATCACCTCTTCTACAGCCAACAATGGACCATTGTGGGCTCCACCTTTCCTTGGTCAACGGTGCCAGCTTTGATTTGTTCTGAACCTTTTGATATCTCTAGTTTCTCTCTCCCCTGGCTCTCAGTCTGAAGAAAGGTTTTGACTTGAAACATCATGTATTCCTTTTCTCCAGAGATCCTGCCTGACCCGCTGAGTTACTCTAGCATTTTGTGTCTGTCTTCGTTGTAAACCAGCATCTGCAGTTCCTTCCACACAGATATGTAAACATAGTACTCTGTAAACACCATAATAAACAGCAAAATAAAGTTCAGTGTATATGTGCAAAGACAAAAACAATGCCCCCAAGTCTATGTAGTTCCGACCTTATATGGAGCCTGTTGATTGTTGATTGTTGGGAAGACGCTGCTCCTGAACCTGGATGCTACAGTTTTCAGGTTCCTATACCTGGATGCTACAGTTTTCAGGTTCCTATAAACTGTATATCTCTCTGCATTATCTTTTCTTTTGCTGAACCACATCCATTTCCCCCCAACAGAGATTTTACGTTCTGGTTTTAACTGCAGTTTAGGTAGGCCTCACTTATGAGCCAGGTTATGGTTTGCTTCAAATTCTGAAGGATGAAATCAAGTTGGTTCACAGCAAATTTTGTTGTTTGCTTCTTGATAATCAGTAAAAAAATTATGAATAGTTACAGGTCTTCACTGTTTGGTATGAAGCAATTGCACCCTGAATATTCAGTAACGTAAAACACTAATAGCATTTTAACTTGATACTGGATACAAATTGTAAAGCTAACTTAATGCATCAGCTTACTTTCATGATATTTAGCTGAACTTCAGCGTGTGGGTAATATATTGGGGGGGTTTTCATGCAGTTACCCAAATACTCAAGGTTATTTGGATATTTTGAGGATATAACTTGCTTTTCTTTCAAAGTTGTTCCTGAATGTTATTTTCAAGACTGGGATTGATTACATTTTTAGATATGCATCAAAGGGAGTTACGATATTAGATCATTGATATGTTTAATGTTGGAAAAGGCTTGAATGGTCTATGGTCCTATTACAACCACTATGTCTAATTAAAAGAAGGATGCGTCAATGGCATGGTCTTAACTCACATAGCCTGAATTAATAATATGCCATATTGTGCAAAAGTAGTCTTGCATGTTTTTATTGATCAGTACGGGTGTCGGGGGTTATGGGAAGAAGGCAGGAGAATGGGGTTGAGTGGGAAAGATAATTCTGCTCTTACAACTTATGAACTTATCTGTGAAGGCAAAGGGTACAAGTTAATATTTCAGGTCCAGACCCAACATCTTGTCTGAGGGGAAATTAATATTCAAGAATAAACTATTTTGAAAATTTTAAACAAATAAAAGTAAGGCTTCTGCTCCTGCGAACTATCTGTAAAGTGCGTGGGTCAGAAATGGACAATTTTCCCCCAAACCATATGTGTAGATATTACAATCTGAAGTAACGACTTAAAAGGCAAAATACCGTGCAATGCATTGGTAATGAATTTGTTTGATGTATAGTGTTAATGATTATTAATTAATTGACTGAATTTTACTTTTAAAATATCTTCCCTAATTGCTGAAATGGCATCGGCAAATCATATAGAAAACCCCAAGGCTTTTTATACCCACATTAAAAACAAGAGAGTAACTGGGGAGAAGATTGGACCACTTAAGGATAAAGGAGAGATGTTATGCTTGCAGTCAGATGATGCAGGAAAGACCAGAGGGTATAGCTTTAAAGTTAGAGGGGGAAAGTCTTAGTTTAAAGATACAGCATGCAAACAGGCCCTTCGGCCCACCGAGTCCACGCTGACCACGTTCACACTAGTTATCCCACTACACACTAGGGGCAATTTACAGAGGCTAATTCACCTACAAACCTGCACATCTTTGGAATGTGAAAGGAAACTGAAGCACACGGAGGAAACCCATGCGTTCATGGGGAGAATGTGCAAACTTCATAGAGACAGCATTCAAGGTCAGGATCGAAGTGAGGAGTTTGGTACTGTGAGGCAGCAGCTCTACTGCTGCACCACTGTCCCGCCTATCTTAATGAGAGGCACTGGGTAACATTTTTACACAGATTGGTAGTTGTTTGGAATGCTCTGGCAGGGGTGGAGGTGGATATGATGGTGACGTTAAGAGTATTTTGGATAGAGACATGAATATGCAGGGAATGGATCACATGCAGGCAGAGGATATTAACTTGGCATCATGTTCGGCACAGACAGTGTGGGCTGAAGCCTCTGTTTCTGAATTGTACTGTTCTATGTTCTAATTCCTAACAGGTGTTCCTGTCACATGCAGTTCACTGCTGTGATTGAGGAAATTATAAAATATAACTGAGGCTCTGTTGGTATGTGCACTGGATTTATTAGCTTAGTGGCTGTGGTGAGTTCAAATACCACCAATAAACATTGTCATTTGTGTGTGTAAGCCATGAAAATGACTATGAAAGGTGGCAGTTGGTCTACAAAACAGAAGTGGTTTCCCTTCTGGAAGGGCAGAATGTCACTCCTTTCACTTGTTAGTGTGGCTTCAGCACCTTCTAATGTGGTTAATTCAGGATAGCCAGAAATGGGCAATAATGAATGCCTTGTGTTGCCTCATCCTGAGAACAGAAAAAAAATGAGAAGAGCAACTTTAGTAATTCAATGTGAACAGATTGATAAGCACACACTCACTTTGTCATTTTTTAATCAACAGACATTTTCCGGACATATCCAGCTTGATAACTGCAACGTGGAGAATGGGCAGGTACATATCCACGCGCCGGGGACCTGCCAGGTGAAGTTTTGTACCTTCAACCAGTCCAGCATCAATTTCCAGAACGTAACCCTCAGCCTAATTGAAAACTCAGAGTTTGTCGGGAGTGAGGGTACATCAGTGAGCGTGGCAGGCTCTGGCCTGACGGACAGAAATTGGGCCTGCAAACACCTGGCTGTGGCTGCCAAATCCAAATCTGTTTTGAATTTATCAGGCCAAGCTCTTTCAAGTACTTGCAACTCCAGAAATCATTGCCAGAGTTCACTGAGCAAGTTTGGAGCATTTGAATCGAATGAGAACATGACTGGTGCACGGCAAACCTCTGGCTTCACTCCAAACTTCCAGGTGTCCCACACAAAAGATGACCATTGCAACAGAGAAGGATATGTTCTGAAAAGAAAGCCTTGTGAGGGAGAGAGAGTAACATTGGACACGGATTACAGTGACACTGAAATGAGCACAAGTAGTGAGAATGAGGATGATGAGCAATCTGTGTATAAACTTTCTTACCAATCCCACGGCCTGAGTCGCTTGTTGTCAAGGACTAATCCACTTAGACTTCAGAAGAAGGGAACTGACCTTCTGCCAATGGATTTGGAGTTAAACACTCTGCAGAAGGAATTGCAAAAGGATAAAGAGGCTCAGATTCTTGCCAGCACCCTGCAGGGCTGTTTAATTCAAAAGTGCCTTTTTCGGGATGGAAAGGGTGGTGTGTTTATTTGTAGTCAAGGGCAAGCTAGACTGGAATGCAATGTCTTCAGAAACCTCAGCTATGCTGTGCGGGGCATCCAGAATGCAAAGGTATAACTGAGGGTGAAGAGTTTAGGTGCTGCTGGGCAAGTTTGCAGTGTATAACATCATGGATACTCCTGCACATGAATCTATTAGTTTAGAAATTTAACAGCCTGGCTGATAGACTGTTGGTCTAAAGTCATTTAAAACATTTTGTCCCTTTCAGATAGGAATATAGGTACACAGAGCCTTTAAGCCTATACTGGGAAGAGATAGAATATAAGGCTGGTAAGTGTTTGTAATACAACAAAGACACACGGTTTTCTACTGGTGTTAGAACTGCAGGTAGGTAAGCAATATTATACCCCGGAGATCCAGGAGAAGATGTTGATACTTTTGACATGATGAAGCTGCATTTGCATTGATAAGTGCAAAATAAGAATGTATAAGTATCAGTTAATGATAAATTGTACACAAATAATACAAGAAACTTGGACAGTGGGGAAAAGAGAAAGCACTCTATCAACAATATGAATTAAATAACCCAATTTTAATGTTTGATGTTTAAATGTTTGAGCATGGCAGGCTACATGTTTCAAAAGAAAATCATATTGAATGCTTAACTGTGTTAATAGAGCCATGGATAAGGCCAATATAAGGGTGTGTAAATCTAAAGTAACATCTTCAAGGAAATTATACAGGGTATTTAAAAACATTTAGAAAAGTGCCACAAGGATTTAGTTGAACATTGTTAGGGAAGATCAGCTTGAGTTATGTAATGAGGGAAAACATGCGAGTGAGAGCAGTAGAGATGTAGTGGTGAATTTAACTTATTCCAATAATGAATGGAGTTACTTTAGTGCAAGAGGCTTAGATGGGGCAGAATTTGTTAAAGGCACTCAATAGTTTTTTTGAGACAATATATAGGTAGTTCTAGCAATCGATTGATTGAAAGATCTAACATGGAAACAGATTATTCGGCCCACTGAGTCCATGCTGAACATCGATCACCTGTTCATACTAATTCTATGTCATCTCACTTTCACATCCACCCCCTACACACCAGATGCCAATTAACCTGCAAACCTTCACACCTTTGGGATGTGGGAGGAAACTGGAGCACCCAGAGGAAACCTACGTGATCACAGGGAGAAAGTGTAAACTACAGACACACATAGTACCCAAGGTCAGGATCGAACCTGGATCTCAGGCATGCTGAGATAGCAGCTGCGCCACTGTGCCACCCCTTCAGGGATGGGGTGGAAATCTGAAGAATAGTCTCAGCTCGAAATGTTGTTTATCCATCTCCTCCAGAGATGCAGCCTTACGCACTGAGTTACTCCAGCACTTTGCGTTGTACAACAAGATTCCAGCATCTGCAGTGTCTCTAAGCACATAACAGATATAGGCAGCAGGAATCATACGAGTCTCTTGAGGTATATAGAGGGTTGGTGAGAACTTAGAAACAAATAAGGGGAGCAAAGAGGGGTCATGAAATATCCTTAGCAAGTTAGATTAAGGAAAATCAAGCTCATTCTGTAAATATATCAGGAGTAGGGGCATAGCCAGGGAAAAAGTGGATCGCCTTAGTAACCAAAGAGGGCAATCTATTTGTGGAGCCTGGGGATGTGGAAAAGGTAGTAAATGAATACTTCTCATTTATATTCACCAAGGAGAACATGAAACATAGTAAGATAAGAGAGGGATACATTAGTAGTCTGGAGCAGGTCAGTGTTAAGAAGGGGATGTGTTAACTTTCAAGGAACACATAAGAGTTGATGAGTATGCAGGACCAGATGAGATCTGTCCTTGGATGTTAGGGGAGGCAAGGGAGGAGATCTTTGCTTCTTTCTTAGCCATTGACAAGGCACAGAAGACTAGAAACACCTAAATTGGGGCTTTTATTTTTGAAGGGCAGCAGGTTAATTACAGGCTGGTGAGCCTATCTTCGATGGTAGATAAATGGTAGATAAATTATTGGAGAACATTCTAAGGGATGGGATTCATGTACATTTGGCAATGGAGGGGCTGATGAGGAATAGTTCACATGGGACATCTTTTTTCTGATTTCATCTTTTGAGGACGTAGCAAAGGAAATGGATGAAAGCAGAACAGACAACTGTAAAGCTTTTGACAAGTTCCTGCATGGTAGGCTGATTCAGAAGGTTAAGGCAGATGGAATCCAAGGTGAGCTAACAAATTGGATCCAATGTTGGATTGGTGATAGGCAGAGGGTAGTGGTAACAGGGCATTTCTGATTGGAAGTCTGTGACCAGAGGTGTGCAGCAGGGATTGGTGGTGCGATCCATGTTGTTTGTTATATCTTAACAATTTGGGAGTGAATGCAAGGGGAATGATGAGTATGCTTACAGATGATAAAAAAAATAGTGGTGTTGATGACAGTGAAGGTTGTTGAAGGCCGCAGCAGGACATGGACAGTTGGAAAGTTGGGCAAAAAATTGGCAGATGGAATTTAATCTCGACAAGTGTGAGATCATACATTTTGGGAAGTCGAATGGGGATACAAATACTGTCAATGGCTCATGTTTAAAGAATGTTGCTGAACAGAGGGAGCTTGGGGGTCCAAGTCCATGGTTCTCTGAAAGTGGCAACATTGGTAGATAGAGGTGTGAAGAGGCATGTGGCATGTTTGCCTTCATAGGTTGGGGTGTTATGTTGCAATTTTATAAAACGCTAGTTAGACCTCACTAGGAATATTGTGTGCTGTCTGGTCACCATGCTATAGAAAGGATGTGGATATACTGGAGAAGGTGCAGTGTACCATAATGTTGCCTGGATTGGAGATCTTTAGTTATGAGTTGGATAGCCTGGGTTTGTTTTCTCTGAAGTGAAGGAGACTGGGGGGAGGCATGATAGATGCATATTAAATTATGAGGCATATTTACAGTAGATTGTGAAAATCATTTTCATATGGTAGGAGGATCAAACATAATGCCCCAGCCATATTGGGGGTATCAAGAGGATTTAAGGTGAAAGGAACTTTAAAGGGGATCTAAAGGGTAAGTTTTGTTTTGTACAGATTGGTTGATATCTGGAACATGCAGCTTGAAGATGTGGTCTTTAGACAAGCACTTGATTAGGTAAGGCATGGAAGGATATGGACTAATGCAGGCAAATGGGATTAGTGTAAATGTACAAGAGAGTCAGTGTGGACATGGTGAGCCAAAGGACCCTTTCTGTTCTGTATAACAGGAGATGCTAGGACTGGTTTTCTTAGAACAGGTTGAGTGTTGATATAATAGAGCCATTTAAAACCGAGGGACAGGATTTCATTAAGGAGGGGGAAGTTTCTAGAGAGAAAATAGTCAATTACAATGACATTAAATGAACAGATTAAATAAAAATTAAAAGAACTGATTAAACTTTCTTGCCCTCATGGTGTCCCAAAGCACTTTGCTCAATAAAATACTGTTGTTGAAGTGTGGTGACTGTAGTAAGGTAATAAGTGTGCAGCATGTTTTTACCTACCAATGTCCCAGAAGCACCATAGGATAGATACAATACAATACAATACAATACAATATATCTTTATTGTCATTTTACCCAGGGGTACAACGAGATTGGGAATGCGCCTCCCATACGATGCAATAATTTAAGTAATTTAGACAGCAGCAACCCAACGAAACGAAACAGTTGTAACAGTTTTGGACAGGGTAAAGTGCAAGTTGATCTATGCGTTGTGGCCATCCGGCTCAGCAGGACTGGTTCATAGCAGCTATGGCCCTGGGGATGAAGCTGTTCCTGAGTCTGGAGGTGCGGGCGTAGAAGGCCTTGTATTGTCTGCCCGATGGAAGGAGTTCGAACAGACTGTTGCAGGGGTGTGAAGAATCTTTGTGGATGCTGGTGGCTTTTTTGAGGCATCGTGTGTTGTAGATGCCCTCTAAGTCTGGTAGCTGTGTTCCGATGGCCCTCTGAGCTCTATGGACTACCCGCTGTAGAGCTTTCCTTTCTGCCGCCGTGCAGCTGAGGTACCACACAGGGATGCCATGCGTTAGGATGCTCTCGATGGTGCAGCGGTAGAAGGTCGTCAGCAGCTGTTGGGGTAGACCAGACTTTTTCAGTGTTCTTAAGTAGAACAGTCTTTGTTGTGCCTTCTTGACCAGCGCAGCAGTGTTATTGAACCATGTTAGGTCCTCCGAAATGTGAGTGCCCAGAAACTTGAAGCTGGACACTCTCTCCACACTGTCCCCGTTGATAGAGATCGGGGCATATTCCCCGTTATGTGACCTACGGAAGTTGATGATCAGCTCCTTGGTCTTGGTGGTATTTAGGGACAGGTTGTTATCCGAGCACCAGTCCGCCAGGTTCTGCACCTCCGCTCTATAGTTTGTTTCATCCCCGTTGGTGATCAGCCCGATCACCGTTGTGTCATCTGCAAACTTGACAATGGTGTTGGTGTCGAATGCAGGAACACAGTCGTGTGTGAAGAGGGAGTAGAGCATGGGGCTCAGAACACAGCCCTGTGGTGTGCCGGTACTCAGGGTGATAGTGGAGGACAGGTGCGGGCCCATTCTCACTGCCTGCGGTCGTTCCAGCAGGAAGTCCAGGATCCAGTCACATAATGACGAGCTGAGGCCTAGCTGGTGGAGTTTGGTGATGAGCTTGGTGGGGATGACCGTGTTGAAGGCGGAGCTATAGTCTATGAATAGCATCCTCACGTACGTGCCCTGTCTCTCTAGGTGAGTCAGGACAGTGTGAAGAGCCAGAGAGATGGCGTCCTCTGTGGATCTATTTGCCCTGTATGCAAATTGATGTGGGTCCAGTGAGTCAGGGATGCTGGATTTGATGTGTGAGAGGACCAGCCTCTCAAAGCACTTCATGACTATCGGCGTTAGGGCAACCGGGCGGTAGTCGTTCAGGTTGGAGATCTTTGCTTTTTTCGGCACCGGAACTATGATAGCCGACTTCAGGCACTTGGGGACCGACCGTAGCTAGAGATAATGACAGGTTAAAGATCCTGGTGAATACCTCAGCCAGCTGTTCAGCACAGTCCTTCAGTACCCTTCCTTGAACTCCATCCGGTCCTGCAGCCTTGCGTGGGTTGACCCTTTGCAGAGCGCGTTGTACCTCCTGTGTGCTCAGTTGCAAGACCTGTCCCACCGCCTCGGCTGGGGTTCTTTCACTCAAGGTGGTTTTGCCAGTTTCAAAGCGGGCAAAGAAGGTGTTAAGCTCGTTGGTCAGTGCCATATCGCTGTGGGGGCAGGCAGGGCTGCTCTTGTAGCCAGTGATGTCCCTGACACCCTGCCACATGCTTCTGGTGTCCGTGGTGTTGAAGTGGTCTTCCACCCGTTGCCTATGGGTGTCTTTGGCCCTTTTAATACCTTTGTTCAGGTGTGATCTGGCAACACTGTATGCTGAAGTGTCACCAGATTTAAAGGCAATGTTGCGTGCCCTCAGCAGGTTCTGTACCTCCTTGTTCATCCAGGGTTTCCGGTTTGGGAACATCCTACCACTAAATCCTGCTGAGAACCATGAATAGTGCCCTGGGATTGTTTACGTCACCTTAAGAGGCGTGTTGTATTTGTCATTATATCTGGAAAATTAGCCATTGATATGGTGCCATATCCTCAGTACAGCATTGAAGTGTAAAATATACTGCATAAATTTAGCTTCTATTTTATTCCTGGGGAAAATTGCATGCTCTGAATAAATATTCTCTGTTTAATTATTGTTAATGGTTGTTTAATATTTCCTTTCTGTTTTAAACCCCAACAAACAGTTGCACAATTGGACACAGAAAACATGTTGGAGGCAGTGTGTTGTACTGGTTAACTTTAGTTTGCATAGTATGAGTGTACAAAAGGAAAAACAAATGTGAGCTGGCTGGGTAAAAAATTGAATAATGTTGAAAAAATAGCAAGTGAAGAATTTTTCATATTGAATTGTGCCAGTGTCCTTTAAGTATCTTTAACTTTTGTTTAGATTGTACTATTGTACTTCTGTAATTGAGGCCAGAAGATCACATGTTTCTAGAGTTTGTTTTGATGAGATGATGTATAGTGAAAATCAGATTCACAGCAGCATTGGTGATATCAACAGGAGTGGAAAGTAAAAGTGTGGGGGAGGAGGGGGGTGGGGTGGTAAGCTTGGTAGATGAGAGGGGAAGCCTGGTCTACAATTATTGAAATTTGAATAATGCTAAAGCAAGGATTTCATTTGCAGGGCTGTGCACAAAATACTGCAGAGAAAAAATTTAGACATGCCATTAGGTGCTTGCTTCTAATTGTTTTTGTTACATTGTGTGTTGTTGAGAATAGGTTGAAATTCAATTGGGAAAGATTTACTGTATCTAATGAGTAGGTTTCTCTGAACATACAGTGTCAAGAATGCAACTAAAAAAAAACCTTCATTTAATGTGGAAACACAGATAAAGAGATTTAAAAAATCTTACAGCAGGAAGAGAAAGATGTCTAACATCCAGCAGTTTCCATTGAATTAGATTGAACAGGTACGTGGGTATTTATAAAATAAGAATGTGTCTTGGTAGTGAGCTTGACTCAAGAGTTGGATGTGGTCTCGGGTTACTGTCAGTAATGAACACTGCATTTTAGGAGGTGCTCTCTTCCAGATGAGATCTTAACAAAGTTTCCATCAGGTGGATGGAAAATGTCCAACATTATGTGAAGGTCAGTTGTGTTCCCTTAATGTCCTGCCAAAAATTCTGATGTTAACTGGTAACAAAAGAACAGCACCTCATATTCCACTTGGGTGGCCTATAATATAATGGCATGAACTTTGAATTCTCCAATTTGAGGTACATCTTGCCCCCCACTCTCATTTACTCATCACCCATTTCTCCTTATTCTGGGTCCCCCATTTTTCTTCTAGATTCCTCCCTCCCCCCCACACATTCCCTTCTACCCATCATATTTCCCTCGGTTTCTACATTTCACTCCCTGCTTTCCTTTCTTATCAGATTCCACCATTTGCACATTTTTGTCTTCTCCACTTATCACTTCTACCCTTTGGTACTGCCTCCACCCTTTTCTCATTTAGAAGGATGAGAGGGGAACTTACAAACATATAAAATCCTTAGAGGATTGAACAGGGTAGATACAAAAAAAATGTTCCCAATGTTGGGGGAGTCCAGAACCAGGGGTCACAGTTTAAGAATAAGGGGGAGGCCATTTAGGACTGAGATGAGGAAAAACATTTTCACCCAGAGAGTTGTGAATCTGTGGAATTCTCTGCCACCGAAGGCAGTGAGGCCAATTCACTGGATGGTTTCAAGAGAGAGTTAGAATTAGCTCTTAGGGCTAAAGGAATCAAGGGATATGGGGAAAAAGCCAGAACGGGATACTGATTTTGGATGATCAGCCATGATCATATTGAATGGCGGTGCTGGCTCAAAGGGCCGAATGGCCTACTCCTGCACCTATTTTCTATGTTTCTATTGTTACCGGTGGATGAGGTGATATGAAGGGATACAAACAGTGAAACTAGCAAGACGACTGTGGTTGCAGGGGAAAGTACCTGGGGAGGGGGTGGTTTGGGTGGGAAGGGATGAGTGAACCAGGGAGATGTGGAAGGAACAGTCTGCAGAAAACAGAAAAGGGTGGAGATGGCAAGATGTGACTAATGGTGGGATCCCGTTGGAGGTGGCGAAAATATCGGAGAAAAATGTGCTGTATGCAATGACTTTCTGCAGAGATCGTTCCCCAAGTTCCTCCAGCAGTTTTTTTTTTGCTCTCATTTAAGCAAGATTTGAATGTGTAATTCAAAAGCAACAACCTGCGTGCCTCTGGTACTGGTGTTGGAAAATAGGATTAGGCATGAGAGCTTTGGCAGGCTTTTAAATGTAGGGTCTTATGTAGATTTAGCGTAACATCCTACCTTTTATAGTCAAAGTCTTGCATTCCATATGTTTTATTAGCTACTTCGTTAGCATGTCCACTGCCAAATATTCAGCATAATTGTCCTTGAGTGCTTCTCTGGTCTTGTGCCAATTTATAAATGTACTATCTCTTTGTATTGTCTCTGCTTAATAATATATTTTTAATATATTAGTCTTGATACTCATCACCTCACGCTATCCGGTGCTGCGTTTCTTTATACCATATGTTTGCTTAATCCGTCAATATGTCTTGGCCTGTTTGACAGCTTGCTAGACTCAACATAGTTTAATAATTTCAAATAATTGGATGCCATCATTTTTTATTCCAGATTTCCAGTAATGCTGCAAAATGTCTTGTAACTTCAGATAATCATTTTGTATGTTTACCTCCTCTGGAATGTTGTTAACCTATATTTACCATCTGCCTCACCGTGACCACATTTTGAAGTTTTATATCAGCTGTAAAAAAAAATTCACTGTGCTCAGCACTCTAACTCATTAGTGTCTAACTCATTAGTGTGCATTAAAAGAGCCTTTTACTGTTCATTGATGTTCATTTTAGGGCACCATAGCACATTTGCATGGCACAATAAAGATAAAAATTACCCTCAATATAAAAATTATACATAAATATAATCCTGGTTGGAGAGGCATTTTTGAAGCTGATTTGAACTTCCCTTCGTGTCATATATACTTTTATTGTTACTCAATGTACTTTTCTTATGTTTGGCATCTCGAACCAGTCCCACCACTAAACTGTCACTTTCTGCAGCTCAAGTATTGCAGTTGGAAAAATGCCTAAGTGTTAAAGGAGAACTCTTTGTGTCTTATCTATGGTTATATCGTTTGCTATGGGGCAATGGTAGATGGCACAATTAGTGTCATAGAAGGGTTTCTGGCAAGTTTGAATATGAAAGGCACCAAACATTGTCAAAATGTCCCAAACATTTCTAAGTTTTTGACAGGAATATAATCAGATAAAAGCTACCACAAAGCCAAATATATACTTATGATAGGTAGCTGAAGGCTTGGCTGGAGAGATGGCTTTGAGGAGGATCTTGGAGGTTGCAAGTTTGGAGGAAGAGAATGTGAGAGCTTAAGAGATGACAGTGGAAGATGCAGCTGCCCAAATTACGAAGGAAGAGTTTAGGATGTTGGAATAGGAGGAACAGGAGTTCTCATAGGCTGAAAATGGTTTGGATATTTCATGATAAAGATGGCACTTTCCGTAGTGCAGCACAATCAGACACTGATCACTGACACACAAAACCAGTCTTTTGACTTAACAGTGAGAATGGTATATAGCCAAGTTTGACCATTTGTGCTACATTTTCATAAATTTAATAGATTAATCAGAGTGCAGAATAGCTTGTTAAAGTTATAATTTGTGTGTATAATTAGTCAAATGTGTTCAGATCGGTGGTTAGCTAATAATCCTGCTTTTTACCCTTAGATTATAATGATAAAGAATGAAATTAGTCAATGCAAAGCATCAGGAATCTTTTTACGACTGGAGGCAGGAGGATTAATTGCAGACAACAATATCCATTCCAATTCAGAGGCTGGCATTGATATCCGAAAAGGGGCCAACCCTTTGATATTGGTAATAAACGCTTTGTTTTGCGTGACTGTTTGGTTCCACCATTTTTTTTACTTGAATCAATTTTAATAGTGTTTGATCTTAAACAGAAAGTTGGATGACATTGGATTGCAGGCATATCCAATTCTATAACTGAATTTTGAAGAATATTTGGAAGAATTCCTGGATATTAAGGCTTATAGACCTTAAAGGTCTTGAGGCACCCTTTTACAACTAATGTGAAAAACATTTGCTTGCTTTGGATATCGAATATACAGTCCAGGTAGATCCATTCTCAAGAGTCAAGAGTATTTAATGGTCATATGTACTGACAACAGAACTATGAAATTCTTGCAGCAGTATTACAGGCCTATAAACACAATACACATAGATAATATATATAATTTATAAAAAACAGTAAATTAATAATCCCAATACTAGTGCAAAAGAACAGAAGAGCTTAGTGCAACCAAAGACAGCCCATAGTTCAAAGTTAAGGTTAGCATTGTGTCATGTTCAAGAGCCTGATGGTTGTTGGGAACAACCTAATCGTGAACTTGGTGGTCATGTTTTCAGACTCCTATACCTTCTTTCTGTTGTTAGAAGGGAAATGCTAATGTGGCCAGGATGCTGTGGGGCTTTGAAGCTGGCTGCCTTTTTGAGGCAGAGCCTCCTTTGATGGTTCCATTATTGTTTGTCTGATACATGTCTGAAATGTGCTCCATTCTCATAATGACAGCAGGACTTTCAATGATTATGCATGAACATTTAATCATCAAGTTATTGGAGACCCTCATCAGATATATGTGTAGGAAAGAACTGCAGATGCTGGTTTAAATCAAAGGTAGACACAAGATGCTAGAGTAACTCAGCGGGACAGGCGGCATCTCTGGAGAGAAGGAAGAAGGGTCTCGACCCGAAACGTCACCCATTCCTTCTCTCCAGAGATGCTCCCTGTCCCGCTGAGTTACTCCAGCATTTTGTGTCTACCCTCATCAGATATATTTTGCAAAGCCTAAAATGGAGTCTGCATTTCTAGAAGAAACAACACAATGAGATAGAAGTGATGCTTTTCAAGTAACGCTAATCATGGTGTTTTCTCCCTTTTTTGATTTGCTGTCCAGTGCAACCAGATACATAGTGGTCATCGGTCTGGGATTGTCGTGCTTGGGAATGGAAAAGGCATCATTCGTAGTAATCGTATTTATGGAAATAAAGAGGCTGGGATCTACATTTTATATAATGGAAACCCAGTGGTAAGGTAAGTATTCCAACAAAGTATCTCTTATGCAGCTTCTTTTATTTTTATTCTTGTCTCTTGGACATTGGTGTGATTTCTTGGTCTGTGTAACATCTGAGTAAGTGTTACAGATACTTGTTTGATCTGGTCTTTTAAGCAATTTTATGGTATTTGCAAATATTATCTTGTTGCTTAGGACCTGGTGTACACTTAAGCAAAGCCATGTTTCCTTGTGAATAATTACTGAACCAACAGATCGCAAGTTGCATTACCTCTGTTTTCCATATATCATGAATAGTTAAATGTAATCTGCACAGGATGTGTTCTTGTTTTCTTTCCATCTACTGTTCAAGTGTCAGTGAGAATAAAGAAACATTGTGCATTTAGACCTGTGGCACAGTCTGCAAGTCTTGATGTCAGCTATTCCAATGAATTTTGCTGAAATGTGTTTTAAAGCATTGCTGTATTTTGGAAAAGATGCAGTGGAATTTTCCAAGCTGAGTTCTGACCTAGATACTGAGTATTTAAAATATTTTCAACAGTTAACATTTAATTACTACTTGAGCTAATAACACATTACTAATTGCCATATTGATGATAACCTTGAATTCTAAGTCATAAGGAATCTCCCTCAGGAGAGGTAATGTGAAGAAGATAGTGACTGTATTCTGGAAATTCAAGCAGATAATATATTTGTTGAGTCCATATTTCCAGCGCTTGGGGTTGGGGATGAAGTACTTCATTGTCTGTGAGGCATTCTGACTTTGGGAAGGATCTATAAATGGAAGCATATTTCTTCACTCAGTCACTCGCTCAGTGTCTTTCAAATGCATGAGTAAATGTCTAGGAGAAAGACCAAAGGACAAACATCTAAAGGAGTGAGTAGAAGGGTCTAATGCTGGAATCCAGGGATATATCAGTGGTCATTGTGCAGGTAAGGTAAAATAATTCCCTCTTTCATTTCCACCAACAAATAAAGTAACACTTGGGTTTTGACTTGTGTGTAGTATTGTCACGTGTACTAAGGTACAGTGAAAAGCTTTGCTTTTCATGCTTTCCAATCAAATCAGTTAATATTATACATAAATACAATCAAATTAAATTAAAGTACAATAGTTAGAGCAAAGGGAAAGATACAGAATGCAGAATATAGTTCTCAGCATTACAGCGCGCCAGTTCCAAAGACAAAGTGCAGTGTCTGTAATAAGGTAGAGATGAATTGGACAATACCTTAGCTCATGGAAGGATCATTCAGAGGCCCAATAATAGAGAAATAAGCTATTCCTGCGTCTGGCAGTGAGCACTTTCAAGCTTCTGTAACTTCTGGCTGACAGGAGCTGGAAGAAGAAATGGCCAGGGTGGGACAAGTCTTTGATTATGCTGGCTGCATTTCCAAGGCAGCATATAGTGTAGATGTGTTCAGTGGTGTGGAGAGGGGTCTGTGTGATGGGCTAGACTACATCCACAAACTCTCTGCAACGTCCTAATCCTGCGTTGATCATGTCTCTCTTTACAGTGGAAATCACATCTATCAAGGACTTGCTGCAGGTGTTGCAGTGAATGAAAATGGAAGGGGCCAAATATTAGGTCAGTACTAGACCAAGTGGACCTGTTGGGCCCAAACCTCTCCTGCATTGGTGCAGCACCCTCTCCTCCTCCCTCCCCCTCCCTCTCCCCTCCTCCTCCCTCTCCCCTCCTCCTCCCTCTCCCCTCCTCCTCCCTCTCCCCTCCTCCTCCCTCTCCCCTCCTCCTCCCTCCCCGCCTCCTCCCTCCCCTCCTCCTCCCTCTCCCCTCCTCCCTCTCCCCTCCACCCTCTCCCCTCCTCCCTCTCCCCCCCAACCCCCCCCTCCCTCTCCCCCCTCCTGTCCTGGTGTGGGGATGTTCAGCGCGGTGGGTAGACAGCGGCGCCTCTCCCACTGACAGCCCTCGGGTCGATGCCGCTGGACTCTTTCCCCCCCCCACTTCCCGGCCCGGCGGCGTGGGGAAGGCACTGAGCCGTCGGGGAGAGGAGGGGGGACCGAGGGCAGGCTCAGCACCAGGCCTCGGCCTCCACCTCCACCCGGCCTCACTGCCGCTGCTGCTGCTGCCGACTTTCCCCTTGGCCCACATCAGACTCGTGATTACCCGGTCACGTCCAGGCCCAGGCTCCAGCTGTTTCCCCCGGCACCAGGCCTGGCTCTCCCGCCCCCAAGAGACAGGCGGCCGAGCCTTGCTCAATGGGCCCCAACTGCGCAGGTGCAGACGCGTTTGTTCTGCGCAAGCGCAGATGCGGCAGCCATCTTACGTAAGTACCAGATCAACGGAGCCCCAACTGCGCATGTGCGGTTTTTTAAACTTTAAAATGTGAATAACTTTAAAAATATAACACTGATTTCAATTAAACTTCTTCCATTAGCATCGAAGGGACGACGGTGAGTAAGGTGGGCCTAAAATTGTCGCGTTATCTTGTACAGTTTTGGCTGTAGTTCAGGAACAAACAAACAAACGAGAGTTTTAGTATATAGATGGAGCTAAACAACTTAAAAAATACTGGGCATTTTAACCAGATGTAAATATTTAAATAATGCATCCTGAAATTATGGTTCTTTTGCTATTTTTACTGCAATGAACCAGGTACTACTGGCATTATATGAAACTGAGAGATTAACGTGGCTTACAACTCGATATTCATTCCTAAATCAATGTACTATATTGAAATTAAATATATTCTCATTTAAGCTATTTTCATTTAAAGTTTAGACATTTTTCAGAAGCCAATTTCATTAGGGCTGTAGATAGACACACAATGCTGGAATAACTCAGCGAGACAGACAGCATCTCTGGAGAAGGAATGAGTGACGTTTCGGGTCGATATCCTTCTGTCTTGACCCAAAACGTCACTCATTCCTTCTATCCAGAGATGCTGCCTCTGAGTTACTCCAGCATTTTGTGTCTATCTTCAGTGTAAACCAGCATCTGCAGTCCCTATTCATTAGGACTGTGTTTGCTTACCCAGGCTTCTTCCAGCTCTCCATACTTTCCATTCTTAAAAGTGGTTTTGGTTTTTTACGCTTGTAACAGAGAATGTTGTGAGGGATCTTAGAAGGGTATTTAAAATCATAAATGTTTTAATGGCAGATGGAGAGAAATTATTTCCATTGGTGAAGAAGTCAAGGGTTGAGGGTTATAGAAGGACAATGATTGGTAAAAGTGAGGAAAAAACATGTTTCACATGTGAATGGAATGTACTGTTAGGAATGGCAGTGGCATACATGCAGTTGTAGTATTCAACGAGAAGCTTGGTTACTGATAGAAGGGAATTTGGGAATGACTTCCAAGGTCTAGGGTGAAGGTAATTTAAAGTTCAGCTACTAGTGATGGATCACATAAAATTAGTAGGATGCAAGTAGTTAGAATCCAAGGAGCAAAGTGATACTGAAAAACTCATATAAATTAAGGTATCATCTTTAAAGTGTACAATTAAAAACTGCCAAGTTTGCGAATTCTGGGAGAATGCCCGTGGCCTCATGGAAGCATGTCCACGCAGTGGTCACAGTCTCCAGGAAAAGACCAGAGAAAGTTTGGGAACCACAGAAAGTTACTCATGTGACCTTGGGTGTTTAAATGATGCAGTCCAACCGTATACATTATGGTATTCCGAAGATAGACACAAAGTGCTGGAGTAACTGGAGCTGTGCTAGAGTACAGGCAGCATCTCTGGAGCTGTGCTGGAGTTCAGGCAGCATCTCTGGAGCTGTGCTGGAGGACAGGCAGCATCTCTGGAGCTGTGCTGGAGTACAGGCAGCATCTCTGGAGCTGTGCTGGAGTACAGGCAGCATCTCTGGAGCTGTGCTGGAGTACTGGCAACATCTCTGGAGAGAAGGAATGGGTGACGTTTCGGGTCGAGATTCTTCTTCACACTGAAGAAGGGTCTCGATGCGAAATGTCACCCATTCCTTCTCTCCAGAGATGCTGCCTGTCTCACTGTGTTACTCCAGCACTTTGTGTCTATCTTTGCTGTGTTGCCAGCAACTGCAGTTTCGTCCTTTGCATTTTGATATACATCTTGAGTATCATCCCATCCCTAAATTGTTTTTATATGCAGTTAAATTTGCTAATGCAATACTAATTAATGCTGAGACTCAATCCCTACAGCTAGAGATGGATGTAAATAGTTAATGCTTATTGTCCATTACCAAACAATGATTTCTGAAGAATGGTTTATCATTTATTTCAACCAGTCTTATAGTTCTTGTAATTTTATGTATTTCACTTCAATTTTAGAAAATATTATACGTGAAAATCATTGGGGAGGTGCAGATATACGACGAGGAGCAGATCCCATTCTGAGAAACAATCTCATCTGCTATGGTTATTCAGATGGCGTTGTCGTGGGTGAACGAGGGAAAGGATTGATAGAAGGAAACAACATTTATGGTAAGGAATGTATAGGGTTGTATTTCATCTCATGAATTTTTTGTAGCCTGTACAATTGACCGTAAACTAGGTTTACACTGGTTTTATTGTTAGTTTTAAAATTTTATTGAAATGAGATGTCCTGTTTAATTAATGATATATCAAAGGCTCAAAGCTATGATGTTCTTTCCCTAACCCTTCTATCTACTTTCTGTAAGCTGCTCCTGCAATCTCTGTCTCTGATCAAGCTTTGGTTACCAGCCAAGTTTACGGAATGCAAAGCAGAGCTCTTTTCAGAAACAGTCATCTTGGCTCAAATAGGTTATGTGTCAATGTTCCTTACAAGAGCCATCTGTACATTCTTACAATGTAGAGGGAAGTAACATTGCCCATCAAGTTTGACTCACAGACCAAGCCCATGACCCACTAAGTAATTGTGTTCTCCCAGAGTAATTTTTCTTCCATACTGCATGGATATGCTTGGAGTACAGGAGCATGGATCATGTGTAGGCAGATCAGATTAAATTAATTTATCTTGGCATTTTGTTCAGCACAGATATGGTAGGCCGAAGGACCTGTTTCTGTGCTGCATTTTCTAAAGAGCTAAGGAGGTTAAATACCTTCTTTTAGATTAGCTCAGAGATACAGCACAGAAACAGGCCCATCAGCCTACTGAGTGCACCGACCAGCGATCCCTGAACATTAACAATGCAATTTTACCAAGCCAATTAGCTTACGAATCTGTATGTCTTTAGAGTGTGGGAGGAAACCAGAGATCCCGGAGAAAACCCACGCAGGTCACGGGGAGAACATACAAACTCCGTACAGACAGACAACTCCGTAGTCAGGATTGAACCCAGGTCTCTAGCGCTGTAAGGCAGCAACTTTACCGCTGCTCCACCATGCACCTTCGTTGTTGTAAGATTTTGTTACATGGGGGATATTCCAGCTATTGCCCTGAGATGGGCAAAGTGCATTTTCTTTCCTGTCTCCTATTTGGTAACATCAACAGCTAGTTCAAGAACAACTTGATGCAGCAGCTGGTGGAGCTGCTGTTTCACGGCACCAGGGACCTAGGTTCGATCCTGACCTCAGGTGCTGTCTGTGTGGAGTTTGCATGTTTCTCTTGTGACTGCATAGGTTTCCTCTGGGTGCTCTGGATTCCTCCCACATCCCAGAAATGCGGGTTTGTCGGTTAATTGGCTTCTCTAAACCTGCCCCTGGTGTGCAGTCAATGAATGAGAAAGTCGCATAACGCAAACCTAGTGCGAACTGATGATCAATGGTCAGTGTGGATTTGTTGGGCCGAAGGGCCTGTTTCCATCCTGCATCTCTAAAATAAATAAAATAAACTAGAGCAAAAAATAAACTAGTGGAGAATCTCAGTCAGGCAGCATCTGTGGAGGGAATGGACAGGTGATGTTTCGGGTTGGGTCCTTATTCAGACCCAAATCCTGCTGAGTTCCTCCAGAAAAATTATTTTTTGCTCAGGACTGCAGTTTCTTGTGTTTCAAGATAATCTTGTGTTTTTTAATCTCTTTACAAATGAATGGGCTGCTTTACTGACTTAATGTGAAATTGAAATTGCCATCTTATCACATCATCTTCTGCCATTACACTGCTTTATGTACTGAAATTCAATAAATGTAATTAATCCCAGCAATTTAATGTAACAAGCCAGTGCGTTCAGCTCAAAATCCATACCTGCATCGCAAATGCAACGCCTGGTTTCTGAGTCAATTCTCTTACCAACTTCTTTGCACCAGGACAAGATCAGAGTTGGAAATCAATCTCAATGATCAGCAAAGATTTTGTTCAGAGAATCATAGTGGATTAAACCTGAACATGTTTAAGCTAGTATATCTAAATTCTGTTTGATCAGCAAGTGCAATCATTGAACGTGATTTTTGTTCATATCTGTTTATTCTGCAGATTAATGTGGCAGAATAATCTACCCATTACGGCAATGCTTTTAGTCCATAATTTTAATACGCACTCTGTATGATTCAGTATCATTAATGTCATCAAAATTCTGTGTCTCCTTTAATGTCCGGTCATCCTGTCAGACTTCAGTTGTCCTGTAAAGTTGCTGGTATACTTAAAATAAATTGTTAGGGTTAAAATCCCTTCGCCCCACTCCATGACAGCTACCAGAATCGTCATGTGTTTACCCCCTGTTAGTATCAAGGCAGCTGATGCAGTAGAAGGGCAGTTGGGAAGGTTTGTGCGGATGCAAGTGAGGTCTACATAGAAACATAGAAAATAGGTGCAAGAGTAGGCCATTCGGCCCTTCGAGCCTGCACCGCCATTCAATATGATCATGGCTGATCATCCAACTCAGTATCCCGTACCTGCCTTCTCTCCATACCCCTTGATCCCTTTAGCCACAAGGGCCACATCTAACTCCCTCTTAAATATAGCCAATGAACTGGCCTCAACTACCTTCTGTGGCAGAGAATTCCACAGATTCACCACTCTGTGTGAAAGAAAACTTACTCATCTCGGTCCTAAAAGACTTCCCCCTTATCCTTAAACTGTGACCCCCTGTTCTGGACTTCCCCAACATCGGGAACAATCTTCCTGCATCTAGCCTGTCCAACCCCTTAAGAATTTTGTAAGTTTCTATAAGATCCCCCCTCAATCTTCTAAATTCCAGCGAGTACAAGCCGAGTCTATCCAGTCTTTCTTCATATGAAAGTCCTGCCATCCCAGGAATCAATCTGGTGAACCTTCTCTGTACTCCCTCTATGGCAAGAATGTATTTCCTCAGATTAGGAGACCAAAACTGTACGCAATACTCCAGGCGTTGTCTCACCAATGCCCTGTACAACTGCAGCAGAACCTCCCTGCTCCTATACTCAAATCCCCTCGCTATGAATGCCAACATACCATTCGCTTTCTTCACTGCCTGCTGCACCTGCATGCCTACTTTCAATGACTGGTGCACCACGACACCCAGGTCTCGTTGCATCTCCCCTTCTCCTAATCGGCCACCATTCAGGTCTGTCTCTGCAAACTTATTCACTGCCAGATGAAACACAGGAAAAAAAGAATTCCTGGAGGAGACAGAAAAGTGGGCATAAAATCCAAATTTTACAGCATTTTGAACAAAGTCATTCTGTATTTTCTTTGCCTGATAAGAATTTAATTTAATTCTTGTACATCCCTACAGGTAACAAAGGCTGTGGTGTGTGGGTTATGTCCTCTAGTCTCCCTCATATTGCCAATAACCAGATCAGCCGCAACAACATCTATGGAGTGGCCGTATTCTGTCGTAAAGATGACACCAACGACTACCTCAACAACCAGGGAGGCAATGAGAATTTCAATGATGAATGGGAGATCGTCAATTGGGAGAATGACTTTGACAGTGATGAGGAGCGATACACATCACACAAGCCAATCACTGTCGCACTCATTGAATTTAACAACATCAATCACAATGGCGGTAAGTGGATGACCTGTGCAAATAGTTCCTAGAGAGATCTATGATCAACTGGTTTTGACGTTTGAATATTGGACATCATAGAATTAGGTGGGATGGTTTGATTTTTAAAATTGTATCACATTTTAGCTGATTGAGCACATATCATGTAAATTAAACGAAATAACAATTCGAAATCATCAAATATTTTGCTTGTATTTATTCACAAAATGCTGGAGTAACTCAGCAGGTCAGGCAGCATCTCGGGAGAGAAGGAATGGGTGACGTTTCGGGTCGAGACCCTTCTTCAGACTGATGTCAGGGGGGCGGGACAAAGGAAGGATATAGGTGGAGACAGGAAGATAGAGGGAGATCTGGGAATGAGGAGGGGACGGGAGGGACAGAGGAACAATCTAAATATCTAAATATGTTGCTTGCATGGTTTTATTACAAGAAACAGTGTTAGACTCTGGAAAGCCTCAGTATATAAAGTTGAGGGAAAATGCATTAGATGGCTTTAAGAGTAGGATAAATAAATACAGAGTACGAGAGATGGGAATGCAAAGATATTTGAAATTAGGTTGGAGAAAGCTTGACAGCAGCATGAATATGGACATGGATATTAGCCTAAATAACCTGCTCATGTTCCTAAATTCTAACTATGTAATTTTGTGCACAATCTCATACAGAATTAAACCTCAGCTCAATGTTTTTTTGCCTTTTATTTGAAGAGATGTCTTTGTAATGATAAAAATTGACACATTTTGCTCATTGTTTATTTGAAGATGACATCGCATGGGCCAGGATACCAATTTGTATAATATACGCCAAATAATTTTCATCCATTCATAAAAATCAGTTCTGAATCAAGATCATCTGCTCATGGTCCTCAGAATGGTGGTGGATAATTCTGCCCTTGGTGTAAAAGAGTTTATTGCCTCAGTCACCTATTTTATTTTCTCAATTTTTGTTTCCATTATTTTACATAGAAACATAGAAAATATGTGCAGGAGGAGACCATTAGGCCCTTCGAGCCAGCACCGCCATTCATTGTGATCATGGCTGATCATCCACAATCAGTAACCTGTGCCTGCCTTCTCCCCATATCCCTTGATTCCACTAGCCCCTAGAGCTCTATTCAACTCCCTTTTAAATTCATCCAGTGAATTGGCCTCCACTGCCTTCTGTGGCAGAGAATTCCACAAATTCACAACTCTCTGGGTGAAAACGTTTCTTCTCGCCTCAGTTTTAAATGGCCTCCCCTTTATTCTTAGACTGTGGCCCCTGGTTCTGGTTTCCCCCAATATTTTCATTTTGATATGAGCTCACGGCATTCTAAGCTCCTACATCTGCCCCCTTCCTTAATTACTTGTGAATATTGCCCAGTGTAGGAAATGTGTTCAAGTTAGCAATGGAAAATTGCACACGTGAAATTTAAAGGATTACGGTTTAATTTCCATTTTTGTTGTGGTGCAGAGCAGTTGCCAAGGATTGCTGTCCAACATCCAGTTATCCTTGGGTGAGGCAGGTAGTGGACAGCATCACCTATTCCTTTTCACCATAGATGCTGCCTGACCCGCTGAGTTACTCCAACTTTTTATGTCTATCTTCATATTCAATAATGTGTTTATGGACATGGATTGTTGTCTGAGCCACTGTTTGTGAGTAGCCCACATCAAAGGTCGTGATTAATTTCACTTTTTATTGCTGTGGAATAATAACATCTCCAACCATTAATTTGTAACAAAAGTATGTTCTTTGGGCTTTTGTTTTATTATCAGGTCATTCTAATGAAAAATGAAATAGCAATCCAGACTAATTTACCAATGAGCTATAAATATTGAATTTATAGAAATTGGTAAAATGTTGTTGATTGAGGATGGCAAGTGATTTATATAAGGGCAAGTAAATGGAATTGAGGCTAACCAAATAACAGATTGGGCTCAAATGTCTTAATACCATACTCCTGGTCCTTTGTGATTACTCCAAATGTAACAGCAAGCCCCAGTTGCCACTTTAATATAGTGGTGGGCCTTCTTGAACAATTCGTTTGGAAATGGCACACCCACAAATTACCAGTTGCATGTCCAGTTATTCTTTTCCTCTGACCCTTTCCACCCATATCTGTCCCTCTGGATTTATATTTCACTTCTCCCCTTTTCCTATCTGACTCCATTTTGTTTCCATTTCACCTCCAGCTGTAGTCACCATCACACATTGGCCCACCCCTTCTCCCCCTGGCTCACCTGTATCCACCTATCACTTGCCAGGCTTTTCCAGGTTTTTTTTTCCACCTACACCATCAATCTGAAGAAGGTTCCAGACCTGAAAGGTTGTGTGTTCATTTCCTTCCACAAATTTTCTGACCTGCTGAGTTCCTTAAGTACTTTGTTCTTTGGTCAAGGTTTCAACATTTCCAGTGTCTTGTGTTTATAGTTATTCTTTGCTGTTTCAGTCTGTTCTTGTAACTAATATAGCTTCATAAAGAAAAAAACTACAAATGCTGCAAACCTGTTGTGTATTTTCAGTGTTTGCTCTTTTTTGTATATAACACAGTTCTACATGCGGACTCTTGTCCTTTTTTTCACATCAGCTGCTGGTCTCTACATAAAGAGCAGTGAGACACTCAACATTACAGCCAATGTAGTCCATGCCAACCACGACAATGGGATTGCAGTTTATCAGAGCAGTAAATTCACCCACATCACAAACAACAGCATCACCTGCAACAGTGTAGGTGGAGTTCTTGTAGAAGCAGGATGTAAAGTTGAACTTCGGGGCAATGGTATCTATGACAACAACAGCCATGGTGTCACCTCAAAGGGAGAAGGATCTGTATTGGAGAATGACATTCTGGGAAACCATGGCTATGGGTTACAGCTACTCGAGAATGCAGATATGAAGGTGAGTGCTCCATTGTACTTCAAACTATCTTTATTGCTACATTAGGGCACAATCATTATTTTCTGTTCTAAAATTTCCAGCTGCACATATGAAATTACATTTCTATGGATTGTATATTATACGTACAGATGTAATTTTTGGTCTTCAATGTTATCAAGAATATCTTTTTGTTTTTTAATGCTTTTTTACTTTGGTTGCATTGTATGTTTGTGTTTGAAGAGCCACAACTTTTTTGACTGCAGTATATCAATTTTGCACAATGCCATAACTCAAACATAAAATTTTGGCTCATACTTGAAATTTTGGTGCATAAATTACTTCTGAAATGCAGACTTATATTATCTAGAAACAGGTCCCTTGATCCAAATAGTCAATGCCAAATAAATTGCTTACCTGAACTAGTCCCATTTGCCTGGGTTTGGCCCAGATCCCTCTAAGTTATTCCTATTCTGTGCTTTCCAAATGTCTTAAATGTTATACCTACCCCTACCACTTTGGCAGCTCATTTCACATTTCTGCCACACTTCTTTTTCACATCAGCTGCTGGTCTCTACATAAAAATCAGTTTAAAAATAGCAGTGAGACACTCAACGTTGTCCCTCTATGTGGGAAAGGTTTCATTTGGAGATACAGCGTGGAAACAGGCTCTTCAGCCCACCAAGTCCCACCAATGATCACCCATACACTAGCTCTATGTCATCCCATTTACACATCCTACACACCAGGGGGAATTTACAGAAGCCAATTAACCTACAAGCCTGCACATCTTTGGAATGTGGGAGGAAATCAGAGCACCTGGAGAAGACCCACATGTACCCACAGGTCACCTTTAAATCTTTCCCATCTCATCTTAAACCTATGGCCTTGTTTAATACTCTCCGCCTACAATGGGGAAAAGACTGTGACCATTCACATTATCTATATCTCACATCATTTTATATAACTCCACAAGATCACCCCTTAACCTCCCGCACTCCAGGCAAAATGCCCCAGCTTATCTAGATCTCTCTTTCTAACTCGTACCCTCCAGTCCTAGATTACACCTTTGTGTATCTTTTCTGCACCTTTTCCAGTTTAACGAACCCTAATTAATTGTTGCCTTTCCAAAGGCAGGTAGATCCAGTCTCTCAGAATTCCCACTAGTAACTTTCCTAACATTGATGTTAGGCTGACTCGCCTGTAGTTCCCTGGCTTATTCTTCCAATCCTTCTTCACAAAAAAAGGAACAGATTTGTCTCTCTTCAATCTTCAAGTACCTCAACTATAGCAAATGATGAAACAAGCATCTCTACAAGGCCCAGCAAATCTTGAGAGAAAAATAAGATGTTGGAGGAACTGAGTAGGTCAGACAGCATCTGTGGAGCGAATGGACAGGCGGCGTTTCAGGTCTGAAATCATGTTTGGACTGATTGGAGTGCAGTGAGAAAGCTTAAGAGAAAGGTGAGGGTGGGACAAAGCCTACCAAATGATCGGTAGATGTAGGTGAGGGGGTTTGGTTGGTAGATGGGTGGAGTAAGTAACAAAGCCTAGAGGCAAAAGAAGTATCAGATAAGGAGAGGAGTGAAATGTAAAGGGACAGATGGAGGGGGACCAGAGAAAGGGAAAGAGGGGGGGATAAAAGGGAAATGGGAAACTTGGAAATGGGAGATGAGTATACGAAGATGGGGAAAGGACCAGAGGGATTTGAGGGAAAAATAAATGCTCCCAACACCCCCAGTCACCCTGCTCCTTTCTCCTCCGTACGTTTTTCTCCCATCCTCGGGTCCCCAATTTCCCTTTTAGCTCCTTCCCACATCTCCATCCACCCAAATTCATACCTCTGGCTTTGCATCTTGCTCCTCCTCTTCTCTTTGTCCGTCATCCCTTTGTCTCCTTGTCACCTCTAGTCTGTCACATACTCCACCCATCTGCCAATCAAACCCCCCTCAACTGTATCCACTATCACTCGCCAGGCTTTGACCTCCCCCTACCCCAATCAGTCTGAAAAATGGTTCCAACCCAAAACGTCATCTGTCCATTCCTCCCACAGATGCTGCTAACTGCTGAGTTCTTCCAACACTTTGTGTTTTGGTCAAGATTTCAGCATCTGCAGTTTCTTGTGTCCCCAGAAATTTCTTCCCTGTGTTAGCACAATGTTCGAGGATACACTTGATCAGATCCTGAGGTTCTATTCATCTTGTATGCGCTTTATGGCTGCCAGCATATTTTTCCAATGTGGATGTGTTTCAAGGCATCACTATTCTCTTCCCTGAATTCCCTAGCTTCCATGACCTTCTCCATGGTAAATACATACACGAAGTATTCATTTAAGGCCTTCCCCTCTACTGTGGATCCACATGTAGATGACCACATTGATGTTAATATATGCTGTTCTTTCCATAATTGCCCTCTTGCTCTTAATATATAGTTACAGAATCTTGGGTTTCTCCTTTGCCTTATCCAAATGAGGAACCCAATTTTCACTAGCAGCATGACCATGGGATCAGCTTTTAGTAATAATTATTAAACATTGGCCAGAATGTTCTGGGAGAACTCATTTGTTTCCAACAGTGCCACCAAATCCTTTTCATTTACTTGAAGTGGCAGACAATGTTTAACATTGCATTTTAAAGGTGACACCTCTGTCAGGAAGCAAATCTCAGAGCTGCATTGTGTCAGCCTAGTTAATGAACTTTCAAGTTCTGGAACAAACTGATGGTCAGAACCTGACTGGATGTTACTAGGTGCTGCTAGTAAAATGAGGAATCTAATCATCCCATCATGAAATGCAAGCGTGTGAGAGGAACACTGCACTGTCTATTTTTGTGGAGGCTGAAGTGGAAAGATTCACCAACCCTGATTATAGACTGCCTCAACATAGAGCACCATGTTGTATATCCCTTCTGACTCTCGTTCTATTGCCCTTATCTGGTTCCATGTCACCTTCCTTACTTATAAGATTCCAGGAACTACAACCCCTTGTTGTCTCCACATATCACCTTTCAGCTCTGACTACTTTCAGTCTGTCCTCCCTCTACCTGGTTCCATCTGCCCTCCTCGTCTGGTTTCACCAGCTTCTGTATTCCTCTTCCTCATCTCTTTGTGCTGATTATCTCCACTTTCTATCCTGAATCACTGAATCCCCCTGCCTTTACAGATACTGCCTGACCTGCTGAATAACTTGTGTAGGAAAGAACTTCAGTTGCTGGTTTATACTGAAGAAAGACACAAAATGCTGCAGTAACGCAAGGGGTCAGGCGGCATCTCTGGAGAAAAGGAATATGTGACATTCCAAGACCCTTCTTCAGACTGTCAGGGGAGAGGGAAAATAGAGGTATGAAAAGGTACAGAATAAATTGGAGCCGGTATGAAAATTGATTTTTCTATAATTTCAAGTAACCCTTGCATTCCCTCTCTCTGTCCCTCCCTCACCCTCCAGTCATCTTGCTGGTTTCACTGTTCGTATCCCTTTGTTATTATGTTCACAAGTTATAGGAGTAGAATTAGGCCATTCGGTCCATCAAGTGCCATTCAATCATGACTGATGTTTAGTTTAGTGATACAGCACGGAAACAGGCCCTTCGGCCCACCGGGTCCGTGCCGACCAGTGATCCCTGCATATTAACATGATCCTACACACACTAGGGACAACTTTTACATTTAACAAGCTAATTAACCCACAGAACTGTACGTCTTTGGAGTGTGGGTGGAAACCGAAGATCTTGGAGAAAAACCATGCAGGTCATGGGGAGAACGTACAAACTCCATATGGACAGCACCCGTAGTTGGGATCGATCCCTGATCTCACCTCTTCCACAGCCACAAATGGACCGTTATGGCTCCACCTTTCCTGAGTCATCGGTGCTTGCTCTGATTTGTTCTGTACCTTTTCATACAGTTGCCCTCTCCTGACTCAGTCTGAAGAAGCGTCTCGACCCAAAACGTCACCTATTCCTTTTCTCCAGAGTTGCTGCCTGACCTGCTGAGTTCCTCCAGCATTTTGTGTCTATCTTCTGCTGAATAACTTGTTCTTTGCTCCAGATTCCAGCATTTGCAGTCTCTTGTATTTCTCGTGCTACATTGTGTTGTTGAGTGGATTCATCCATCCTGAAGGAAAATAGCCCTCACCGCAACAGCTGCTATAAACAGCAAAACTAAAGGCCACAGCTGTCCTTTAAAACTGGCAGCAGCTTTCAAAATCCTTCCCTTCCCTGACCCCACCATCGCTCACTGAGTAAATCCTCACATCCGGAAAGAACAGTGCACTGTGGAAATTGGCAGTATCCTGAAATGCAATTTTGTGTAAGATATGCAAGAGGGGAAGTTGTGAAACATACACCTGCTGATGGATTTTGAGAGTATTGAGATGACTGGATTCTTGGAGCAGAGATGGGGACTGAAACAAAGAAACGCCTCTTGCTTAACAATCTGCAGGGTAGACTCCAAATGCTATTGTAGAGGTCCAACCAGTGATTTGTTTATCTGTAATGAAGGCTGTAACCAGGAGATCACGTCAAGGGACTTTACCCAAGTCAATCATAACGGTCCTTTATATCACATTTTCTAACACCAGCGTTTGGGATGGTTTGAGAAGTATTGTACATTAAAAGGATATTGCAGTGCCTTTAGTCTTGTAATAACAACAAACAAGCCTTTTCATGAATAAAAACTGTTTTTAAGTCACAGTCATCTATGTATCTTTTTTAACTGCAGTGATCTGAGATTAAGCCTAGCTGCTAACAATATTGGTGATGCAGAATGAAGGAAAATTATGCTGGAACCTGATCGACAGTATTTAATGAAGTCTAGTTAGTATAGTATGTAGTAAATAGATAACAGCCACATAGATCAATGAAGAGAATCAGATTTTTTAATGTTAGCCGAGGGAACAGTAGGACCCAGGAGACCTGGCTGTTCATTTTTTAATGGTTTCACGTAGACCATCGATTTAACGTCGCATCCATACTTTTGACTATGCTGTCAGATTAACAAGTGCACGTCCTTGGAATGGGATTTGAGCTATGACAATAGACAATAGACAATAGACAATAGGTGCAGGAGTAGGCCATTCAGCCCTTCGAGCCAGCACCGCCATTCAATGCGATCATGGCTGATCACTCTCAATCAGTACCCCGTTCCTGCCTTCTCCCCATACCCCCTAACTCCGCTATCCTTAAGAGCTCTATCCAGCTCTCTCTTGAAAGCATCCAACGAACTGGCCTCCACTGCCTTCTGAGGCAGAGAATTCCACACCTTCACCACCCTCTGACTGAAAAAGTTCTTCCTCATCTCCGTTCTAAATGGCCTACCCCTTATTCTTAAACTGTGGCCCCTTGTTCTGGACTCCCCCAACATTGGGAACATGTTATCTGCCTCTAATGTGTCCAATCCCCTAATTATCTTATATGTTTCAATAAGATCCCCCCTCATCCTTCTAAATTCCAGTGTATACAAGCCCAATCGCTCCAGCCTTTCAACATACGACAGTCCCGCCATTCCGGGAATTAACCTAGTGAACCTACGCTGCACGCCCTCCATAGCAAGAACATCCTTCCTCAAATTTGGAGACCAAAACTGCACACAGTACTCCAGGTGTGGTCTCACCAGGGCCCGGTACAACTGTAGAAGGACCTCTTTGCTCCTATACTCAACTCCTCTTGTTACGAAGGCCAACATTCCATTGGCTTTCTTCACTGCCTGCTGTACCTGCATGCTTCCTTTCATTGACTGATGCACTAGGACACCCAGATCTCGTTGAACTCCCCCTCCTCCTAACTTGACACCATTCAGATAATAATCTGCCTTTCTATTCTTGCTTCCAAAGTGAATAACCTCACACTTATCTACATTAAACTGCATCTGCCATGTATCCGCCCACTCACACAACCTGTCCAAGTCACCCTGCAGCCTTATTGCATCTTCCTCACAATTCACACTACCCCCCAACTTAGTATCATCTGCAAATTTGCTAATGGTACTTTTAATCCCTTCGTCTAAGTCATTAATGTATATCGTAAATAGCTGGGGTCCCAGCACCGAACCTTGCGGTACCCCACTGGTCACTGCCTGCCATTCCGAAAGGGACCCATTTATCCCCACTCTTTGCTTTCTGTCTGTCAACCAATTTTCTATCCATGTCAGTACCCTACCCCCAATACCATGTGCCCTAATTTTGCCCACTAATCTCCTATGTGGGACCTTGTCGAAGGCTTTCTGAAAGTCGAGGTACACCACATCCACTGACTCTCCCTTGTCAATTTTCCTAGTTACATCCTCAAAAAATTCCAGTAGATTTGTCAAGCATGATTTCCCCTTCATAAATCCATGCTGACTCGGAATGATCCCGTTACTGCTATCCAAATGCTCAGCAATTTCGTCTTTTATAATTGACTCCAGCATCTTCCCCACCACTGATGTCAGACTAACTGGTCTATAATTACCCGTTTTCTCTCTCCCTCCTTTCTTAAAAAGTGGGATAACATTTGCTATCCTCCAATCCACAGGAACTGATCCTGAATCTATAGAACATTGAAAAATGATCTCCAATGCTTCCACTATTTCTAGAGCCACCTCCTTAAGTACTCTGGGATGCAGACCATCAGGCCCTGGGGATTTATCAGCCTTCAGTCCCATCAGTCTACCCAAAACCATTTCCTGCCTAATGTGGATTTCCTTCAGTTCCTCCATCACCCTAGGTTCTCCGGCCCCTAGAACATTTGGGAGATTGTGTGTATCTTCCTCAGTGAAGACAGATCCAAAGTAACGGTTTAACTCGTCTGCCATTTCTTTGTTCCCCATAATAAATTCCCCTGCTTCTGTCTTCAAGGGACCCACATTTGCCTTGACTATTTTTTTCCTCTTCACGTACCTAAAAAAACTTTTGCTATCCTCCTTTATATTATTGGCTAGTTTACCCTCGTACCTCATCTTTTCTCCCCGTATTGCCTTTTTAGTTAACTTTTGTTGCTCTTTAAAAGAGTCCCAATCCTCTGTCTTCCCACTCTTCTTTGCTATGTTATACTTCCTCTCCTTAATTTTTATGCTGTCCCTGACTTCCCTCGTCAGCCACAGGTGTCTCTTACTCCCCTTAGAGTCTTTCCACCTCTTTGGAATAAATTGATCCTGCAACCTCTGCATTATTCCCAGGAATACCTGCCATTGCTGTTCTACCGTCTTCCCTGCTAGGGCCTCCTTCCAATCAATTTTGGCCAGCTCCTGCCTCATGCCTCTGTAATCCCCTTTGCTATACTGTAATACCGACACTTCCGATTTTCCCTTCTGCCTTTCCATTTGCAGAGTAAAACTTATCATGTTGTGATCACTGCCTCCTAATGGCTCTTTTACCTCTAGTCCCCTTATCAGATCAGGATCATTACACAACACTAAATCCAGAATTGCCTTCTCCCTGGTAGGCTCCAGTACAAGCTGTTCTAAGAATCCATCTCGAAGGCACTCTACAAACTCTCTTTCCTGGGGTCCATTTCCAACCTGATTTTCCCAGTCTACCTGCATGTTGAAATCTCCCATAACCACCGTAGCATTACATTTTTGACACGCCAATTTTATCTCCTGATTCAACTTGCACCCTATGTCGAGGCTACTGTTTGGGGGCCTATAGATAACTCCCATTAGGGTCTTTTTACCCTTACAATTTCTCATTTCCATCCATACTGATTCAACATCTCCTGATTCTATGTCACCCCTTGCAAGGGAATGAATATCATTCCTTACCATCAGAGCAACCCCACCCCCTCTGCCCGCCTGTCTGTCTTTTCTATACGTTGTGTACCCCTGAATATTCAGTTCCCAGCCCTGGTCCTCTTGTAGCCATGTCTCAGTGATCCCTACAACATCATACTTGCCCATGACTAACTGAGCCTCAAGCTCATCCACTTTATTTTTTATACTACGCGCATTTAAGTACAACACTTTAACTTCTGTATTTACCTCCCCTCTCACATCGTTCACAATTGGCCCTGCCCTTAATTTCTTTTCCCCTCTAGAACTTCTGTTCCCATTCTTCCGAGAGTCTTTTGCAATATCTCCTGTATTCCCTTTTACCTCATCTTCATATTCACAATTTGTTAACCCCTCCCCCCCACTACTTAGTTTAAAGCCACAGGTGTCACACTAGCAAACCTGCCTGCCAGAATGTTTGTCCCCCTGCTGTTAAGATGCAACCCGTCCCTTTTGTACAAGTCACCCCTAGCCCAGAAGAGATCCCAGTGGTCCAGAAATCTAAATCCCTGCTCTCTGCACCAGTCCCTCAGCCATAAATTCATACCCTCTATCTCTCTGTTCCTGGCCTCACCAGCACGAGGTACCGGTAGCAGTCCAGAGATAACCACCTTCGACGTCCTACTTCTCAGTGTTTTTCCCAACTCTCTAAACTCCCGCTGTAGCACCTCCTTCCTCTTCCGCCCGACGTCATTCGTGCCCACGTGCACAACGACTTCAGGTTGATCGCCTTCCCTCACCAGGATTTTCTGAAGCCGGTTCGTGATGTGTTGAACCCTGGCACCAGGGAGGCAACAGACCATCCTCAAGTCCCTCCTGCTGCCACAGAATCTTCTGTCCGTCCCTCGGACTATGGAGTCACCGACCACTACGGCTCTTCCAGACTTCGGTCTCCCCTGTCGAGTATCCTTGCCAACAGGTCCGCCACTCGGACTGGAAACGTCTTCTGCCCCGACAGTTCCCAAGAGGGTATACCTATTTGCAATAGGCACAGCCACTGGGGTCTCCTGTAGTCCACGTCCACGTCCACTCCCCCCTGAAACAGTCTCCCACCTTCGCTCGACCTGGACCCTTGGCGTGACAGCCTCACAATAGGTCCTGTCGAGGAAACTCTCGCATTCCCGGATGGCCCTGAGGTCATCCAACTGCCTCTCCAACTCCACCACACGTCCCTTCAGGAGCTGCACCTGGACACAGTTCTTGCAGGTGTAGCTCCCAGAAGCTCCAGCGACGTCCCTGTCTTCCCACATCCTGCAGGAAACACACTGCGCCAACTTTTCCGCCATCACCTTGTGCCTATAACCAGCTCTGGCTTAAACAATTGTATCCTCCTCACCTCAGCCTCCTCGCCGAAGACTCGCAGCCAAAGACTCGCACTTTTCTCACTGGGCTGCACCTGAACAGGGCTGCACCCTTTTGCAAGTCTTGCTTATATCACCAATTAAATTGCCTGATTGTCCAATTTACCTGACTTCTCACTTAAATTAGCACTTACTTTTCTTCTCAGCCAACGGGCGTCCTTGCTCTGCTCCCGGATTTACTTCCAGTTTACTAATAGCTGTGTTAAAAAAAATACTTTTAAAAGTGGTTAAGTGGATTTTTGTGAAAGGTGTGTGGGCATTCTTTGAAAATGTACGGGAGATGCATATCTGGTTTCTGGGTTGCATATTTGGGTTGGGAGCCCACTTTAAATGTAATGGCTGATGGCCATAAACCTGAGAGGAGCGGGTGAAATTGTTAAGCTAGAGGAGATGTTTTTCTTTGCTATCAACCCAGACTCCAGATTCTTCTTTTTAACAATCCTTTATGTAGTATCATAGACAGTGAAAATGGTCATCAAAAATTATGGCAGGATGGTGATCAGCTGGGCAAGTGAATGATGGAATAGCTAATGGAGTTTAATGCAGATATATGCAAAGTTTTTCTTTCGGAAGTCAAACCAGGGCTGGGTCCTGGAGAATGTTTAAACAACAGAGGAATCTAGGAGTACAGGTACATAGTTTCCTAAAAGTGGTGTTGCAGGTAAATAAACGGCCTGTCCCACTTTAGGAGATTTTAAGGCGACTGTCGGCGACTGTCAAAGTCGTAGCAGATCGCCAAACTTTTCTTTTACCCGACGACAATGACCAGGACAATGCCAAGTCAGGTCGAGATTACAGCGTCTTCGGATACATCGTGAAATTCCCACGCTGTCAATGCTTCTCCGGCATCCTAATTTTCGCTGAAATCACTGACAAGTCGGTAAGTACTTGAGAGTTTTGAACTATAACATCTTGTATGGGTTACTTTAAAAACAATCATCACTAACAAGGCATAAACTGGATTTACTTCCAGTTTACTAATAGCTGTGTTAAAAAAAATACTTTTAAAAGTGATTAAGTGGATTTTTGTGAAAGGTGTGTGGGCATTCTTTGAAAATGTACGGGAGATGCATATCTGGTTTCTGGGTTGCATATTTGGGTTGGGAGCCCACTTTAAATGTAATGGCTGATGGCCATAAACATCGCGAAATTCCCACGCTTACCTGACTGTCAAACTGTCGCCTCCAATCTACCTGTCAAATGTCCTGACGGTAAATAAATTGGTTAAACACAAGCATTTTATGGTATTTTGAAATGACTTTACTTATTTTAATATAATGTGCTTCTAAATGCATCTAAGAGAACCTAGCAAACATGGGGACAGCAGGCGACAGCGCCCGCAATAAGCAACGATACCTGGCGACAAGTCAGCTGTCGCCGAGAAATTTCACTCCGGATGATTTCTCAGCGACGCGCTGAGATCCACTACGATTCTTGGAAGACTCCTGACGATCATGCCCGCGACACCCGGCGAAATGTCGACGACAGCCTAGTCGCTGGCAGTCGCCTTAAAATCGCCTAAAGTGGGACAGGCCCTTAAGAGTGGTAAAGATGGCTTTTTGTACATTGGACTTCATCAGTCAGGGTATTGAGTATAGTATAGTACCTAGACAGAAGGAACTGCAGAGGCTGGTTTACAAAAAAAAGAGACAAAGTGCCTGAAGGGCCTGTCCCACTTAGGCGAGTTTTTAGGCGACTGCCATAGTCGTATCAGGTCGCCGAAAAAACGGCAACTGGACCCCCCTACGATAATGTCTACGCAAGCTACAACAACCTACCACCTGGTCGACGACAAGCTACGGCAAGCTACCAACAACTGGCAACCCAATCGTCGCGAGTAGAACGTCCACCCACGACCGCACCTATGACAACCTACAACGACACCTACGACAACCTACCACAGAGGCGACAACCGAAGTCAACCTATGTCCACCCGCAACAAGCTACGACCCTGAAGACTGAAGACAACTGAAGACAATTCACGTTTCACCCAGTTTCCCTATAGGTTTCCAATCATTCTGCATCATGACTATTTGAAAGTGATGCCATGAGAAACTACTCTGAAAGGCAATAACTTCATACATCAATTTTCCGTCAAAATGTCAAGAATTTTCTTTATTGATATTGAAACAAATTTTTTTTAAGGGTTGATAAGAACAAACAACAGTGCATACAAAAATATTGTAATAAACTTCAATAAATCTCAATAAACTTCAAATTTTAAAATTCAAACTTTAAACAGAATACAAGTGCAAAAACATACAAAACCTAACATAATTTATGGACACATTACACTGATGGGTGATCAGATCAAGTCCACACTTGGAATTCACCGAAGTCAGCACCGGCGACAACCTACGTCACCTGGCGACAACCTACGACAGCACCTACGTCAGGATACGTCAAGCTACGCTCATTGGCATCAAACCCACTGTCGCTGATATATTTTCAACATTCTGAAAATCCAGCAGCGACCAGAAAGACACTACGGCTCTTTGGAGACTACTCACGACCATACAGGCGACACCCCGGCGACCATGTGGCGACAGCCTAGTCGCCTGTAGTCCCCTAAAAAATAAGTGGGACAGGCCATTTAGTAACTCAGCAGGTCAGGTAGGCAGATGCTTCCTGAACCACTGAGTTATTCCAGCACTTTGTGTCTTTTTGAAAAAAAGGACATAAAGTGCTGGAGTAACTCAGTAGTTCGGCAGCATCCTTAGAGTACATAAAAGGATATAAAGTGCCAGAGTGCTTGTATCTTTTATTTATAGAAGTTGGGATGTTATGTTACAGTTGTACAAGGCATTGTTGAGGCTGCATTTGGAGTACAGATGCTTCGACTTACGATATTTCGACTTTACAATGGTGCAAACGCTGGGCAAAGGCAGCTCGCTTCCGGCCATGTGGTCAGTATTAAATGCATTTCGACATACGATATTTTTGGTTTGTGATGGGTTTATCGGAATGTAACCCCATTGCAAGTTGAGGAGCACCTGTATTGTATTCAATTTTTGTCGTTCTGCTATAGGATGTCATTAAGTTGGAAAGGATGCGGAGAAGATATACGAGGATGTTGCCTGGACTCGAGGGCCTAAGCTATAGGGAGAAGTTGGGCAAGCTAGGACTTCATTCTTTGGAGTGCAGGAAGCTAAAGCGTGATCTTATATTGGTGTTCAAAATCAAGGGGAATAGAGAAGGTGAATGTACAGAGTCTTTTACCCAGGGTAGAGAATGAGAACTGGAGAACATAGGTTTAACATGAGAGGGGAAGGGTGTAATAGGAACCTGAGAGGCAACTTTTAAGGTGGTGGGTATGTAGAACAATTTGCCAGAGGTGGTAGTTGAAGCAGGGTGCATCACAGCATTTAAAAATATATAGACAGGTACATGGTTAGAAAAGGTTTAGAATAATATAGGCCAAACACAGAAAAATGGAACTAGCTTAGATGGAGCATCTTGGGCGGCATGACGAGTTTGGTTGTGGGGTCTGTTTCTGTGCTGAATGGCTCTACAGCTCTTAAGTCATCAACTGAATTGCAGCAAACCTGTATTCATGTAAAATTGCTCTTGGATCAAAACATAAATACTTGAAATAAATGTGCAAAGGGACTGTTTTTGCTCAATTTAAGTTTGATTAAACATAATTTGATTTATACCCACACCACCCTGCCCATGGTCTCATTTCACTCCCGCCATCGGAAGGAAGGTATAGGAGCCTGAAAACATACAGGAGCAGGAGCAGCCTCTTCTCTACAACCACCAGGCTGCCTCCAAACATTTCTACCTCTAAATAGGCTCTGAACTATATAGACTTGAAGGCATGATTTTTGACATTGCATTAATATTGTCTATTTACTTTTTTATCTATTTACCATTTACATATCTGTTGTGCTGCAGCAAGTACGCATTTCATTATTCCATTTCGGGACAATAAAACTCTTGACTCTTGAATGAAGCCATTGATTTAGAGCCATTGACTGAGCAAGGGAGATTTGTAAATGTAGCTGGGGTTTGTGGTTGATTAGAAGAGGGATGGTTTGTTCGGGTCGGGAAGTGTGTGAAATAACACTTCAATATACTTTGCTGCAGGTGACAAAGAATAGAATCCAATCTCTTCACGACTATGGGATTGCAATCTTGGACCAAGCTAAAGGATCAGTGCAAGAAAATCAGATCTTCAGAGGGAAAATAGGAAAGACCATTTTAGAAAAATCTGCGAACTTGGAGGAATGTACTGTCCAGAGTAATGAAATTTTAACATGCAGCAAAAGGTAAGCTGTTTATATTTTTAACATACATAAAATTCATTTGGGTACATTTTTGATGGGTCAGATGGCTCCATTTGTATAGTTGTATTCCCCATCTGTTTATTATTTTTGGTTGGGTTGTATTAGGTAGCATCTTCTTTTCAGAGCTTTAGCTTTGTGAAAAGCTTGCATCAGAATTTTATTCCTACCATCTATGATTTTGGGCTGGGAGGCAATTTTTTTAAACTGATTTGTGCTCTATTTGGTTCTGGCCACGGTTTCTTCCTTGTCCAGTGGAGCTAAACAAACCAATAGCTTCTGAAATTAAGGCCTTAAGATGTATTACAGTTTCTCTGCAGCTGGTGTAATGATTGTGAATTTAATATCAGTTATGTACTATGACATAAGTGACTTGTAAACAATATTTATTATTCAAATCCATAATAGAATGTATTTTTCTTAGTTCTTGCAGATCAGGCATAGTCTGGAAGTTGGACAACCCCCCTTCAAGGCCGCATGTCGATGGATCAACTCGACCCCTCTCCATGGCCCAGACCAATCAACGAGTTGCATCCATGACAACTCGAATAGCTGCAAGAGTTGAAAGAGGCTGCCATGACAATGGAAGCATCTTCTGTTCTATTCTTTAATAATTTAAAATCAACTTTGGTTCAAAATAAGCCTTGGTCTGAATCAAATGTATTTTCAGTAATGAACAAATTTGTGGCTCTCCTTTTTGTTAATTCTCTACTTCACAGCTTTTCATGGATATAATAGAATCAAATGAACAAAAAGCATGACTTGACTTTAAACTTAATTTGGAGCAACCCTCCAACATAAATTTAACTTTATTAAAGTTATGATTTTATAGCACAATTTGTGTCGTCATAGCTGCCACTTTAATCTTTGCATTTAGATTCCAGGCAGATAAATTATAAGCACTTTGGCATGAGCCCAGATATGAATATCTCTTTAATGATTTAAAATCAACTTTGGTACAAATCAGATACTATCCCTGACACCCCTCTCCCCTTTTGTGATCTGCCTTCTTCATAAGATAGAGACGATTGACTGACATCTACCACTAATTTATCAACTCCCAGTTATCTGGACTACACTTCCTCCAATCCTGCCTCTTGCAAAGATGCTGTCCCCTACTCTCAATCCCTCCATCTCCACCTCATCTGCTCCTAAGATGTGACTTTCCATTCTAGGACACTCAAGATGTCCTCTTTCTCTAGTAAACGTGGCTATCCTTCCTTACTCCCCTTCCCATACTTACCTTTCTGTCCTGGGCTTCCTCCTTTGCTAAAGTGAGACCACATGCAAACTGGAGGAACAGCACCTCATATTTAGCTTGGATAGTTTACAATTCAACGGTGTGAACATTGAATTTTCCAATTTTAGATAACCTCTAACAACTCCTCCCTCTCCTTTCTCCCCTCACACTCTCCCACATCTCACCTGGACACACCTATTTCTCCCCTTCCCCTCCTTCTTTAAAGAAAGGATTCAAAAGGACTACTATTGTCACATGTACCAATTAATGATGTACGAATTACCATACAACCATGCGGAAAAAAAGCAACAAGACACACAATTACACAGCGGATTTCCCACATTCCTCACTGTGATGAAGGCAAAAAGTCCAAACTTCTTCCTCTTATTCTCCTGCAGTCAGGGCAGTCGAACCATCGGTCGGGGCGATCGAAGCTCCCGCAGCCGGTGGTCGAAGCCTCCGCATCGGGCGACCAAAGCTCCCACGTTGGGGCGATGGAACTCCCACGTCAGGGCGGTCGAAACTCCCGCGGATTGGAGTTCCCAATGTCGGTCTCTAACCAGA
Organism: Rhinoraja longicauda; assembly: GCF_053455715.1. Classification (NCBI taxonomy): domain Eukaryota; kingdom Metazoa; phylum Chordata; class Chondrichthyes; order Rajiformes; family Arhynchobatidae; genus Rhinoraja; species Rhinoraja longicauda. The sequence goes on from NC_135955.1 coordinate 39,985,081, forward strand.
GACCGCGGACTCCGTGATGTGAAAGTCCAGAAGCACCCGTGGTTAGAGCTCCGAGGTCGATCCCTGGCAAAGGGATCGCGGGCTCCGCGGTGTTAAAGTCCCCGCAGGGGCGATCTCGTCAATCTCCAGCACAGGCCGCCAACTCCTCGATGTTAGGCCGCAGTGCCGACAGAGATACAATACGGAAAAAAAATCGCATCTCTGTCGAGGTAAGAGATTAGAAAAAGTTTCCCCCAACCCCCTCTAAACACGCTAAGGAACACTAAAAACATACATTTAACACATACTATTAAACACAAAGGAGTAGGAGTAGAATTGGGCTATTCGCCCATCAAGTCTACTCTGCCATTCAATCATGGCTGATCTATCTCTCCCTTCTAACCCAATTCTCCAGCCTTCTCCCTATAACCTCTGACACCTATACTAATCAAGAAACCATGCCTTAAAAATATTCAGACGTCCTCCACAGCCTTCTGTGGCAATGAATTCCTTCCTTCTCAGGCTTCACGTTGGCAACTCTTCAATCCTGTCTCACACCTACTGCTTTAATCTAAGACCTTTGTTCCAATCATCTATCAAAACCCCTCTCACTTCTGTCCACCTATTACCTGCCACGCTTTGGCCTCTCCCAGCTTTCTCTTATCCACCCCCCCACCCCCATCGGTCTGAAGAAGGGTCCCCACCCAAAACAACACCTATTCATGTTCTCCAGAGATGCTGCCTGACCCCGCTGAGTTACTCCATCACTTTGTGTCCTGAATATTTCTAACGTGTTGAAAATGTGCAACATTTTTTTACAACAGTCTTTTACTGCAAAGAATTCCCGAATTGTAAAGGTTACAGACTAAAGTCAAGGTTTTCACACGAATTATTTTTGTATGCAGTGACTGAGCTGCTTTTCTGGTGTAATTGTGGCTTTTTTTAACCAAAGTAACTCCTGGTGGAAACACTCACCTCAGCCGCCCCCACCCCCATAGGTTGCCTCTGCCATTTAGGAGGAGGTAAAGCCAGTTTTTACCAGTGCAAAAAATAAGCTGCAACGAACACAACAGGACGAGCAACATCTGTGGAGGCAAAGGAATGGTCAATGTTACAGATCAGGACTGAGTGTAGAGGGAACATAGCCAGGATATAGAAGAGAGAACGAGGAGTGAGACAGAAGCAGGTGGGTGATGGGTCAAATCAGATTGGGAGGAGACGTTTGTGGGCTATGGAGATCACCTACCAGCCCGTGGCACTCCCTGCTACACTTGTCCATCATTTCCTCTGCCCTCCCCCAATCTAGTTCTTCCTATCATCTTCTAGACTGTCTCACCCCTCCCTTTCATTTCTATGCATCAGAATTCCAACCAAACTCCTGGACCTAGGACTCGGCATTCTGCAACTGGATCTTCAGTTTCCTGACCCATGCATTGCAATCTGCATGGTCCACGATAATTTCCCTCACTGGAGCCCTCCAAGGCTCTTTTCTCAGCCCCTTATTAAACTATCTGTAGACTTGTGTATGGCCAAACTCCATACCGAAGTTTGCAGATGACACCATAGTATGGGACGGATCTCGAACAAAATTGTGACCGAGCACAGAATGGAGCAAGCTTAGTAATATGGTGTTAAACTAACAATCTCTCCCTTGATGTCAGCAAAATGAAGGAGGTGAACTGGTGGACATATGCTAATCTGCATCAACGGCATTGAAATGAAGATGATTGAGAGCTTTAAGGTTCTAAGCCTAAATATCACCAACAATTTATCCAGGTCTAATCACATTGACTCTAATTCCACCACAGGCGGAGAAAATTCAGCATGTCTCCAATGATTTAACAATTTCAACTGAAGCACCGTTGAAAGCATCTTATCGGGATGCATCACAACTTGGTTTGGCAATTGCTGTGCCCAAGACCGCAGGGAATTGCAGAGAATTGAGGATGCAGCACAGTCCATCACGCAAATCAAGCTTTAGTAGGCAATAAAAACCTTATACCAGTAATGTTTCCTTCCCTCTGCACTCCGTTGATGCAGTGTCTCGATCTGGGACATTGCTTTGCCCCCACAGATACTGCTTGTTCTTACTGCGAGTTGTTGTCGCATTTTCTTTTGCTATAGATTTCAGCATCTGTCTCTTGTCCACAGTCCTTTATTGATCATTGGTCATCCATTTCTTATTTGGAGGACCCAAAGTGAAGAACTTTGTGCTGGAGTAACATCGATAGGTGACATCTCGGGCCAGGACTCTTCTTCAGACTCTATTTCCCTTGACAGATGCTGCCTGACCTGCCGAGTTTCTGCAGCTGATTGTTTACTCCAGATTCCAGCATCTGCAGTTTCTCATCTCCATACAGTAAAATGGGGGGTTGGTGGTTGAGGCAGATATGATAGTGGCATTTAGAAGGCATATGGATATGGAGGGATAAGGATTATGCACCAGTAGATAAGAGAGGATTTTGGGCATCATGTTCAATACAGGCATTGTGGGCTGAAGGGCCAGTTCTTGTGCTGTACTGTTCTATTTTCTATGTACCATCTGAGTCAATGAGAATCAACTTGAGAAAGGTCAGTTTATTGCTACTCTTTACCTTCTGTCCAGTAACCCACTGTTAAAATATTACCACATCTCAACTTGCTCTAACACTGTTGATTAATCTTCCATGTACGATCTTAAGATCCAAACACCCACTGGTGTCTTATCTATTCTACTGGTCATATCCTCATTGATTAGTCAATTATCTTCCATTTTTAAAAATCCAATCTCTTTGAGATATTTTGTCATATTTTTCATTACAGATTTCATCATTTTTCCTGCTCATTGTGTTGTTGGAAATTATTGGCGCTTATGCTCACAATTTTTCTAAAAATTAAGCTAGTACCCTTTTCCAATTTCTCATACTTACAAGATCACGCAGGGTTTGTTTTGTCATCTTTTGCGAAGACACATAGCAGAGGGAGACGATACTGCAGATAATGGAATCTTAATCTTGGGCAAGAAACTCAGCACGCTGGAGGAACTAAGCAATCCAGGCACCCTTCGCCGACGGGAAACAATGTCTGTCCATTTCCCTCCACAGATGCTGCCTGTATTGCTGAGTTCCTCCAGCACAGATACAAAGCATTTGTTTAATCCTTCATTGTTTCCTTTCACTCTGCCCTAAAAAGATCCCATCTCCGTTTGCAGGGAATCATATTTGCCCTTGTAGATCTTTTCCTTTTTACATACATATAAACTCTACCAGTTAATTTCTATATATCTTGCCAGTTTACTCTTATTTCCTATTTCCTTAGAGAGATCTAAAGTGCACCAAAACTCTGGGCTTACCATTATTTTTGACATTATAAACCTCTTCCTGAATTCAGTACAATCTTTAATTTCTCCTGTCAGCAATGGATTTTTTTTTTGCCACTTATGCATTATTTCGTTAAGGTTGGCCTTTGCATGGCAGATGCAGTTTAATGTAGATAAGTGTGAGGTTATTCACTTTGGAAGTAAGAATAGAAAGGCAGATTATTATCTGAATGGTGTCAAGTTAGGAAGAGGGGATGTTCAACGAGATCTGGGTGTCCTAGTGCATCAGTCACTGAAAGGAAGCATGCAGGTACAGCAGGCAGTGAAGAAAGCCAATGGAAAGTTGGCCTTCATAACAAGAGGAGTTGAGTATAGGAGCAAAGAGGTCCTTCTACAGTTGTACCGGGCCCTGGTGAGACCGCACCTGGAGTACTGTGTGCAGTTTTGGTCTCCAAATTTGAGGAAGGATATTCTTGCTATTGAGGGCGTGCAGCGTGGGTTCACTAGGTTAATTCCCGGAATGGCGGGACTGTCGTATGTTGAAAGGCTGGAGCAATTAGGCTTGTATACACTGGAATTTAGAAGGATGAGGGGGGATCTTATTGAAACATATAAGATAATTAGGGGATTGGACACATTAGAGGCAGGAAACATGTTCCCAATGTTGGGGGAGTCCAGAACAAGGGGCCACAGTTTAAGAATAAGGGGTAGGCCATTTAGAACGGAGATGAGGAAGAACTTTTTCAGTCAGAGAGTGGTGAAGGTGTGGAATTCTCTGCCTCAGAAGGCAGTGGAGGCCAGTTCGTTGGATGCTTTCAAGAGAGAGCTGGATAGAGCTCTTAAGGATAGCGGAGTGAGGGGGTATGGGGAGAAGGCAGGAACGGGGTACTGATTGAGAGTGATCAGACATGATCGCATTGAATGGCGGTGCTGGCTCGAAGGGCTGAATGGCCTACTCCTGCACCTATTGTCTATTGAAAGAAGAGTTAGTGAACAAATAATGAATTTTCCAAATTGTCCACTGTGTACTCCCAAAGCAAATGGTCAATTAGGATGCTGGAAGCAGAGGGGGGGATATTGTTAATTGTAGTTCTATATAAGGTCAGCCCTGCAGGAGTCAAAGACTATCATTGGGTAAATCCAATCAAATCAAAACCTTTTAAAAACCACAAATCTGTGAAGGGAAATGGACATTTAGGGTTTTCAGACTGGAATAGATGTAAGGTAAAGGGAATCACTTGCTACTTCACCCCTTTCCCCTCACCTCTACCAGCATTATCTCTCTACTCTCAGTATGATGAGTGGTCCTGATCCAAAACATTGTCTATTGTAGAAACAGAATGGCAGATGCTGGCTAATACGCAAAACGACACAGAGTGCTGAGGTAACTCAGCAGGTCAGGCAGCATCTCTGAAGAACATGGATAGGTGATTTTTTGGGTTGAGTCCTTTCTTCAGACTGTCTATTCCTCTTTGCAGATGCTACCTGACTTGCTGTGTTCCTCTAGCGGATTGTTTTTTATTCCTGATTCCTGCAGTTTCTTGTCTCCATGAAATATTTAAAATCTGCTTTTCATTATGATGTGCCACACTAGAATAAGGCCAGACTCCAGCTTTCTCACTTGCAAACCCAGATTGTAGTAGTCTGTGGTCTTGTGTCTAAGATGATTATACATTATCAAAAATGTTTCTTCTCCTAATGGTTAGTCAACTTCAAAATCAAACTAACACATCATTTTGAAATGAAAATATTTTCTGCTCCCTCAGTGTAATGCACTTTTAATTTGGAATACAAATTCAAGGTAATAAACAGATGTAATCAGAATATTCAATCTCATTCTGTTCACACTCACTTTAAAAACTGAAATAAACAATTATCTTATTAAATACCTAATGTTATACAAATGCTTCTTATGAAAACATGCATGTATAATCTAAATTATACATAACATTCAATTATTGGAGTTTAGAAAAGGGACAAAATTGTTATAACATTAAAATCATAGAAATATAGATTGGTATATTTTGTGAAATATTTAACAATATCTTAAACTTCAATGAAAAATTAATTAGGTATTAAACATTGTTTAAGAACCAATTGGCATATTACAACGTCTGATTGATAAGCAGAGGGAGATGCACCTTTCATTAGAGGAATTGTTACGAGTTTCCAATAAAATGCCTGTTGTAAGAGTTGAGTTTGATATGTAATAATTGCACTGAAAGATATCATATCCAATTGTTCCCGATATCATATCCAAAGAATAACTTTCAACTTTTACCGCACCCTGCCACCCCCATAGTAATCTCACCTGTGCACATTGTCCATCTGTTAAAATACCCCAACAATCTTCAATATAGAAATTGGTGAGTTCAGCTGTACATGATCACCCTTGAGAGCAAAGGGGAAAATAATAATCTTTCAGGCACTACTTCCATCTGATGCTTGATTTTTCCTCTTTGCACATCCATGATGTACCATGTGCCATTACCCCCACATTTACTCTGATGTTGCTTCATTCTAAAGAGCAATGTGGTTCAAACAGAATGAATGCCCAAGGTCACAATCAAAACATATCCATGCACATAAAGCAGTTTTTTGAAAGCTCAGACTGGAATAGAACCTAAATAATTTCATCGATCTGTCATTAATCAGTACAGAGACCTTCAAGGACTGTACAGCACAGGAACAAGCCTTTTGGGCCACAGCATCTTTGCCGAATATGATCTCAGGTTAAACAAATCTATATATGATAACGTGCAGCTGATAGACCATACAATAATGATGTACTTGTGCACCCGAACATCATTTATACGCCCTGGATCCTGGTATCCTCTGCCACAGAAGACAGTGGAGGCCAATTCACTGGATGTTTTCTCCAGAGAGTTAGATTTAGCTCTTAGGGCTAAAGGAATCAAGGGATATGGAGAAAAAGCAGGAACGGATACTGATTTTAGATGATCAGCCATGATCATATTGAATGGCCTACTCCTTCACCTGTTTTTCTGTTTCTATTTAAATACTATAATAGTTTCTATTTGTGATACCTTTCATATCAACCACCCAAATTGGCAAAATATATCCAAACTCCAAGAGAGTTCTGCAAAATGACCCCTTCAATCCTCTAAAGTGAGATAACGCGTGACAATATTAAGTTTCAACTTATGTCAATGAAACATCTAATTTAATTGAATACAAAGTCTTAATGTTAAACTACGACTAAATTGTTAAAGAAATATAATGTAATATTTTGCAGAACTATACATCATGTTTATATGGTGTTGCATTTCTTGACAAATTATAGAAAGTCCAGTCTTTATCAACTGAATGAATAAACAACACCATGTGATTTGCTTAAATATATTTTGTAATTTTAATAACGTGGACTTCATAACAGTCAACTGTTAACTCAATGTATTTCACCATGTACATCTCGGTTGGACTAAAAAGACCTAGATTCTTCCATATAAAATAGAGATTTTTTGTTGAAGATTGCCAACATCAGATTCAAACTGAATCATGTTGTCCATTTATGCCATTTTCTTCCTTTTCCTATCATGAACTTTATTTTGAACAACCAGTGGTAATGAGAGAGTAGCTACTCTATGATTCTCTGCAATGCCACCATGGATATTCACTTTTTTCTTTGCAACTTTTAAACCCATCGCTCTTGCAACGTCCAAAATTCTGTAAAGTATCAAAACAGGTATTGAGAAACAAATGTTTTGTACATTGTGATAAACATGATGATACAAATAAGGGTATTGCTTACTTATACATTATTTTGCTACGTATTAATCAGAAAGGTTTGTGTGATTATTGAATAAATGCAATCATTTGTCCATCAAGAAAGGCAAATGTGGGAAAATGCAGTATACCCACAATCCAATTAAATGGACAAACAGGTTTGAGGTCTGAAGAAGGGTCTCGACCCGTAACGTCACCCATTCCTTCTCCCGAGATGCTGCCTGACCTGCTGAGTTACTCCAGCATTTTGTGAATAAACAGGTTTGAGGGGGTGACTGCCTATTCCCAAGTTGATTTAGACTGAACAGAGTCTGAGCTTTTGCTTTCATGCATTGCATGGACAGAAATAATGGAACCTTAAAGGCTAAAATTTGATGTGTACACAGTTTTGATTCAGGAGTACTTCTAGTCATTCACAGGATCTCAGAATTACTGGCTCCAACAGCATTTAGCATCCACGGTGAACTACCTATTGAACCACTGTAGTCCTTGCATTGAAGACATTTCAATGCTGGACAGTTGATCATTGATCCGAAGATGAAGAAATCAAACTCACGTTTATCAGATAGATCAGAAGCGTGGTTCAGACAGAACTTAACAGAGTGATGTTCCCAATGTCCTGGGTTGCACATAAAGCTGGTCTGGTATAGGATGCATGTTTGGAAGCTTCCTTGGCAAGTTACAGTAATGCATTGCATTCATGGTATAATCGCCTGCTACAATGCACCAATGATGAAGGAAGTGATTGACATGATCAAGGGAGTAACTTTGTGGTACCATTTTCACCCAGAAGAGTATTCCATCACATACTATCACTACTTAAGGCAGTGGCAGTGGAAAAAGTCTGGGAAATCAGAAAGCAAGTAATTCATTGGAAGATATTCAGACCCTGATCTGCTCGTAGCCTCCATGGAAGCAACTTCACACCTATGACTTAACCATTAGTTAGGTTAAAATGAGAAGCTGGAAGCCAAATTATCACTGGTTACATTTCAAACTGATTGCCAAATAACCAGTACCTAGGTCACATACCTCTGATCCCTTGACGGTAATAAATTGAAAATAACATTAACCACAAAGACAAGTAAAGGGCCTGTCCCACTTAGGCGATCTTTTTGGCGACTGCCGGCGACTGTCAAAGTCGTAGCAGATCGCCGAACTTTTCTTTCACCCGACAACAATGACCACGACAATGCCGAGTCAGGTCGAGATCACAGCGTCTTCTGAAACATCGCGAAAATTCCCACGCTGTCAATGCTTCTCCGGCGTCAAGTCGGTAAGTACTTGAGAGTTTTGCACTATAACACCTTGTATGGGTTACTTAAAAACCAAGCTTCAGTGTAACAAGGAATAAACTGGATTTACTTCCAGTTTACTAATAACTATTTAAAAAAATAATTTAAAAAGTGGTTCAGTGGAGTTTTGTGAAAAGTGTGTGGGCATTCTTTGTAAATGTAAGGGAGATGCATATCTGGTTTCTGGGTTGAATATCTGGGTTTGGAGCCCACTTTAAATGTAATGGCTGATGGCCATAAACATCGCGAAAATTCCCACGCTTACCTGACCGTCAAACTGTCGCCTCCAATCTACCTGTCAAATGTCCTGACGATGAATAAAATGGTTAAACGCAAGCATTTTATGGTATTTTGAAATGACTATACTTATTTTAATATTACGTGCTTCTAAATGTATCTTAAGAGAACCTATCAAACCTGGGGACAGCAGGCGACAGCGACCGCAATAAGCTACAATGCCTGGCGACAAGCCGGCTGTCGCCAAGAGATTTCAAACCGTTTGACTTCTCGGCGACACGCCGAGAACCACTACAATCCACTACGATCTTTGGAAGACTCCTCACAATCATGCCCGCGACACCCCGGCGAACGTTCGGCGCCAGCCTAGTTGCTGGCAGTCTCCTTAAAATCGCCCGTGGGACAGGCCCTTAAAGGAAAAGAATCTTACCTGTTCTCACTAATTTTCAAATCTTGCTGCAGATATGTAAGGTCAGTTTGAAAATTGTTTATGTGTAAAGCCAGTGCAATAATGTACGCCACTATCTTAGCTTTCATGGAGATTGGTATGATATTTTGTACACTGAAAGACAATAAGGGGTTAGTTAGATTCAGATTTGAGGACAGAACTTCACATAAACAATGCAGCAACTTTCTTTAAAAAAATTATTGCCGCAAGCCCACCTACCAAATCTGCTGTATGTTAAGCAGCTCATTACATTCTGTGCCCATCTCTAACAATCTATAAATTTCTCAGACTGAATATATGGATTTTAAGAGCAGCATAACAATTTTTAAACAAAACTTTTGAGGTAACCCAATGTTATTTTAAGTAGTGATATAATTTTCAGAGATTGAATTTTTTAAAAATTCAACAAATAAAATCACTTCAGCAAAAACAGCAACAGTGACCTCATTCATTTATAACTAAATAATCTTACAAATGATGCAAACCAAAACACAATGTAATCCACAATTCATCCAGAAATTACAACACAAAGGAAAACTCAATTCTTGCCATATGGTGCCTAGTCTATTTGTATAAATTCACTTAAATACTAAATAGTCATTCCACAATCTATTTATATTTTTGGTTCGGTGATGCATTTTCCTATCGTTCCTATCACGGCTTTGTTACAATTAAAATTGGAATACATTGAAAAAATTTAGCACGACAGTCTCGGTGCTGGGGCCACAACTATTTACAATACAGTGCCCTCCATAATGTTTGGGACAAAGACCCATCATTTATTTATTTGCCTCTGTACTCCACAATTTGAGATTTGTAATTGAATAAAATCACATGTGGTAAAAGTGCACATTGTCAGAATTTATTAAAGGGTATTTTTATACATTTTGGTTTCACCATGTAGAAATTACAGCTGTGTTTATACGTAGTCCCCCCCCCCATTTCAGGGCACCATAATGTTTGGGACACATCACTTCACAGGTGTTTGTAATTGCTGAGGTGTGTTTAATTGCCTCCTTAATGCAGGTATAAGAGAGCTCTCAGCACCTCGACTTTCTTCCAGTCTTTCCATCACCTTTGGAAACTTTTATTGCTGTTTATCAACATAAAACCAAGGTTGTGCCAATGAAAGTCAAAGCAGCCATTATGAGACTGAGAAACAAGAATAAAACTGTTAGAGACATCAGCCAAACCTTTGGCTTACCAAAATAAACTGTTTGGAAAATCATTAAGAAGAGAGCACTGGTGAGATTACTAATCGCAAAGGGACTGCCAGGCCAAGGAAGACCTCCACAGCTGATGACAGAAGAATTCTCTCTATAATAAAGAAAAGTCCCCAAACACCTGTCCGACAAATTAGAAACACTCTTCAGGAGTCAGGTGTGGATTTGTCAATGACCACTGTCCGCAGAAGACTCCATGAACAGAAATACAGAGGCTACACTGCAAGATGCAAACCACTGGTTAACCGCAAACATAGGGTGGCCAGGTTACAGTTTGCCAAGAAGTACTTAAAAGAGCAACCACAGTTCTGGAAAAAGGTCTTATGGACAGATGAGATGAAGATTAACTTATATCAGAGTGATGGCAAGAGCAAAGTATGGAGGAGAGAAGGAACTGCCCAAGATCCAAAGCATACCACCTCATCTGTGAAACACGGTGGTGGGGGTGTTATGGTCTGGGCTGCTGAAGGTACTGGTTCACTTATCTTCAATGATGATACAACTGCTGATGGTAGCAGCATAATGAATTCTGAAGTGGAAAGACACATCCTATCTGCTCAAGTTCAAACAAATGCCTCAAAACTCATTGACCGGCAAGACAATGATCCCAAAGGAGTTTTTCAAAGCTAAAAAATGGTCAATTCTTGAGTCAATCACCCAATCTGAACCCAATTGAGCATGCCTTTTATATGCTGAAGAGGAAACTGAAGGGGACTAGTCCCCAAAACAAGAATAAACTAAAGATGGCTGCAATACAGGCAGAGCATCACCAGAGAAGGCACCCATCAACTGATGATGTTCATGAATCGCAGACTTCAAGCAGTCATTGCATGCAAAGGAGATGCAACAAAATACTAAACATGACTACTTTCATTTACATGACATTGCTGTGTCACAAAAATTATGGTGCCCTGAAATGGGTGACAACTGTAATTTCTACATGGTGAAACCAAAATGTATAAAAATTACCCTTTAATAAAATCTGACAATATGCACTTTAACCACATGTAATTTTTTCTATTACAAATCTCAAATTGTGGAGTACAGAGGCAAATAAATAAATGATGGGTCTTTGTCACAAACATTCTGGAGGCACTGTATATATTAACAATTTAGATGATGGAATTGAAAGTAACACGAGCAGATTTGCGGATGACACAAAGCTGGGTAGCAGTGTGAACTGTGAAGAGGATGCTAGGTGGTTGCAGGGTGACTTGGACAGGTTGAGTGAGAGGGCAGATGCATGGCAGATGTAGTATAATGTAGATAAATGTGAGGTTATTCACTTTGGCGACAGGAACAAGGAGGCAGATTATTATCTCAATGGTGTCAGATTAGGAAAAAGGGAAGTGCAACGAGACCTGGGTGTCCTTGTACACTAGTCACTGAAAGTAAACATGCAGGTACAGTAGGCGTTGAAGAAAGCTAATGGCATGTTAGCCTTCATAACAAGAGGATTTGAGTATAGAGGTAAAGAGGTCCTTCTGCGGTTGTACAGGGTCCTGGTGAGACCGCATCTGGAGTATTGTGTGCAGTTTTGGTCTCCTAATTTGAGGAAGGACATCCTTGCTATTGAGGGAGTGCAGCGTAGGTTCACAAGGTTAATCCCCAGGATGGCGGGACTGTCATATGGGGAAAGATTGGAAAGACTGGGCTTGTACTCACTGGAATTTAGAAGGATGAGAGGAGATCTTATAGAAACATAAAATTATAAAAGGACTGGACAAGCTAGATGCAGGAAAAATGTTCCCAATGTTGGGGGAGTTCAGAACCAGGGGCCACAGTCTAAGAATAAAGGAGAGGCCATTTAATACTGAGATGAGAAAAAAAACCAATTTCACCCAGAGAGTTATGAATTTGTGAAATTCTCTGCCACAGAAGGCAGTGAAGGCTTATTCACTGGATGAATTTAAAAATGAGTTAGATAGAGCTCTTGGGGCTAGCGGAATCAAGGGGTATGGGGAGAAGGCAGGCACGGGTTACTGATTGTGGATGATCAACCATGATCACAATGAATTTGGCTCGAAGGGCCAAATGGCCTCCTCATGCACCTATTTTCTATGACAGTCAGCATCTGTGGAAAGTGAAACAGTCAATGTTTCAGCCTGAATTAATTGATCCTCTTTCCACGGATGCTGTCCGACATGCTGAGTTTTTATAGTGCTGAATAATAGATTGTAGCTTAATTGCAAATAATCTGAGACTGCAGTTGGTTTAACATACTTAATTTAAAATGTAGGCAAATGAGTGCAATGATTTATCGTGATAAATATCACAGAAAATATTCTGTTATCTAGCAGTGACTGGCAAGGATTTAAAGACTCTTGGCAGTTATTTTTCAGAATTTTTCAGAATCTGATGCTGAATTAAATTGATTTAAAAAACAAATGCTTGTTACAATCCTGACAGCAGCCATATTCAATGAGTCATGCAGCATGGAAACAGACCCTTCATCCTAACCTGTCCATGCCGACCAAGAATGCCCCATCTTCGCTAGTCCCACCTGCCCGTATTTGGCCCATATATCCCTCTAAACCTTTCCTATCAATGTAGCTAAATCTTTTCTATCCAGATTAATCACCCAAGCATGGATGACCCTGATGAACACCAATGTTTACTTTCGGTCTCTAGTGATTCCTGACCCTTAATCAATCTTATTACCACTTCATCATTAAAATTTTGCTCAAAGTTCTTTTATGTGGCATTTAATCAAAAACTATGAAACAGTATTAGTAACATTGAATTAGTACTATTGCTGCACAAATTGCATACACCTTAGATCGATCCTGATCTTGGGTGTCATCTGTGTGGAGTTTGTGTGTTCTCCCTGTGACCTTAAGGGTTCCCCCAAGTGCTCTTGATTTCTCCCATTAACCAAAGGTGTGCTGGTGTAGGTTAACTGGCTATTGCCCTTGGTATAGAAGGCACAGGTGAACCAGGGGAGGCGTTTGTGGGCATTTGAGGTAAAATTGGACACAGAGGACTGAAAGACCTGTTTCCATGCTGTACAATTCTAAAACAATGGTATTCACTTTAGATGGAGTCAGAGTAATACAAGAATAGAGACTCAGACTACTCAACCTCTCGCTATAGCTCAAATCCTCTAGCCCTCAAAACATTCTTGTAAATTTTCTCTGTATCCTTTCCAGCTCAACATTTTTCCTATAACATGGTGCCTAAAACTGAACATATTACTCCAAATGCGGCCTAACCACCGTCTTATACATGACGTCAACATGACGTTCCAACTTCTATATTCAATACTCTGACTGATGAAAGTCAATGTGCCAGATGACATTTAGATCAATTAACAGCGTATCAAATGAATACAAATGCGTTAAATATTTCTGTCAATATTTCTGTTAGAAAAGCTTGTGATGCTTGAGCATTCTTTACATGCAAAGCAAATTATGCCTCTCTCCTTCAGAATGACTTTATACTGAATGCATATTTACCGTCCATTGTTGTAAGTTAACACTGTAAATTTTTTCATCAAACTGTTTTTCACAACATCTGCAACATCACTCCCAAGGGAACCTGAAACAAAGTTTTGAAATTATTGATGAATGTGAAGTTTAGTCAGGAATAGATAGTTCACCCTATAGACGTGCTAGGTCACACTTTGGGGAAAATCAAAAATACAATGAAATCTCTTGCACCCATTGGGCTCTATCCTAGTTTTTAAAGAAAGGCTGCAGCAATACAGAGATAGCACTTACACTGGCTTTGACCTTGCAGAATTCTCAGATTCCTGAAAAATCCTTTTGGATTAAAATGGAGCTAACATAACTTAATAGATTCAGAAAGGTGAGAGAACACAGGCAACTATAGATTTGTTGGCTTGATATCAATGTTACAGAAAGTGATATAACCTATTACTAGGATTGCAGAAGCATGGTACATGGAAAAAACCCAATAACATTAGGCAGAATCTGCACATTGCTTTAAGGGAAAATCATGTTTAATGTGCCCATTGGAGATTTATTTTGAGGGTTCAAGTAGCAGAAGAGGAAATCAGTGAGCGTTTGGGTTTTGGGTAAGGTTTGGGTTTTTCGTGAAGTTTTCAATTAGTTGAGTTATAGAGTTGTACAACATGGTAACAACCCCTTTGACCCACAATGTCCATGCAAACTATTGTGCTTATCTATGCTATTCCTTTTTACCCTTATTTATTCATACCCTTCGATACCATGTCAATTTCAAGTACATGTCTAGATGGTTCTTAAATGCTGTGAGAGTCCCTGCCTCCACCATCTCCTCAGGCAGCACATTCCAGATTCCATCCACACCATGGTGGAAAAAAATTCCCCTCAGATACGCTCTCAACCTTCAATCGCTCATCTTGTGTCCCAGGGGACAGAACCTCAGGGGACAGAGCCCCAGGAGATGAAAATTCCTCCTATCCACTATCGATCCATTCTAATTTTGTGTTCCTCTACCAAGTTATCTCTCAGTCTCCTCTGCTTGAGGGAAAGCAAACAAAGCCTATCCAATCTCTCCTTATATCTGAAATGGTCCAATCAAGGCAATATCCTGGTGAATCTCCTCTGCACATCTTTCCTACAGTGTGGCGACCAGAACTGCACACAATGGCACCCAGTCTGCAAGATAGCACCGGAATATAGCGGCTCTTTGCGTGCTTTTTCCAGAGAAAGATCTACTACCAGCCAATACAATTGCTCTACTCTTCTAAATCTCTTTTCTGCATCTCAATCTCATTCCCTTTGCTCTATCTATTGTACTTGAGTTTGAACTGATTGTACCCATGTATGGTATATTTGATCTGATTGGATAGCATACAAAACAAAGCTTTTCACTGTATCTTGGTACATGTGACAATAATAAACCTAAAGCTACACCTATTTCAGTTGCAGACTAACCAATGGTTCATGTAACATGGCAACTTTGCACAAATTCTATGCCACTAGTGAAGAAGGCAGCCTACGCGTCTTCTTAATCACCCGCTTTGCACGTACTGCTACTTTCAAGAATATATGGACTTTTATCACAAAGACCCCTTGTTCATCAACACACAGCCTAAGGCAATCCTCCTAGCTATCTACAAAACCATGAATTTTTGTGTAACTTACAAACTTGCCACAAAGGAGGCTGATACACAAAATTAGTGCAGAAGGGTTGAGGTAATGCACACACTTTAGGGAATATTTAACAATCAGAAATCAGAAATAAAAACTGAAAATGCTGGTAGTAATCAGAAGACCACCTTTAGAAAGAAAGAGATTTTAGAAGGATGAGGGGGGATCTTATTGAAGCATACAAGATAATTAGGGGATTGGACACAGTAGAGGCAGGAAACATGTTCCCAATGTTGGGGGAGTCCAGAACAAGGGGCCACAGTTTAAGAATAAGGGGTAGGCCATTTAGAACGGAGATGAGGAAGAACTTTTTCAGTCAGAGAGTGGTGAAGGTGTGGAATTCTCTGCCTCAGAAGGCAGTGGCGGCCAGTTCGTTGGATGCTTTCAAGAGAGAGCTGGATAGAGCTCTTAAGGATAGCGGAGTGAGGGGGTATGGGGAGAAGGCAGGAACGGGGTACTGATTGAGAGTGATCAGCCATGATCGCATTGAATGGCGGTGCTGGCTCGAAGGGCTGAATGGCCTACTCCTGCACCTATTGTCTATTGTCTATTGTAAAATTTCAGGTCAATGACCTAAATCTCACGCAGTATTTACTGGTCAGCACAATCTGGCTTATTCTGTTTCTCTGAAATTTCAAACAGATAGAATGGAGGGATTTTATATCTGTAGCCTGACCATGTCCATATCACCACACATTCTAGCAATGGTTACAGCTCATCCCCAACGTGTACTTCCATACAATGCAAGCAACAAGAATACTGTGCTTGAATCTGAAATGGGCGTCTACCCAGATTTCAGAGACGTTATGCACAATTCTCAAAGCCCTAAATCTAAATCCATGCATTGATTAAAGCTACATGTCAATATTCAGGTTCACTGTCGACAAATAAGAGATACCAAGAGTGTTACCTTTGTGTTTGAATTCATGTTTTTTTAAATTGTGCAATTTGATCAGAATCTGAAGGTAAAATAGGCAGTTAATCTGATGATCACGACTTTTCTCATCTTGAGGTGCTGATTTAAGTGATTCCAGAACAAAGGTCGAATAGCTGAAAACAAAGAATAAAACCTTTATATTATTTTGGTATCATGTTGCAAACCTTATTAATCTTATCAGTCCAAAATTCAATCTCCAATTTGTTTCAAAAAATTATTGTATGTAAAGAAAAGAGCTAGGGACCAATGAACAACAGAATGTACACACTGGATTATGTTTTTTTTAATATATAAAATCCACTTCTCAAATGGGAAATTAAGGCTAAAAGTATTAAACAATACACATCAACTATTGCAGTTGGCTGCCTGCTTCATTCTAACAGAATGCCATTGAAACATACTTGCCAGTTTCTGCCAATTTGAAAATATCTTCTGCAGTGCTAATCTTTAGTGGTTCACAGCATGGTTTGATTGCTTGATACTCAGTAGTTGAAATGACTTATCATAAATTAAGGAGCCACTCACCGAAGAAAATTGAGAACCACATGAAATTTACAGAAACTAGAATCATCTAACCTGTTTAACTTTTCAATACCAAGGCAGTACAATTGTATGCACATTACAGTAAACCTCCAATAATTTGCTATACGATTGTTTGAAAATCCTAGTCATTCAGTGTCTGGCTCACTGGCTGCAGTTTCCCACATTCCATGTAAACACACCCGGGCCCGTGTTCTTTTTAAACTGATTTTAAAGATAATCATTTCCCATGCTTCCTTTAAACTACCAGGGCCTAATTCTCTTTTTAAACTGACCAAGGACTCCATTTCCCATGCTCCTTTTAACCCATTTCCACACCCTCCAGGGCTCCATTTTTTATGCTCTCTTTAAACTGACTAGGGCTGTTTCACACACTTCCTTTAAACTGATCAGGTTTGTTTCCCGCATCCCCTTAAACCCACTGGGCCCCCTTTCCCCATGCTCTCTTTAAAATCACCAGAGCCCAGGATGCAACATGCTCTTAAAAAAACTCACCAGAATACTGTTTCCCAAGCTTTCTGTAAAGTTACCTGATTCACTGGAAAATTTATAACATCTAATATTCAATAGTCCAAAAATATTTGCAGACTTGAGAAATGAAAGTTGCAAGATGGCGTCAGAATGTAGAGGTTTGAAAAGGTGCAGGAGATGCTGGGATTACTAGTTGCAAGTGAGCAAGCAAATGTTGGGGACAGATGTTGCATCTCCTGTTGAGTGGGGTGGGGAAAGAAGGAATGGGTGTGAGCTGGGTGGGTAGGGATGAGTGAACCAAGTGTCTACAGAAAATGGAAAGGGTTGGGAAGATATGACTGGTGGTGAGATCACAATAAAAGTGATGGAAATGTTGGAGAATGATGGGTTAGATCCAGAGGCCGGTGGACTGACAGGTGTGGACCAGGGAACTATCCTTGTACCATGAGTGAGAGCAGAACTGTAGGACACATTGAGACAAAGGTGGGAGCACCCATAGTCAGGATCAAACCCAGGTCTCTGGTGCTGCAAGGCAGCAACTCTACCGCTTTACCACCCGTGCTATCCCAACAATGTAAAAAAAAACGTTTTTTAAAAGCAAAGCACATGTTAATTTCTAAAGGTCAAAATTGAAAACCTGGGAAATTAACATAAAATCTGCATTAAACTACACTTGGATTGATGCCAATATATCTGGTCTCTGTGTAAATATATTATATAAAACAAAATTGTACACTTTGCAGATCTTAAAGAGAAATTAAACCATTTCTTTGAGCTTGTATTACATGCGTGTAGAGGAATGCACTATTTAGAATAGATTCAACTTTTGTAAAGGATACTGTCCTCAAACTTGTAAACATTCTCAGGCTTGTCTGCATCAGCATGACAGGGTGGAAGGAAGGCCGACTCAAACTGTGACTCAAACTGAGTTGCCTCACTGGCCAAAGCTTTTGGAAAACAGAATGGCAGAAATATATCACAATCAAAACAATGCTCCACTACATTCCATAATTACCAAAATTAGAAATTATTTCCTCACAGATATCCATTGACAGTAGGATGAAAATAATCTGTAATTGTTTTTTGCTTAGTTCAACCTTCAAAGACTAAAATAGTCTTTAATTTGGACCTATAGTTTGGATGGCAATTGTGTCTATTAGCCCTGAGGTGAGGTTATTCCAAAACAAACATATATTGGAAAGCAGATTGAATATCACCCCAGCTGAGAATTAGTAAACCAGTTGGATTAATTTTGAACATTCCCCATAGCAACCACACTTTTTTGAATTTAAGCTCATTACTTGCCACAATGGGTTCTGTAACTCAATGACCGTTGAGCACAATTCCATACTTTCATGCTTCTGCAAAGTATTTCATGAGCATGTTATACAGGCCATAGTCAAGATAGCAATTTTAGGACAACAACCTCAGACGGATATTAGTTGTAAATGGGGAAATACCAGTGATTTGCTTATTCATAAATTCAAAATCTTATCAGGCCTTAAAGGATCAAATCATTGGATCAGGCTTCACAAAATGTCCTAATTGCAATTTTCTATAACACAAATCCCTTTTTCCTCATTCAATCCCATGTGGTAAGTGGAGATGCATTCCAATGGGAAGTTTTTCTTTCAATAGTGATGCCTCTACAGATGTGCATTCTACAGGCAAGGGAATTCTGTTTATAGTATAGGTAGGAGAGAAAGGGCTTCTGCCTATGAATGTTGCATTGTTAGATAAAGTATCATTGTACATGTATCAATAGATTGCCTTGTCCCTTAAATAGGGACATCCCTCAAATCCCTTAAATAGCTGGTCTTTTACTGTGAACGAGCAGTCTGCAATCATTGTCCTTGGTAAACTCGTTCAGTGCGCTTTATACAGTTCAGTGTTTATTTCTATTGTTCACACAAATTCCTTAAGAGCAAATTTAAATTCTGTATCTCAAATTTCTATTGGTAGCGATTTATGAATTCCACTAGGGCAACTTTTCGATATCTGAATGGCTGCAGTGCAATTGCTCAATGAACATTACATGAAATACTCACTACACGCAGACAGTGCAAACATCACAAAACCGGACTTCGCACATTTAAAATGACACAAAGTGCTGGAGTAACTCAGCTGGTCAGGCAGCATCTCTGCAAAACATGTATAAGTGATATTTCGGGTCGTGCCGAAACACCACTTATCCATATTCTGCAGAGCTGCTTGCTGCCTGCCCAGCTGAGTTATTCCAGCACTTTGTGTCCTTTTGTGTATTAACCAGCATCTGCAGTTCTTTGTTTCTACAGATTAAAAAATATGTTGGGTTATTTAGAGATTCACTATTAAAACTGCAGTAGAAAGTCTCACAACTATTCTTCAGAGCAGCCAAATTTACGCAATGATTATTTCATGAAATAAAAATCTACTGACCTTACAAATATCATATTGTTCATTAATTCACTATTCAACACAATTCATACATTGATTACACATTCTTTTCTGCTCTATAATACCAGATATAACAAACAACTCTATGCCATAAGTATAGACTCTCGACTCCATCCAAGGACCCAAACAGTCTTTCCAGGTGAGGCAGAGGTTCACCTGCACCTCCTCCAACCTCATCTATTGTATCTGCTGTTCCAGATGTGAACTTCTCTACATCGGCGATCGTTTCGCTCAACACCTTCGCTCAGTCAGCCTTAACCAACCCGATCTCCCGGTGGCTCAGCACTTCAACTCCCCCTCCCACTCCCAATTGGAGGAACAGCACCTCATATTTCGCTTGGGCAGCTTACACCCTCGGGGTATGAACATTCACTTCTCTAACTTTAGATAGCTCCTCTGTTGCCCCCCCCCCTCCCCTTCCACCCCTCCGGCTCTCGCGCTCACACCCGTGACCCCATCCCTCCAACTCGTGCGTGACTCCCATCTCCCTCCCCATCATTCCAGCTGTCATACCCCCTCCCAATCCTTCTAGCTTGTGAGACGCCCCCTTTCATTTCAGCTCTCGCGCACATGCCCACCAACTCTCCAACACGTGTGCACCACACCACCCCCCAGCTCAAGCTGCCCCCCACATCCCATCCCTCCTGCTTGCGCATGCACCCCGCCCCTCCTGCTCACACCTCACCCACCTCCCTAATGCACTGCCATTACTCCCCAGCTTACAATGGACAACCAATTAAACTGTATTTTATGCCCATATCTGCAGGATAGGGACCAAAACCAGACACTGCATTAAGTCCAACAGGGACTTTAAAACTAGCAAAACATTGAATAGACAATCAAGGGTTAATTGTGAACAGAAGACTATTGTAGAATTCAGAACATTCCATAGTTTCAAAAGATATCGCTGCCTAATATAGTTTTTTATGGTGATTAATCTCATTTAAAGCCAAGTTCTTTTCACACCCTTCACAACAATTATCCTAGCCTTAAAAAGGTTATTCCCCCCACCCTCCCTTTCTCAGGAACAAAGATCTAAAGCTTGATTAATTTACTACCCACATCTCTGAAAGGACCTCATAATAGGATCAGCTGAGGTTTGAATGGTTTCAGTAGGAACATGAAGAACAAAACATGGACACTACATTAGACGCATCCTGACAAAAACATTTGGTCACAAGTAATAATACACCACAACTGTGGCGATCAATAATATCAATTCTCTGTTAAAGATTCATTAGTGCACTTAAGGGCTCCTCCTAAGGCGAGTGGGTGAATATATTTCTTCATTCACCGATGCTGATTCAGAGCCAAATGGAGTATAAAAGCTTATCTCTGGTAAATTGCCACGGTAATTTGTTTTATAATGCATATGTGCACGATTTATCCACACATAGTCATTAAACTTCAATGCCCCGCCCTTTAGATTTTTTTTCTGATCAATAATTTAGGTTGCTGGAAATGCAAACTTAATTCCATGGAGTCTGCTTAGACTTTTCATGATTACAAAGCAGACACTTCCACATAATTTCACTCCTTTACCTGATATCCCTTTCTTATCAATGATATTTTCTGCTGCTTTAGTCACAGCTTCCTGCAAGGTCTCATTCCCAACCTGATTCAACCTGCGAGAGTTCAGAGCATGTTTCTGTTTGATGGTACCAAAGGCCTCAATGAGGGAGTCCACCTGGAAATCAGCAAGCAGTTAAAATACTTTTAATAGCAAAACATTGCTAATTAACTACAGACTTATATAGACTAACTTAACTAAAATGGAATGATTTTAATATTTTAATTCCCAATTGTTTAAGCTTCATAAGCTTCAAGCCTCCTCTTCCTCTCATTTGTTTACATTAGTTGAAATTTCATTGCACTTGCTTGTCTCATGAACATTGAATGCCATGTGGAATAGAAAAGTGAATGCAAATCAACACCCTTGATCACTGCCTCATGCATTATTCTTCTTAGGCCCCCTCGGTCATGGCTGACCATGGGTGATGCATCCTAATTGGCTGCTTGCTCCACACCTCGGCTAGAGCAGCGTCGCTTGTGGCTGAAGAGACCAATGCGGGAGTGACAGTCTCTGTCGCAAAGGTCACATTTGTGTGTGGACTCTGGTCTGTTGAAGTTGCTGCGCTCCTTTCTGCGTGCCCGCTTTTCTGCCGCTGCATTAATCAGTTTCTCTTCCCCCGTTTTGAGGTTGGTTCAGGGTACCTCTCCACCTCGTACGGTCAGCTGCAAGGCTCTCCCAGGACTCCACATCGATGTCGAGCGCCCTCAAATCTCTCTTGCAGACATCCTTGTAATGTAGCTGGGGGTGGCTGATGGTTCTCCTCCTAGATGTCAGCTCTCCATAGAAGATGTCTTTTGGAATATGACCATCCTCCATGCGGTGGACATGGCCCAGCCACCGCAGCCTGAGTAGCGTGTACATACTCAGAAGGCCAGCGCGAGACAGAATCTCGGCGTTGGACACACTGTCTTGCCAGGATATACCCAGGATAGGGCGGATGCTTCTACGGTGGAAGGTGTTGAGTCTTCTCTCCAGTCTGGCATATGTAGTCCATGTCTCACTGCCGTACAGCAGGGTGCTGTTGTCACAGGCGATGTAGACTGCTATCTTTGTCTTCACTGTCAGCTTTGGATTGGTCCACACTCGAGTTGTGAGGCGAGCGAGAGTTGTAGCTGCCTTCCCGATCCTCTTGTCAATCTCTGTGTCCAAGGAGAGGTTGTCGGTGATAGTGGAGCCGAGGTACGTGAACTGATGGAGGCAACGAGTTCATAGTCGTCGATGGTGATGACAGGCAGTGTATCCTGTCCCAGGACGTTAGTCTTCTTCAGGCTGATGGTCAGCCCAAAGTCCTTGCAAGCCCGATAGAAGCGGTCCATCAGTGACTGTAGTTCCTGCTGGGTGTGGGACACAACTGCTGCGTCATTGGCGAACAACATGTCTCTGATGAGAGCTTCACGTACTTTTATCTTGGCTCAGAGGGGGTGAGATTGAAGAGCCTGCTGTCTGATCTAGTACGCAGGTAGATCCCCTCTGTTGCGGTGCCGAAGGCATGTTTCAGGAGCAGAGCGAAGAAAATCCCAAAGAGTGTGGGAGCGAGGACGCAGCCTTGTTTGACGCCACTGCGGATGTCAAAGGGCTCCAAGAAACTGCCATTGAACTGCACTGTCCCCTTCGTGTTGATGTGGAAGGATTTTATCATGCTCTGCAGTTTTGGTGGGCAGCCGATCTTAGGGAGAACCTTGAATAGACCATCTCTGCTGACCATCTCTGCGATCGCCTTGGTGAGGTCAATGAAGGCAATATACAGGGGCATCCGCTGTTCTCTGCACTTCTTCTGGAGCTGGCGAAGGGAGAAGACCATGTCTACTGTTGACCTTCCAGCTCGGAAACGGCACTGTGACTCTGGGTAGGCACGTTCTGCCAGCTTCTGCAGGCGGATCAAGATGACCCGAGCAAAGACCTTGCCGACGATGTTGAGGAGGGAGATGCCTCTGTAGTTGTGCAGTCGCTTCTCTCGCCCTTGTTCTTGTAGAAGGTAATGATTGTGGCATCCCTCATGTCCTGCGGCACAGCTCCTTCTTGCCAGCACTGGCAGAGGACATCATGCAAAGGAAGCAGTACGGTAGTCTTGGAGTACTTGATCAAGTCAGGGGGAATCCCGTCGCTGCCTGGGGCCTTGCTGTCAATGGCCTTGCTGAGCTCTTCCACCGTCGGCTCTCCATCTAACTCATCCATGGTCGGCAGGCACTCGATGGCGTCAAGGGCTGAGGAGGACACAGTGTTCTCTCTCTCTCTCGAAGAGGTCGGAGTAGTGTTCCACCCATCTCTCCATCTGCTGGCATTTGTCTGTGATTACTTCCCCAGTGGAGGATTTGAGGGGGGCTGTCTTGCTCTGGACTGGTCCTAGTGCCTTCTTAATGCCATTGTACATTCCCCTGATGTTATGGCGGCCGTCTGCATTATTAAGATATTGAGAAAACCCTGCACATCAAGCTGAAGGGTACTAAGAGATTCAGACGAAGCATCACCAGTCAAGTATGCCTGCACTACTAATGCAGCTAACCAGATATTAAAGACAGATCAGAGTAGGAGTTGTGAAGTGCTGTAGCAGTTGTTTCATCCATAACGAATCATGAGAGCACTGCAAATTATTACAAAGTAAGATTAATTGAAGATTGACAGTAAGACCAGTCCTGACAAATGCAATGGGCACTGTAGCAAACAGTTCATAGTTTTATCTCTAATCTGTGCAAAATTAGTCAATCCTCACAGTGAGAGTATTGAAATTATCATCGCTAATTATGAAAAGGCAAAACATTGCAAGACTGCTTTACAGTAATGCTATTCTGTGGACAGGATTCCATGTTATGAAGAATGCTTCAGTAGGCTCTTAGAACAACTTCTCAGGCAAGGTTGCAACTGGATGTCGTAATGCTGCAGTCTGATAATTTATCCAAATGTTCTTCTGCATGCTCAGTATTGACAGTCCAGGCATAGTACAAATTGGGGGCATATCAGTAAGGTGGCTTCCCTCCATAGCAGCTGTGAGTGTACAGTACTTGGGGAAGGGAATATTTATTCTCAATTCACCAGGCAAAATGCAGTGGTCCTTGAATGTGTGGGACTGGGAGAAATAGAGTAAAGGAAAGCTGGTGGAGAATCAAGGATTTAAATATAGTTAGGTCAGTTTTCATGTAGTGTCACTTATAGGATTTCACATTTCAGTAACGTATTTTATTTATACACTAATAAAACTGATTGAGGTGGATGTGTTGGTAGGCCTCCTGGAAACACTGCAATGCGAGGTTTATGAGTTTGGGACGTGACGGTAAAGCAGCCTTGGCAAATGGGTACAGTGCGTAGATACAGATAACTTAGTACCTTCATTGTAAATGAAGCGTAACATTCTTACCTTCTCTCGATACGAGGCTTCTTTTTCATTGGTATCGCCTTCTGCCACAGAGTCACCTGAGGAGAAAATACCAGCACTGATATGTCATTCTGATTCAATGAACATCTTCACAACGGAGAATGCAGGACTAATAGTAAACATTCACACAAATGGTGGCATAATCGTGCTCTGGTTTCTTGTCAGTCCACAATAAAAAATACCCTTGGATGCAGCCAAAGAGAAAACAAAAAATAAAAGCAAAGAGAAAACAAAAAATAAAATAGTCACTTGCTCCAATTGTAAGAAATCCCAAATTTGTTGTATTCCTTGCCTATTCCTACTCATTTCAATGAACACCTGATCCTTCAGCACCTCAAATTTAAAATCCTTATTTCTGTGTTTAAATGCCCTCAATACAATGTCCTTTTCTAATATTTGTAAATTCCTAACAGCGCCCCAACTCTGGTTTCTTCGGCATCCCACACTTCACCCAGAACTCCTTTTCCGTAACATTAACAACCAATCATCTATCCTAGATTTCTCTCCTCAATCTCTTCATCTCCATCTTCTTCAAATGTTCACCTCTGACCAAAGCTGAAAATGTACATATGTAGTCAACAGATTGGTTGAAGTACTCATGATCAACCATTGCAACTGGCTATTGTAGAGCAAATAGTTAGCAGTAAAACAAAATCAGGAATGTACTAATCAAGAGTTTTGTTTTTAGGAGGAATATTTCAGATGCAGCCTCAGTGACAGGCCAGCTGAGCACAGCTCCAACTCATTTGATCCCAGGAACGAGAATGAGAACAATAACATAGCAATAATCTAATGTTATTTAAAAATAAGTAAACAGGCTAGTCATTTTAGAGAATCTCATTGCTACTTATTACTTCTACCACGTCACCACAAAAAGATTGATGTTCCATGATCATGTCAATTGAAGTCATATAAACCAACATTTTTTTAATTCATGTATTCATTTTGCTAACTGTTCCAGTTACATTTCTTCCAACTTTACCCCCTCACAATACATTGATTGTAACATTCAATTTCTCGCCAGAGGTACTATTTTCCCCATTAACCACTTCCCAATCCCATTTCCATCCCAATGGATCATTATCCATTGCGCCTTTGCACTCTTTCGTGCTATTCCACAAAGCAGAAAAGCAATGAAAGCAGTAGGTCTTATGAGTGTTCTACCCCTGCCTTAAAAATATCCAAAACCTTTACTTCTACCACTCTTTAAGGAAGAGAATGCCAAAGTCTCACAATCCAAGAAAATGCCGTTTCATCCTGGTCTTAAATACAGGACCTGCGATTTTGAAACATTAATCCCAAATCACTTGATCCCCTGAACATCGAAAAATCTATCACCATCAATCTTTCAAATAGACATAAAGTCCTGGAGTAACTCAGTGGGACAGGCAGCATCTCTGGAGAGAAGAAATGGGTGACATTTTGGGTCAAGACCCTTCTTCAGACTGAGAGTCTGGGGGAAGGGAAACAAGATGGGAAGATCATCCCTTCCCACCCAAACCACCCCCTCCCTAGGTACCTTCCCCTGCAACCGCAGGAGATGCTACATCTTCCCATCTCCACCCCTTTCTGCCTTCCGCAGAGACTGACCCTCCGCAGATCCCAGATTAACTCATCCCTTCACACCCAAACCACCCCCTCCCCAGACACCTTCCCCTGCCACTGCAGGAGATGCAACATCTTTCCATCTCCATCCCTTTCCAAAATCAACTGAAAGGTTCCCCACCGAATAAATACTGTCAACCTGAAAGATTAACTGTTTCCCCCTAAGATACTGTCTGACTAGAATATTTCCGCCATATTTTTAAATTATCTTGTAACAAATTATTTTGATCGCAGTGTGGTCAAAACAATTGTACTGGATACCTTACCAGGAAAGAAAGGCTGCATGTTAAACAGTTGAGCATTGTGCACTTCCATTTTCCCCGTATTTTCATTTAGTACTCCAACAAAATACCTGAAACAAAAAATTGCACTTAATGAAAGGTGTTTAGCAAATTGTATATGAATATAAACACCGTCAATGCCATAATCATGTCTTAATTTTTAAAAATGCTCTCAGAACCTCTTCAATGTAACGTGCCCTAGCAACCTGAGTTTGAAACATGCACTTAGTTGTCAGATAATGCCTGAGACATGCTCATCTTTTCCTCAATGGTCAAATAACCTTCATCGCTCAATCTCATCCATTATGAATATTCGTAAGTCAGCAAGTCATTGACATTTTTCAGGCGAAAATGGCAGAGGGAGAAAAAACAGGCAATTAGGTGGAATCCATCAATATGGCTAATTCATAATGCATTCATTTTGCGACTTGGTTGTGAATGTAGGAGTAATGATTGGTGATGATGCGAAAATTGGTGCTGCTGTGGATAGTCTGAATGTTGTCTCAGGCTGATGTATGATGCATGATGTAAATCAATTGAAAACTTGGATTGAGTTTTGGCAAATGGGATTTAATCCTGATAAGTGTTAGGTAATGAATTTTGGGAAGTCAAATGTGAGTAGGATAACTACATCTAATGGTGGGGAGCAAAGGAATGTTAATGAACAGCCTGAAATGACAACACAGGTGGATAGGGCGATGAAAAAGCCATATGGCATGTTTCTCTTTATAGCTCAGAACATAGAATATAACAGCTGAGATATCACATTATAACTTTTATTAAGCTGCACTGGGGCATTTGGTGCAGTTCTTAAGTTTTTTTCATTACAGCACATGGTTGATATCTGGAAGCAGACATGAAGGAATCAGAAATACTATGTTTAAGAGACATTTAGTCAGATATATACTACAATAGACATGGCACAGAAAGATATAGTCCTAACACAGGCAAATGGGGTTAGTGTAGATGAGCATAAAGGTCAGCATGGATGCAGCGGGCCAAGGGGCCCATTTTAAGCTGTATAACTATGAGAAAAGGATTCATAATTTGCACGTAACTATTTATGCAAGTTTTCAAATGCCATCAGTTGTGGTACAGTAGTGGAAAGATATCAGAAATTTGAAATGAACAGCAATTGAGAACAATTAGCATTACATGAGTTGAATCTTTACTGGAACAAGTGGGCAGGCTCTCTGTTGAGGGACAGAGAGGCACTTTCTCATTACTGTTTTACATATGCATATCTCATCTAGGACATGGATGCACATTTCTCAGAATATTTCAGTTTGTTAGAGAATGGAAACACAAAAAGGAAACACAACAAAAATACAAACATACCATGTAAAATTAAAAATATTATTCAATTGCCAAACCTCCGTATAAAATTGTGATTATCCTCATTCAAAAACATGACAAACTGCCATTAATTTTAAGATTATTTTATTAGAGTAGGCAATCTCAGGGTCAAAGCTATGTGCAGAAGAGGGATAGTGATAAACAGACTATGGGGACCAGAAATATTTCAGTGCCCATTTAAAAAAATCACATTACTTATTGTGAAGCCCCATTTCCACATTTGCAGCTAAAAACTGACACTCTCAGTTCACCCAGAGACAAGATGTAAATTCAGCTCCAATTTACATAGGTAATGGAAATTAGAGACCATTCTAGTTAATTAAACAAAAAATGCTGAAAAGACAGCAGGTCAGGCAGCATCAGTGGAAAGAGAAACAATTAATATTTCGCACCCTGCCCTTTAATAGTAGCTATGTACAAAAGTCATCTCTACTTTTTGGATTGGGATGACAATGTTCAACTAATTCTGAATCAGATGAAACACTTACTTGCATAGTGAATTACACTTGAGTGCACTCGGTCCAAAATTATTTCCAACATATGTCAGCCTATCTGTTTCCGCAGACTATAGGGGAATGAAAAATAAATCATCTGAACAAATAAGTTTGACAAATTTCAAGAACTGTATTAATGCTGCTTACAATTTTGAGACATTACAGTCTGAATGATCAACCATGCCATTTTTAATAACACAACATTCCGTGGAAGCAGAAGTGTTAATTGTCATTCATTATAAAGCACAACCATCGTTAAACTTACCAAGATTAGCTGATTCTTCTTCCTGGGGTTATTTTTATGTATATTTTTATGCAGCTGAAATTCTACATTTTCTGAATTTGTGAGCTTCCCATTGGAAAACTGAACTGCAAGAAAAATAACATTTTAGAAATAGAAAATAAATTAGAGACCCAAATGCTAAATCTGCACTGAAGAGTACATGGTACTGTACATTTCTGTAAACAATAGTCATTTTTAAAAAGTGCTTAATTCCACTATCCTAAGAGAAAGACTATGTGTGTTCATCCTATTTCCCCTTATGATTGTATACACTTGTTTAAGATAAACCCTCAGTCTCCTACACTCAAAGTATAGGAGAGGGTGGTGGACAATGAGGAAGGCTAAGTATACAGCCAGATATAGATCACCTATCGAAAGCGGTTGAGAAATGACAGATGATGTTTAATCTGAACAAGTGTGAGGCATTGCACTTTGTAGGCCAAATACAAGGGAATTTTGGGAGGTCAAATGCAATGGGAATGTATACAGTTGATGACGAGGGATCTTGGGATCCAAGTCCATAGTTCCCTTAAAGTGGCAACATAAGTAGATAAAATGGTAATGATGTATAATATGCTTATCTTCATTGGTTGAGTCATTGAGTATAAGAATTTGGAAGTCATGATGCAGCATTATTAACCTTTGGTTAAGCCACATTTGGCGTATTGTGTGCAGTTCTGGTCACCCCAATGTACAAAGGATGTTGAATCTAGTAGAGTTCTATGTTCCATAAATGAAATCCTAGCCTGGCCAACCTCTCCCTATAACCTCTCCCATGGAATCCTCGCAACATTTTTGTAAACTTTCTCTGCATTCTTTCCAACTCAATGGCAACTTTCCCTTAATAGGGTGATCAAACTAAACCCAATATTCCACCAATTTCATAAGCTATAGGAGTAGAATTAGGCCATTTTGCCCAACAAGTTTACTCCACCATTTAATCATAGCTGATCTATCTTTTCCTTTCAACCCTGTTCTCCTGCCTTCTCTCCATAACCCGTAATAATCAAGAATCTATCAATCTCCGCATTAAAAATATCCATTGACTTGGCCTCCACAGCCTTCTGTGGCAAAGACTTTCACAGAGGGCGGCACGGTAGCGCAGCGGTAGAGTTGCTGCTTTACAGCGAATGCAGTGCCGGAGACTCGGGTTCGATCCTGACTACGGGTGCTGCACTGTAAGGAGTTTGTACGTTCTCCCCGTGACCTGCGTGGGTTTTCTCCGAGATCTTCGGTTTCCTCCCACACTCCAAAGACGTACAGGTATGTAGGTTAATTGGCTGGGTAAAATGTAAAAATTGTCCCTAGTGGGTGTAGGATAGTGTTAATGTACGGGGATCGCTGGGCGGCACGGACTTGGTGGGCCGAAAAGGCCTGTTTCCGGCTGTATATATATGATATGATATGATAGATTCACTCCCTGACTAAAGATTCCTCCTCATCTCCTTTCTAAAGGTACGTCCTTTTATGCTGACGTTGTGGCCGCTGGTCCGAGACACTCCCACTAGTGGAAACATCCTTTCCACATCCACTCTATCCAGCCCTTTCACTATTCGGTAAATTTCAATGAGTTCCCTCCTCATCCTTTTAAAATCAAGCGAATAGAGGGCCAGCACTGTCAAATGTTCATCATATGTTAACCCACTCATTCTTGGGATCATTCATGTAAACCTCCTCTGGATCCTCTCCAGTGTTCGCACATGCCTCTTCAGACATCAAGCCCACAACTGCTCACAATACTCCAAATGCATTCTGACCAGTGTCTAATAAAAGACAATAACTGCAGATACTGGTACAAATCGAAGGTATTTATTCACAAAATGCTGGAGTAACTCAGCAGGTCAGGCAGCATCTCAGGAGAGAAGGAATGGGAGACGTTCCTATAAAACCTCAGCGTTACATCCGTTTTTATATTCTATTCCTCTCGAAATAAATGCAAGCATTGCATTTATATTGCATTTATTTCGACTTGTAAATTAACTTTTCTCAAACCTTCTGTTTCATTTAGTTAGATTTAAGACCTCAGTTTTAGATTGAACTACATACCCTGGCCTTGGAACTCGCTATAAAAACGTGCCTTTGTCTCAGGCTGCTCTCCCCACAGCTTCACCTCGGATCCCTCTTTTGCAACACTAACTGTGAGCACATAAACGTTCTCACTCCCCGCCGCCTCCTCTCCTTCTGCTGCCCGACCGCCGCCCTTCCTTTGCCCGTCCTCCCCTCCCATTGCTCCGATAGTCACAGTCCCGGCTCTGATGGAGAATAAATATCTCCCTCTCCTCGTCTTAGCCCCTACCGAGGGTGGCCCATTGCTCCGGCTCTTGCTCCGCGCTCTCCCGGTATTTCCACACAACGTGCGCTGCCATCCCCGCAAACCAGGCTGAGCGCAACACACATGCCCTTCGCAACGGAACCCGCAACAACGCCGCCGCCTACAGGCCCGGAGTTTGCAGCGCCGCCGCCTACAGGCCCGGAGTCTGCACCAAAGATACTAGAGGAGCAAGATGGACCACTCCGTTAAAATCGCGTATACTGAAGTGTAGTACGCAAAGGAGCGTAACTTCCGCCATTTTAGTAGGCAAAACCCGCCATCCGTTATGCCTCTCGCAGTGTAATCAGTGTTTTGGGGGAACAGTATGTGTGACGATACCATAAAAATGCAGAACATATCTCATCTATCAACTCACAGATTTTTGCTATTTTTCTTTTAAAAAGTTTTTGCAAGCTTCTGCCTACTAAAATGGCGCCTTGACATACTATGGTTTTTAGGGTCGAGTGGTCTATCTATCTTTGGTCTGCACCGCCACCGCCGAAAGGCCCAGAGTTTGCAGCACCGCCGCCTACAGGCCCGGAGTCCGCAGACCTGGAGCCCGCAATCCCGCTGTTTGGTGTCGGCCCCGCCGCCTGCAACATCGCCACCGGCAGACCTGGAGTCTGCAACGCTGCCATCTCCAGGTCAAAGCACCGTCACACCGCCACCTTCCTTCGCCAAGTGATCACACAGCAGCACTCGAGTGAGCCGGACCGATCCGCACCGCCAGGCTGAGCCGACTGTCACCTGGTGGACGTAGTAGTGAGACATTTCATCTTCACTGTCATCATCGTGGAACACCTGCAGAAGTGAGGAAATATTGTGAGCAGCTGACCTTCATACAAAATATTCCCAGCGTTTTTTAATTGTTATTCCACATTTCCATCGATTTTTTATTTCCAGACATTATTAGCTGTCTTTGTCCCCGCTCCAATAATCAGGAAACAGTAAAGCGTGTCATACCCAGACAACATAGTATTGAAGACAAAATACAAGGCGCTGGAGAAACTCAGCGGGTTAGGAGGGAATTGACAGGGTAGACAAAGGTTATGGAAATTAAGCAGGAAGGTAAAGTTAAGCCAAAATATCAAAAGACTAAAAAGGCTGAATGCATCATATGGCTCACTCCTCTTCCTGCTTCTATGTTATTATGTTCCATTTTTTTACTCAGATGAAAGAAACATCCATCTTAATTCTCAAACAATAGGGCCCTTGCACAGTAGGTCATAAGGTCAAAGGGCGTGAGGCAGGGGGTCGCTCAAGCCTTCTGGAGTACAAGGCAGCTTCCGGCGTACACTCGTAACACACGCAACACATACATCCCGCTGAGTTACTCCAGCATTTTGTCTACCTTCGATTTAAACCAGCATCTGCACTTCTTTCCTACACATTTTGTCCGTTCCACTGCAAAATCTCCTCAAGGTATGTCTACTTTGAAGAAGTTCTCCTCCTCTCTCCGACGAGAGTTCAGCAATATCCTCTCTCACTGCTCCCCTTCTCTGTGATTCCGCTATATTATTTTGTCAGGCCAAACCCTTCGCCATCCTTTTCTCCTTAACTTCATCCAGCCTGGCCACACTCCCTGTCTCCATTGTCTTCCAATTCCAGCATTTAAGTGAGTTGATTTAAATCCTTCCACCACAGATATTCAAAACCTTCAAGGCTTTGCAGGAATATCTTTAGAAATGTAACCAAAGCCACTGCAATTGGTTTGGGTACCAAAACAAGAAAAAGGAACTGTAAAATATAAGTAAGCTCTTTTTCATTAAGCCCTAAGGAAAGACACAAAATGCTGGAGTAACTCAGCAGATCAGGCAGCAACCCAGGAGAACCTGGACAGGTGATATTTTGAGCCGGAACCCTTCTTCAGATCAGTTTGAAGAAGGGTTCTAACCCGAAACGTCGCCTATCCACGTTCTTCAGGGATGCTACCTGACCTGTTGAATTATTCTGGCATACGTGTCTTTCTCTGGTATAAACCAGTATCTGCAGTACCTTGTTATTACAAACCCCAAGGAACAGTGATTCGTGAGTTCTGCAGCAGGGAATGGACATCGAGAGGGTGGATTCTTATAAGTACCTGGGTGTCTACCTCAATAATAAATTGGACTGGATCGAAAACACCGATGCACTATACAGAAAGGGCCAGAGCAGACTTTATATCCTAAGGAGACTCAGGTCCTTTCGTGTGCAGGGGCACTCCTGAGGACCTTCTACAACACGGTGGTTGCATCAGCCATCTTCTATGGAGTAGTCTGCTGGAGCAGCAGCATCTCAGCGGCGGAAGGGAAGAGACTAGACAAGCTGGTCAGGAAGGCCAGCTCTGTCCTGGGTTGCCCGTTCGACAGTGCAGGTGGTGGGAGAGAGGAGGATGATGGCAAAGTTAACATCCCTGCTGGACATCGACTCCCACCCCATGCAGGACACTGTCACTGCACTGAGTAGCTCCTTCAGTGACAGACTCCTTCACCCCAAGTGCGTGGAGAGATATAGGAGGTCCTTCCTTCCCGCCGCTGTGAGACTGCACAACCAGCACTGCTCCCAGCGGACAAGTCAACAATAACAGCTAAGAACACACAGAAAACTGATGACAATTTATATATCTTTTATTTATAATGAATGATCTCTTGCTCTCTTGCTATCCACTTTGCTGCTGTAATACTGTAAATTTCCCAGGTGTGGGACGAATAAAGGAATATATTATTATTGTATCTGGCTTATCATGTCATCAAAAGAGCATCTTAAACTTAAATATCATCTTCACCATAGAAAGAGGTCCCAAAGAATGCTGCGACAAATGGCACAAAATAACACAAGGACAAATTAGTCCAACCAATCAAAGAGTAAGGGTAGGGAGAATGTAGGAAAGAAGTTGCTGGGGGTTATGGAGAAAATACCAGGGCTCAGAGCCAGAGCAGAGAGAACCATATTCCATGTCATTTCCAGAAAGGTGGAAACAAAATAGAAAAATTGAATTAAAAAAGGTCTGCTTCACAAGGAGAGAAATATTGAGGAATATATCCTGTCTATTTTCAGCTATGAGATGAATTATTTACTTTGATACAAAGAATTAAAACAAAAACAGATTTATTTAGAAAAAAACACTCTGCTAAATATCACTGTAAAGAGTTACAAGAGTGCTGATGCATAAAACATAGAAAATTAAAATGCTGTATGTCAAACGGTGTTTTGGCCTTTATTTCCAAAAGAAAAAAGAAAAACAGAATTTGAAACAAAAAATAAAGAATAGTGAGAACACTCAGCAGTCAAGTAGCATTTCATAGAATCAGAGGAATATAGCACCAAACAGGCCTTTTGGCCCATCATGTCCTGCCGATCATTAACAACCTAGCTATATTAATCTCATCTACAATACTTCATTTAGTCTTTTATGCCTTGGCAATTCAAATGTTCATCCAGCCCTGTCTAATGTCTCTGACAATGACCAACATTGTATCCTCCATGGGGGTCAGGCCCTGCAGGAAAGTCTCTCCCATTTTCATTAGTTCTTGCTACCTCTAATTGCAGAAACTTGTCTTCTACAAGAATGAGGAAGTGTTGTGGATTATACTGGGGTGGTGAGATTGACGTAGTTCAACAGGCAGTGTATGCATGTTGTGGTATGTAGCGTGAGGTTTGCAGCTGTACTAAGTTTATTGGGATGAAGTTAAGCAGCCTGATGTGATTAAGCACTGTAATTTTGTGGTGCCATTATATAAAGATTTTTGGTTGCGACTGAGGTGTTGCAAGTTTAGTGGCGATTTTGGCTTCAGAGTCTCTGGCAGAATTCTGGCAAAAAACTGCGACAATTCAGCGGCTGCTGGGACTGAAGATGATCCTGCTGTACTGGCAGCCATAGTAAGTGCTTGCCGCCAGTACACCGCTTATACTCCAGAAGGCGTTGCATGGCAATAGTTACGGGGCAGGAGTCGTGACCTCGCCTGCCGTGCAAGGGCCCTATAACGTTAAGTTCAGTTTTTGACACACCTTTCATTGTGACATTTGCTTTTTACAACAATAAATTGTATTTTTCTTATACCTTTACCAAAATGACCCAAAGCATTTTATCAGGCAAGTTTAATACAGA
Source organism: Rhinoraja longicauda (assembly GCF_053455715.1). NCBI lineage: Eukaryota > Metazoa > Chordata > Chondrichthyes > Rajiformes > Arhynchobatidae > Rhinoraja > Rhinoraja longicauda. Next base: position 40,020,148 of record NC_135955.1, read on the forward strand.
GGAGATCATGGGAGGTTAGAAAAAAATGATGTCTATTACCATGTGGGACAAAGTTAGCAAACACAAGAGCCACATGCAGTGTTCTGCCCAAGTTGTGCAACAAACTGACTTGCAAATATAATGAAAACACCAGAAACTGCAGTTGCGAGAATCTGAGCAAAAAACAAAGTGCGAGAGGAATTCACTATTATCTGTCAAATACTGCCAGACCCACTGAGCTTCTCCAGCACTTCTTGCAAGTATATTGTTATTCTTACATTATTGATGCATCTAAATCCTGGGACTAGCATCTGACAGCAGGATAAGAGCACCTTCACCATAAGGACTACTAGTGGTTCTAGAAGGTCACCATCTTTTCAAGGGCAATGGAAAACATTAACTGCAAAAACAGAAAATGATTGTAGAACTCAGTCAATCAAGTAGTATTTATGAAAGACAAGTCAGGTACCCTTCCACAAAACTACGGGTAGAATGCCACGGTGTCAGTTTTCAAAACTGAGCTGTAGGGAGAAGTGAGGTGCAATGCAAAAGACTGCAGTATTTGGAGATTGGTTAAAACAGATTAGGTGATAGGGCTGTTGAATACTGACCTTTAGAAAGGCATTTATGGAAATGTGAAAATGGGACACAAGCAGAAGAATGGAAAACAATGAGAAAGCTCTCTGACCAAAAGTTGAAAAGTTTATTCAAGAAAGTTGCAAAGTGCCTAAACATTGTTCCTTGACGTGGAATATCTCTTGGTGCGGATATTCCTTTAGAATTAAGATGTGATATAAGTACATGTATTACACAAGTACATGTAGGAAAATTTTTCTCTGAAAACCTTGGTGGACATAACCTCCTACTAATAGCCCTCTTTCTGCCCTTGCGGCACCTTCCAACAGATTGCTCTGCATATATGTTCATTCACCCCAATATACTGAAGTTCATGAATGGATGGATGGTCAGTGAAGTGCCATGCCTGGGAGGTATTCTGCAACAGAGACAAAGGAACAATAGAAGCCTTGAAATCTCGACAAACTCCATCACCATTATCTGTAGCTCTTAGCAGCTGTAAAGTCTACTAGTACTGATTGAGTCAAAACAACATGCAAAGGAAATCAACCAACAGCTGACCTCCATATATTCTTTTGATATTCTTTTTAACAAACTAACAATGGTCTAAAAACTGATTCCCTATGTGGATTTAAGACATGGTTGAACTTTAAATTGACAGTGAAAGCAATAAATGAGCACATGATCTATCTATTTTGCATCAAACGTTGAAACTTTCCCAACAATGCAACCAATATGACTCGGTACAAATGTGTGCACACATATATTGGGTACTATGGCGATAATAAATTAGCATACAAATGTTGTGGCCAGTGGTATTTGTGGCGAGAGAAAATGAGTTAACATTTCAAATGATGGCCTTTTTATCTGAACTATAAAATGTTAGAAAGTAAACATGTTTTAAATTGCAAAGGAGGTGGCGTAATAAACAATGGTTATATCATTGGTGCTCACATCCTGTGAAAATATATTTAAAACAGGAATGTAAAAGTTCCCATAACACTTTGAATATAGACAAAATGCTGGAGTAATCAGCTAGTCAGACAGCATCTCTGGAGAAAAAGGATAGGTGATGTTTCGGGTCGGGGACCTACCTGGGTTACATAGATCACACACTATATCTTTGGTGTAAATCAACACCTGCAGCAGTTCCTTGCTTCTACCTTATTTGAATCGGCCTTTTAATGCGTACTGGCCAACATTTATCCCTCAGTTAGTGTCGCTGAATCAGACCGATTCATTTAAGCATATATACAAAATGCTAGAATAACTCAGCGGGACAGGCCGCGGCCCCGGAGAAAAGGAATGGGTGATGTTTCGGTCGAGACCCTTCTTCAGACTAGTCAGGGGAGAGGGAAACTAGAGATATAACAGTCGGAGAGCAGGAGGAATCACAGAGGGGGAGCAATGTTGTAATGTTGCCGTGTTTTCCCTCTTTGCAAATTGATTGACGCATTTGGAAACTGGTACGGTTTGAGATTGCGAAAGATGTTCCTTTTAAAAAAATAAACAGATTTAATTTGCATTTCTTATATATTTTTTAAGAGTAAAGCCTGATCCTTCATGCTGGATCCTGTTGTCCGCGCATCGCCCGCTCACCCAGCCGGGCAAGGACACAGGGAAGGGCGCCAGGCTGCGGCTGGCTCGCACGCCAGCTTCCGGTTCCGGGTGAGAGGTGGTAGTGTGTCAGAGGCCGATGGGGAGGAGAAAGTGGTCGCCGTTGCGGTTGCGGTGCGCAGTCGGGGCGGTGCAGACGCTGGAGCGGGGCTCGTCGCAGGCCGTCGCCCATTGCCCTGCCGCCGGCCAGGTCGCGGCCGCCTCCAGGCCCGCAACCCGGGCCGCTCTCGCGCTCCGGCCGTTAGGAGCGGCGCGCGGCACAGGTACCGGCCGTCGGCGCGGCGCGCGTGCGCAGTCTGAGAGTAACCACAGTGAGGGGGCGAGCTCGACCCCCCCCCCCCCCCCCCGGGGACTGGGGCTGTATGACCCCCCCCCGGGACTGGGGCTGTATGACCCCCCCTCCCTTCCCTTCCCCCTGAGGCTGCCCAACCCCCCAAGGGGGCTGCCCGACTCGCACCGGGACGTCCCACTGCACACGCACAACCCGCCAGTGACTGGTACACCAGACCACCCCTCCCACAAACGCACCCTCGGTCACCCACACACCGTGCAGAAGCACACAGCCGCACACTCGTGCACCCACACACCTGCTCTCACACGTGCATCCACACACACACACACACAGTACACAATCAAGCACTGTGCACAGACACAGTCACGCACCATGCACTCACTACACCTTTTCCCCCGGACCCCACACCATGCATTCATCGCCCCCTCATCCTCATCTCCCCTGCTCGTCCCTGAGCCTCTTCAATCTTCCTGCTCTCCCCATCCACTGCATAGCGAGGAATTCAAGGAAATTCATATTAGATTTTTTTTAATTCTTAGAGGAATGAATGGTATTTAATGATGATAAATCTCCAGAACCTGATGACCTGGCATCTTCAGGGTCTGAAAGCGAATACACTGCGTGGGTGCCCTGGTTGTCATTCTCAAAATTCCATGGGGGTTTACAGGACAGGATCGTTCAGACGTTGGAATCTTGAGCAAGAATCAATGCTGGAGGAACTCAGTGGCAGCATCTGTGGAGGGAAAGGGCAGACAACGTTTTGGACTGGGTGCCTCCAGTATTTTTTTTTGGTTGTAATTAATTTTAATTCATGCAAGGGAAAATAAATTTGATAAATCAGTTGTAATTTATTTGCGATTGTAACCAGCAAAATAGATAAAGGTGAACCAGTTGATGTTATGTATTTGGGCCTTAGGATGCACACAAAATTATTAAAATTAGAGTGCACAGTATTGGAGGAAATGTACTGCTGTGCATCCAGGATTTGCTAATGGACATCCATACCAGAAGGCATTTGTTGAGCTTCAAGTTGCTTTATGACATTGATTTCTTTTGGGCACATGTGGTGAACATGTATTGATTTATGTTGGAATGTGTCAACGAAAAGCCTGTAGGGTCCATCTAAAATTGTTCAAGTGTCTGAGTGCATGGAATACTCAGATGTTACTTTTTCTTTCTTTAAAAGCGGCATTTGGTAATAATTTAGTTAGTCATTGGTCTAATAAAAGTAATGGTTAAAGGCAGTTAGGCGAAATGTGGACAGAATAAAACCTGCAAAGTGCCATGTTAGTGGCTTTGTTATTAATATTGCAGTTTGTGGATGTTGTAATTTTCCAGTTTAATTGCTTTCCAGTCAGAGTAACATCAGATGTTAATCAGAGACTTCCCATTTTTGCTGTCAAAGGAGTAGATTCCTTCATTGAAGCACAATTTACAGCATTTACTATGAAATTTGAATTACCCAGGTTTTATTTCACTGTTACTTGGAATACCTTCTGCTGGGAGTGTTTTATAGACAATAGACAATAGGTGCAGGAGGAGGCCATTCGGCCCTTCGAGCCAGCACCGCCATTCAATGTGATCATGGCTGATCATTCTCAATCAGTACCCCGTTCCTGCCTTCTCCCCATACCCCCTGACTCCGCTATCCTTAAGAGCTCTATCAGGTTTTCCCCACAAATGCCATCATTTGCCTTATTCCTTAACCTGAAAATCTTTGTAGATGGCGTAATTTTGGCAGACTGTATATGAAGATATTCCCGATGTTGTGCCTAAATTTGTCTTTCATGTTTTCAATAATTTGCTCCCCTTCCTATGATTCTCGGCTTGTGTTTCTGATATTAATTGTCTTTTGTGACCTGATCAGTAATCATTTTACAAATTGAATGTTAGGATAGGAAAGTTTGGCTTGAGTGAATGCAGCCAGTCTTCACTAGAGTTGAGCTTTTCTCACTCCATTTTTTAAAATGAAACAATTTGGTTTGTGGACAAGACAGCTAATTAAGAAGATTATATAGGACACTGTTGGCTGTATGTCTGTGATGCTTCACATGCTGATTTCCTGAGCTTCAGATGAAAAGCTGGGTAATTTCCAGAGATATCTCTGGGATGTTTCCATGAATTGTTGCCAGCTGAGCAGCGTTAGGAAGCACAATGCGTTTCATTTGAAGACTTGGGAATGGGAGAAAATAATGTTTTCAGTAAAAGAAGCATTTGCTCTTAAATTGCAAATAAAAAGGTATATTACTAAAGGTTGCAGTGTAAATATATTAAAATATGTTCACATTGTGCATTTGTTTTGTTAGTTTTCATACTCCACTTAACTATTGCATCTTAGTCCATATTTGCAAATGGCTGACACTTATTGTATTTTAAAATTCAAAAGTTTGCTGAATTAATCTATTATAAATGCTCAATTGACATTAGGGTCATGTTTAATAGAAACATGATTGCATTCACATATGGTATATATTTCTGTTTAAATCTAAACCTAAACTAGCTTTACATTGGATAATATTTTATGCTAAAGAAGAAACCTTGTATCAAGATTGACAGCATACTGATAATGAGTATGCCCTCTTTTTTCCTGGTATGGCCTCTTCATTCCTGTTTTCTTTATTTTCCTGAAGGAATTATTTGACATTTCTTCAGTGATTTCCCTAGTTTTTGTTCATTCATCATGAGCTGAAACATAAAATGTCATGTAAGTTATTTCCATGGGCTGTGAACCCTGAGCAATGTTTCAATCAGAAGTGTTCACTAGTGCAGACAGAGGTCTACTCATCTGGATGCTTTGAATGAGAGTGGCTTAATTTATTGCTGGCTAGGAATTAAATTATTTTGGCCTGTCTCCCACATTGTCTTTAAACTTGAAGTTTTTAAACCAGTGAGGAGACAAGGTCCTTAAGTTTTGGGTCACTTGTACATGCTGAATGATGTGAGAGCTGCTCCCATGGGATGGATCTGCTTCCAGTGGCTGGGAAATTATTATCAACAAAACCGAGGAACTGATTGTTGACTCTAGAAGAGGAAGGCAGATGATCCACAAACTTGGCTCAGTGGTGGAGAGTCAATGACTTCAAGTTCCTGGGCATGATTATCTCTGAAGATCTGTCCTGGACCCAGCACATTAATGCAATCATGAAGAAAGATCATCAATGCCTCTACTTCCTTAGAAGATTGGGGAGATTTGTTATGTCGATGAATACTCTCTTTAACATCTACAGGTATATTGACTGGTTGCATCATGGCCTAGTTCTACAACTCAAACACCCAGGAACGAAGGATATTACAATAAGCGGTGATCACTGCCCAGTCCATCTCGGGTACTGACCTCCCTGCCATCGAAGGGATCTACAGGAATCGCTGCCTCAAAAAGATAGCTAACATCAGCAGGGACCCACACTACCTTGGCTACACTCTCATTTCACTCCTGCCATTGGGAAGAAGGTATAAGAGCCTGAAAACAGTAATATTCACATTTTTGTTAACCATCTTTGTTATCTACGATTCTACCCACTTTAGTGTCATCTGCAAACATACTAATCTTTGCCTTCTACATTCTCATCCAAATGTTGATATAAACCACAACAGCAATGGGCTGAGCGCTGATCCCTGAGACACACCACTAGTTACAGGCCTCCAGTCTAAAAAAAATAACCTTCCACCATTACCCTCTGCTTCCTTCCATGAAGCCAATTCTGTATCTAGTCGGGATCCCATGTGATCTAACCTTCGCAACCGTGCAGAACCTTTTCAAATCAAATGATTAAATGCTACATTTTTAAATACAATGCAGGGGCAAATTCTTGGGTGTGGATGTAAATAAGTTGTTGAAAGTGTCTGGACACATTTTTTCAGCACCCTTTGATTTGTAAATTGAAGTATAAGAAAGGAGAGGAAGGATACCAAAGCCTTTGTTCAATGCTGATTGGACCAGCTGAAGTATTTTGGGCACCATATTTTAAGAAGAATGTGGGGGTCACCATTGAACAGAAAGTCAATTGGACCATCTCCATAAATATTGTAATAAAAAAAGCATATCGGGCCCAACACATTAGATGTAATATAAAAGAAGATGTACCAGCATCTCTTCTTAGAAGTTTAAGGAGATTCAATGTCTCCAAATAGTCTTAACAAAAATACTGCACGGAAACAAGCCCTTCAGTTCACTAAGTCCATGCCGACCATTGATCACCTGTTCACATTAGTTGTATATTATCCATCTTTCACATTCATCCCCTACACATTGGGGCAATTTACAGAGGCCATTTTACCTATAGGCACGCCTGTCTTTGGGATGTGGGAGGAAGCCAAAGCATCCGAAGGATATCCATGGGGTCACGGGGAGAACGTGCAAACTCCACAAAGTCAGCACCACAGGTCAGGATCCAGCCTGGTCTCAGGCACTGACAGGCAGCACCTGTGTTATTGTGCTGCCCTACAGATGTACTGCAAAATTATCCTGACTGGATGCATCAGGGCTTGGTATGGCAATTTCAGTGGACACTCTCTATGCAAGAGGCGGCAGGGAGTGGTGGACGCAGCCTGGTCCATCACAAGCACAACCCTCCCCCTCCATCGAAGACATCGATATGAGCTGCTGCCTCTAGAAGGCACCATCCATCAATCAATAAGAATCCCCAACATCCAGGCCATGTCCTCCTCTCACATCCATTGAGCAGGAGGTGCAAAGCTTGAAGTCCCACATCAACAGGTTCCAGAACAGCTACTTTCCAACAACTATCAGATTCTTCAGCCAACCTGCACATTATAATGCTAGACACAAGGATCCGTGGTAAAAAAGATACAAAGTGCTGGAGTCACTCAGCGGGTCAGGCGGCATCTCTGGATGGATGGCATATCGGGTCAGGGCCCTCTAGACGCTGATCCTACCTCAGCAACAGAATACTATGACCCACTTCTTGCACCACTTCACAGACTTGCTTTTTGTTAAATGTGTTTTGCACTAATGTCTATGTTTTATGTGTTGTCTTTCTTTTAAAGGTTTTATGTAATTTATATATTATTTGTCTGTATTTGTCCCGGTCTGTGATGCTGCTGCAAGCAACATGTTCATTGTTCCTGTACCTCGTTGTACATGTGTATATAACAACAAACTTAGCTTGCCTGTCTTATGAATGTCTGGCCACTTGACATTCCAAAGCTTTTTCACATCTACAGACGCAGATCAGGACCGTGATGGAAACATCTCTGTTTGTCTGGATGAGCACACACCATTGACACTCAAGGTGTCTGGCACAATCCAAGATAAAGAAGCTGCTTGATTGACTCCAAAACAAATACTGTTCTTCAAGATTCAAGAGATTCAAGATAGCTTTATTTGTCATCCAATATTGGACGAAATTCAGTCACCCACAGTCCAACAATAAAAGCATTAAATAGGCATTAAAATTACACAACCCCAAAAACACAGTCCAACAATAAAAGCATTAAATAGGCATTAAAATTATACAACCCCAAAAACACACAAAAAAAGAAACATCCATCAAAGAAACATCCATCACAGTGAGTCTCCTCCAGTCCTCTCCTCACTGTGATGGAAGGCCACAATGTCTTTCCCTTCTCCTGCTGTCCTCGCCCGCAGTCAGGTTGTTGTGGTTGCAGGCCGCGCCGGACGGTTCGCAGCGGGCCAAGCCCAAGGCGAGTCGCAGCCGCTCCCGCAGCCTCCGAAGACGGCCAGCTCCGCCGATGATAAATCCGGGGCGGGCGAACACGCTGCTGCTGCCGCTGTTGCTGCACGTCGGGGCGGTCGTGGCTCCCGACATTGAAGCCCCCGCCCAGCAGAGAAATATCCCGCGGCCTATTTTAGGCCGCGCCGGACGGTGAAATGTCCGCGCCCCAAGCCCCGCGATCCGGGGCGGACGAACCCGCTGCCGCTGCCGGAGCTCCCGATGTCGGCATCCACGCGGCCCGAGCCTAAGGCGAGTCGCAGCCGCTCCCGCAGCCTCCGAAGACGGCCGGCTCCGGTGATGGTAAGTCCGATCCGCGGGCTCTGCGAACCAGAGCCCTGGAGGCCGCCAGCTCCAGGAGTTGGGCCGATGGTAGGCCGCAGCAGGAACGGAGACACCACCCAGAAAACAAAGGTTGGGTCTCCGTTCGGTAGGGACACATATTTACAATTTTACAGTTCCCCCCCTCCCCCCCACATACACACACAGTACACAAACACAAAAACACCACATCACAACTACAATTATGACAAAAAAACAACAAAAACACAAAGACAAATGGACCGCAGGTAAGCCGCAGCTGCTATGGCAACGCCGCCATTTGAGTGGTTTTGAAATAAAACAATTACAAAGATAGTAGAGTTGCTGTTTAAAGATTTTCAAAAATCAGAGTTATGGAGCATTTTAGCAGATGTGAAAATCACAAACATGACATTCTCCTGAAAATAAACGGCAGTTGGCTTAACATCTGTTGGGAAGTTGCTGGAGCCTTTAGTCAAATAAGAAATGGATAGTCATTTAGAAAATGATTAACAGAGAAATCGTGTTTAACAAATGACTAGATTTCTTTAGGGTACTACATGTAAAGACAACCGAGAAGAAACCTGTAGATATAGTGTTTTTGGAATTCCAGAAGACTGAGGGGCCACATAAAAGACGAGTGTACAATAAAAGAGTTCATAGTATTGGGGAAGTGTGTGAACATGGACTGAAGACTGATTGTCACATAGAAGGCAGAGAACTGCAATAATTATCTTTTCAAACTGAAGAAATGCATCCTATCGAGTATCTCAAGGCTCAGTCCTTTGGCCCTCAATTATATATAACCAGACCCTGCTGTAATTTTTGATAACCATCTTTGCTATCTATGATACCTCCCACTTTAGTGTCATCTGCAAACTTACTAATTTTGCCTTCTACATTTTCATCCAAATCACTGATATAAAACACAAACATCAATGGACCCATCACCAATCCCTGAGGCACACCACTAATTGCAGGTATCCAGTCCAAAAACTACCCTGAGGAGGGGGCAGTAAAATGAGGGATGATGTAATTGAAAGGTATAAGATCCCAACATTCTCAAATGAGGAGACGGTCACCAGACAAGGAGAGATTATTTAAGAAATTTCTTCTGGTGAATTGTTGGAACTCCCACTACAAGAGGGTTGAGGAGGCTAGATCACAATTGTAAATATACTGAAAGACAGAAAAAAAGTTTGTTGAGGAATGTGTAATTATTTGGGAATCACTTTCAAAAGAGATACGGGCATGATGAACAGAAAATCCTTCAATGTAATGATTTTATAGTCTGAATTATTGTAGATGTTCAAGAAGAAATTGTACCTCCATGTAAGTCATTAGATATTGTGTCCACAGTATTTCCATGGAATTTATGCTAATTTCTTCAGTTTTGGTTATTTCTAAAAAACAGTTGTATTTTTGTTAACCCGTGAGTTACTGCATTTCAGAAGTGATTGCAATTTGTGTCATGGGTGTATAATGTTCCTGAATAACAGCCCTGTTGTATAACGCTGCCCATGCTGACTGATATTTTGTACCATGAAAAGCTTAAATGTGCTGTGTAATTCTGCTGATTTTCAGACAGATCTGACAGATTGGAGTCACAAGCATGTGGGTTTGCAGCACAGCTGCCACTTACTGGCGTGCTGTATTATAAATGCAAATTTAAAAAAAAACATGATGTATTGCACAAAAAACAAAGTGCTGGTGAAACTCAGCAGGTCAAGCTACATCTGTGGAGGGAATGAACTGAGACATTTCAGGTCTTAAAGAAGGATCCTGACCCAAATAAATTATCTCAATTCCCTCCACAGATACTGATCAATTTCCCTCCTGGGATAAATAAAGTTCTATCGTATCGCCTGACCCACTGTATTCCTCCAGAACTTTGTTTTCTGTTCAGGATTCCAACATCTGCAGTCCCCTGTGTTTCTGTATAGTACATTCATTTAGATTTGTACCAACCAGATATAAATTAAAATCGTTTTATTATGTAGGGCTGTGTGGAGCTGTCCATGTGCAGATTAAGATATCTGCAGAATAGCTGCAGTCAGAAATGGCATAGACCTCTTGTGCAACGTGATTAAGCGGTGATCACTTGCAAAGTACCATGTGAAGATCCAGCTTTTTGAAGTTAAAATTCACAGATCTAGACTCACTAATGCTGAAACTGCAATTCTTTTTTGTTCTTGATTATCCAGTGTAAGGCATTTGCCTTTCTTTATTTCCTTCATCGTTTCCACTAATGATCGATCAGATGCCAGAAATGTGCTGTCAATGTGTTTCTCTCTTTTGCAAGTAATAGCTACTGTCAAGAAAGGAACACTTATTAAAACTTTATGCATGAATTAAACACTTAAATGTTCTTTTATGGGGACTGCTTTATGAGAAGACCATTCTTTAAGTTATTTCTCATTATTAATTGCAAGTAGTGTAATGATGCCTATGTGTGCAGCCATAGAAAAAAACCCTTTAATACTCTTTCTTTTCTGTTTTAATAGGACCATGGATTTCCCAGGGCACTTTGATCAAGTTTTCCAGCAGCTGAACTACCAGCGGCTTCACGGACAGCTCTGTGACTGTGTGATTGTTGTTGGGAGCCGACATTTCAAAGCACATCGCTCTGTGCTTGCAGCATGCAGCACCCACTTCCGAGCGCTCTTTACTGTCCCCGAGACAGATCAATCGCTGAACATGGTTCAACTCGACAGTGAAGTGGTCACAGCAGAGGCTTTTGCAGCCCTTGTTGAAATGATGTACACATCCACTCTAATGCTGGGAGAGAGTAATGTCATGGATGTGCTTCTGGCAGCCTCCCACCTCCACCTCAACTCTGTGGTGAAAGCTTGCAAACATTACTTAACAACCAGGACTGTGCCAATGTCTCCCACTAGCGAAAGGCTTCAGGAACAAAATGCCCGCATGCAAAGGTCTTTCCTGCTTCAGCAGCTGGGCTTGAGCTTGGTGAACTCAGCCCTCAGCTCCAGTCAGACAATGGACGAGCAGGTCGGGGTGAGCTCGTCGCTGCGTCACCACTTGGAGGATCAGTCGACTGCGTTCCCCGTGAGGCGGCTGCAGAAAAGAAAAGCCATCCCCGACGAGAGATCAAAGCAGAGGATTCGGCCGTCGATGGATGAATCCATCATCAGCGAAGGAATATCAGATAACGGGCAAGGTGTGGTGCATACGTGTGGGGAGCTGTTTGCACCAGACTCCCTGAAATTGGGTGATGGCTCTAAAACTACAGGTGTTGAAAACCAGGTGGAAAATGCAATGATTTTTGAGCAAGCCTTTAGCACACCGGATGGTAATCAGATACCCAGTCAGTCAGACAAAGGTGTAAGCCATTCCCAGGTGTCTGTAGCTTCCCAAGCGACTCACATTGAAACTGGATTCAACCAAGACTCTGTAAATGAGAAATCAGATTTTCATTCCGAGACAACAGAAATTCACATCAACGGAAACGAGGACCAGGTCAGAATTGTGGTGAAGGCTGAGCCGTTGAGCTCACCTGATCCTCAAGATGAGACCAGCGATGCTGCCTCGCAGGCTGAAGGGAGTGAGTCAGTGGAGGTGGAAGGAGGAATGCCCAGCACAGAAAAGCTGGAGCTTAGTCCAGAGAGCAGTGACCGAAGTTTCTCTGATCCTCAGTCTAGTACAGACAGAGTCACTGACATACACATTCTTGAATCTGCAAACACAGACATAAAAGCTCCCTTTCCTATTTCCACCTTTTTGAATAAGAACCGAACAAGCAGCTTCAGTGGAAGCCAAAGTACAGACAACAACCTTCCAAACACAACCGATGGGAGACTGGAAAATGAAGCTTCTTACTTAATGAGCCCAGTGTCCAGTGTTTCTGCTGGTATCAATTCAACCATGGGAGCAACGCGAATGGAGAATCCCTTTAACGACGGTCCTGATTCTCACTTCATGCGACCGATGCAGGACTTGTTGGGCCTGTCGTGCTCGCAGTCTTCAGAGTACAAAACTGGAGAACCATTCAGATTGGAATTTCCAATGCCCAACTCTGGATTGCATTCACTTTCCCGACAATCGATCATCTCGTCACGAGGAGGAGCCAGTAACTTCCTAGGTTATCGCCGCATTGCCCCAAAAATGCCAATCGTGACCTCTGTGGGAGACGGAGGTTCTGGGTCGCAAGACACTGGCACCAATTCCCAGGTCCGCATACTGAACAGTACCTCGTCCACTTTTGAAAATAATCATTCTCTGCAACCAGGCCCTCCTCAGCTAACACGGGCATCTGCAGATGTACTTTCAAAGTGCAAGAAGGCCATGTCGGAACACAATGTGTTGGTGGTGGAAGGAGCCCGCAAGTATGCGTGTAAAATCTGCTGCAAGACATTTTTAACATTAACGGATTGCAAGAAACACATTCGTGTTCACACGGGAGAAAAGCCCTATGCATGTTTAAAATGCGGGAAAAGATTCAGTCAGTCGAGTCACTTATACAAGCATTCTAAAACCACTTGCTTGAGATGGCATGGCAGCAACTTGCCAAGTACTCTACTTTGAGCAAGACATTCAGCACAATTTGTATTTGCTGCTGTAAAAGGTGTTGCCTTTTTTTTTTTTAAAGCCCCTGTAAAGTGAATACAATGAAAATAGACTTTTGACCTGCAATTAACGGCAAAGTGTCAGTAAGGTGCCGAGTTCAGGGCAAATTACTTTTTGTAGAATTTAGTAACTGTAAAATATATGTATTGCACTTTTCTATACTGTTCAGCTATTTTGTTTCAGTAGTTGCTGACTAACCAAAATCTGCAAAGTAATTAGCACAGAATTGTCAGTTTGTGTATTTTCGGAAAGTATAGTTTGTGTTTTATCTAGATGTATAAATCAAGGACTAAAGAAGATCTGTAGGTTGACTATGTTGACCAGTGATTATCTATGTATTTATGTGGGATGGGAGGGTTGGGGGAGTAGCAGGGAAGGTTTGAATCTCACTATCCACTGGTGATCAAGCCTTTATAATTGTATTACTGAGCAGGAGACAGATAATAATCTACATTGACCATATGTTGATCTTGCAAATCAACAAAAGGTATTCTGGTCCAAAAATAAAACCCCTCAGATGCTGAAAATTTGAAATCAATCATAAAATGCAGCAATACTTTGCAGCTCAAGTAGCTTCTGTGGGAAGAGAAATGTTTTACACCATTACCATCAACACGAGGTAGCGCCTGAAAGAATAATTAGATGTACCATCTGAAGAGATTAAAGTATAATGAAAGGGGATCCAAATGAAGAGAATTGCCTTTGGATTTATTTTGATCTGAAGTGAAATTAACCCAGTTCCTGATGGAGCTCTGGCTGAAGGTACAGAACGTTCAGAATTTAAGATTACATTTCTTTAACTGTGGAGAGTATTTATAAAGTTGGAGCGGAAGCTTTAGGAACATGGAGATGTAAGGAAAGCTCCGTCCCATACTGTTCATTCTGTGTGTCATTTAAAACAGATGCTATTTCACCAGATGTTGGTGTGAACCCAGTGCACCTGAGCAATGCACACAAGCATTATTTTGAAAATCAGGTTATTGATTATTGAGATATATTGGTGCCATTCATTAACTCCACTGGTTTCAACAGCCACTCATTTAACTTCAGAACATACACATTAGTCTCTGTTCTAGTGTTTCCTTTCATGTAAAGTAAACATACATCATGGAGAGGAAGAGGGTTGCATAGATGAGAAGGTGTCGCTTGGGCGATGAAGCCCTTTCATGGACGTAGACAAGGTGGTAATGTAGTGGGAGAATGCTAAATCCTGGAACATGAATAGGGGGTTGGACAAAATGGCTTGCCAGAGAGAATATTTAAATTCTTGCTTACTTGAGGTACATAAGTGTAAAATCATGAAGCAATTGGCCACAAAAAAGTTGTTTCAATGGGATCATCTAACTGCCCTGATTATTTGCTGCAGATTCTTAGTTTTTGTTTCGGTTGTTGATCCTTCTGCTCTAAAGCTTCCCTTGTTCTCACTGCCTCTAGGTTTGAGATAAATAGTCACTTCCAAAATCTCAGCCAGCAGTTTGTGTGGATCAGTCAGTCATAACTAACATGAACTTGTTTGTAACACTGGACACAGGCAGGTAATATTTGTTCCATAGAAAGACATAAAATGCTGGAGTAACTCAGCGTCTCTGGAGAAAATGGATAGGTAAAGGTTTGGGTCGGGAATCTTCAGTCTGAAGAAGGGTCCTGAGCCGGAATGTCACCTATCCACTTTCTCCAGAGATGCTGCCTGACCTAGCATCTGAGTTACTCCAGCATTTTGTGTCTATCTTTAGTATGAAACCATCATCTGAAGTTCATTATTATATTTAAAATATTTTCCATTTCTGTTTCCCTTTCGGAAACTTGAAATGAGAATATTCAGTCATTGTAACTCATTTCAGCTTTCTAAAATTGAGTCCTCATAAAGCAACAAAATCAGACTTTTCAAAGAGGATCAAAAGTTATAAACTACAGTATTTTCACAAGGTGAAGTTTTAATAAGTGACTAATAATGTCATGTGTAATCCAAATCTCACAGCCAAAAAACAATTTTGACTTGGAAGTTCATGAATACACTTTCAAATGCATGAGCGTTTCTGGAGTATTATGTCAACGGTCTGTGGTATAACTACAGGTTTCTGAAAACTACTACAGTTAAACTGAAGGTTGGCATTAATTGGCATAAAATTACTTGCATGCAATTTCCTTTAAATATTTTTGTCCCCATATTTGCTGCATAAATGTATTTTACTGTCAGTATTTAGTAACGGTAACGGTAAGTGGCAGATCTGAGCTCGGAAGGAGCACCCATCTTCAGCTGATCCAAAGACTCTGCCACATAGTCTATTGCCAAATCACGTGTTGCTGTCTGAAACAGTGAGAAAAGTGTGTTTATATTATGAATATTGAATATGAATATTCCAGTGATTAATATGCCAAAAAAAACCTTCCTGGATGAGATTGGAGGAATAACAGTGAAAAATAGTCTAAAATACTTTGTAGAATCATGTAATGTTTAAGGTAGTACAAATAAAACCTGTTCTCTGTTAAAAGTGAATTTAGTGCATAATAAAGCTAATTTCCATCAGAATTCTTTAATGTTTATAATATTTAGGATCTATGAAATATTTCAGATAATTGCACTTGTTTTAAACAAACACATGATATTTCAGAATCACGCAAGCAAAGTCTGAGTTTAAATGTAATTCGCTATGCTGCATAACAACTCCAATAGATACGCCAGGAGCAACATCAACACTTTTCTAACTTAAAAACTCAGACTTGTTATCTGAGTGCAACCGTGGAGCATCATTCTCAAATTTGCTACAAATACATCTGCATCTTGCATCTGCTGCAACATGAACATTTTAACCAGAGGATGAACAGCAAACCCAAGTTCAGTGATGGCTCGTGTCAAGTCCCAACACTTTTTTTCAGTTTACCAAGCCAGAATATTGTATCTCGCCTACAAGTTTTGCCACTGGAATTTAGCTAATTTGCAGGACAAATAGTACCATTCCAAAACCAAATCACCTGATCTTCAGTATACAGATGACCCCAAAGGATCCTTCAAATCCACTGGCAAGATTATGCAATCAACGTCAGAGTCTACTCTAAGGCCCCAGGTTCACACACTCCAAATATCACTCGCATGCCTGTCACCAGATTCCTCAGACATTCCAAACTCTTATCCAAGTATGAGAATACCAGACTGGTCAGAGGAAACAATTATCTCAAAAGCCTCCCTGGAAACACCAATTCGTGCAGATCCCTGACCGGTGACTGTTTTAAAATAAAGAAGCAGCATTTAGGATGGCATTGGGCATCTCACGTCTATTCATCATGTCATACAGAAGCCATTGTAATGGTGGAAGGAGCGCAGCATCTCCCGAAACACCACCTGCCCTACCTGTGGCAAAGTCTGCATGAACCAGATTGGTTTCATCGTTCATCTTAGAACCTACAGAAATCGAGTGAAAGAAAGTCATGGGATCTGACAATATTGTAAATATTGAATATTGTGGCTATGATTAGTTTGATAAAGGTACAACACTAAAGTCACACAATCTGTATGTTCTTGACTCCCAACATGTCTGACCAGTTGTTGACTTTTAAAAATGTATTGCAGTTTTAACACCCCAAACTACAGTATTGACATTTTTGTAAGTTAAAAATGAAAATGAGAGTACTTGCTCTTATATGATGCCATTTCAATCTATTAGCTGATTACTTTTGAAAAATTGTCACTATTTGCTAAGTTAGTCTTCATCGTATTTTTCAAAAGTATTTTTCACAGACCAAGAGGTAGCAGTAAGTCTGCTGGTGATGTCGATTCATACCATATTGAGGAGATTTTATTTCATGGAAAAGCAAAAGACCGCTGAACTTTCCAATAAAAGGTCATGACCTTTTGAGATCATGGCCTCTCGCTCCACGTGTTGCATTTTCCATATTTTATTTCCTTTGGTCATAAGATTTTACACCCACTTTAATAAGGATATGTGGCCACATTGTTCTATGTACAAGTTTCATGTGCCTTGGTCTGCGATTCTCAACAAATCTATCTATTCCTCTTCAATACCATCATAAAAACACACTACTTTGAGAAAATGCATTTTTTTTTAAAAAGAGAAAAAATAAAATGTTAACAAATAAAAATTAGGTTTACAATGGGTATTATAATTATATCTTGACTCCATATAATAATTATACAGTATAGTATAATCCCCCTGGCTAAGTTCCTCTTAAAGCTGTCCTAGCTAGTTAGTCGACTGGACATGTTCACAGCAGTGACTCCTGCATTTGTTTCTCATTTCTCTCAACTTCCCTATTTCCTCAACAGCTCCGACAACAGAGGTAATTGATGGTAGTATAAATTGACCATCCAGCACAAATTTGTAATGATGGAATCCGCAGTATTGGAGGGGACCCACATGGTCACAGGGCAAATGTGAATTCCATACAGACAGCATGGGCGATCATAATGAGGTCGTGCTGCTGGAACCGCAAGATAACTACTACCTACTGGAATAGAATGTAGAAACAAGGAACTGCAGATTACAAATCTATTTTGACACAACTGATTAAAAATAAATCACAATGGTGTGGGAAAGGTGTCACACTTGAACCATAGTGGCTGAAGGCAGCAGACTTCCCCAAAGAATGTGACATTGTAGTTTCATTGTTACTCGTTTTAGTAATTTTTTAAAAAATGGACCAAATTTTCAAAATTAAATGGTGAAAGTAAAATTGGTGCAATGTAACCAACACACTTTAGCATCCACATGTGCAATAAATGATACCAGATTTTCATTTTCAACGTTTTAATGTTAACAGACTTGCATGTTTACTCAGTAAAAAGAATTAGGAGTGTGCGTACAACTTCCGAAAATGAATAAAAAGAGTGTCCTCTGAGGAAGTGAATAACATAATTATTTCCTAATGACTGATCACCAATCAATCATTCGTTGTTCCCAATACAGGATCTGGTGATCTTTCGGATATCTCCAAATTGTTCATTTGTATTGACTTTAAATTCATCGCTCGATGGGATCCGGGCACTATGAAGCCCAAGATTGGAGTGTACAGAGTTGCCAAATATTCCCCAGCAGCCAAGTCAATCTAAAGCTTGGCTGTTGACAATGAAATTTGAACAATGAATGAACTACATTTGTACATTAATGGGTCTGGGCAAGTGGATCACGCGTAACCCGGTTTGCTTTTCACATGTCATGTCCTAACTTAATTATTTCTTCATCTCTGAGAGTGAGAGCATGTTCTGTAATATAACATTGCTGTTTGGAAATGAAAAGGATTGAAGGTTCTCATACAAGACTTAATATTTGCGTACAGGTGCATAACACTGACTTTTAAATCTTATAAAGTTGGTACAATTGAAGCTCAAATATACTTGGGAATTCAAGTACATAGCTCATTAAAACAGCATTGACAGGTACAAGATATAATCAAAAGCCTAATGAAATGCTGGCCTTAATGTTGCACTCAAAGAGCATTTCTGCTCACTATATGTTAAGGACGGATATACTGGCCTCTGGTATCGTTCCAGTATATTACACCGCACTTTCCCAAAGTATTAATTACAAAGATATTAGATAAACTCAGGCAGATTTGTTAAAATTTAGAAAACATTACAAGACAGTGCCTCAATATTAGAATTGTTTTCTCAAGATGTAAAGTATAGCAGAAATTGGAAGACTTTTCAACAAACAAGAACTGGTTCTGGGTCATCTATTTACTTTAATCAGATTAGACCGATAGCTTTTTATTATTATATGGTATGGATATTATGCGAGTGTATGAAATTGGGTGGTCACAATCACGATCCCCACCTCAAGGGCATTTTGTATCATGTCACCCTTTCATTCTTCATTATTCTTGAGATGAATGTCCTTGTCACATGTTACATGAAGTACCATAAGATAGATCTAATTTCTGGATTCAAACGTGAACAAATAATGCTTTTTCCACTCTTATTTGCTTATAATTGCAATTCAATTGCAAATTTTTGATGATTTAAATTCAAATCTTGATAAATCAAATTGTTCAAGTAATTCCAAAATAATTCACACATTTAATTTCAGAGAACCATTTTTTCCTGTGTGCCCATTGACAAATCTGCATCCAGTTACAGTGCGAGTTCATTCGGCATCGGATCTCCCTTCAGACCAGCCAGGAGATTGTTTGCTGTCAGTACAGACATGGTGTTTCGAGTTGCATAAGTGGCACTTCCAATGTGCGGCAGTATAACTGAAAGACAATCATAAAATTGAATTTTCACTTTTCATGGAAGCACTAAAATATATACAACAAAAGGATGCCTTTGATCTTACCATGTCCATGACAGTAGAAAAAAACATTGGTTAATCCTACTTTTTATGTTGTGGCACATCATGAGGTCCTCCGAGAACTTAAAACGATGAGGGTTTCTGCATCCACCCACCATTTGGGACTTTTAGACCTCTATCATCCTATTGACGAAAGAAAATCTCCACAATTGCTATCTGATCATTCTCCTAATGACTATTATTGACCCCTCTGCTGGACTCTATGTTATACTCCTCAGTTAAACTTTCCTGCAGCCTCCTTTTTTCCAAAGACCTGTAAATTATCCTTGGGAGAGGTTAGTGGCAGGAGTTAATGTATAGGTTATAAACAAGTGATGGAAAGGGATTGGCTAAGAGCTAGCATAGACTTGATGGTCTGAATGGTCTCGTACCAAGAAAATAGGAGAAATATTCTTTGTCAATCAATAAAGGATATCTTCCTTTATTGATTGACATGGAATAATTATTTTCTTTTCTTATGATACACTTTCTTTACACCGTATCCACATGTCCTGACTTAAGGCAAATATACAGAAAAACATACATATTCCTCTGTACTTCGCACTTCTCAACATCTTGGTATTTATTGTGGTTCCCTTGCCTCATTTGTAAGGGTTAACATTAGGCAAGCAGCTATGTGAGTACTATTGTAGGAGTAATCTGTAAGACCTCTTGTGTTTTTTTAATGTGCAGCACAATTAATGGCTGGCTGCATCTGTCTGATATCAGCAACTAGCTCTCAAGGTTCAGATCTGTTAAGAAAAACCTCCTGCCCTATGTGACTAAAGTTTCGTTTCAGAGATGTGACGAAGTTTTATTTCAGAGATATGACTAGGTTTCGTTTCAGAGAATAGAAAAATCACATTGGACATTGTAAAATTACCATATAAGGCCAATAACGGAAAGCCTCCGGTGCACTGTTAAGGGTATAAATGTGTGTGTATGTAAACGATCAGAGAGAGAGACTGCACGAGCTGCCCAAGCGTCACTGGACGTTTTTGCAACTAGACTCTCTCCCACCTTGGTGAGTGCAATAAAGAGGTTAAACGAACTCGCTTGACTAACTGTTTTCTGTTAATAGGTCACAGACGATAACACATTGACTAGCATAAATTAACTACCTCGCATTTCTCCAGACTGAAAGTCAATTGCTACTTTTCTGCCCAGCAGTCAACCCATTGATATGTTTCTGCAGATTACATTGCTCAATCAGCCTCTACAGCAAAGGAAATGTAGAAGAAAAATATTCTGGAAAAATGGCCACAATTTGAAAACAACTTTTTCCTAATTAAGACCACCTTTAAGTCGATGGCTTTGCAACATGAATTATAACTTACCACAGTTTTTCAGTGACAATAGAGGGTGGTCAGTGGGCAAGGGCTCGGGAACGGTGACGTCCAGTCCTGCTGCGGCGATCTGACCAGTGGTCAGAGCCTTGTAGAGGTCATCCTGGTTCACCACTGCTCCTCTGAGAGAAATCAGCAGAAACAGGATCAGTTTCAAGAAAACATTTCATCTAGGCTAAACTTGCAGGTAGTCTGCTCAACCCCCATGGTTTTCAGCCAAAATATTAAGCTAATTCTATTTTATCCAAGATCTTGCCACTCAGTAATGATTTACTGGTTGCATCTCAAGACACATCATTTGACTTTAACCACTCACTTTGTTCTGTCCATCAGCCAAAGTACTGACCTACACTTTCTGCTACTGCCTTTCTGATAACAATTATTGTCAGGCCGTAGAAAACATTAAAGCAGAGTCTGGTCTTAATCACGTCCATATTCTGCAGCAGGTGTTTTTTAGGAGCTTGATGCCCCATCTCCAGTATTTTTTCCAGTAACACCCTCACCTGTACCAATAGCAGCCACTTCAGGACATGAGAGTTAGAGGAGTATCAACACCAGTGCCATTTTGTGTCGACAAAATAGTGCCAGTATGCATTTCAATTAAAAATTAAACAACATTTGTCAATAATTCCATCAATATAACCCCGCCTTCTGTCTATATATTGTGAACAATCAACTTCTAATTTAATAAACTAATAACTAAAAAGTAAAAAATGAAATTTAAAATTTGAAAATTAGAAATTTAGTTCTTAACTTTCGAGGTGCTGGTACTGTCACAAAAAAGCACAGGTTAATTTTGAACTAGAAACTTAGAGATCAACAGATCCAATCCCAACATGGAATGTTCTGAGATTTGAGAACAAAGCAGAGTAATTTACAGGGTCAGGATATCTTTGGCAAGAGTTACTCCAGGTTTTTGTGTCTATCTTCAGTTTAAACCAGCATCTAAGGTTCCTTCCTACATATTCCTTCTCTCCAGAGATGCTGCCTATCCCACCGAGTTACTCCAGCTTTTTGTGCCTATCTTTGGCAAGCGTTTGGTAAACTGGATGGCAAAAGCCCAGTCCCTGTGGCTATATTTATGTGTCACTGTCCTGCAGCAAAAGAGCATATTGCATACAATATCATAGAATCAGAGTAATTCATGGCACAGAAGGAAGCCATTCAGTCCACTCTGGTGTGCTGGCCAAAATGACTCCACCAGGAAGGTCTCATGGCCCTCCGGTTCTACCTTGAACAGAGACCCAATCCATTTCCTTCTAATAACACTCTCTGCCTGGCAGAACTTGTTCTCACCCTCAACAACTTTCCCTTTGATTCCACTCACTTTCTGCAAGTTGGTGTAGCCATGGGCACTCCCATGGGCTCCAGCCACGCCTGCCTTTTTATTGGTTACGTCGATTAGTCCTTGTACCAGAAGAGGACAAATTATCGACTGACGTCTACTATAAACCACTGACTCCCAGTTATCTGGACTACACCTCCTCCCACCCTGCCTCTTAAAAAGACTATCCCCTACTCTCAATTTTTCCATTTCCGCCATATGCTCCCAAGATGAGACTTTCCATTTGAGGACTCCCGAAATGCTCTCTTTAGTAAACGGGGATTCTCCCCGCTGTCATAGATGGATCCCCACCCCTTTCTGCCTTCCACAGAGACCGCTCGCTTCGCAACTCCTTGGCTCACTCATACCTTCCCACCCCAACAACCTGCTCCCAGGTACTTTTCCGCTGCAAACCACAGGAGACGTAACCACTGTTTCTATACTACCTCCCTCATCTCCATCCACAGGCTTCACAATTCACACTTCTATCTCACACTTCATCTCTGGCGTTTGTCCAACCATCTGCTTATTGAAACCGCCACCGACCTGTATCCAACTATTGCACAACAGGCTCTGTCCTGCCTTTCTTCTTCCAGCTATTCCCCCACCCACCCCCACCACAATCAGTCTGAAAGGTCACCTATCCATGTTCTCCAGAGATACTGCCTGACCCACTGAGTTTCTCCAGCACTTTGTGGTTTTTTTTGTAACCAGCATCTGTAGTTAATCTCACTTGTGAACTCTTGGCTTTTAACCTTGTAGGTTTTTATCTTGTCGGTTCTTAGCCTGTCGGCTTTTAACTCTCCATTCTTTAACCCATTCCTTCTCTCCAGAGATGCTGCCTGTCCCGCTGAGTTACTCCAGCATTTTGTGTCTACCTTCCGCTGTTAACTCTCGCTATTCTAGTGTGCTTCATTGTGTTTATTAACATGGTGAGGGTTTCCGTCTCCACCACCCTTCCAAGCAGTCAGTTTGAGACTGCCCTACTCACTGATTGAAAATAAATTTACCCCAACGCCAATCTAACCCTGCCACCAATTATTTTGAATCTCTGTCCCTTGTTATCATTCCCTCTGCAAAGGAAACTGAGCCTGAGCTTTCAGTTTTATACATCTCAGTTAAATCCCCTTACAGGGTAGCACAGTGGCACACCTGCTATCTCACAGCATTATAGTCCCAGGTTTGGATGCTAACTGTTTAGAGTTTGCACATTCTCTCTGTGATCGTGTGGGCTTCCTCCAGGAACTCTGGTTTCCTCACACCCCAAAGTCATGCGGATTTATCAGTTAATTGGACTCTGAAATTTTCTTTGTTCCAAAGAAAACTATTTCATCCTAGCCAGTCACTTCACAAAATCATAATTCACAGCCCTGGCAACACCCATGCTACACTCATCTATGTCATCTCCAAGTCCTTTCTGTGTGCTGACCAGAACTGGATGCAATACTCCAGCCATGGCCTAACTAATGCCTTGTACAATCCTGCATGACACTCCCTAGCACTGGCTTAGTCACAGCACTACCTCACTTCTCAGGCTGCATTCTCTTCACTATGATTTTTGAACCTACGCGACGAGTCCATTGATATCTTCCTACAGCACAGAACTTTGTTCTTCACTATCAACCACATTGTCAGTTCTGATATCATCGGCACACTTCTTAATAGTGATTCCTGCACTGGAGTAAGTCAATTATAAATACCAATTCCTTAAATTCTCCATGCACTGGCAACACCTTTATACAAAGTAAGCTGTCTCAAGTAGGTTGATAGAGTTAGAATCAGAGCAATACGGCACAGAAACAGGCCCTTCGACCCACCTCACCCATGCCAGCCAAGTTTCACATGCCTGCACCTGGCTCACAACCCTTTAAACCTTTTGTATCCATGTGCCTGTCTAAATGTATTTTTAAATGTCATAATTGGACTAGGCTCTATTACTTACTCTGACATGTTCCATGTACACACCATCTTCTGTGAGAAAAAGTTGTTCCGCATATCCCTTTTAAATCTTCCCCGTCCTACTTTAAACCTAAGCCCAGTAGTGTTAGATTCCCCTTCCCTTGGGATCGGGCTGTGGTTATTCACTTTATCTATGCCCCTCAAGATTTTATATACCTCTGTAAGTCACCCCTCAACCTCCTATGTGCCAGTAATATCATTGTAAACCTTTCCTGCACCCTTTTGCGGTTTAATGCCATCCTTCCTACATCAGGGAGACCAGAACTATCCAGAATACTCCAAATAACAGGTATAACAGAGCTTTATTTGTCGTTCGGTACCGAAGTACCGAACGAAACTACATAGCAGTCATAGAAAAAAAATGAACACAAGACACATAACCCCAACACAAACGTCCATCACAGTGACTCCAAACACCCCCTCACTGTGATGGAGGCAACAAAACTTCCACTCTCTTCCCCACGCCCACGGACAGACAGCTCGTCCCCGACCGACCCGCACAGTCCCCGCACCGGGCGCTGAAACGTCTCGCGGCCGAACCGGGCGATGAAAGGCGCGCGACCAAGCCTTGCGCAGCTAAGTCCCGTGGTCGAGCCGCACCGGGCGATGTCAAGTCCGCAGCCGAGCCGCACCAGCGATGAAAAGCCCCGCAGCCGAGCTGCACCGGGCGATGTTAAGCCCCGCAGCCGAGCTGCACCGGACGATGTTAAGCCCCGCAGCCGAGCTGCACCGGGCACTGTTAAGTCCAGCGGCCAAGCCGCACCGGGATGTAAAGTCCAGCGGCCAAGCCGCACCGGGATGTAAAGTCCAGCGGCCAAGCCGCACCGGGATGTAAAGTCCAGCGGCCAAGCCGCACCGGGCGATGTTAGGCCCCGCAGCCGAGCCGCACCCCGCGCCGTGAGGAAGAGAAAAGTCCCCCCCCCCCCCCCCCCACACCCACCCACCCACACCACCACCCCCTCCCACACATACACAACCAAAAAAATATATATAAAAACCATCCCAACACCGACACACAACAAAAAAAGGGGAAAAAAAGACGGACAGACTGCTAGTCAGCCGCTGCCGTTAGGCGCCGCCACGTGATGTAGCCTTACAAAGTCTTGCACAGTTATAACATGACATTCCAACTCCTGTACTCAATAATCTGACTGTTGAAGGCAAGCAGGCCAAATGCCTCTTGACTATTCTGTCCACCTGTGCCATCACCTTCATGGAACTATGCACCTATTGAAAAACACTCCCCAGGACTCTACTATTTACTGTGCCAGTCTGCCCTGCTTTGTCCAATCAAAATGCATCATTTCGACTTTAGCTGAATTAAACTCCATCCGCCTTCCCTCATCCAATAAGCTAAATTGATCAAAATCCTGTTGTGATCGCAAATAACCATCTTTACAGTTCACTATACCATCAATTTTAGTGTCATCCACAAACTTGCTAACCATACAGTCTACTTACACATCCAAATCATTACTATCAATAATGGACAACGGTAGACACAGCAATGATCGCTGGGGTACACCACTAGATATAGGTGTCCAGTCTGAAAAACTCTCGACCACTATCCAACTGTTTACCACCTTCAAGCCAAATTGTATATCCGTTGGATAACTCACCCTGGATCCCGGTTGACCCACCCTCACATGCGTAACATGTTAAAGGCCTTGCTAAAATCCACATTGACACTGCTTCATCAATTTTATTGATCACCTCTTCAAAATTTTCAAATGGATTTGTGAGACACAATTTCCTGGGCACAAGCCATACTGGCCATCTGTAATAAGTTCTTGCCTTTCTAAATGCACGTAGATCCTATCTCTCAGACTCCCCTCAATAACTTACCCACCAGTTACAAGGCTGAAGACAGACACAGGAAGCTGGAGTAACTCAGCGGGTCAGGCAGCATCTCTGGAGAAAAGATCTGAAGAAGGGTCTCTATCCAAAATGTCACCTATTCCTTTTCTCCAGAAACCCTTCTTCAGATCTTTTCTCCAGAGATGCTGCCTGACCTGCTGAGTTATTCCAATTTTCTGTGTCTGTCTTCAGTTTAAACCCCCATCTGCAGTTCCTCCCTACACACTGACACGGCTCACTGGTGTGTGGTTCCCAGGCTTTTCCTTGCAGCCTTTGTTAAATACAGCTACCCTCCAGTCTTCCGGCACCTCACCCACTGCTATTGATAATACAAATATCTTGGCCCTGCAATTTCCTCCCTCCTTCCTACAATGTTTTAGAATGCACTTGATCAAGTCCCGGTGATTTATCTACTTAATACGTTGTAAATCCACCCGCATCCATCTTCCACAGTGGACTCTCCCCAAGACAACACAATTAACCTTCCAGTTCCCCATCATCCACATATTTCTCCACTATAAAGAAAGATGGTAAATATTTGTTTAACATCTCGTTTATCTCCTGTAGCCCCACATATAGATTACCTTCTGAGACAATATTACTGATGCTAGATAAAAAAGATTTTTTAAAAAACCAAAGTCTATCTATAGAAACATAGAAAATAGGTGCAGAAGTAGGTCGTTCGGCCCTTCGAGCCAGCACCGGCATTCAATATGATCATGGCCGATCATCCAAAGTCAGTACCCCATTCCTGCTTTCTCCCCATATCCCTTGATTCTGTTAGAGCTATTTCTAACTCTCTCTTAAATACATCCAGTGAATTGACCTCCACTGCCTTCTGTGGCAGAGAATTCCACAGATTCACAACTCTCTGGGTGAAAAGGTTATTCCTTATCTCGGTCCTAAATGGCCTACCCCTTATTCTTAAACTGTGACCCCTGGTTCTGGACCACAACATCTGGAATATTTTTCTTGCATCTAGCCTGTCCAATCCCTTAAGAATTTTATGTTTCTATCATTCTGTTGGTCACACAATAGAACAATTGTAGAAACTGTTGACTAACGATGGCAAAGAATTTATCAATTATCCTGCCTAGATCCAGATGTAAAAACACGAGGACTGGGGACTTTGGGAGCCACTCACTGAATGAGATGTTTGTGCAGATTAATATTGAACAGGTCCCATGAAAATTACATGTACACAGCTCTGTAAAGATTTCTTAAAATTGGCTTCTGTGATACATAAATTGAGACGAATTTACAGGACTGACATGATGTCACTCACCTGCTTGTGTTGATAAATATTGCTGTCTTCTTCATTTTGGAAAACAAGTCCCCGTTAAACATGCCCTTGGTTTCAGGACTGAAGGAACACGATACAGAAATGAAGTCTGATTCTTCAGCCAATCCGTTCAAAGTCACTGTGTAAGGTGGGAACACATTGATTTGTGGATAAAAGAGAAAAGGAAAGCCTGACAGACACTGACATGGAAAATAAGTAGCTTTCTAGTACGAATAAAAATCATGGAGTCATGTGATACAGAAGTTGGACATGAGGCTGTTAGCAATTTCCTAAATTCCCTTCTTACCGTATTCACCCTGTATCTTGGCAGCAGCTTCTGGCCTGGGCTGTCGTCCTGTGTACAGGAATCGTTTCACTCCAAATGGCTTCAGTCGCTGAGCAGTTGCAAGGCCTAAGAAACAGCAGAGTGTTAAAAAAAACTATAAAATAAATATTGTGCACGTCAATTCTCACATCCTCTGCATCTCACTATAGGATGTAGTATTTGTAATGCAGGCAACCATTGTAGCCAGGTTGTGCAGAGGAAGCTCATTAACAGCAAACTAAATAAAAAGCATTATAGATCAGGCTTTTGTGTAGTTTTAATTTAATATTGCTTTTTTGAATTAAATAATCTTTGTTTGTTCGTAATGTTATCTATTGAGGACTGTGTTTCCAGAGCTGTTGTGCAGCTGTATGAATTTCATTGTTACATGACACTTAAACACTCTTGACCCAACAGCCAGCACTCGTGTGCCAGGCTACATGATCTACACAAGTCCTGAACTCAGGATCGTCTTTGTTAAGCGAATGCCTGGTGATGAATCATGTTAATTGGAAGAAAGACATAATCATACTGATCACTGTTCTAACAACAGGATTAACATAACTCACTAATGATTCTGTTGCACAGAAAGGAGGACACGGGTGAAAATCAGACTGCAGCTTGTTGACACGACCTGGTTACCCAATGGAATTGGCAGAGGCGAGGGATGAGGGAAAGCCAGGCCAGAAAGAGCTTGTCACTCTGTAACACAGACTTCTTTTGTATCACGGTGACTGTCTGTGCTTTGTTGACAAGGAGGCAGCTCACCAAAAAGAGATTATTGTAGGAGGTGATTCCTCCTGCAACCTCTTTCCAAAAGCAGTCATCTGTTGCAGCCGGCGTTGAAACCAACAGACAGGCACTTTAACCGTCTTCCTTAATGCACAGATGCTGAACATTTCAGCACTGTCCAGGGCTGTTTATCCATTAAAATCCATCTGAAATAACAACTCTTTAGAAATACTATATTGCTACCGTTGTACAACCCAAAATAATGACAATCATAAAACAAAATGCTACCAATTCTATAAACTCAGGGACATCACTTGTAAATTCTTTGGTTATTTAATAAGCGAAGTCGAGGCAAAGAAAGCAATTGGACTTTCACTTGATTTGAGCAGCACTGAGATACCAGAAACCAACTGAGCCATGAGATGGTTTTGCTCAACGATTAAGAATTCTGCATTTTTATTTTCTTGTCACGTTTCAAACAGTTGCCCGTTTCTTCTGGGTGTACCTATTCTTCCCAGGCCCACAATTCCCACGGTGCTCCCAGCCAATCCGTAGCCGCACATCCAAACGGGTTTCCAGGCAGTCCATCCTCCACTGAAACAGACAAACAAGACAGTGACCCTCTGAAATTAACCGACTTTTCAACAACTTTGATCTTCCTCTGATCACCACCTACTTTTTTGCCTCTTCCGCTGCTTCTATCAATCGCCGAGATGTTGCAAGGAGCAAACCCACAGCAAGTTCAGCAGTGGCATCGGTCAGAGCATCAGGAGTGTAGCCCACGCGGATCCCCCTTCAAACACAGGAACACAGTAGACTGTTAAAGTAATGGATGGGGGAGAGTGGGCAAGTGGAATCACCAGAGAACACTATCGAATGATCAGGGTGCAGCACTTGACCTGAAACTGTTTCCAAAGCAGAGATAAGTTTTAAAACTGAGACATAAGTTAAAAAGAATCAGACACACCATTGACAATGACAACATAGAGAGTGACTGTGCACCATGGCAGGCCAGAATAGCCAATGAAAGGGAGTAGTACAGGAATAAAAGGAGAGAGAACAAGAAATAGATCTGGGTTCCAGTGACCCGAGTCTCCATGGAGAGAACTCTGTCTGGTTTACATTACAAAAAACAAATGTTTCAAAAATTAAAATTGGTATTTTAGTTGAATGCTACCTGATCACAAATTAAATTTGTGGCCAGCTTCTCTACACCTAGTTTCTAATTTGAGCACAATTGTGGAATTACATCCAGAATCATGGAGTTACCATGGCTGTTTGATGGTTCGTGGGTGGAGGAGATATCACTATATTATCTATATTATCACGATATCACTATATTACTCTATGGATAAATATTTATTAAGTAGCTTTTCAAGACTTTTAATGTAATCTCCTAATGTAGCACAGCCATTTCTTCTATTATCTATGATATGGGCAATTGAGAAACAATTAAAAATGAATAAAAGCAATCTCATTCAGAAAGATGAAAGGATTTTAGAGCAAGATATTGAAAAGTGCTAGACAATTTCAACAAAGGTTCCAAGGTTGGCTTTAGAGAATACTATGTTGAGTAGAAGAAAATGTAATATTATATCTATTCCCATAAATAAATTGTCCTTTAATTATAGGATAGAACCATGCAAGGGGAACATTAGTCTGCATCCATCCTGTGTTTTATCTATTCTGGGAGTGTTTAAGAAGCCAAACATCAAGGTATTTAAATCCTGTTTCTCACCTTTGTGTACACTTTGTTTCTTACCCCAACCAAAAAAATAAAATTCACATAATCCAGTAAGTCTAAAGGAGGTCAGAATTTGTTTCTGGAGATGAATGATGTAGCTTTTGCAACTTTGCTTCCAAGACTGGGACTTCAATTATCAGGTATTCAAAGCCACTGTAAATGGGCAGAATTGCCAGGGTTTGGAGCTACAACACTACAGCCGCACACATTGGCTGTTCAAATGACCATATCAATGGGCTTAAATGTGACAGAAACATTGTGGATGCTGGAAATTCTCAGCAGGTCAGGGAGTTCACATTTCAAGTTGATGGCCTTTCACCAGAATTGGGAAAAGTCAGCAACAAGCAAGAAGGCAGGAGAGATTAAGTGACAAAAGAGGGAAGTAGTGCACGAGGTGGCCATTTGACAATACAGAAAGAGCATCCCATTTCTTGCCCACGTCCGATTCAACAGCAAGGTAAAGGACGTGGCAGTCGCACTGCGTAGCTGACAGCCTTGCCCATTTTAACCTTTAACAGTAATAAGTTGTTTTACCGGTTTTTAATTTCTCCCACTGAAAGATGGTCGAATCCCACAGACAACGTGCTGATGACTTTCAAACACGGCCCTGGAACAGAGCAAGAACAAACAGCTCAGATATGCAGCACTGCTCCCGCCACCCACTGACACCTGCAGGAATATCTCTGGCAAGGAGCTGGCTGCCCCAGCTCACGGTAGCGGGTAAACAGAGCAGAGCCCTGTACAGCCGTCCCCTCTCACCCTCCACCATTTCATCAGGAATATACAGAGCAGCCCTGCAAATGCTGCAGCATTGCTCTGCTCCTCGACAAAAGAAAACCAAACATTTATTTAATCGTTGGATTAAATGTCTCCTTTCCTATTCCACTGGAGATGCAAAAACAATTACTGCCTTTTCATGGAAAATTAAAGTGCTTAGAATAAAATGCTACTCTCCTGTACAAATCTGGAGTTTATCTCTATGACACATCAGTGGCCTACCTGCCGCTTGCAAAACCTCACTGTCGATCTTATCCGTTAGCATACAGTAGAGGCCCTGAGCTCCCGCAACTCCCTTCAGCAGCTCTTCCTTTGGAACTGGCTCCTCAGAGTCCCATTGCTCAACGTTGCAGCTGAAACACAACAGAAGTGGGCAGTGTGTGAGGAGCTTTTAAAGGTCGCTGGCAAACAAAGAATTAAATGATATAAAAATGGGCTAAATGTGGGGTGACACAGTGGCGCGGCAGGTAGACCTTCTGCTTTATAGCACCAGAGACCTGGGTTTGATCCAAACGTCGAGCACTGTCAGTGTGGAGTTTGTATGTTCTCCCTGTGATCACGTGGGCTTCCACCCAAATCCCAAAGGTGTGTGGGTCAGAAGGTTAATTGGCCTCTATAAATTGCCTCTGGTGTGAAGGTGGATAGTAGAATCTGGAGCCAGTTGATGGACATGCAGGGAGAATTTTTAAATGGGATTAATGTTGGATCGATGTAAATGGGTGGTGATGGTCGGTATGTAGATGGGCCGATGGGCCTGTTTCCATTCTGTGTCTCTGTATGACTCTACGAAATGTTTAATGATTCATTTTACTAAAAACATACTAAACAATATTACAAATAATTAAAAGGCAGTACACCAAATAAAGAAGATACACACAAAATGCTGGAGCACCTCAATGGGTCAGGCTGCATCTCTGGAGAAACGGAATAGGTGTCATTTCGGGTCAAGCCCTTCTTCAGACCAGGCCTGAATGCTGCCTGAGCCACTGAGTTACTCCAGCATTTTATCTCTATCTTTCGTGTAAACCAGCATCTACAATCCATCCCTACACCAGATAAAGTACAGGTGCAGCACCGATTTTCTGGCACTCTTGGTTCCGGAGCCTTGCCGGATTATCCGTTTAGCCGGACCAACAGAGGTCATGTAATAATAATTAATGATAATAATAATGCAGGTTGTTGTCCCTGCTTGACATGTTGATTTATCCAGAGAACAAGGGAGAAGACAGGAGACACGCGAGCAGAGCCACTGGCACACAATTTGAAGTACAAACACCCAAGCCTGGCCGCTGTGCAGGGACTGCTTTGCTGCTCTTCGTCTGTCCCTGAGCCGGGCCCACTCACTTAATCTAGAATCTGGCAACTCACAGCCCCGAGGCTCATACACACCCCAATCAGATTTTTTTTACAAAAACATGAAAAACAGGTTTCCTTGGGACGTAACGGATAGATCCTCTTCCTCGATCCTCAGCCTTGCGTCGCCATGACTGCGACAACCCTCAGCTGGAGACTGCGGCAACCGTGCACGGTTGAGTTACCGCACGGGGTGGGAGACACAGCTGTGCACTACGTATCGATTGCCTAGCCAGCTGCTCAGGAGTTCCAACAGGTAAAGATGGAGGGGGGTGTGAGGGTTGGGTGCTGGAGGTGGGAGTTTAAGGACTGCATGGACAGAGGAAATGAGAGGCCACAACTCGACAGTGAGTGGAAAAATAAACACACGGGGAACTCAGGTATACAGCAGCTGCAAATAATCGTTTCCGTATCGTAATTTTGTGTAGATTAAAGGAGGTGGCAGACCATCGGGTGCCAATCAGTGGTATAGCTATATTTCCTTTATCTCAAGCAGCAGTTCTTAACTTGGGGGTCGTGACCCCCATGGGGGTCGTTTGGGAGTTTTCCAGGGGTCATGAAGGGGTCATAAATGAAATTATCCCATCTCATGGACTGAGTGTTGGCCGACATGTTTTCATAAATCAGGCTGGGTTTTTTTCCAATTTTTGTTTCGGGGGTCATGGTACTGACCAAGATTGTCTGATCAGGACGTGGGGCCAAAAAGGTTAAGAACCGCTGATCTAGAGGAATGCCAACTCATCAGAGGCAGGATGTCCCTGGACATGGCAGCCACCCTAGGGATGCAAAGTGCATCTGGACCCTGTTCCTTATGGGGTCACTACTTCTCTGCTGGATTCTACCGTGACCCCAGTGACATCTGACCTTTACCCTGCCTTTGGCCACACATTGTTCCAAAGTCCAAGATGTCCTGACTGCACATGGCTGATAGTTAATCAGCACCCAGCAGACTGATTGGCGATCTCTGTCCGACTGACTGACCTGAAAGTGGGGCTTTTGTGAACGGACAGATACTGGATCCCAAACACTGCACTGTGTCCTCTACAATATTAGACAAGAGAAGGACAAGATTTGACTTAACAAGCTCTTAGTATTTTCTGCAGCTTTTTCAATGAGTCAAAAAAAACTTTTGACATTCTGAATAGATAGATGCTTGTTTATTCCAAGGATAAACAAAAAGATGCTGGAGTATCTCAGCAGGTCAAGCAGCATCTCTGGAATAACGTAAAGGCAGATTAGACTATTTTGTATTGTTTAAAGATATGAAAAATTGTCAGGACATTAGGTGCCCAACCAGAGAACAGCACAAAAAGCAGAATCTTGCCTAACTTTTGAATAAAGTTACCATAAATTACCAGAGCAGGAGAATAGGGCCATGGCAACAGCTCTTTCTAGCACTGGCTAGATAGGCAAAACTGCCTAATTCAGCCATTATTGGAACAATTAAACATTGATGTTTTGGGATTATATTTGTACAAAGTTGTCGCATACTCGTTGAAACAGTGCTTTCAGAATGAATAATACTTCCAGTTTTTTTATAACCTTCAATAAAAGCAGGAGACACTGGAAGACACTTAGCAGGTTAAGCTGCATCAAGGAAAACAGACTCAATGATCATTCATTGAACGACCTCAATGTGAAACTCTTGTTCTATCAGCTCTCGTTACTGCCCAGATTTCAAAGTCACTTGGACTGGTGGGTCAACTTGCTCCCAGTGTGTTGGTGAATGGTAAAACTGTGGGGGAGTTGATGGGATGTAGATACATTTCAATGGAAATGATCTGGGTTAGATGTAAGTGAGTGGTTGATATAAGCAAGTGGGCCAAGGATCTGCTTCCATTCTACATGATCTGACTCTTCAACTGGAATATCAATTCCTGTAATCTCCTTTAAACTTTCCCCCTCTCTCCTTGAACCTGTGCCCCCTGGTCTTTGATAATTCCACCTGAGAAAAATGACTCCAACAATCTACCCGGTTGTGCTTCTCGTAATTTTATCTACTTCTATCTCTAGCGTTCCAGAGAAAACAATCCAAGCTTGTCAAATCACTAGTTATAGCTCATACTCTCCAACCCAGGCAACATCTTAATGATCTACTCGTTATAGCTCATACTCTCCAACCCAGGCAACATCTTATTGAACCACTTCTTCACCCTCTATAAAACCTCCACATCATATCATATATATACAGCCGGAAACCATGCAGGCCATCTCTAGGTTGGGCACGCCCCCAGTCATTGTTCTTTGTAATCAGGCTTATGTCTCTGATGCCAATCATATCAACACTGTAGAGGAATAGTTACTTCCAGGTGATTTTGTGCATTTTCCAGCCTGAGGACATAACGGACAGATGGAAAACCGTCAGAGGTAAAAACAGAATCCATTCTTTACCTGGGGATGGCCTGCAGTGCAGCAAGCAAAACTGCACACAATACTCTAAATGGCCTGACCAAAGTTTTACACGGCTGCATTACGACTTCCCGACTTTTATACTCAATGCCACGAATTATTAAGGTAAGCATTCCTTCTTTACCACCCTAGCCACCTAGTGTTCACAACTCTCTAGTGGGCAGTGTTCACAACTGTCTGCGATTTCTTCGTAGATAAAATGTTTGCAAACAATTATTTTTGTCAACTTCTTGGATAAGTTGACAGTTGACATTTATAACTTTCTTGAAGAGCTGCTGCTTTGTGATCTTTAAACTTTGGATGTTACTGATTAAATATTTGCACTAGGGATCTACTCTGTATTAGGCTAATTGATCATATTTAATGAACTGTTCTTCTTTGCTTTCTCTATTAATTTTAATTTCTCCTCCATGAGCTGTATCTCTTTTTGTTTGTCCTACATTTTAAAAAGTAATGGAAGTAGAGATTAGGCATTTGCAAAGAATAGAACTCTACTGTATCCACAATATAATTGAAAAGACATTTAACTTTATACTTAGAGCCAAGAAAATTTGGATTGGTGAATTGATTAGTTAAAACCCTCGACAGCCACTAAAATGACCAACGCTGCCTGATGTGGTACAGAAGCATGAATCTAATTCAAATAGACACAGTGGTGGAGTAAATCACCAGGTCAGGCAGCATCACTGGAGAAATAGGATGGGTGATGTTTCAGTTGGGACCCTTCTTCAGACAAGTGGGGGGGGGGGGGGGGGGGAGGTGAAGAGCTGGTATAAATCAGGACCTGATCTTTTCATTGGTTAGCTGATATGCAAAACAGTGCAACCCTGTATATCTCGCACACTAATGATGGAAATCTTACCATGAATGACAGAAATAAAAAGTGTTATCTTTGTTTATGAAGTTCATTTTTGAATAATTTAAAATTGAGGGGGTTAGTGCAATATACTGCCAACCCACAAATGTGTCGTTATGAGATATTCACATTTGAAAATGGTAGTGGGTAAGGATCGTGTTAATGCATGTAACTAATTTTTCACAAAAGTGAGGGTTAGCACTATATTGCACCGACCCCAATTATATGTTA
Organism: Rhinoraja longicauda; assembly: GCF_053455715.1. Lineage (NCBI taxonomy): Eukaryota > Metazoa > Chordata > Chondrichthyes > Rajiformes > Arhynchobatidae > Rhinoraja > Rhinoraja longicauda. The sequence goes on from NC_135955.1 coordinate 40,055,668, forward strand.
CATTCAAAACTAAACTATGGTAGCAATGTACATTATTCATGTCTAAAGCTAGCACTTCTGTATCAGTGTTGGTATGTTTGCATTACATTTTATTACACTAATATGGAATAAACAAATATCTTGACATGTGTTCAAAGTTATTTTATTCACAATATCAGGATTCCTGGAAATAAGTTTGATGTCACTGATTGCGAATGTGTATTTTAAAATGTAGGCCCTAATGAAATGTATGTGAAAGAACAGTGATCATGATAGGGAGAACCATGTGCTAAGACGTGTGTGCATGACTGATTATTATCTATATATATATATATATATATATATATATGAGAGAGAGATTGAAAGAAAAAGATTGCTAAACAAATAATTAGAGGAAATCACAAGAAAAAAACTATATATATATATATATAAACCATAAAGGTCGAATCGCCTTTATGGTTTATGTACATCATGTGAAAAATAAGATGAAATAGAGCGTTGCTCTAAGTCAAAGATGGCATCCTGGTGCCATCGCAACAACCTGGAGCTCAATGCTCTTATGACAGCGGAACTAATTGTAGACTTTCAAAGAGCTCCCCCTCTCCTCCCCCCACTCACCATCAACAACACCACAGTCACATCTGTGGAGTCATTTAAGTTCCTTGGAACCATCATCTCCAGGGACCTTAAATGGGAGACCACCGTCAAAAAGGCCCAACAGAGGATGTACTTCCTCTGCTATACCAATTCTATACTGCTATCATTGAGTCCGTCCTCACCTTCTCCATCATGGTCTGGTTTGGCTCAGCCACCAAGCACGACATCCAAAGGCTGTAATGGATTGTTCGATCAGCTGAGAAGGTTGTTGGCTGCAACCTTCCCTACATTGACAAATTGTACACTGCAAGGGTCAGGAAGTGAGCGGGCAAGATCATCTCTGGCCCCTCTCTCCCTGGCCACAAAATCTTTGAAGCACTTCCCTCTGGAAGGTGACTCCGGACTGTCAAAGCAGCCAGAGCCAGACATAAAAACAGCTTTTTTCCACGAGTACTAGTTCTACTCAATAACCAAAGTCTGTAGTCTCTTTTTTGCTCTGGTTTATTTTCACCCACATGTTTAGACCGTAATGTTGTATCCTTATTGTTTTGATGTGTTGATACTTTATTCTTAATTGTTAACTGTATGTTTGTGTTGTCATTTGTGAGCGGAGCATCAAGGCACATGTATATGCCTTGTATATATATGCACATACTTGGCCAATAAACTTATTCATTCATTCATTCATTCATTCTGATCCATGAGAAGGAACTTTGAAATCTATTTATCTTTATCTTGCCTTTCACACACAAACACACATTCATATATATATATATATATATATATATATATATATATATGTGATAATAATGCTCTTGAGATTAATAGAAAGAAAACAGAAGAAATAGTATTTGGTTCACCATCTGACTCTCATATAGTTTCTATTGTTATCCATAATGAAAAGATCAAGCAGGTGTGTTCATTTAAATACGGGTGTGATGACAGACCATCTGCTATCCTGGAAAGACCACATTGAATCTGTCTGCAAAAGGACAATACAAATAATTTATTTTCTCCGCCACCTTAGGTCCTTTGGGGCGAGTAGACAAATTATTCTTTAGTTCCTTACTTCTGTGATTATGAGTGTTCTTCAACATTGTAATACTACATGGTACAAGTGTTTGTCCACCACTTTAAAGTCAAAACTGCTCCACCAAATGAAAATCTGCTCAAAGATCGTCGGTCAACCCCTTGAGAAACTCTATGAATCAGCCTACCACAATAACATGCTAAGGTTGCCCAACAACATTGTCTCTGACCCCGACCATGTCCTGAACAGTGAATACGAATTGTTACCATCAAATCAGAGGTATAGGGTACCAAGATTTAATAAGGTTAGACTGAAGCACTCTTTTGTGCACCAGTCAATCCTGAAACTAAACATAGAACTTAATCCCAGATCAAATGTACGTTGAAAGGTCTTGAATGTGTCATCATTTGTGATTGTAATGTTATGGTGAATATATGTATCCTCGTTTCTTGTCTTACATTCTTTGTCTTTGTTGATGTTGCAAGTGGAGCTGCTGAGATGCAAGAAAAAATGTAGACTTGATCTGGCAATAAAGTATTATCGTCTGGTATTAAATTTGTGCAGAGTGTGTGTTAGAGCAATACAAGGGAAACTGCACAAAAGAGGGGGCTGGGGAGGAAGGATGGGAGGATGTGAGTTGATAGATTAGATATATTCTGCATTTTAATGGTATAATAATCACACATACTGTTCCCCCACAACACTGATTGCACTGCGTTTTGCTTACTAAAATGGCGGACGTTTACTTCAGTTAACGGAGTGGTCCGTCTTGCTCCTCTAGTATCTTTGGCCTCCACTCTCATTAAATAGACAGAACACATGCAGCACGTCAATAGCCTGAACCCCACGACCAATCCTGTAAAGAGGCCACGTTTGCAGAGTTGCTGCAGTAGTACATGGGCCAGGGTAACATGCAGGACCGAGAGTCATTGCAATATCTAGAGGGGCGCCTCCATGTGGAGAGAGTATTATTGTTCAACAAGGGCCCACTCTCCTTAAAGCAGCGCTCAATGCTGGACGACCCACTCCCAGTAAACGCCAGGACTGCTCCACTAACTGCAGCGCAGCGCCTCCCCTCCCCTCCCCTCCCCTCCCCAGCAGGGGGTGGCCCTGAGCCGGGCTCGCTGCTGCAGCGCCTCCCCTCCCCTCCCCTCCCCTCCCCTCCCCAGCAGGGGGTGGCCCTGAGCCGGGCTCGCTGCTCCACTAACACTCACACTCGGTCATCGTCACCGCGGACACCAAGTGGCCCCAGTTACACTTTGATTAAACTTTGTCCTTCCCACGGGAACCGCGATGAACCCGATACGCGCTTTAGCCGTCAACATGTCCTCACATTCCGGACTCGGTCAATGTCCTCAACCCGTCCAGCGGGATCCGACGGGTCACGAACACCTTCATGAGTCTTTGCGTGGCCTTCATCACCGCCAAAGCTTCTCCTGCTGGGAAGGGGAGGGGAGGCGCTGCAGCAGCGAGCCCGGCTCAGGGCCACCCCCTGCTGGGGAGGGGAGGGGAGGCGCTGCAGCAGCGAGCCCGGCTCAGGGCCACCCCCTGCTGGGGAGGGGAGGGGAGGCGCTGCAGCAGCGAGCCCGGCTCAGGGCCACCCCCTGCTGGGGAGGGGAGGCGCTGCAGCAGCGAGCCCGGCTCAGGGCCACCCCTGCTGGGGAGGGGAGGGGAGGCGCTGCAGCAGCGAGCCCGGCTCAGGGCCACCCCCTGCTGGGGAGGGGAGGGGAGGCGCTGCAGCAGCGAGCCCGGCTCAGGGCCACCCCCTGCTGGGGAGGGGAGGCGCTGCAGCGAGCCTGAAACCTGAAAATGTTGGAAAAGCCAATTATCCTACAACCTCAAGTCAAGTCAAGTTTATTCGTCACATACACATAAATGTGCAGTGAAATGAAAGATTACCCACATTCCAACAACGAGCAATAAAAATAAGCAATAACACACACAATCAAACAAAAAGAAACATCCGTCACAGTGAGTCTCCTCCAGTCAACTCCTCATATCATATCATATCACATCATATATATACAGCCAGAAACAGGCCGTTTCGGCCCACCAAGTCCGTGCCGTCCAGCGATCCCCGTACATTAACACTATCCTACACCCACTAGGGACAATTTTTACATTTACCCAGCCAATTAACCTACATACCTGTACGTCTTTGGAGTCTCACTGTAATGGAAGGCCAGAATGTCTTTTTCTCTTCCCTGCCGTCGTCTCCCGCGGTAAGGCTGTTGGAGTTGCCACGTTCGGTTCTCAGTGGGCCGACCCAAGCCCCGCGATACGGGGCGGGTGAAGGCGCCGCCGCTGCCGCTGCCGCTGCCCGTCGGGGCGGTCGGAGCTCCCAACATTGAAGCCCCCGTCGGGCAGAGAAAAACCCGCGGCCTATTTCAGGCCGCGCCGGACGGTGAAAGGTCCGCGGCGGGCCGACACAAGCCCCGCAATCCGGGGCGGGCGAAGACACTGCCACTGCCGGAGCTCCCGATGTCGGCCCCCACCCAGGGGGCTGCGAGCTTCCGATGTCCACGCGGCCGGAGCCTCCATAGGCGAGTCCCAGGTGGAGGCCGCCAGCTCCAGGTGTTTGGCCGGTGGTAGGCCGCAGCGGGAACGGAGACACGACCCAGAACAAAAGGTCGCGTCTCCGCTCGGAAGAGACAGTTTTACATTTACAGTCCCCCCCGTCCCCCCCCATAGTACACAACCCCAAAAAACTACATCACATTTACACTACAATCAAGACAAAAAAACAACATAAAAATACAAAGACAGACGGACTGCAGGTACGCTGCAGCTGCTACGGCAGCGCAGGCACAGTCTTTGTATTGTGGGAGGAAACTGGAACACCCGGACAGAACCCATGTGGTCAAAGGGAGAACGTACAAACTTTGTACAGACAGCACCTCGTCAGGATTGAACCTGGGTCTCTGGCGCTGTGAGGCTGCAAGTCTACCATTGTGCCACCCCGCAAAAGCTCTGCCAAAGTGGTCAGTGGAAACAATTAAATTATCTCAAAAACCTTCCTGGAAGCACCAATTTGTGCAGATCCCTGGCCAGTGACTGCATAAAATAAAGAAGCAGCATTTAGGATGGCATTGGGCATCTCAAGTCTATTCATCATGTCATACAATAGCCATTGTAATGGTTGAAGGGGCGCACCATCTCCCCAAACACCACCTGCCCTACCTGTGGCAGAGTCTGCATGAACCAGATTGTTTTCATCATTCACCTTAGAACCTACAGAAATAGAGTGAAAGAAAGTCACCCTTGGTCAAGGAACCTCCTGACAATTTTGTAAATATTGAGCATCGTGGCTATGATTAGTTTGATACAATACACCTCTAAAGCCACACAATGTGTAATGTTCCTGACTCCCAGTTGTTGACCTTTAAAAAAAATATCTGTTACAATTTTAACACCCCAAACTATGCTACATTAACATTATTTTTGAAAGTTAAAATTGAAAATAAGAAATTAAATAATATAGCGGCAAGTTTGATTTTGGTGGTGTTGATTCATGCCTTAATGAAGAAATCTCATAATTTCATGTAAATGTCAAATACCATGAATGCTTTCTGTTGAAAATTCATAGAGCTAAACAGTTAATTGTGTTTCTCTCTACAGATGCTGATTTTGTTATGGGGTTATTTTACATCCCCCTTATAAGATGTGGTGTGGTCCACATTGTTATAAGTACAAGTTTCATGTTCCTTGATCTGCGATTCCCTACATCCCCCCCCCCCTCCCCCAACACCCCCATCACCCTCGCCAAAATCATTCTGTAAACATATTAGTTTACGTTTCAGTTTAGGGGTGCAGCGTGGAAACAGGCTCTTTGGCACACCGAGACCGCGCCGACCAGCAATTCCCGCACACTAACATTATCCTGCACACACCAGGGACAATTTTACCAAGCTGATTAGCCTGTAAATCTTTACCAAACAAACCTGTAAATCTTTGGCGTATGGGAGGGAGCTCCCGGTGAAAACTCACGCAGGTCATGGGGCCTGTTGGCCCTCCAGCCCCTTCTCCTCGCTCGCCATCTCTGTCAGCCTGGATCCGCTTCCACTTGACCGGCACTCAACACCTCGTGGCTGGGGCCGCCGAGCAGAGCCATGGCCTGGACCTCCGCCTCGGCTCCCAGCGCCCAGCTCAGCTCTCGCTACTGCTCGGCCTCCGCTGCCGATCGGCCTCTCCCCAGTCCTCTTCCTCCTCCTCTTTGGGCTCGACACTCCACTCCTCCTCCTCTTCCACCACCTCCACCTCCAAGGCCGTCGAGCCCTTCCTCCCTGGGCCTTTCGCCCTCAGGCGGGTCGCTGACCTCCATCGCTCGTTGCTTCTGCCCCTGCAGACCTCCAGGCCCCTCAGCTCGGGTTCTTCCTGCTGCTCCTCTCCCAGCTCGCTCAACCCCATCCATTCCTCCTCCTCCTCCTCTTCTCCCCCCGCCGGCTGATCGACGGCCCTCTGGTTCTCGGTCTTGCTCTCCTGCCTCCCTTCCCGGCCACGTTTCCCCTCCTCCCGCTGGCTGACCAGATGTGGCTTCTTGCGTCCGTGGGCTTGGCATCTCTTCTCCTGGTTCCTCTTCCTCCGCCAGATCCTCCAGCTTCTTCCTCATTTTTTACAGCACAAAAATTGGCCATTTTGGCGTTTTTTTCAAGGGCTGAAAATATCAATGAATAGACATTAGGTTTACCACAGATATTATAATTAAAATTAACCATGTAATAAATATATGGTCCAATCTCCCCGCAGAGTTCATCTTACGGACGTACTAACCAGTTGGTCTGCCAGGCATGTTCACGGCAGTGTCTCCTCCTTGTTTCTAATTTCTATCAACTCCTCAACTAAGCACCTACAGCAAAACTAATGTATGGTAGTTAGTTGACCAACCAGCACAGGTTTGGAATGTAGATGGATGTATAAAGAAACCACAGTATTGGGGGAAATCCATGTGGTTACAAGGAAAACATGTGAATTCCATATAGATGGAGAATGAAATTGGCTGCTGGAACTTGAGGTACGACCTACTAGACTACTAGTGTCTGAATAGCCTTTATTTTTCTTATCTGTCTCCAGAATCATTGTCTGCACAAATGTTCCTGTACTTCCCTGCAAATAAATTGTAAAAGCACAAGGCATGTAAAGGGTCACTGGGCTGCAGTCCAACGAGGTTTGTTGCTCATTCCTTCCCACCTGGAGAAAGTAATATCTTCCTTTTTAAACCACTAGTATCAGTTTGTATCACTACATATGTACGTACGTGTGTGTGTGTGTGTGTGTGTGTGTGTGTGTATATAGATATGTGTATTTGAGAGTATGTGTATACTGTATAAACACACATTTAACTTTTTTTTCTCGTTTATTATATTGTTTACAGCGTAATATGTTTAAGTCAGTTCAGTAATGTGTTAAAAATACACCGCATGGTGTGGAACTGGTGCCACACTTGAACCAGATTGGCTAAAGGCAGTTGACTTCTCCACAGTATGTGACATTGCAACAGTTTCATTTCTGTTTGTTAAATAATTTAAAACATATTTATATGGGTCAATTTTTCAAACTTCAATGGTGGAAGTAGAATTCATATAATGTAGCACCTAAATGTGCGATAATGTCCCTGCAATAAATGACACCAGTTTTCCATTTTTGCCTTTTTAATGTTAACAGACTTATATGTTTACAGCAGTGATGGTTACTCAGTAAAATGAATTAGTAGGATTATGCGTACAAGTACAACTTCCGAAAAAGAATAAAAAGAGTGTCCTCTGAGGACGTGAATAACATAAATATTTCCCAATGACTGATAACCAATCAATCCTTTCTTGTTCCCAATAACAATGTAGGATCTGGTGATCTTTCGGCTATCTCCAAATTGCTAATTTGTATTGACTTTAAATTCATCATTCGATGGAATCCAGGCACTGTAAACCTCAAGATTGGAGTGTACACAGAGTTGCCAAATGTTCCCCAGCAGCCAAGTCAATCTAAAGCTTGGCTGTTGACAATGAAACTTGGACAATGAATGAACTATATTTGTGCGTTAATGGGTATGGGCCTAGTTTGCTTTTGAACTGATCCACATGAATTGATCATTATTGACACTCCCATTAACAACTGTGATGCCATGTCCCTCTACCTTAATTATTTATTAATCTCTTTGAGAATGAGAACATGTTCTGTAATATAACATTGCTGTTTGGAAAAGGAAAAGAGGATCAAAGGTCCTCACACAAGACTTAATATTGGTATGTAGGTGCATAAAACTCAGTTTTATATCTTATAAAGTTTGGTTCAGTGGAAGATCAAATATACTTGGGAATTCTTGTACTTAGCTCATTAAAATGCCAGTTGCTGGTACAAAATATAATCAAAAGCCTAATGAAATGCTGGCCTTGATATCACACAGAGTGCAGTTCTGCTCACTACATGTTAGGGGCAGATATGCTGGCATTTGAGTTCAGGTATCGTTCCAGTTTATCGCACTGCACTTTCTCAAAGTAGTAATTACAAAGATATTACATAAACTCAGGCTGATTTTCTGAAAGTTAGAAAACACACTAGAAGACAATGTCTCAATATTAGAATTGTTTCTCAGGATGCAAAATATAGATATTGGAAGGCCCTTCCACAAACGGTAACTGGTTCTGGGTTATCTATTTACTTTAATCTGATTAGACTGATAGCTTTTTTTATTATTATGTGATATGGATATTATACGAATGGATAGAGTTGGGTCGCAATCATGATCTTCACCTCAAGGGACTAAATGGCATTTGTATCATGTCAACCTTGCATTCTTCATTATTCTTGAGACGAATGTCCTTGTCAGTTGATACATGTTACATGAAGCACCATAAAATAGATCTAATTTCTGGATTCAAATGTGAACAAAGAATGCTTTTTCACTCTTGCTTATAATTGCAATGTCTTTTAAATGTTGTTATAGTACCCGCCTCAATTACTTCCTCTGGCTGTTTGTTCCATATATACATCACCCTCTGTGTGAAAAAGTTGTCCCTCAGGTTCTATCAAATCTTTCCCTTCTCATCTTAAACTATGTCCTCTGGTTCGTGATTCCCCTTCTGTGGGTAAAAGACTCTGTGCCTTCACCCTATCTATTCAAACAGAGAGAGCTGCAGCTCAGCTATCACAATATTCACCCTTGGATGTAACATTACAGTGCATACTTTGCACGCAGGCCTGGTAAACCTTATTTCACCCACATGCAGATGGAATTTATTTGTTATGATTATCTTATGCATCTTAGCTGATACACTTCAATGTCTAGAGTTATAGAATCATGGAAATTTGTATCTATTAATTTCTACCATTTGGTCAAGTCTTCCTTACCTTTGGGTACTTACCATCTTACCTTTGGGTACTTTTCACAATTCAGAAGGAACTTTAATATGAACCGAATGAGTCCATGTTGGTCCTTCCAAATAATGTTAGCCCTGAATGATTGACTTCTGGCATCTGGCACTCCTGTTTGTTATAAGGGTATAAACAGATTTCCGAGCACAGTAAAATTTATAATATCGCAGACTGATTGAATACACTTTTTAACCTGCCTCTCTTTGCATGCTTGTGGTGATGGACATTCAGCTGCTGCTCGTGGTCCACAGTGTAGAGCAGATGCCCACTTTGAGCTGCCTCTCCAATTTTGTAGTCAAGGAGCATCCTGGACCTATGACAAGAGATTATTCAGCCCATTGACTTCATGCTGGTAGAGAAATCTATTCAGTCCTATTCCACACTCTTTCTACATTGCTCTGGAAATTATTTTCTCTAACACTTCTGTCTAACTCCACTTTTGAAGCTCTAATCATTTCTCTTTCCATCACATTTGTTGGCTCAGAGTTCCTGAAACCCAACCCAAGACCAGGTACAGCAGTGCTGACAATGGGCTAGGCTTCATCGCTATTAAGTTGTGGACTGAACTGATCTTTGTGTGAATTTTTGATACAACTGAGAGACTTGCTCAACTTATTTTGGAGAGCAGTTAAATATCAATCACATTGTTGCATGTCTGGTTTGGAGAGACTATCAATACTTGCCATTTATGTGGCTTTAACAAAACAAGCATGAACCTCGAATGGAGACCAATATGTACAACATTTGTGACTTTGAGACTTGGTCAGGGTGCTTAGATTGGTGTGGAGGAATGGTTGGAGGTGGTAACGAAAGGACATTATGTAATTAACCCAGGCAACTCCAGTGGAAGGCAGCATTAAAAGGAAGAGTACCCTCCTAAATCATGAGAAAAATTCCCAACCTCTCCCGATTAACATACTGCCTTCTTGTGTAATATAGTGATTACAATATAAAGAAAAGGACACAAAGTGCTGGAGTTACTCAAAGGGTCAGGCAGCATCTGTGGAGAACATGGATAGGTGGTCAATACGCAAAGGGATCACCCCGGTTTCTCCAGCACTCTTGTGTATTAACCACCAATCCATGTTCTCCAGAGATGCTGCCTGACCCACTCAGTTATTCCAGCAGTTTGCGTCCTTTAGGTTATCAAACAGCATCTGCGGTTCTTTGTTTCGACACTCTCTAATGTTAAAAAATCTGGCCTAGGATTGAAAAGCAATGGGAGATTTAGAATAGACTAGACCAAGTGGATCCATTGGGCCCAAACTACTCCTGTATTGGTGCAGCACCCTTTCCTCCTCCACTCCCCCTCCCTTCTCTCCCCCCAATCCCCCCTCCTCCCACCCTCCCTCCCTCCCCGGCCCCCTCCCCTCAACCCTCCCCCCCTCCTCGGCCCCCTCCCCTCAACCCTCCCCCTCCCTCCCCCCTAGAGTCGCCTCTCCTGCATTGGTGCAGCACCCTCTCCTCCCCCTCCCTCCTCCCCCCTCCACCTCCGCTCCCTCCCCTCCTTTACTCCCCTCCTTTACACCCCTCCCTCCACCACCCCCCCCCTCCCCCTCCATCCCCCCCTCCCACTGCCCCATCCACCCTGCCTCCCCCTCCCTCTCCCCTCCCACCCCCTTCCCTCCCGGGAGCAATCCGCCTCCCGGCGCAGGTGGCCACCATTGGTGGAGCAGGACTGGGGGGAGAGTCCTGTCCCGTCCCGATGCGGGGATGTTCAGTAGTAGATGACGGCGGCTCGCCCACTGTTGCTGAGCCGCTGGACTCTGGGCAGCGTGGGGAAGGCACTAAGCTGGCCAGGGAGAGGAGGGGGGATGGGGAGACGAGGGCAGGCCCAGCACGAGGCCCAGGCTTTGGCCTCCACCTCCAGCAACACCCGGCTCCACCGCTGCTGCTGCTGCTGCCTTTCCCTTTGGCCCACCTCAGGCTCATGGTTGCCCGATCACGTCCAGGCCCAGGCTCAGGCTGCTTCCCCCGGCACCAGGCCTAGCTCTCCTGCCCCCAGGAGACAGGCGGCCGAGCCCTGCTCGTACCCGAGATCAACGGTCCCCAACTGTGCAGGCGTGGATGTGTTTGTTCTGCACACGTGCGGATGCGGCGGCCATCTTACATAAGTACCAGATCAGTGGGGCCCCAACTGTGCACACGCGTTTTTAAAACTTTTTAAATGTGAATAACTTTTAAAATATAACACCGTTTTCAATGAAACTTCCTCCATAGGACCCCGGGACGACGGTGGGTAAGGTGGGCCTACAATTGTCATGCTATCGTATACCATGTTGGCTGTAGTTCAGGAACAAACAAACAAGAGTTTTAGTATATAAATGCTAAAGGAGTGACCGGTACTTGGTAAACATCCAGGTGGATTAATTGAGGTTACATTTATCTCAATTTTTTTGTGTTTGGTGGGGAGATGTTAAAGGCAGAGGGACTAATGTTGGAGTAGTGCAAGCTGAGAAGATTTATGTTTCTTTTGGTTGTTACTTGCCTCGGGAAATTAACATTATCTTCACTTGTCAGAGGACTGTAGTTTAGAATTTAGAAAAATGTACTCAAGCAAAAGTAAATAAAAAGGGAAAAAGTGTGCTTTTTAAATGTGAAAATCTACTCACTGTCACTCTCACCAATAACATGATAACTGCAAGATCGGAACAGCTTGTGGATGAGTTTCAGAATGGCTGTTCCAGGGTATTCAGCATTGCTATTAAAATATTTGGCAAAAATTATATTGTACAAAATATAAATTTTGGTGACTGTTGAATAAATTAATTGTTGTTATTTTATTAGATATAAGATTTGTTTCTGCGCAACAACTAAACAGAAATTGCACTTTCAACATTACACTTTAATCATACAACCAATGGGAGTCCAAGATGTAGGAACAGGTCTGAGACAGAAGCACCCCTGGCAGCTGAACGGTTCCTTGCACATTACAGGATCAGCTCTTTAGGCATGGGTTGATCTTTGAGACCAGCCAGGAGGTTATTGGCTGTCAGCACAGCCATGTCGGTCCGAGTGGCGATTGTGGCACTTGCAACGTGTGGTAGAATGACTGCAACATAAAATAAATAACTATTAGACAGTGGTCATCATTCACTTCAAACAATTTATAAATTGTGCAGAAACCTGAGAAATTTAACTTAATTGCTGTTTTGACGTTGCAACAAATCAAAATCAAAACAGCACAGTGGTCTGGTTGCTCCACCTGGAAGGATGTGGATGTTTTGGAGAGGGTGCCGAAGAGGTTTACTGGATTAGGGGGTATTAGCTTTCAGGAGAGGTTGGACAGACTTGAATTGATTACTCTACAGCATCAGAAGGTGACGGGAGACGGTGACGGGAGTTTATAAAAGTATGAGAAGCGTAGATAAGGTAAAACGGTCAGAATCCTTCGCCCAGTGTGGAGATGTCAGCGTGGAAACCAGAGGGCATAACTTTAAAGGGGCCCAGCTTTTACATGGAAGTTTAAAGGAGACGTGCAGGGTTTCTTTTTAAACACAGAGAGTGGTGGGTGCCTGGATTACGTTTCCAGGGGTGGTGGTGGAGGTAGATATGATAGTGGCATTTATGAGGCTTTTAGATACGCACATGGATATGCAGGGAATGGAGGGGGATGGATTACGTGCAGGCCGTTGAGATTAATTTAATTTGGCACCATGTTCGGCGCTGACATTGTGGGTCGAAGAGCCTGTTGCTGTGTTGTACTTCGACATTCCAAAACATTACTGAACCCGCTGTTTGCGGATCTAGTCACTTACCACAGTTTTTCAGTGAGAATAGAGGGTGGTCAGTGGGCAAGGGCTCGGGAACGGTGACGTCCAGTCCTGCTGCGGCGATCTGACCAGTGGTCAGAGCCTTGTAGAGGTCATCCTGGTTCACCACTGCTCCTCTGTGGAAGACCAGATGACATGGGGGGTTTTTCAGCACTGCCAACGTGAGCTGAATTATTAGGCCACTATTTTGTTTTACAATCTGAAAGTCAAGTCGAGTTGATTGTCCTATGCACAAGGACGGTGAGGGATGGGTACAATGATATATCTTGCTCGCAGCAACATCACAGGCACATTGATTCAGAATTAATTAATTTAGATTAACAAATTAGACATAAATTACACAAACCTCTGAAATAAAAACTGCAAAAATCAAGACAATAATGCAAAAACATAATTAGAAAATAAAACAAGTCCATGGCAATGCAAGAGGTGGACCGATGTTTTTTGACATTGAGGTAGGATTGGGGTTGTGCGGCTTGGTTCAAGAACCTGATGGTTGCAGGCCAGTAGCTGTTCCTGAACCAGGTGGTGTGGGATTTCAGGCTTCTGTACCTCCTGCCTAATGGTAGCAGCGAGAAGGTGGCATGGCCCGGATGGTGGGGATCCTTGATGATGTATGCTGCCTTCTTGAGGCAACGTTTCATGTAGATGATGTTGATGGTGGGGAAGACTATGCTTATGATGGACTGGGCTGAGTCTACCACTCTCTGCAAGCTCTTGCATTCCCATGCTTTGGAATTGCCATACCAGGCCATGATGCAACCAGTCAGGATACTTTCTGTAGTAGATCTGTAAAGGTTTGTTAAGGTATTTGGAGACACACCAAAACTCTTCAAAACCTCTAAGAAAGTAGAGTTGTTGGTGCACCTTCTTCATGGTTACATCTATGTTCTGGGTCGAGGACATTGAAAATGTTAACCCAGGCTAATGCAAAGGTGATGTCAAACTTGTTCAAACTTGCTCAGAAACATTTCAAGCTCCCGCAACGATGTTCATAATGTCATAAGGTCACGTGATAGGGGCAGAATTAGGCCATTTGGCTCATCATACTCCGCCATTCAATCATGGCTGATCTATTCACACCTTTCAGCATCTTTGTTATTCCTTGCTTTTCCATCAAAAATGCCTACCTCACATTTATCCAAGTGAAATCGCATTTTATACCTAGAGTCATGGAGTCATACAGCACGGAAACAGACTCTTTGGCCCAATATGTCCATGCCAACCATGATGGCCCATCTTAACTAGTCCCATTTGCTTGTGTTTGGATCACATCCCTCTCAACCTTTCCTATCCATGTACCTGTCCAAGTGTCTTTTAAAATGCTGTTGTAGTACATGCCTCAACTGGCAGCTCATTCCATATTCTCACCACCATCTCCATGAAAATGTTACACCTTGGGTTCCTATTAAATCTTGCCTCTCTCTTCAACCTAACAACTCTGGTTCTTGATTCCCCTACCCTCAGTAAAAAAAAATACATCTACCCTATCTTTCTCCTCATGATGTTATGTACCTCCATACTCAGCCTCCTGCACTCAAGGAATAACATCCTAGCCTGCGCAATCTCTCCCTATAGTTTAGGCTCTCAAGCCCTGGCAACATCCTTGTAAATCTTCTCTGCACTCTTTCCAGCTTAATGACATCCTTCCTAAAGCAGTGTGACCAAAAATGAACACAATATTCCATGTATTGGCTTAACCTTGTACAACTGTAACATAATGTCCCAACTTCTACACTCAATACCTTGACTGATGAAGGCCAATGAATCAAAAGCCATCTTTACCACCCTCAAAATCCTCTCCAGTACGCTACCCGTGACACCACTATGAGGAAACTATGTATATATACTCCTTGCCTCTATTGTACAACACTCCACAGGGCCCTACTATTCAATGTGAATGCCCTACCATGGTTGACTTCGAAAAATCCAACCTTGCACCTATCTGCATTAAACTCGATTTGCTATTCCTCAGCCCACCTCTTCAGCTGATCAAGATTCTGCTTTAATTTTTAATAACCATCTTCACTGTTTACAATATCGCAAACTTGCTAATCATGCCATGTACATTCTCATCCAGATCATTTAATATTCCACAAACAGTAATGCCCCCAGCGCCAACCCCTGAGGCACACCATTAGTTTCAGGCCTCCAGTCTGAAAAACAACCTTCCACCACCACACTCTGCTTCCTTCGATGAAGTGAATTCTGTATCCAGTTAGCTAGCTCTGCCAGGACCCCATGTGATCTAAACTTCCAGGGCAGCCAACCATGCAGAACCTTCAAAGGCCTTGCTGAAGTCTATCGAGTGTCTATGGCCTTGCCCTCGTTAAACTTTTTGGTTCCTTCTTCAAATCCAAATTCATTCAAATTTGCAGGACACGATTTCCCAAGCTGACTATCCCTAATCAGACTCTATCTAAAAATACATATATATCATCCCTCAGCGTCCTCTCCAGTAAGTTACCCACCACAGATGTTAGGCTCACTGGTCTATAACTCCCAGTCTTTCTTTGCAGCTCCTTTGCAATTAGTGGCACAACATTCGCCACTCTCCAGTTTTCTGCCACTTCGCCCAATGTCTTATGATAATTCATGTATCTCAGTGTGCTCACGGTTTTTTCTCTAGCTTCCCAGTGTTCATAGATTGATCTGAAAAAGTTTTACCTACCTTCATAAGCCTTCGTCCAGCACCTCAACCATAACATGGACAGTCATGGCTGATTTATCTTTCCCTGCCAACCCCATTCTCCTGTGCCTTTTTGCCTGAACCCTTGACCCCTTGACCCCTTTACTAATCAAGAATCTGTCAACCTCTGCTTAAAAATACCCAATGACTTGGCCTCCAAATATATATTTGCAGATCAGAACCTGTAAAGGAAGCTCTTTATTCAACTTATTTTTGGGTAGTTGTTCACAACAGGTGAAATGCATTCCTGTAAATGTATGGAAATATTATAAATTATCTCTAAAATCAAGAATGAAGGACATTCTTAAGCAAGTGTGCTCAATTCATATGGATTTGAAACATCCACTCAGAAACTGATAAACCATTGCAGCAGTGGAATCCCCTCAGTACACCTCTGCACCCACAAATCCACTGAAAGCACCTCAATAAACTGCTACATCTGTGATTCACTTGAAAATAACATAATCAATTGCTGGATTCATTTCTTACCTGCTCGTGTTGATAAATATTGCTGTCTTTTTCATTTTGGAAAACAGTTTTTTGTTGCACATGGCTTTGGTCTCAGGTGTCAAAGCACAATGCACCGTCACAAAGTCTGATTCCTCTGCGAGTTTATCCAAAGGCACTGCAATCAAAGAGTCAACATTTGTACAAGGACTAACCCTAGCCAGGTTCAATCCTGACCTCAGGTGCTGTCTGTGTGGAGCTTGCATGTTCTCTCTGTAACCGTGGGATTCCTCCGGGTGCTCCCGTTTCCTCACACAACCTAAAGATGTGCAGGTTTCTAGATGTGCAGAGAATTCCACCGGGTGGCGCCATCAGCAATGGCAGCCTCGCCAACAGTCTGTCTGTTTTTTGTCTTCTTTTGTTATTTCTAGTGTGTTTTAAAACTTTGTGTTATTATTCTTTGGTTTGTTTTATGTGGGGGGTTGCGGAGGGGGTCGGGGGAAACTTTTTTTCAATCTCTTGCCTTGCCGGAGATGCAATTGTTTTCCGGATCATATCTCCAGTCGCTCTGTGACCTAACATCATGGAGCTGGCGGCCTTGTTCGAGACTGACTTTGAGCCCCACCACGGGGCCATGCACTTACCATCGGAGCCCCCTTGTGATCCCTTGCCTGGGATCTACGCTCCAAACGTGGCCTGCGGATTTCAACATCGATCTCACAGTCTCGGGTAGAGACCAATGTCGGGAAGCTCCAAAGACGCGGAAGGTTCGACCAACCCCGACCCGGGTTAGATCACCCGGCGCGGGGGAGCTGAGATTCTCCCCCCCCCCGATGCGGGAGCTTGATCGTCCCGACATGGAGGGCTTGACCGCCCCGACGTGCCAACTCCAACAGCTTGACCGCGGGAGAAGACGGCAGGGAAGAGAAAAGACATTCTGGCCTTCCATCACAGTGAGGAGGGATTGGAGGAGACTCACTGTGATGGATGTTTCTTTTGTTTGGTGTTAGTTTATGATTGTATGTGTTATTGCATTTTTATTGATTATTCTTATTTGTCTTATTGTTGAACTGCGGGTAATTTTTTATTTCACTACACATTTATGTGTATGTGACAAATAAACGACTATTGACTATTGAGCTACGGGAGCCAAGATCGTTCCGTCAATGCAAGGCTCGAGGCCTCCGACCGCGGGAGAACAAAGAAGAGAAGAGATTGACCTTTTTTTTGCCTTCCATCACCGTGAGGAATGTGGAAGAGTCGCTGTGGTGGATGTTTATGTTAAAATGTATTTTGTGTGTTTTGTTGCTTTTTATTGGCATGACTATGGCAAAACAAATTCCTCGTATATTGCAGAACATACTTGGCTAATAAAGTATGATTATGATTATGAACTAGTGTGGAACAGATGGTCAATGGTCGGAATGGACTAGGCGGGTCGAAGAGCCTGTTTTCATGCTATATCTCTAAATGAAACTAAACTAAACTAACATTTGCAACACATTCCTTTGTCTATTAGACTCTTTGCCTTGTTCTTACGTCCAATGCAACTATGCAGCTTTCAGAATAACCTTGTCTGCACGATAACCGGAATATTCATTCAAGAGATAGTTAGATTTAGCTCTTAGGGCTAATGGATCCAAGGGATATTGGGAAAAAGCAGGAACGGGGTACTGATTTTAGATGATCAGCCATGATCATATTGAATGACTCGAAGGTGCTGGTTTGAAGGGTCAAATGGCCTACTCCTGCACCTATTTTTCTATGTTTCTATGGCACGTTGATTGGAAAGAAAGGAATGTGCAGATTGCATTGTATTTACTGTATATTTTTTAGGATAAAGGATAAAGTCATTATTTTTAAAATATAAAGCTACCAGAATTACTTTGTCAGTTCCAATTTAAATAATTTATACCTTCTATATTTTTTGCTCTTTTATTATAATTTACTATGTGCAGGATGAATCTACAATGTACCTTATCAGTAATAGTCTTCTTATATAATTTGTAACCAGCCTGTACAATCATCGGGTGACATTTGGACTGAGTGACCTTCAAAACTTTCAGTCTGAAGAAGGGTCAGGGGGGGGGCGGGACAAAGGAAGGATATAGGTGGAGACAGGAAGATAGAGGAACTGGGAAGGGGGAGGGGGGGAGGGGAGGGGAGGGGAATTCCATCCACCAATAATGCAGAAGCAGGAAAAGCCTTTTCACAATTGATTAACTATATTTAATTCTGGATCCCGTGAAACAAGCAAATATTGGGAGGGGTGAAAATTCATGTAACAAGTAAGTGGGCCTAATATTAGGGGAAGAGTGGGGATGGGAAAACTGAGGGAATGCTCTAGCCAGTAAAATAAGTTAGACCTATGGTCGTTGTCAGAGTACTAAGTAACATAATGCACTGTTGTTATAATAGGTGCTAATCTGGCCTTTTGGACCTAGGAAGAAACAAGGAAGTGCAGATGCTGGTTTACAAAAAAAGGCACGAAGTGCTGGAGTAACTCAGCGAGTCAGGCAGCAACCCTGGAGAATGCAGGATAATTGCATTTGTTGCCGCACATTTGGAGGGTTCCTATCTCAGCAATGTACATTGATAGGATAGTCAGAACCTATTTCCCAGGATGGAAAAATCAAATACGAGAGGGCATGGCTTTACATAGTGAGGGATAAAGTTTAAAAGAGATGTGTGGGGCAAGTCATTTTATACAGAGGATAGCGAGTGCCTGGAATGTGCTGCCAGGTGTCGTGGTTGAGGCAGATATGATAGTGGCATCTAAGAAAGATATTTTGGAAAGATATATGTATATGCAGGGAATGGAGGGATATGGATTATGTGCAAGTAGCTAAGTGTTGGTCTTGGCATCATGTCTGGCACAGACTCTGTGGGCCAAAGGGTCTGTTTTGCCCTGTACTGTCCTGTCCATGTGTTTTCCTGTTCTATATTCTATGTTCTATGTTTAATAGTATTGGATAGGCTCCTTGTTGGTGAATGAGCCACAGTTGAGATGGATCAAGAAGGAATTCTAATTAAAAATAGCAAGTATGGAACAAAATCTTAATTCAAATTAAAAATAAATATCTTGTGATGATTCAGAAGATTGTACTGGAAGATTCCAGGCTCAATTCCTGGTCTGTGATGATTAACAATTCCCAGTCAAGACAGCTGTAAAGATGCTACTTCAGTTTCCATAAAGCCAAGCGCAAGAAAGCCATGTTGGCTGAGGGCAGGATTGGCCATAGATCTCCCAGGTTTGGCAGCTCCTGGGCGAGTCTCAATGCAGGAACAGCTGCATGAGCAAAGTAGCAAAGGGTGACCTTTTCCAAAATATCAACTCAGCAGCATCAAGCAAAAGGGCATGTGGGAAAGCTGGAAAATGAAAGGATTTGAAGGAAAATTAAACATTAAAAAAAACATTTTTGTTAAGAATCTATGGTTCTAATAATGGTCATATAATGCTGGCATGGACCATGAGACAAGAAACCTTAAATCATTTCAATTTGGAATTTGATAGAACCTTATCATGGAATGAGATCAAGATGAATAAAGTCCAAGCGTGAATATTTTACTTGGATCAATTATAGATCTCCTGCTGTATGTACCTGTTGTAATTTTTGAAATAAAAATAAATTGTGGGAATTACTGATGGCTTTTATGTACTACCCATCTCACACTGCACTTGGCGAGGTAGTGTGGGTTGTTTTCTTGAATTTCAAGTCAAGTGGATTGCAAGGATGAAGCAATACTGGAGTCACAAAGGCCAGAAGGAGGGCAATGTCCTTCCTTAAAGCACATTAGTAAATCAGTGGATTTTTACTGAAAGCCCTATTGATCAGTGTCCTCTGATACACCCCCTCCAACAACCTTGTTTCACTACAATGGGCCTGTTACCCTCTATCACTGGAGCTCACCGTATTCAGCTTGTATCTCGGCAGCAACCTCCGGTTTTGGCTCAAAATCCGAGTACAGGAATTTCTTCACACCAAATGGCTTTAATCGCTGTGCAACAGCTAGGCCTACAAGGCAGACAAAATAAGCATCAGTGTTAGGTAGTCTTACACCCAGGCATTATACACACAGATTTAGTCACACTTCACCAACAAAATAGTACTGTTAAATTTGTTACAAAGGAACCGGATCTGAAAATCTGTCAGTATCAATGACATGGAACAGTGCAGACTTAGCACAATATTGCAGTCTCTGAAATCGCAATCGACATGAAGGGCCTCAACCTGAAACATCACCTATTTCTTTTTTCCAGAGATGCTGCCTGACCCACTGCGTTACTCCACCATTTTGTGTTTATCTTCGCAATCAACTAGAATCGCATTGACTTGTATGTGAAAAAAATAACGTGTAGAAAATATGAGATTTAAGTTTGAGAGAGATCTGAGTTTGGACCTCGCAATTCATCTACACTTGCAGATTGGTTGCTGGACATTGCTTGGAAATTCAGTGATGCCCAAAGTGTAAGGTGCCAGGCATTACTGATTTGGCCTTACATTTTCTTCCATGCGTTGTAATAGTGTAAAGCACACAAAAGAAAGCAGATAGGTTGGGTCTGTGATGCAGGGACAGAAAAGGTCCGAGATAGATCAGTACTGTGGGCAGGAAAAGCAATGGAACAGGAGGATCTACCCGTCGCAACACCAGGAGGGACTATACATAAACGGCGTTGGCGGGGAGCAAGTAGTGCTAGTAAAATGTAGAGTCATAGAGCTGAAGAGCATGGAAACAGGGCCTTCTGTCCACCTACTCCATACTGACCAAGATGACCTTCCAGACATGTGCGACCTTTACAGAGATCTTGTTAAAATCCAAATAGAAAATATCCAGTACCCTGCCCTCATCAATCCTCTTTGTGACCTCTTCAAAAAATTCTATCAGATTTGTGAGATACAACTTCCACCACACAAAGCCATGCTGCCTACCCCTAATGAGTCTGTCTATCCAAATGCCGTGACACCTTGCCCCTAAGAATTTCCTCCAAAAACTTTCCCATCACTGATATCAGGCTGTAGTTCTCAGGCTTGTCCTTATTGCTTTTCTTACATACCATACAACATATGGCACCCTCCAGTCTTCCGAAACTTTACCTGTGGCTAAAGATGGTGCAATTATCTTTGCAAGGGCCTAAGCAATTCCCTCCCTAGCTTCCCACAACGTCCATGGATGTAGTTGATCAGGCCTTTGGGATTTATGCACCTTAATGTGCCTTAAAACCACCAAGACCTCTTTTGTAATTTGTTTATGATCTAAGACATCACAACTTATACGCCTTAATTCACTACCCTCCACAAGCTTCTCCACAGTAAAAATGGATGAGAAGTACTCATTTAAAATCTCCCCCATCTTTTATGGTTCCACACAAAGACAGCCATACTGATCTTTTATGGGACTATTCTTTCCTGAGCCACCCTTTTACTCTTAATATCCCTATGGAATCTCTTGGGATTTTATTTTACTTTGCCTGACAGCTCCATTTCATTTTCTCTTTTTACTCGCTTTTGTTGGGTTGCAAAGCACCCATATTAGTCACATGAGGGGATAACATGGCCTATTTTCTCCCAGCGTTGATGTAAATGAATGTTACAGAGAATAATAGATGAGGTGAAAAATGGTTAAACTGCAGCAGCATGATAGATGGTAGGAAGTGGATGATCACCAGTGGACTGGTCTCTCTCAGCTCAGGCAGTATGGCGATCAAACTCCATCCGGGAAACATTGTTGTACATGTGTGTCATATGACTGAGTTTCTAGACCACAAACTTTCCAAAGACTTTTATTTTTAAACGCTGCCTTTTTCATCTCAAAGCTGTACAAAATCTCCAACATTCACTATCCCCTTTGTTAATTTAAATGTATATATTTCCAAAATGTAAATTGTGTGCCATATTGAAATTCCAGTGGGTATGATTATTCTTTTCCAATTAAATATTTGGTTTTCACTTCCAGGCTTCTTCAGTGTAATTGTATTTTCTTCGTGAGCCATACTATCCTTGCCCAGGGAATGACAGGGAGACCTACATCCACTCTGCCCATGTCCAAGCAAAAGCTCAAAGTGACTCACCTTCACTTCCTTCCTCTCAAAGAAGATCTCCAGAAGGATAGATTAACGTTGGTTCAAATGGCTTTTCAGTCCACAATTATTTTGAGACTTTAACAATGACTCACCTATTCTTCCCAGCCCCACAATCCCCACGGTGCTGTGAGACAGTCCAAAGCCACAAAGCCACAAGGGTTTCCATGTGCCCCAGCCTCCACTGGAAGTAGAAAGGTTTCAGACATTGAGCAGACATTGTCCTGCTAGGAAAGATTCAGAAACATTGGTTGCTCTGCCCATTGATAGAATCCAACCAAATTTCTCATTCAAGGGGATGTTTCTTCAAGAGCCTACTTCAAATGAAAATTTTGAGAAGTATCACTCAGAATTGAACTGTTAACACTTTTGGAAAACTTCTGCCTGAAGATGGCCAAAAATAAAATTCTACGAAACTCTTTACAAAACCAATGTGGAGTAAAAGGTAAGTGGTAGCTACATTTTAAATGCATTCAGGGGATGAGGTCTTCACTGCCATATGAAGGTTTTATTCCTTATTGATTGTTGCCCCAAGAAGGAATTGGTGAGCTTTCTTCTTAAACCATTTGACTCTGTGTAGAGTGATGAAGGTGCTCCCACAATAATGTTGTTGGGCAGGGAGATCCATGATTTTGTTCAGGTGACAATGAATGAATAGTGATATACGTTGAAATTAGATTTTGCTTACAAATTTGATTATGTAATTCACGCAACCTAAACCAGAGTCCTAATTAAACATATAATGTTTTGCTAAGAACAATACTTCAATACACTCGAGCTTTCAGGTGTTCAAAAAATTGCAACATTTAATATTTAGTGTTTATCTCACCTAAAACCCAATGTACACTGAAAGGCAGAATAAAATGTATCTCTCCTCTGAATTCAATACACATGGTCTGAGACACAACTGACATGTAACTACACATGGTTGACTGTAAACACCTTTACTTTAGATTAAAATGAACCATTTTAGGAAACAGCAAATCTTTTTGTGAAGAACCAGCAAACTTACTTTTTGGCTTCAGCGACAGCTTCCATCAATCGCCGAGATGTGGCCAAGAGCAAAGCCACAGTGAGCTCGGCTGTGGCATCGGTCAGGACATCAGGGGTGTAGCCCACACGGATTCCCCTAAAAAACAAAGCAAGTATGAAATTAGTATTCCACCCTACAACAGTGACAGTTGTCAAAATTAAAACACGTATGTTTTAAAAGTAAAGGAAGGGATTGTCTTCATGCCTGTAAAGTCAAGATGACCATCAGACACCAGTAATCAACACTGCAGTGCATCCTTCGCTTTTCATCCTCAGTCTGTTTCAGCATCCGTTTGTAAATACATCTCTGACTGGATCTTACCCATAAGCTGAGTCAATAAGAGACAGACAGAATAACTCCGATTTTCACCCACATTGAAATCAGGATGGCCACAGTAGCAATGCCACACTCATGTGGACCTGGGGAACTGCAGAAAATGCAGCTTTAGGGAAAGCACAGGGATGTTTCATTATGATTACTAAACAATCCGTAGACACAAAATGCTGGAGTAACTCAGTGGGTCAGGCAGCATCTCAGGAGAGAAGGAATGGGTGACGTTTCGGATCGAGACCCTTCTTCAGACAGAAAGGTCTCGACCCGAAACGTCACCCATTCCTTCTCTCCTGAGATGCTGCCCGACCCGCTGAGTTACTCCAGCATTTTGTGTCTACCTTCAATTTGAACCAGCATCTGCAGTTATTTTCCTACACTGCTAAACAATCCGTGGTGATAATTGGTGAATGACCCTTGTTTGCTAGTGTTCTTGATGACACACATGCTCATTTATGTCTCCTACATGCTGGGTCCCTTAGTTCCTCAGAGGCAGACATCTGAGCCTCCCGCTATAGCAAGAATATTCATTAACGAGAAAAACACAGACGGGAAAAAAAAATCACATGGTTTGTTATTAATAATTACTAGTTTATAAATAAGCTTATGATGCAGAAAATCATTTTTAATGGTCATTTCTAACAACTCTGCAGGAAATTGGGGATGCACCAACTGGATAACTTATTAAAATTAATATTCTACATTAATTGCATCTGACCCAGTGGTCAGGTTTCAAGATGGTCACCTTGAATTGTTTACCTTATTATTTGCTTTATCAATAAAGAAACAGGTATCTCTTGTGTATCTCTTCCAATTCCAAGCAACCAATATGAGCATAAACACCTCCAACTACATCACATGTTCGATACACAGTAAAGACCATGCTACACTGTCCCAGCAATTGTTCCCAGGACACGTGCAGAACAGATTTGATATGACAAAGCTTCTTCTACACTGTCTCAAAACGTCCGACTGCAGTATAGTTAGATGCAGAGAAAAATTTCTTCTACGCCATCCTAACATCATACTTGGATCTGAAGAATATCACCTGCTGTACAAATCTAACATTTTTTTGTTTCCCATACCAGCCATTTTGAACCCATGTTTGTGCCCAAGCTCTCCAGAAACTCAATTCGTAGAAGCTTCTTACAGGGGAGTGACAGGAAGATTTTCTTCTCATTGGTTGTGATGAATTTGATCTATGGTCCCAGAGCTCAAAATCTGGGATCTAATCCAATGTGTCACCTGGTTCAAGAATACCAGTCCATGCTAACAAATAAACAATGTTCAGACAATAAACATTGCACACTACAACTTTCACTTCTTAGTTATTAAACAATGCAACATTTATCCTATCACTAATTTATTTATTAAAAAAAGACAAAGTGCTGGAGCACTCAGCAAGCCAGGCAGCAATCTGGAGAACATGGATCGGTGACGTTTCGGAACCCTTCTTTCGACTCAGTCGGAAGAGGAGTCCTGACCCGAAACGTCACTTATCAGAGTCTGAAGAAGGGTCCCAATATGAAACGTCACCTATCCATGTACTCCAGGCATGTTGCCTGACCCATTGAGTTACTCCAGCACTTTGCATTTTTTGTTTGTAAAACAGCACCTGCAGTTCCTTGTGTCTCCACTAATTTAAATAACATTGTTCCAAGGAGACTCTCGTGCAGAATCAATAATAATTATAATAAAATGCTTTACCTTTTTTTGATTTCTTCTGGAGAGAGATGATCAAACCCCACTGACATGGTGCTGATAACTTTCAGGTTAGGTCCTTTATTAGGAATAATTTAAAATGTAAGCATTAGCTTAACATTTATGTATAATGTCAGCTTTAACCTCATATAAAAAGTTTTCATCTTCTATAAGACAGAACTTTACAAAAAACAATGGGAATTGTCATTGAGTCATAGAACTATACGTTTTACTGAAACGGGCCCTTCAGCCCACCTTGTTGACCAAGCTGGAGCTATTTTTCTGCATTTGGCCTACCGCCTTCTAAACCTTTCCCATCCATATACATGTCCAAATGCCTTTTAAAAGTCAGAATTGTTTCTGCTTCTACAGCTCCCTCCGGCAGCTTATTCCAGATATGACGACCCAAGAGAATGATCTCTGAGGTCCTTCTTAAAAATCTCCCCTCTACCTTAAGCCTGTGCCGTGTAGTTTTAGAATCCTCCATCCTGGGAAAAAGACTGGGAGTATTCACTTTATCCATGCTCATCATGTACTTGTACATCTCAATAAGGTCAGTTTTCTGCTTCCTACACTGTGGAGAAAAAGTCCTACCTATCCAACTTCTCCCTATAATCCAAACTCCCTAGTCCAGATAATATCCCAATCCATTTCTCGCACCCTTTCCAACGTAATACCATTCTTCCTGTAGCTGGGTGACCAGAGTGCACACAGTACTCCAAGTGTGGTCACACCTATGACTTGTACTGATGTATCATGATATCCCAACCTTTGTACTCAAAATGTGCTGAGTATTGTAATAAAAAGATAGAGTGCAGCTCAAGTTTTCAAATTTTAAACATGCATGAAGCATCTTAATCATACCTGCAACATTTAAAAGTTCCTTGTCTATTTTCTCAGTCAATAAACAATACAGTCCGTGTGCTCCAGTAACTCCTTTGAGCAATTCTGAACGAGGAACAGGGTCATCAGAATCCCACTGCTTAATGTCACATCTGAAACAAAAGATAAAGAAGGATTTGGACCAATTAGCTATATCATTTCTGCTTGGGTGTCAGAAATTCATGGTTCAAACTTATCAACTTTGCCAATTTTTCCTAACATTCTCTCCCGAGGGAAAGTTCCCTCAGTAAACAACCCAACTCCTCCTCCTTCTGTCGTGGGGTAGAATGACTCCCCCTCCCTTTCCCCAATCTTTGCATATGCCCAATCCTTTCCAATCGTCACTGTAACTTCATGTTTCGTGTATTGTGTATTTAATGATTATTGGCAGATCAATTTCCTTCATGGAATAAATAAAGTTCTATTGTATCGTATTGTATCATATCGTACTGTAAATTCTCCACTATTTTTACATAACTCATGCTTTTCATCCCTGGTACTAGTAAATCTCATCTGCACATTCACCAAGGTCTTGAGATCATACCCAGAATTGCGAACATTACTCCTGGCAAGACCTAGATGTAGCATTAACTTCCTTACCTTTGTGTGCTCTATAATTGTTCATAAAGTGAAGAAGCCAACGGTTTTTTAAACAGTTTTCTTGACTTACCTTGCCACATTCAAAAAAATATTTACTTGCATCCTTGGGAATTTGTACTTGGACCCATCTTAAAATTGAGCCATTTAGTTTATGTTGCCCCTCCTACAATGAAAATACCTCTTGAAAATTTAATATCATGTACCATTAGTCTGCACATTTTAATCCATCCAGGTTTTTCTGGTCCACTCATTTATCCCGGTTCATAAATTCTGACCAAATGCAACACACGGAACCAAGGAAGTAGTTTTAGAATGAGCTTTATTTCTACCTGCTCGTGGTCGGGGACAGAAGACAGGCGTTCACCAGGGCTACTAAAAGGCATGAAGGTCGTGAGCAGGCAGGGTCGGCAACAGGAAATCAGTCCAAGAGAGAATGCTGGAGGGTCGTGCAGGAAGGGTTTATATGCTGGCTTGATTGGTGATCTGGAGCAGTTGAGTGAACAGGTGAGGGGAGTTGGCTTAACGTGGTGGGCGTGGCTGGCAGGTGAGTGAACAGGACAGACTGTGACAAGTAGCACTGTTTGAATGTAGCATCACCATTCTAATAAAATTGCAAGGTTACATGGCTTTTAATGGCAAATTTTATTTTCAGTTTTTCCCTTAAAAAAATACAAGAAAAAATGTAACCTCTGTCAGTCTGTCCAGGTTCCTCATGCAAGAGGGGTGATATAGTCACTACTGTTTGTGATTATAGGGTATGTGCAACATAACATAACATAACAACACTTTATTGTCACTCGGCACAACACCGAGCGAAATTTCAGCAGTCACACAAAATACAGCAAAAAGAAAAGAACACAGGACACCCGACCCCAACACAAACATCCATCACAGTGACTCCAAACACCCCCTCACTGTGATGGAGGCAACAAAACTTCCCCTCTCTTCCCCCCGCACCCACGGACAGGCAGCTCGACCCCTACCGAGGCAAACGACACGCACAGCCCCCGCAAGGGGATGGAAGGCCCCCCGGCCGAGCCGCCCCGGGCACCGAAACGTCCCGCGGCCACACCGGGCGATGTTAAGTCCAACGGCCGAGCCGCACCGGGCACTGAAACGTCCCGCGGCCGAACAGCGCTGACGATGTTAAGTCCAGCGGCCAAGCCGCACCGGGCACTGAAACGTCCCGCGGCCACACCGGGCGATGTTAAGTCCAGCGGCCAAGCCGCACCGGGCATTGAAACGTCCCGCGGCCGAGCCGCACCGGGCACTGAAACGTCCCGCGGCCACACCGGGCACTGAAACGTCCCGCGGCCACACCGGGCGATGTTAAGTCCAGCGGCCAAGCCGCACCGGGCACTGAAACGTCCCGCGGCCGAGCCGCACCGGGCACTGAAACGTCCCGCGGCCGCACCGGGCGATGTTAAGTCCAGCGGCCGAGCCGCACCGGGCACTGAAACGTCCCGCGGCCGAGCTGCGCCGGCAATGTTAAGGCCCGCAACCGAGCCGCACCGGGCACTGAAACGTCCCGCAGCCGAGCTGCGCCGGCAATGTTAAGGCCCGCAGCCGAGCCGCACCGGGCACTGAAACGTCCCGCAGCCGAGCTGCGCCGGCAATGTTAAGGCCCGCAGCCGAGCCGCGCCCCGGGGAAGAGACCTAATAAAATAAAGGTTTCCCCCCGCCCCACCCCCCCACCCCACCCCACACCCCCACCACACACCCCCACCACACATACACAGCCAAAAACAGAAACAAAAACCATCCCAACACCGACACAAACAAAATGGCTGATGCTTTTGTCCACACGCCGAATATGTGGATGATTAATTAAATTTGAACTAAGTGGAGATAACTTAGAGATCTGATATGGCTCTGTAGGAATATGCAATTTTGTAAAAAAAAATGTCAAATGTAATACTGTTTTATGGAAATTCAGCTTCCCATGAAGTAAGAATTTAGGTGAGGACATACCAAAGATCTGGACAATTGATAAACTATACACATTCTCTCATCTGAAGGAGAGTCTCGACCCAAAACATCACTCATTCCTTCTCTCCAGAGATGCTGCCTGTCCTACTGAGTTACTCCAGCATTTTGTGTCTAACTTTGGTGTAATCCAGCATTTGCAGTTCCTTCCTGCACACCCTCGACTATACTAATGCATCATGGCAACAGTATGCACAGTCTCTGAGATGTTGTGACTCACCACCTGCTTCTTATGCACTCATTCAGGATTTAGGATGACTTACTTCCACTCTGGTTTTGTGAGTTCCAAAGTGGCTAATGAGGTGAAGATGGGAACTGCAGACTCATGCACAGATTGGGCAGATGGTGACCATGAACATGGTGTGTGAATAGTTTGTGAGGTAGTTCACTCCTTCTGCCACATTTTCAGGGCCTCTGTGTGGCTGAAGGAGTGGACTAGTTCTCAAACTCTTCACTCATCCACATTTTCAGTCGCATTAGCCCCATCTGCGGAAGTGTTTGTAGTTCCCATCTTCACGTATTGTGTAATGCTATTTACTAAATTCCACATCAAGTCAAGTCAAGTCCATTTTATTTGTATAGCACATTTAAAAACAACCCACGTTGACCAAAGTGCTGTACATCTGATTAGGTTCCAATGGAAAAAAAATGTACTGCTTTGGCTCATAACTCATAGAGTCCACCAGTTATTTTTCAATAACGACACAGGGAACTAGTTGTGAGTGAATTGGTAATTAAGATTACCTTTATCTCTAATGGCAAATGATCATAGTGTAACAGCCATAAGATGGACAAGACTGATTTAAATAGCCCGCACAACACGTATGTAAGAACATATAATGGTGTAAGGGGAATGAAAGATCTTTTCAAAGGGACTATCTGACATTGTGTCACATTTTGGAACAGATCCACTGAGATTTTAAATAGTGAAGGCTATGCAATTGTTTTCTATAATTTTCTGCAGTGGTACTATTTAAACTGACGAGAGGCTTAGATTTGTGATTACAATGTTGGCTTATATCGTGGTGGGGGATTCAAAATCTGTAAACAGCTGCTCTTCAAAGGCAGGATAAGTGTTCAGAGAGATCAAAAAGAGAATGGTTTGCATTGAAATTCATTTGCGCAGAATGAAGGATTTTGTGAAGGCCTTCAGCTAAAGTATTTCAGGATCTTGCCTCTCTTATCATGGCCACATTTTCAATCTGTTGTGGGTGACTGTTTTGTGGGAATTATTTACTAAAGCGAACAAAGTCTGAACCCATCTCCAAACCTACCTGGTCACATGCTCTCTCCGCTGTGTTCAAAATTACACACATTGTTTTTGATCTAATCCACTAAGAACAAGCTACTCACCCCACTCTTTTTCTTCTTCAGTCTATCCCTCTTCATATAATAAGGAGACTTTTGAAAGTAACCACCAATTTACTTGGAGGCATGAGAACTGCAGATGCTGGGATGTGATGCAGAAGTATAGGCTTCCTCCACAACTTCTTATTTCACACGTCCCTTCCCACCCAAACCACCCCCTCCCTAGATAATTTCCCCCTGCAACCACTGGAGATGTAATACCTGTCCCTATACTTCCTCCCTCACATCCATCCATTTACACTTACATTTAGAGATACAGCGTGGAAACAGGGCCACCGTGTCCACGCCACCTGCGGTCACCCATAGACTAGTTTTATCCTACACCCTAGAGACAATTTACAGATGCCAATTAACCTACAAACCAGCACATCTTTGGAATGTGGGAGGAAATGTGGGAGCACCTGGAGAGTAACCTACGCGGTCACAGGGAGAATGTAGAAACTCCATTCAGGCAGGATTGAACCCTGTCTCTGGCGCTGTAAGGCAGCAACACCGAGCCGCTCTACAGGAACCCCAGCAATCCTCCCACATGAACTTCCTCTAACCTCATCTACTGCATTCGGTGCTCCCGATGTGGCTTCCTTTACATTGGCGAGACCAACGATGGAGTAGACATCGTTTTACCAAACGCTTGCGCTCAGTCCGCCAAGGCCAGCTGGATCTCCTGGTTGCTAACCATTTTAAGACCCCTTCCTATTCCCATACTGACCTTTCTGTCTTGTGCCTCCTCCATTGCTAGACTGAGGCCATACGCAAACTAGAGGAATAGCAGCGCTTGGGTAGCTGAAAACCCAACAGTATGAATATCAAATTGTCCAATTTAAATGAATTGGATTTGTCCTTTTCTCCCCCTTTTTCCTCCTCTTTTCCCTGTGCCCCATCTGGATGTGCACCGGTTTCTTCTTTACCCCTAATCCTATCTCCTTCCTCATATATTGCTTTCTCCGGCTTCACATCTCATGCTTTTTCATCCTTATCTCATTTTTTTGTCTTTTCATCTACAGTCTTTGGTCCAATCATCTGCCAATCCAAACTCACCCTTACTTGTCTCCACCTATCACTCGGCAGGCTCTGTTCCGTCCTCACCTCTCCTCCAGCTTTTGCCCCTATGTCAAACAGTCTGAGGAAGGGTCTCGTCCCAAAATGTAGCCTATCCATATCTTTCAGAGATCCTCTTGACTCCCTGAGTTACACCAGCACTTTGTGTCATTTTTGCTCCATATAGGACCTTTGCATAAGCATTTCTAATGAAATACTGCGAAGGTATCATGTTGGCAAATCTGGACATCATTCAATAGTTGGTATTGAACATTTTGGAACACTGATTGATTCTCCATTATATCATTTTAAAACTACAATTCAAATAAATAATTAAAGGTTGGTTGTATTTTTCAATATTATTCTATGTTTCCTCTGAACATCTTCACAAAGCAATTGGGATGAAAATCGAAAATGACTTGATCAGAAACATGATATACAGTAAATACACATTGAAGGAGATATTTTGCCCGATCTTCTTTGGGAAATGGTGAATGTTAAACCAATTGGGCAAAAGGGATCTTATCGAAACGTATAAGATTATTAAGGGGTTGGACACGTTAGAGGCAGGAAACATGTTCCCAATGTTGGGGGAGTCCAGAACAAGGGGCCACAGTTTAAGAATAAGGAGTAGGCCATTTAGAACGGAGATGAGGAAAAACTTTTTCAGTCAGAGAGTTGTGAATCTGTGGAATTCTCTGCCTCAGAAGGCAGTGGAGGCCAATTCTCTGAATACATTCAAGAGAGAGCTAGATAGAGCTCTTAAGGATAGCGGAGTCAGGGGGTATGGGGAGAAGGCAGGAACGGGGTACTGATTGAGAATGATCAGCCATGATCACATTGAATGGCGGTGCTGGCTCGGAGGGCCGAATGGCCTCCTCCTGCACCTATTGTCTATTGAATCAAAGGAGGGCCTACAGAATAACTAAAAATCATTTCCTCATTCCCAAATCCTTTTACAGACAGAATAACATCATCGCTGAAAATCGGCAGTTACAACTCGTCCTTGTACTATGCAGTCTCCAAAACATTTATGATTTTCTCTCAAGCTGAATGTATTGATTCTTCTCACAGGAGGGAGGACTAAATCATTTAACGAAAGCAAAAGTACAGAAAACTAACGGATTTTCAGCAATGGGTTGCAAATACAGAACATCGTTTAGGGGTCACAGCTTAAGGATAAGGGGGAAGTCTTTTAGGACCGAGATGAGAAAACATTTCTTCACACAGAGAGTGGTGAGTCTGTGGAATTCTCTGCCACAGAAGGTAGTTGAGGCCAGTTCATTGGCTATATTTAAGAGGGAGTTAGATGTGGCCCTTTTTGCTAAAGGGATCAGGGGGTATGGAGAGAAGGCAGGTACAGGCTACTGAGCTGGATGATCAGCCATGATCATATTGAATGGCGGTGCAGGCTCGAAGGGCCGAATGGCCTACTCCTGCACCTATTTTCTATGTTTCTATGTGAAGACTTTATCAACGGGATATGTTTCTCTTCTTATTTTCGTCCAATCTGCTTAACTGTTCGCTATGCACTATCCGACTGATCAAATACTTCCAATACAAAGTTTATTTTGAACTACAAGTCCCACATTCACGGTCTCTGGACGATTACAGGAGGCAGAAGAATTATTTCGACAAATGAAATTTACAAAATTGTGGTTTTGCTCCTTTTTCTGTCGCGATTCAGCGCGATTGCAGCTGGCATCTTGACACATTGCCCCGTCAGCTGTCTCCTAGTCCACTTTTTGCTACTTACATGCCCGAGTCTCGGAGCACCTGTAACCCCTCCTGTGGGACCCGGCGGGTCACATAGACCCTGCGCGGTTGCTGCTGCTTGCTCTGCTTGCTCTGCATGCCTTGTACCGCCTCACTGCTCGCAGCCCGGCTCAGCTCAGACACCAAACGGCAGCTGCAGTTGCAGCCCCTCGCACTGCTCCTCAACCACATCGCGCCAACTTGCATCACCAATGCAAACAGGGACTTTTGAGAGCTGCCCTCCTGCCCTCCCCGGGATTTCTGAGTTCATTCCAACGAGGGGAGTCGCGCAAAGTAACCAATATTTGACGGAGCCGGAGTCGGCGCCGCCACTGGACACGGGGTAGTTTTGTAATCGATTTGGAAAGGACTCTGGTCAAACAGAAGCACTTAGGCATTCCTCTCTTCCCGATTCGCCCAAGAAAACGTCCGCGTTTCGCGTTATTAACTCTGCAGAAATCGAAAAATAAATCATGTACCAAAGGCTTTTAAAATTTGTGGGGAGGAAAAACATTTCTGCAATGAAACTGGCCTTTTGCAGGAACAGTCCTCCCTTATATGTCACCTTTACAGGAACAAAAATGGTCCAAAGACACTTCATGGATGGTAGGCCTCTCAACTTCAACTGTATTTTCCCCCCACATTTCCACTCTCATTCCCTCTCCCCCCAACCGCAGCAAATGGCCTAAATGATCTTTTTGCAACCGGTCCCCACGCGTGTGAAACCTGCACGGGATAGCCCAGCTGTTGGCGGTTGTGCAGCAGAAAACAGAAACAGACTCTACAGCTTGGACATGGGTCACCTCACCAAACTTGCCCACATAAAAATCTAAAATGATGAAGTTCTCCTCACTTTCCATCCCAATAGCTTCCTCCTTCAATGGATCACCCTTGCAAATTCACAACAAGAACACCTTTTCCAACCCCTCCTTTCAGCATTGCAAATAATCCGTTAGTTCTCTCTTCAATGGAACTCCCCTTCGCTCTGCGCTTTTCATTGCAATTGCATTGAATGATTGCTGATCAGAAAGAGACATACTATCAAATAGTTTTGGGTGCATTCAGGAGAGAGTACTGACAGGTATTTACTTCAGGACCAATCAAGTCCTTTCCACAAGGCATTTATTATTTCTGGAGTTCTCCAGCCTTGGGAAGCGGGATTTACTCACACACTTCTCAGTTTTCTGCTGATAACCTCTGTCACTGCTTGGTGGCAAGATGGAATAAAGAAAACACGGAATGTGACCTCCAAAAGCCTTTGACTTCATCAGTTGGGAGGAACTGAGGAACATCTTTCTCAAATTCAACTGTCCACAAACTTTACCTCCATCTTCCATTTGTTCCAAAATAATGTTCAAGGCATGAGACTATTCAATGGGGAAATGACAGAACCAATCTCAGTGAACACAAACACAGGTCCAATACTCAATTCAATTTTTCATGTCACAATGTTGCACCTCTCCTCTGATAGATTTCCTGCAGGAATGGAGTTAATCTTCAGAACTGATGGAAAACTGTTAAATGGACATAGGTTTAAGGTGGAAAGATTTAATAGGAGCCTGAAGGGTAACTTTTCTATACAAAGGGTGGTGTATGGGTGTACAGAACGAACTGCAGGAGGAAGTAGTTGAGGAAGGTACTATTGCAACATGTAAGAAGTGCTTAGACAAGTACATGGATAGGAAGGTTTAGAGGGATATGGGCCAAATGCAGGCAGGTGGGACTAGTGTAGGTGGGCCATGTTGGTCGCCATCGGCATGTTGGGCTGAAGGGTCTGTTTCCACGCTATATGACACTTCGGTGACTTAACTTCAGGATAAAGGTCACCCGAATCTCAGTAGTTGAGCAGCAGAATGCAACCAAAGCATCTGTGCTTGCTTGCAGAATGAACTCTGGGGCAACCATGACATTCATCAACGCAAATGAGAGGGTAGTCCTCTCCCAACTTGCTCTTCCCACACCTCCAACAATGAAGGTTTATAGAGTTCCTGGAAAACGTGAACCACCTCCCACATCTCGTGAGTTATCTCTCGCTGATGAAATTGACCCCTGTCAGGCGCCGGTGATGATAATGGTCCATTGAGCAAAAGGATATTTGAAGATCAGTACCCGAGACCTAGCATAAAACCAGACAACAGTAATTCCTGTACTCCTGTATGTTTTGGAGACCTGGACTATCTACAGTAGGCATCTCAAGGTACTGGAAAACTACCACCAATTCTGCTGTCACAAATCCTTCCAAATTCACTGGAAGGCTAAGTGAAACAATGTCGGCATCCTCTCCCTGCACCAAGGCTCTAGTCACTCTCAAATGGCCAATGTTATTCATATCCCAAAAACGGACTCCTGCAATTGACACTCTATTCCAACCACTGTTGTGGGAGATTAGGAAGCCACCCTGAAAAAGGTTCAAGGATGTGCTCAAATCTACTATTTTGGAAGTTTGGATTTACTCCCTTCATTCCATTTCTACTTTATGACATATTCACTACACTGAGACAATAAAAATAAGTGGTAACTGGTAAGATAAGTTAAACGTTTGATTGAGAAAGAACACACAGATCGAATCTTGCACTTAGCTTGCACTTCCCTCAGTTACATGGTAATGTCCTGCTGTTTCTCTACATTGGTCTGGGGTTATGCAAACATGCAGCCAGCCCAAATTTAACTTTGATTAATCAATAACTTTATTGTCAATAGAGTGTTGGTATTCTGCCCTGTATCATTTTGGCTGCATTACACAGAATATTTCAATTGCACTTTGAACATTTAACAAAACGGTTCTTTTATTGGTTGTTTCTTTCCCCTGTATGTCTAGTTTAGTTCAGAGATATAGTATGGAAACAGGCCATTTGGCCCATCGAGTCCATGCCAACCATTCATCCATTCATACTAATTCTACGATATCCCTCTTTCGCATGCACTCCCAACACACTAGGGGCAATTTTCAGAGGACAATTAACTTACAAATCTGTACATCTTTGAAATGTGTGAGGAAACCGGAGCTCCCAGAGAAACAACTCTTCCACAGGGAGAATGGGTAAACCTCACACACAACCAAGGTCTGGGCCAAACGTGCGTATTTGGCACTGGGAGGCAGTAGCTCTAGCTCTAGTGTCACTGTGTTCTCACTTGCATCCTAACGTTGGCCTGTAAGAATGTTTAAAGACTTCCACCTTAAGACCAACTTGCTGACTGTGCGATTTAACTGTAACAAACTATACAATATCCCTTTCTTCATCACCCCATATAGAACATTTGATAGCTGCCCAGGATCCAAGCCAACAATTTGATGATGTTGAAGATCAGTGTGAATGACAGCAAACCACAAGAATTGATCTGACAACCATTTAGTTGTGAGTCAAGAACTTAGCTGCTTGAGTTATCAGGCCACCCCGTTTTCATTGTTACAAGTGCAGCAAGATTTCCAAGGCTAATTCCTCTTCTAAATATTACACACATAGTCAGGAAACGGCACTGAAACACTCAGCAGCGTTTAATCCTCTGGGAGCTCCCGCAACATATTTGACATTGAAATCAAAAGGACCTTTTGTGTTCAAAAGTTTACTTCCTGGCCACACTGAATTAACGAATCATCACCATTTCAGCTCAGAACTCCATCATAAATATCATGTATGTTTGAAGTAATTTTAATGTGTTTTCAATTTGTACAACTTTTAATGGGAACAACTATCAGAGCAGACGATGCCTAATATTTCCCCATTTGGTTGCCTCTCTTCAGCTTGAAAACCAGGACAACTTGAAGAAACAAACAATATATTTGTCACAAAAAAAGACGCAAAGTGCTGGAGCGACTGAGCAGGTTAGACAGCATCTCTGGAGAACATAAATAGGTGACTCGGTTTCTGCATATTTGTCACAGATTAATTGAATAGTATACCTTTGAGCCAAGTAGAAAAAAAACAACAAATAAAATCACTCCGCAAAATAATACTATTACTGTTGATGTTCTGGGTACTTACAAGCTCTGCTGAAGGATTCTTGCTTTCCAGTCTCTTCTCATATTCTGAACATGTGCTGGTAGATTAAACTACCCCCTAAGTAAAGGTAGGTGCCAAACAAATCAAAAGGGGGTGTGAGAGAAAATAAATTGCAAGGAGATAAGAAAAGGGGGAATGGTTTATTGGGATTTTTCTGCTAGGAGTAGGCAGTGGACTGAATGGTCTCTTTTTATAGGATTATTTACAGCATGGAACCAGGCCTTTTGGCCCGATGCATCCATGCAAATAGGTTAATCCTGTTTGCCATATTGACTTATATCCCTCTGAAACCTTCCAATCTAAGTATCTGTCCAAATTATCTTTAAACATTATCATTGTCACTGCTTCTACTACTTCCTCTGTTAGCACATTCCATATACCCATCACCTTCTTCATTAAAATCCTGTTTAAATCTTTTCCCTCACATCTTAAACCTATACTCTCTTGTTTTAGACTCTCCTCCCCTTAATAAAAAGACTGTGTTTACCTTATCTATGACGATCATAATTTAAAAAAATCTCTATGACCACTTGTATCACGATAAGTAAATATGCTGTATTAACAACATTTTATCAAACCAAATGAAGATGACTGGTATTCACCCTTAATCCAGCATTTTATGCACTGCCAAAAATGGGTTGGGATATTTTGCATACCTTATATATAAATATAACTAACCTCCACTTACTGCAATTTTCTGAGGGATTGCCCACGTTTATAAGGAGAGAGTGTTGTAATATCTGTTGGCTCTACACTTCAGAGAGGTGTGGTTAAAATCTGTTTTGCTCATTGGCAAAATAATTGGAGTTGCAATGGTGAAAATCAATGTAGAGTGATGTAATTATCCCATGGTCTCGGGTGCCATTGACATCATATCACATTGAGACACAAATCCTTCCAGGTGAGGCAATGATTCATGGGTACCTCCTACAACCTTATCTATTGCATTTGGTGCTCTCAATATGGCCTCCTCTACATCAGCGAGACCAAGCGTAGACTAGGCAACCGTTTTGTGGAACACCTGTGCTCTGACTCCATTGACAGTCTTGAGCTTCCTGATGCAAGTTATTTCAACTCTCCTTTGTGTTTTCATACTAACCTGTTTGTCCTTTGCCTTCTCCACTGCCATGGTGTGGCAAATGAAAACAAGATGAACAACACCTCAAATTCCACTTGGATAGTTTATAACACAATGGTATGAACAGTGAATTCTCTAATTTTGCACAACTTCCTAGATGCTCTATCCCTTTGTTCACCTTTTCCACCCCACCTTACTTAGATTTGCTACTCTTCCCCTGACCACCACCCACATAACAATCCACCTGTGTTTCTTCTCATTTGGCTGATCTTTCCTATCCTTTATCCTTGCTTGGCTGCTTTTTTAATCTTATTTCCACATATCAATCACCAGCCACTGTCTCCTCCAACCTCACTTGATTCCAACTATCATTTACCAGTCCCTGTCTCATCCCTCCCTCTCACCTCTTTATATTAGCCATTCCCCTTATGCTCTTAGTCCTGATGCAGGATCCTTTGCTCCATAGATTTTATAATTTTATATTTCTAAATTGAATCTTCACTTCAGCAGACATACATTGGTGGCCAATAGTTTGGCTTTCCAAATCTCGACACTTTGATGTGAGATTTGTTCCCTAAATTCTTCTGCCTTCCAATTTCCCTTCCTCCAATAGGATGTTCTTAAAAACATCCATTCAATAGATAATTTGGATATCTGTCTTCATCTTGTGGGCACTCTTCATATTTATCCAATTCAATTTGGTATGGTGACTTTTTCTATCTTTCCTCATTAATGGTGTTTAATAAATGCAAGATGTTACTTTGGTTCAAAAATGGAATCGCAAACTGCAGAGCAAATAAGTTATCCTTAATTCTAGTGCTTCCAAGATTGTTCCTCTTTCTGCCACTTTGGTCTATATGTGGAGCCTCAAGGGTAATTATTTAAGTCACAACTTTCAGGAAGATTAGGATGTTAACAGAAGTGACTGAGGATTTATTTCCCAAGCAACAGGCCAATGAGTGGAAAAAAAAATGTTGCCCTGATTTTAAGAGAAACATTTCCAGATCTCCTTCTCTGACTACAAGTTGTATATTCTAGCCTTAAATGAGAGTCTTATGTACCAGATAAACCCAGAACCCCACTGGTGAATGGAATTGTCATATTCACGTAGTCATACTGTGCAACTCCTACCAAAATCATTCATCATGTGTTAAAGTTAACATATATATATATATATAATTTCACTAGAAATATATATTACATAGAAACATAGAAAATAGGTGCAGGAGGAGGCCATTTGGCCCTTCGAGCCAGCACCGCCATTCATTGTGATCATGGCTGATCATCCACAATCAATAACCTGTGCCGGCCTTCTCCCCATACCCCTTGATTCCACTAGCCCCCAGAGTTCTATCTAACTCTCTTTTAAATTCATCTTAATATTAATAGGATATTTACATTTTCACAGTTGAGTCGAGTATTTCAATATGTTTGCTGTCTTTCAGAATTTCCAATGATCAGAATTTAGCTGTAGTAAAATGTCTACAAGCATTCAAGAATTAATAAACTAAGGCTTGGTTAAAACTAACTTCTCTATTCAGGGGTGATTATATATTTGCCTCCCGAGAAAAGCAATAGAAAACGATGTAAGAAAAAAAGTGTATGCATGGTTCCAGGTGAGTATATTTTACTTTGGAAAGGGACCTTAGAAAGGAATGGTGGAGCAACAAAGGCAGGAGTTTCTGAGAGAAATTCAGAAGACACAGGATTGTGGAGGCATTAATGGTGATCTTTCAAGAATCACTAGCGTCAGAAGTGGGCCCAGAGGACTGGAAAATTGCAAATATTACTCCACTGTTCAAGAAAGGAGTGAGGCAAACATGGGGAAACTATAGGCTGGTTAGCCTGACTTCAGTGTTTGGTAAGATTTTAGAGTCCATTATTAAGGATGAGCTTTCCAAGTACTTAGAAGTGCATGATAAAATAGGTTGAAGTCAGCATGGTTTTGTGAAGGGGAGATATTGCCTGGTGAATCTGTTGGAACTCTTTGAAAAAGTTAATAGCAGGATAGACATAAGAGTGTCAGTGGATGTTATTTACCTGCATTTTCAAAAGGCCTTTGATAAGGTGTCATACGTGAGGTTACTAAACACGATGAGAGCATGGTATTAGAACAAAGATACTAGCATGGATAGAAGGTTAACTGACTGGCAGAAGGCGAAGAGTGGGAATAAAGGGGTCTTTTTCTGGATGGCTTCCAGTGACTAGTGGTGATCTGCAGGGGTGGTGTTGGGTCCGCTACTCTTCACGTTGTAATGATTTGGATGAGGCAGTCTCAATTGCAGACTGCCAGATTAGCTCGAGCTATCAATTCCAGTTAAAAATCGCCCCATCCTCTGACTATTCTAGTTCATGTAAATGGGAGGAAGAAGAGGCAAGAGAGCGATATAAAGTCTGATCATTGCATGGCTGCATATCAGTGGACCAAAGTTGAAACAAACAGATCTCAACAAAAGTCTGCATCTGGAACATTGAACATTTCCGTGGACGTTATGAACCTCTGGTTTCCCCCAAATGTGTCTATGGATCTAAGCCAGTGTTTCTTGAGGGCCTGTCCCACTTAGGCAATTTTTTTGGCGACTGCCGGCGACTGTCAAAGTCGTAGCAGATCGCCAAAATTTTCTTTTACCCGACAACAATGAACACAACAATGCCGAGTCAGGTCGAGATTACAACGTCTTCAGAAACATCGCAAAAATTCCCACGCTGTCAATGCTTCTCCGGCGTCCTGATTTTCGCTGAAATCACTGACAAGTCGGTAAGTACTTGAGAGTTTTGAACTATAACACCTTGTACGGGTTACTTAAAAACCAAGCATCACTGTCACAAGGCATAAACTCGATTTACTTCCAGTTTACTAATAGCTGTATTAATTTTTTTTTTTTTAAAGTGGTTAAGTGGATTTTTGTGAAAAGTGTGTGGGCATTCTTTGAAAATGTAAGGGAGATGCATATCTGGTTTCTGGGATGCATATCTGGGTTTGGAACCCACTTTAAATGTAATGGCTGATGGCCATAAACATCGTGAAAATTCCCACGCTTATCTGACCGTCAAACTGTTGCCTCCAATCTACCTGTCAAATGTCCTGACAAGCATTTTATGGTATTTTGAAATGACTTTACTTATTTTAATATTATGTGCTACTAAATGCATCTAAGAGAACCTATCAAACTTGGGGACAGCAGGCGACAGCGCCCGCAATAAGCAACAACACCTGCCGACAAGCCAGCTGTCGCCGAGAAATTTCAAACCGGATGATTTCTCAGTGACGCGCTGAGATCCACTACGATTTTTGGAAGACTCCTCACGATCATGCCCGCGACACCCCGGCGAACTGTCGGTGACAGCCTAGTCGCCGGCAGTCGCCTTAAAATCGCCTAAGTGGGACAGGCCCTTTACACTGGTGAACTGGTGAATGAA
Source organism: Rhinoraja longicauda (assembly GCF_053455715.1). Taxonomy (NCBI): domain Eukaryota; kingdom Metazoa; phylum Chordata; class Chondrichthyes; order Rajiformes; family Arhynchobatidae; genus Rhinoraja; species Rhinoraja longicauda. The sequence continues at coordinate 40,096,822 of NC_135955.1, forward strand.
ACTGATGAACCCAAGGGCGAATGAAATTATTTTTGGGGTGAATGAAACCAGAGGGGTGAATGAAGGGTGAATTTCTTAATTTATTCAGATATTTATATATTTTTTTCTATACTTAAAAAAGGCTTTGCCATTTAAGTGGTTAGTAAGCTCTTATTGGTTTTAATGGCAGTGGAGCTGGATTATTATTTTTTCTCTCTCTACCTATAGTTTTCTCATTTCAAAGTAGCAGGATATTTCCCAAATTTACTGTAATATAACCTTTTAGGGAAGACCATAAAACCAGCTAGTGGGATCATAAATTTATAAATGGCAACACTGGAGGATCGCCGTAGGCAACTGTTGAACTGTAACTTTACTTTATGTTGCCAATTTAGCCACTTTTCTGCTAGAACTAGAATTCTATATATATTTACTGTACTTCAATCTACCAGCACTTATTTGCATCAAGCAACATGAATTCTAGTTATATTAAGGAGATTTGAGCTCCGTTTTTAGGCAATCTAAAGTTAGATTGTGCCATTTTCATGTAGTGATATTCTGCATTTTCTATTCCAGCGACTTCAGTATTTTGTGAGTTTGATTTGCAGATTAAGACACTATGTCTTTGTTGAAGTACCTAAAGAAACCAGCTCTAGAGGAAGAGTGTGCAGGAGGAAGTAGTTCATTTCTGAAAGAAAGTGAACCGAACAGGACTCAAGAGGAGGTATGTTCAGGAGACGTCACTTATGAAGGGTGACAAGGAAACTGAGGATAACGAACTTAGAAACACAGTTACGTATGTTACAGATGATGACTCTGTTAATGATATGGGCAAGGAAAAACTTAATCTCAAGAGAAAATACCAGGACCAAAGTACCCTCTCCTCAAAACTCAAGAAAGGAAGTGGAACGAAGAATATATCAAGTATGGCTTTTTCCTTCCCCAAGATGAACTAACAAGTCCTACTCCCTCAACTCAGTGCATATTTTGCAGTGTAAAATATAGGAACCAGTGCCAGGCTCCTTCAAAATTACAGACTTAATTAAGAACAAAGCATAGCAATCATCAAAACAAGTCCATACAGTTTTTCAAAAACACTCATGGGTATTTGTGGAAGCAGCAGAATTTCTTCCAGTCGATGGTAAAGAAGGACACTGCAACTAAAAAAGCTCTTCTTCTTGCCTCTCTTCAAATAACACATGTGCTCATGAAAGCAAAAAAGCCATACACCGAGGCTGAGAAAGTTGTCAAACCGTGTTTGAAAATCATTGCCAATCTATTACATGGTGGAAAGCAAGCAGTGGATAAAGTAGTGCAAATTCCTTTGTCCAATGACACAATGAAACTTTGATCTCCTGTGATTGCTGAAGATCTGAAGCATCAGCTGATGGCAAAACTGTTGGAAGCACCATTTATTGCTCTGCAGTTTGATGAAACTAAGGACATTAAAAACGATGCACAACTCATTATGCATTGTCGTTTCCAGGATCAAAGCTTGGGAAAAATTGTCGAGCATTATCTCTTTTGCATTATCTCAGTCAGAGAGCAAATTACAGGTGAATTTATTTTCTCCAAACTTGACGAATTCATGGAAAATGAAAATGTATCTTGCAGCAAATGTGTTGCTGTGACTACAGTCGGTGCTGCAGCCATGATGAGGAAACGTAAAGGAGCCACCGCTCGCATCAAAGAAAAATCCCATTATTGCACCTTTTTACATTGTTGTTTACATCGGGAAGCACTGGCTGCCATGAAACTGAACACTTGTTGCAATGACCAGAAAAATGAGCTGGAAGAATTGTTGCAAGATGTGGTGAAAACTGTCAATGCTATTTGCCCACAAGCAAAAAAAAGTTGGCTGTTTGCAGAGCTAAGCAAGGATATGTCTGCAGATCACATGATTCTCCTCCTGCATTCTGAGGTTCGATGGCTGTCACGTGGAAGAATCCTTGAAAGAGTACTGTCCCTGAAGAATGAACTGTCTGTATTTTTTACTGAGCAAGGTGACGTGATAGCTATGCATTTCAACAATGATTTTTGGCCGGCCAAATTGTGTTACATGACTTTATTTTTGAACATTTGAATCAGCTCAACTTGTCACTTCAAGGTAAAGGAGGTGACATCTTCGATGTCCTTGGGAAAATAGAAGCCATGAAAATGAAGATCACCATGTGGCATATTAACATTTATAAAGGCAATTTCTCCAGTTTCCCACATTTGGAAAGCTTCCTCAAAGAGTGTGAGTGGGAAGAAAAGCAACCTGATCTGGAGAAAACACTGAAGGACATAATTTCCGACCATCTGCAGTTGCTGTCTAAAAATGTTGATACATATTTTCCTCAGAAGCATCTGCAGGACTTGGAAAATCAGATGTGGATAGTTAATCCTTTCATCACCAACCGCATCAAGCGAGCAGGTTTTGGGGAAATATCAGAAGTGTTGATGGAGCTTCATTATGACTTCTCTCAAAATCATCTTTTGAGATGTACTCCTACTATGGAGGCTATTGGATTGGATTACTTGCTTTCCCTGAATACAAATCAATTGCCTTGAAGGCCCTTCAACCATAGCAATGATGACACCAACTTTCCTGTCTGAACAAGGATTTTCGACCTTGGTAGAATTGAAATCCAAAAAACGCAATTCACTTCAGTATGTTGATTCGGTAATTCGGGTTGCTTTGGAGAAGGAAATTGAACCTCGGTTTGAGAAGCTTGTCACAGGAGTACAGGAACATCCTAGTCATTGATGATAAGTGTAGAAGTATACTGCTTGTCATTTATTTGTGGTAAACATACACAATAAGAAAACATTGTTTCTAAGAATCTAATTCTAAGTTCTAAGACAGTTGTTTACTTTATGTAAACTAGAAAAATTCTAATAATTTTTCTGTTCTTAATTTTTTTGTCACTCCTAGTTGGGAGGATGGGAGGCACCAGATATTCAGAACTGAGCAACAGACAATGTTGTGATGATGTTTTGAGCATGCATGTGACATATACATGTCAGTACACATGCAAAAATATATCTGGATTTGGAAGAGCCAGCTTTTGGAGAGAAGTATACCAAATATGGCAAGTTGATATTTGGTGGTATTGTGAGCTTTCGTCAGGGAGAGTTATAGAAAGTTATATTAGTTGGATACTAATATATTAAATCACATACTCCATGGTTTTTTGAGCTAGTTTTCCAAGAAAATATTACTTTTCCAAGTAACCAAAGCCCGAAAGGGTAGGGTGGGGCTGAAGCCCAGTGTTTAGACGTTGGAATGGCTTTTTATCATTCTAATAGAATGATTTTCCAACTCCAGTGGTAATTAAACTTCTTTTTTTTACTCCTAGTTTTCTTTACATATTTTTAGGATGTTCAAAAAGTTGAATAAAATAAACACATAAGAAATTAGTTGATTTATGTTTTTTGCTCATGTGACAAAATAAATTGTATATAAAATTATACACAAGGGAGAATAAGACAAAAATGACCAAAAAACATATGAAAATGTAGTCGAGGGTGAATGAAATTTTGTGATAAAGACTCAAGGGTGAATGACACTGAAATAGTTTAAGAAGCACTGATCTAAGCAATGGCAAGTCTTTTTCTGATTGTCTCACGGTTTGATTCATTTCTCAACTGAACCAGCTAACTGCAGCAATTGATTCCATTGATGCTGAGTTAGATACCAGAAATGCAAGCAACATTCCTAATTAAAATTCCTTCTGACAGGCCTCAAATCTCAACTGCCCTCGGAAGAGGTATTTGGTTATATCAAAGCCAGTTAGAGATGAGAAGTGAATTGTGATCTTGGAATGAATAATTCATAAATGTTTGTTTAGGATAACACTTGGTGCTAATGCTTTCCATAGCTAAATGGCATAGCATTGTTAACTCTCACAGATCACTCTTGAAAAATGACAAGGGCCTGAGCAGGATTTTAAAAATGACTTCTTTATGACACATAAAACAGATGTTTAATATATTCAGGTGCACATCCAGACTGTGGATGACGAATATTTGTGAGGTGCGGGGGTGGTTTTTATGACCCTGCTGCCTACTTTCCCCATCTCACAGAGCCAGAAAGGGTGCTGTCCATGTGGAGTGTGCATGTTCTCCCTGTGACTCTGTGGGTTATGTCTGGCTGCTCCAGTTACCTCCAATATCCGAAAGACAAGCGAATTGGTAGGTTAATTGCCCATTGTAATTTACCCCGTGTATGCAAGAGAATAACAGAATCTGGAGGGAGTTAATGAGAATGTTGGGGAAATGAAAAAAAAAAGAAGGTTTAATCAGAATCAGAATAGTCTTTATTGTCATCCAAAAAACATGTCTTTTGGACGGAATTCCATTACCCACAGTCCAACAATAAGATGCAATAAAAATGAAGCAATAACACACACAATCACAAAACCAACACAAAACAAAAAAAAAACATCCATCACAGTGAGTCTCCTCCAGTCACCTCCTCACTGTGATGGAAGGCCAGAATGTCTTTTCTCTTCCCTGCCGTCTTCTCCCGCGGTCAGGCTATTGAACTTGCCACGTGGGGGCGGTCGGGGCTTCCGACATTGTAGTCCCCGCCGGGCGGTGAAAATCCCGCGGCCTATTCCAGGCCGCGCCGGATGGTGAAAGGTCCGCAGTGGGCCGACCCAAGCCCCGCAATTTGGGGCGGGTGAAGACGCTGCCGCTGCCGCTGCCGCTGCCGCTGCCGCTGCCGCTGCCGCTGCCGCTGCCGGAGCCGGAGCTCCCGATGTTGGCCCCCACCCAGGGACCTGCGAGCTTCCGATGTCCACGTGGCCTGTGGCCTGTGGCCCGCGGCCGAAGCCTCTGGAGCCTCCGAAGGCGAGTCGCAGCCGCACACTCGCAGCACCACCACAGCCTCCAAAGGCAGCCAGCACCGCAGATGGTGAGTACAGTCCGGTCCGCGGGCTCTGTGAACCAGAGCCCCAGGTGGTCCCAGCTGGAGGCCACCAGCTCCAGGTGTTTGGCCGATGGTAGGCCACAGCCAGGACGGAGACACGACCCAGAAAAAAGGTTGTGTATCCGTACGGAAGAGACAGAATGTAAATTAAACCTGTGTGGATGATGGTTGTTGAAGAGATAGTGGACTGATGGGTCGTTTCTGCATTGTATGTCTCTGTGAAATATAATTTGTTAATCACAGCTAGTTGACAAGTTTAAAATATCTTTGCAGATGACCTAACAGCACATAGTGTCAAACACTTGGAAATACAACTGTGTGAATTTTGTGGTCAGGCTGTGATACATTACAAGAACCATAGGATTTTCTGCAGGTTAAGAAGGCTGCTGCTTGGTTTTAGGTTGGGCCTCTGGATGTTCTAAGCAGTGTGCAAGCATGCTGTTTGTCATGTAGCAAAAATGTGCAAACTATTTGGTACACAGAGAGGTGATCTGCTTTTAGTAATGATGGTTTAAAATACATATCGACTATAATAAAGAACTTGATCTCTTCCACTTGGTACTTCACATTTTTTTGTTTTTGTTTGAAAAGGCAGAAGAGGCTGAAGTGACACCTTTGATAGTGCAGCATTCCCCCAGCTTTGTATTGAAATGATTGGGTGGATTTTGTGCCTGCGTTTTGGGAGATTATTTAAACATTAAAAAAAATTTTTTTAACCAGGTCACAGATGATGCCTATAATAAATTGAGTTGACAGATTGAACAAATCTGGCTTATATTTCCTTGAATGTTGAGGATTTAAGTGTGACCAAGTTAACATCTAGAAAATGATGGACATTAGTATGAATAGATAGAGAATTTTCCTCTATTGTGGAATTGTGAACAAGGGTGCACTAACTTTATGTTAAACTTGAATCATTTAGCGGAGAAATAAGGGAGCATATTTGAGGAAAGGTAACTGCAGATGCTGGTTTAAACTGAAGATGGACACAAAATGCTGGAGTAACAGCGGGTCAGGCAGCATCTCTGGAGAGAAGGAATGGGTGACATTTTGGGTCTGGATCCGAAACGTCACCCATTCCATCTCTCCAGATTTGCTGCCTGTCCCGCTGAGTTACTCCAGCATTTTGTTCCTATCTTCGGTTTGACACATGGAGTTGTGTTGGTATTTTTCAGACCTATCCTGGCATTCCCATTTTTTATTTGCTTTCTTCAGAGACTAATATTCTCGAGGACTGATGAATATGGAACAAAAAACCCCACACATTAGACAAGGTTAAGATTCTAGGGCTGATGAGATTTTCTCTCGTCTTTTTAATAAATTAATATCAAGTCTCTGATTGCTTGGTTACATGTGGCATTGGTCAGGGCCGTCTTTACAGCATTATGGGCCCCGGGCAAAGCAGTGTACTGGGGCCCCTACGACAACTACTCACAGGAATAAAAATGTAAATGGTAAACTCTCCCCCACCCCCCTTTCCCTACCAGCCCCCCTCGTCGTGTCGGCGAAAAGCACTTACCGAAAAGCACTTAGCGATGGACTTAGGGTGCTACATTGTTGCGAAAAACACTTACAGATCGCTGTGAGAAGCACTTAGGGATGGAAAAGCAAAGCACTTAGGGAGCTCATTGTTGCGAAACAGATCGCTGTGAGAAGCACTTAGGGATGGAAAATGTTGCGAAAAAAACACTTATTGAACCTACATTTTTAAAGTAGTATTTATTTATTGCAAGTCACTTAACATACACAGATCAGCATGGGCCCCCTATGCTCGTGGAGCCCCGGGCAAGTGCCCATCAGGCCCATGCGTTAAGATGGCCCTGGCATTGGTGCTCAGTCACCTGTCATTTGGCAGGGAAAGCCATCTCCACAAAGCTTTCAATGTTAACATTTAAGATTCATAATTTCTTAGAAAATCTAATTAAGAGAAAGGGACATTTTGATAATTGTTATCAATTTTGGAGTGATAAGAAGTGGTACTAATTAAATGGATTTAATTTGTTTGGCGTCTTGCATTTCCAGTGCAGTAATTTGAGTTTCACCCTCTGTCTTCACCAACCACTTCTTGTTTTCCTTGTTGTGTAATTTGGACGTGGAGTGTTCCTGCATTAATCGTGGTATTCTGGTTTTGCATTAGGTATGTGAAAAACACTGCCGCCATTCCAGTAACCTGAAGAAGTACATTAGAACAGTTCATAAAGAGAGAGATCAGGGTTCCTGTTGATTCCAGTGCTTTCGTCCCATCTACATACACAAGTCTGTCCACTGCTTTAGAGCAGCATCATAAAGTGACACGCCCACTCCCGTCTTTCAAGTCCCTCCTGATCAGTCCCCCTGTGGATATGCTACAGAATTCATTTCATCAGTAAACGACCTTAGAGAAAAAGCTCTAGTGACTGTACATTGCACAAGGTGAGATTATGCAGCAGCTCTGGACTGGCTAATATATTTCGCTTACATTAATACAATGTTGTTCTGCTTGCATACAGGCTATGGTCTGCCAGAACAATTGTCCTTAATGCAGTGTTCAAGTGAACTTGCTGCATTATATTTTTTCTGTTTCAAATATTTCTTATTTGTTACTCGCTTGCATTTTTTCCTGACGACCCAATTATAATATGAAATTGTCATATTAAATGATGGTGCAGAAATTACAGATTCAAATAGGAGACAAGAAGGCAGATTTACTGATCAACTTGTCAATGACTCAATGCCCCAACAACCCCATCCCCAGCTCATCCCCATCTCACACCTCCAGGTAAGTAACATTGGTAACATTTATATTGAAGTGATTCAATGGACCTTGGTATTATTACATAGAAACATAGAAAATTGGTGCAGGAATAGGCCATTCGGCCCTTCGAGCCAGCACCGCCATTTAATATGATCATGGCTAATCATCCAAAATCTGTACCCCGTTCCTGCTTTCTCCCCATATCCATTGATTCCGTTAGCCCTGAGAGCTATATCTAACTCAGGGCTAACGGAATCAATGGATATGGGGAGAAAGCAGGAACGGGGTACAGATTTTGGATGATTAGCCATGATCATATTAAATGGCGGTGCTGGCTCGAAGGGCCGAATGGCCTATTCCTGCACCAATTTTCTATGTTTCTATGTAATAATACCAAGGTCCATTGAATCACTTCAATATAAATGTTACCAATGTTACTTACCTAACTCTCTCTTGAATATATCCAGTGAATTGGCCTCCACTGCTTTCTGTAGCAGAGAATTCCACAGATTCACAACTGTCTGGGTGACAAGGTTTTTCCTCATCTCAATCCTAAATGGCCTATCCCTTATTCTTAAACTGTGACCCCTGGTTCTGGACTCCCCCAACATCAGGAAGATTTTTCCTGTATCTAGCCTGTCCAATCCCTTAAAAATTCTAAATGTTTCTATTATTGAATTTATAAATTCTCTGAAATGTTTCACAATGTTACGACAAAACATTTTACTGGATACATTTCTCTGGAACCCTTTTTCTCCCCTTTCTGCAAGAGATGTGACAGTGGATTTATTCATTTCCCCCCTTACTGTTATCAGCCACTGTAACAAGTCAAGTATGATTGACCTTGAATGCCTGTGGGTGGAGCATGAATCCACGTGGCACCAGATGGCAAGTGAAGGAAACACATGTGGCTGCAGCAGCGACTCTGGGTCAGAACATAGTCATAGACCATGAGAGCAGCAGGGAACACAGAAGTGGAGCAGTGAGAACTGGTCTCGCAGAACCCTCGTCCGAGACATACCTTGAGGAGATTTTGCAGCGGAGCAGTGAAATGCAGAAACAAGGAACTGCAGATGCTGACATACAAAAGAAGACAAGAGTGCTGGAATAGCTCAGTGAATCAGGCACCAGAAGGGACCTGACCCACCTATCCATGTTCTCCTGAGATGCTGCCAGACTCGCTGAGATCCTCCAGCACTTTGTGTATTCTCTTGAGATAACCTGCTGTTTTAAAGTTTTGATTAAATATTTTTTTCTTTGGCCAAACTGGAAATAACATATTTAGTAAGTTTTAACTCCACTTGCTTTTGAGGGCATCAGCGGAGGAAAATGGACTGATGACTTTTTAGTTTGGTACCGCTCTGCAGATTGATGATGTAGAGGGTAGAAAGAGGGTAAAGAGAGGTAGGGGTGGGGCAAATTGGGCAAGTGATAGGGGGATGGAGAAGAGGAGGGGTGGTTGGCAGATGGTAACAAAGACTAGCGGTGAAATGGAAATAAAAGGATGCCTGATAAGTGAATATTAAAGCCAGAGGGAGGGCTTTTGGGTGGATGGGTATGGGTGGAGGGGGGATAAGGGGGATTAAAGGAAAATGGAGGACTTGGAATTGGGAAGTGTGGGAGATGAGCAGAAAGAAGAGGGGGAAAACAGGGTGACAGGAGCAATGAGAGAAAGGTTGGGGTGGGGGGAGTGAAAGACAAAGGTGGATGAGATGGTGGTCCGGTGAGTTTACTTGACGTTGGAGGATTCAATGTTCATGCCATTGGGTTATAGGCTACCTAAGTGAAATGTGAGATCCTGTTCTTCTGTTGGCATGTGGCCTTTCACTGGCAGTGGAGGAAGCTGAGGAGAGAAAGGTCAATATTGCAATAGGAAGGCAGTGTTAAAATTGCTAGCAACTGGGGTGCTCCAGCAGGACTTGGCACATGTTCAACAAAACTGTGACCTAATCCACGCTTAGTCTCAATAATAGAATGTTTGCTATTAATTAATAACAGTGGAATATGAAATAACAGGATTATACATAATCACCCCTGGAATTAGCTCGGTCTCTCAATAAAATCATGGTTAATCTAATCTTGACATCAAGCTGCACACTCTTGCCTGTTCCCTACAATTCTTGACTGTCCTAGACACCAAAACTCTGCCTTTCTTGGCCTTAATGATTCAGCCACCAAGGTGTTCTGGGACAGGGAAACCCAATGCGTCATGAGCCTCTTAAGAAAACAATGTTTTGTTTTCCGTATATGGACGGGAGGCAGTGAAGAATGTTTGCAGCGTGATTCCTAGATGAATGGGTTGTCTTATGAGAACAGGTTGAGCAGGTAAGCCTACAGTCATCTGGGGAGCTTTAATTGGCAGGTAGGGAATGAGTGTGGCCTTTATTTGCTCAATCTTTTCTTAGAAGACAACCCTTTCATCCCAAGAATTAACCGAGTGAATATTCTTAATCCTGCCTCTAATGCAAGTAAGGAGACCAGAACTGTACACAATATGCCAGTTGAAGTATCACATTTGTAGAATATTTACCTATTTCTATACCCAAATCCTTGGGCAAAAGAATCCAGCATTCAATTTACTTTAGTCATTCCATGTGTCTGCATGCTAACTTTGTGTTTCATTTGCAAGAATACCCAATGCTAACTTTGTGTTTCATTTGCGACTCGTCTCCGGAGGCTCCGGCGCGGGCCGTGTGGACGTCGGAAGCCCACAGGCCCCTGGTTGGGGGCCGACATCGGGAGCTCCGGCAGCGGCAGAGGCAACGTGTTCACCCGCCCCAAATCGCGGGGCTTGGGTCGGCCCGCCACGGACCTTTCACCGCCCAGCGGGGGCTTCAATATCGGGAGCCCCGACTGCCCCGACGTGGCAACTCCAACAGCCTGACCGTGGGACAAGACGGCAGGGAAGAGAAAAAGACATTCTGACCTTCCATCACAGTGAGAAGGGACTGGAGGAGACTCACTGTGATGGATGTTTCTTTTTGTTTGGTGTTAGTTGTGATTGTATGTGTTATTGCATTTTTATTGATTAATCTTATTGGTCTTATTGTTCAACTGCGGGTAATGTTTCATTTTACTACACATTTATGTGTATGTAACAAATAAACGACTATTGACTATTGACCTCTCTGATCAACATCTTGTTGCTCTATATCAACAATAGCGTGTTTTCTGTTCTTATTCAAGAAAATAAACGGTTTTCTTAGATTTTTCATCATCAGCCAGATCTAACCTATACAGTTAACACATCTAAATTTATTTGAAGACTTTGTATCTTCTGTACAATTTATTTTCCCACCGTTCCTTGTGTTGTCTGTGAATTTGGCTATGTTTCAACCCTGCAAGTATGTAATCAATATATATGTAAAATATTTGGTACTGGCTTTTATGCCTGTGGCAAACTATTAATCAAGTTGGCAAACTATTAATTAGAGTTTGCCAACTTGAACATAATCCATTTATCCCAAATCTTGTCTGATACTTAGTCAATTCTCTCTCCATGCTAATATATATTCTAATGCAATGAGGGTCTAGTTTGTGTATTACCGTTTAAATTTAGGAGAGCTTCCCCACTCCTCCCCCCACTCACCATCAACAACACCACAATCACATCTGTGGAGCCATTTAAGTTCCTTGGAACCATCATCTCCAGGGACCTCAAATGGGAGGCCACCATCGACTCCACAGTCAAAAAGACCCAACAGAGGATGTACTTCCTGCGGCAGCTGAGAAAACACAATCTGGTCCAGTTTTATATTGCCATCATAGAGTCTGTCCTCACCTTCTCCATCATGGTCTGGTTGCTGCAGCGGAGGCTGCAGCGCATCGTTCGATCAGCCGAGAAGGTTGTTGGCTGCAACCTTCTCCCCATCGATGAACTGTACACTACAAGGGCAGGGAAGCGAGCGGGTAAGATCATCTCTGACCCCTCTCACCCTGGCCACAAACTCTTTGAAGCATTTCCCTCTGGAAGGCGACTCTGGACTGTCAAAGCCGCCACAGCCAAACATAAAAACAACTTCTTTCCACGAGCAGTAGCTCCACTCAACAATCAAAAGTCTGTAGCCTCTTTTTGCTCTGGTATTTTATTTAAATCTTCACATGTTTAAATTATAATGTTTTATTCTTAATTGTTTACTATATATCGTGTTGATAATTGCGAGCAAAGTACCAAGGCAATTCCTTGTATGTATACATATTTGGCTAATAAAATATATTCAATTCAAATTTATTCAATTCAATTACACTTATCAAATAACCTTTGGAAATGCAAGTACAGTACATCTACTGCTTCCTTTTAATCATCCCTCATTACTTTTATTAAAAAAACTAATACATTTATCAAACATTATTTCCCTTGTAACTGTTGATTCTGCTTGCTTGTACTATGAATTTTAAATATCCAGAGGTTCCAGAGGTTATTATAATAATGCACTTCGAATCATAGTTGTTACCAAACTGACCTTTAGTTTCTCACTTTCAGTTTTGCTGTTTTCTTGAATTGGATCATCTCATCTGCAAATGTTCAATTCACTGGGACCTTTTCAGTGTTTAGGGAATGACACAACCAATGCATCCACTTTTTCTACAGGCACTGCTTTTAAGATCATTAGATGTATGGCATCAGGTCAAGGGAACATTTTAACATTAGTTCCTTTGCTTCGAGCTCTGATTCCTCTCTCCTTTTCCCTATGAATGTCTATTATTACGGGATACTTTTAATATATTTTACTGTGAAGAAAAAACAAAATGTTGTTCATGTCCCTGTCACTTCTTTACTTTCCATTATTAATTTACAATCTCACGCTCCAAGGAACCATCATTTATCTTAGCTACTCTCTTTTTGTATATATTAGTCCAGCCCCTTACAATTTCTAAAAATATTTTTTGTTAGCTTATTCAAATAATATATTTGCCCTCTTATTTTTTTTCTCATCAGCCTATGGTAGTTTCTAAACATTTGCCACCTTCGGGTCTGTCACTAAGTCTCACAACATTGCAGGTTATTTTTAATTTTTATCCCATCCCGAATTTCCTTAGTTAGCCATCATCATTCTCAGAGTATTTTATTTCTCTGTGGAATTGATTTTTGATGAGAATTTTGAATTAGTTCCATAGATGTCTGCTACTGCTTACCTACCTTCTTACTTTTTAATCTATTTCCCCAGTCCACTTTATCCTTGTAATTGCCTTTATTTTGGCTCACGGCGCTAGTTTCAGACTTAAAATTTCATGATCAGTTTAGCAGTGAGAAATTTATCATGATCATTCATTCCCAGAGGATCCCTTACCATACAATTATTAATTAATCCTATCACACATGAGGCAGATCCAGAATCATTTTTTTCTTGGTTGGTTCCATAATGTATCCCAAGAAATTGTCTCAAATACATTTTATGAGCTTGTCTTCCAGACAACCTTTACCAATTTATTTGTCCAATTAATGTCACCCAAGATTATCGTAGTACCTTTCTTGCAAGGAATTAAAAAGGCTGCTAATTGAACTCCAAATGCCTGAATGGTAATAGTAAGTGCAGAGCACAGCAATCTGTTAGTGAAAAAAAAATGTTAGACTGACTCATGGTTGGGAAATTCACACCTTTAGGATTATGCACAACAGGGGTTAGTATAGTTCTTCAACTAAGAGTACAATGGGCAGGACACTTTTCAAGATATGGGGGTTGAATTCCTCATTTAGACCTTTCTTCGACCATTTTTATTAATGCATCTTTTGTGCAATTTAGATGCACACTTCTAAAATTGAAATGTAAGTAATAATTGTACTTTTCAAGCACTTGTATGAACTGCTATATCCTTTTCAGAAATAATATACTGAGAGTTGTATGTCATTCAGTTTAGTTTATTTAGTTTAGAGGTACAGCGCGGAAACAGGCCCTTCAGCCCACCGGGTCTGCGCCGACCAGCGATCCCCGCTATCCTACATTAACACTATCCTACACACACTAGGGACAATTTTTACATTTATCAAAGCCAATTAACCTACAAACCTGAATGTCTTTGGAGTGTGGGAGGAAACCAAAGATCTTGGAGAAAACCCACGCAGATCTTGGAGAAAACCCACGGGGAGAACATACATACTCCATACAGACAGCATCCGTAGTCGGGATCGAAGCCGACTTATAAGGCAGCAACTCTACCGCTGTGCCTCATGTCCAATGACCCTCACAAAGTCAGCTTGAAAGATATCCCACAATTTAATTTCTCCCTGATAATGAGAAAACCTGTCCATTTGTGTTGTACCTGGAAGGTCAGGATTTAGTCAAAAAGTCTTCAAAGCTTTTTAGAGTTTATGGTTCATTTTATATTATAAAAAAGAGTGAAGAGAGCAACAGGGATGTGGACTAAGTCCAGCTGACCCAATGCTTTTGGAGTCTTTTTATTAATAAATTAATAATAAATCAATAATAATAATTAATCAATTAATTGTTTTTAAAAATAAATTAAATAAATTAATAAATAAAGAGAATAGCAAAAGCATTAGGAATTCTGAAACAAGTATTTTCTAATTTTCTCGAATGCTGGAAATACACAAATATCAACTAGCATTTGTAGAGATAGGAAAAACTGAGTTACGATGCATAACTGTACAGAACTGGCTGATTATATGATATGATAAACATTGAGAACAGTAGTCGACTGCATGTGGACCTAAGTTGGCTTAACAGACAAGTGGCAGATGAAATTTAACACAGAAGATTTTGCCAGAACGAATGAGGAGAGAAGTGGATTAAAGAGCAAGATTCCAAGGTGTGTGCAGGAGCAGGGCGACCTAGATGCCACATAAACCTCTGAAGGTGACAGGATATGTTGAGAACGTAGTTAATAAAATGTATGAAATTCTGGACTTTGCTAAATAGATGAATCTATATACTAAAACTGTTTGTTAGTTCCTGAACTACAGCCAAAACGGTACACGACAGTGCAACAATTTTAGGCCTACCTTATTCACCGTTGTCTCTTTGGTGCTAATGGAAGAATTTTCATTGAAATCGGTGTTATATTTTTAAAGTTATTCACATTTTATAGTTTCAATCTATCTCCTAGGGAGGGAGGGGGGAAGGAAGGGAGGGGGGATAAGGGGGGTTGAGAGTGATGGAGGGGGGAGAGGGGAAGGGGATGGGAGGAGAGGGGGGGGGGGAGGGAGGAAGAGGGGAAGGGAGGGGGGAGAGGGGGGTAGGAGACGGGTAGGAACAGAGACCCATTCATTTCTAGAGCCCTGTACAAGAGCTCCATTTTCCAGATATCTTCTCCATTCTGACAATATGGATGATGAAATGTCGGATGGGGTTTGATCCAAGCAAGTGTGAGGTGTTGCACTTTGGGAGGTCGGGTTTAAGGGGAAAGTATGCAGATAATGCCAAGATTTAAAAGCATTGATATATAGTAAGATCTTGGGATCCAGGTCTACAGCTTTTCACCGTACCTCGGTACATGTGACAATAACCTAAACTGAACTATAGCTACCTGACATGGCAACTTAAGTAGATATAGTGGTAAAGAAGGCGTATGGTATACTTGCCTTTATCAGCCAGGGTATTAAGTATATGAGTCAGGAAGTCATGTTGCATGAAACTTTGATTCTGATGCATTTGGAAAATTCTGTGCAGTTCACCGCAATACAGGAAGTATGCGGATGCTTTGGAGAGTTTACCAGGATGCTGCCTGGATAAGAGTGTTAGCTACAAGGAGAGGTTGGATAAACTAGGACTGTTTTATGGAATTTCATAGACTGCGGGGTGACCTGAGAAAGTATATAACATTATGAAAGGCAAAGAAAGCGAAGACAGTCAGAACCTTTCTTCCAGGGTGGAAATGCCAAAGGCCATAACTTTAAGGTTAGACGGCAATGCTTAAAGGAGATGCACTGTCTAGTTTTTTTTACACACAGTGGAATGTGCCTGAAATGCACTGCCAGGAGTGGTGGTAGAAGCAGCTATAATAGTGGTGTTTCAAGGGTTGTTAGATAGTCACATGGATATGCAAGAATTGGAGGGATATGGATCTATGTTAAGAGAAAAGGATTAATAAAGACAAATGTGGGTCCCTTGAAGGCAGAAACGGGTGAAATTATTATGGGGAACAAGGAAATAGCAGAAGAGTTGAACTGGTACTTCGTATCTGTCTTCACTAAGGAAGACACAAACAATCTCCCAGAAGTACTAGAGGACAGAAGATCTAGGGAAACAGAGGAACTGAAAGAAATTTGCATTAGGCGAGAAATAGTATTGGGTAGACTGATGGGACTGTAGGCTGATAAATCCCCAGGGCCTGATGGTCTGCATCCCAGAGTACTCAAAGAGGTGGCTCGAGAAATCGTGGATGCATTGGTGATCATTTTCCAATATTCAATAGATTCAGGATCAGTTCCTGTAGATTGGAGGGTAGCTAATGTTATCCCACTTTTCATGAAAGGAGCGAGAGAGAAAACGGGGAATTACAGACCAGTTAGCCTGACATCGGTGGTGGGGAAGATGCTGGAGTCAATTATTAAAGAGGTAATAACGGCGCATTTGGATAGCAGTAGAAGGATTGGTCCAAGTCAGCATGGATTTATGAAGGGGAAATTCTGCTTGACTAATCTTCTGGAATTTTCTGAGGATGTGACAAGTAAAATGGTTGAAGGAGAGCCAGTGGATGTAGTGTATCTAGACTTTCAGAAAGCCTTTGATAAGGTCCTACACGGGAGTTTGGAGAGCAAAATTAGAGCACATGGTATTGGGGGTAGGGTATTGACATGGATAGAGAATTGGTTGGCAGACAGGAAGCACAGAGCAGGAATAAATAGGTCCTTTTCAGAATGGCAGGCAGTAGCGAGTGGCGTGCCGCAAGGCTCGGTGCTGGGGCCGCAACTACTTACAATATATATTAATGATTTGGATGATGGAATTAGAAGTAACACCAACAAGTTTGCAGATGACACAAAACTGGGTGGCAGTGTGAACTGCGAAGAGGATGTTAGGAGATTGCAGGGTGACTTGGACAGGTTGGGTGAGTGGGCAGATGCATGGCAGATGCAGTATAATGTAGATAAATGTGAGGTTATCCACTGGCGGCAAAAACAAGGCAGATTATTATCTCAATGGTGTCAGATTAGGTAAAGGGGAAGTGCAACGAGACCTGGGTGTTCTTGTACACCTGTCACTGAAAGTAAGCGTGCAGGTACAGCAGACAGTGAAGAAAGCTAATGGCATGTTGGCCTTCATAATGAGAGGATGCGAGTATAGGAGTAAAGAGATCCTTCTGCAGTTGTATAGGGCCCTGGTGAGACCACATCTGGAGTATTGTGTGCAGTTTTGGTCTCCTAATTTGAGGAAGGACATCCTTGCTATTGAGGCAGTGCAGCATAGGTTCACGAGGTTAATCTCTGGGATGACGGGACTGTCATATGAGGAAAGATTGGAAAGACTGGGCTTGTATTCATTGTTTAGAAGGATGAGAGGGGATCTTATAGAGACATATAAAATTATAAAAGGACTGGACAAACTAGATGCAGGAAAAATGTTCCCAATGTTGGGGGAGTCCAGAACCAGTCTAAAAATAAAGGGGAGGCCATTTAAAACTGAGGTGAGAAGAACTTTTTTCGCAAAGAGTTGTGAATTTGTGGAATTCTCTGCCACAGAAGGCAGTGGAGGCCAATTCACTAGATTAATTTAAAAGAGAATTAGATAGAGCTCTAGGGGCTAGTGTAATCAAGGGATATGGGGAGAAGGCAGGCACAGGTTACTGATTGTGGATGATCGGTAATGATCAAAATGAATGGCGGTGCTGACTCGAAGGGCTGAATGGCCTCCTCCTGCACCTATTTTCTATGTTTCTACATGGAGGCAGAGGAGATTAGTTTATCTTTGAATCATGTTTGGCCTGAAGGGCATAGTCCTGTGCTGCACTGTTCCATGTTATAATCTGTGGGTAAGCCATTTGCAGACTCTATGTCACAATTGGTCAGCACCCCAATTCCCTCCCTGGTGACCCTTGTGCCCACAGATCCACTCTATTATTTCCACTATTATGGTACAATTTTTTTGTGGAACATGTTCCTCTAATTGATTGCTCTCCTAAAACCTATTACCCCCCCTCCCTACCATTCCAATTCCTGCACCCATTATAATTTTCTTCAGCTGCCGATGTCAATAGGTCTAGAAGACTCTCACTAAACCTCTTTGCCCCTCTTTTCTCCTTTAAAAGCTTTTGATCTCCCATGCCTCATCTGGCTTGGTGCCAATTCTATTTGACAAGCTGACATTATATATTTGGGAAATTTTATGTGAAGGCATATTGCTAATTATGAATGAATGAATGAATAAGTTTATTGGCCAAGTATGTGCATATACAAGGAATGTGCCTTGGTGCTCCGCTCACAAATGACAACACAAACATAGTTACCAATTAAGAATAAAGCATAACCACATCAAAACAATAAGGATACAACAATACGGTTTAAACATGTGGGTGAAAATAAACCAGAGCAAAAAAGAAACTACAGACTTTGGTTATTGAGTAGAACTACCACTCGTGGACAAAAGCTGTTTTTATGTCTGGCTGTGGCTGCTTTGACAGTCCGGAGTCGCCTTCCAGAGGGAAGTGCTTCGAAGAATTTGTGGCCAGGGTGAGAGGGGTCAGAGATTATCTTGCCTGCTCGCTTCCTGGCCCTTGCAATGTACAGTTCGTCAAAGGGGGGAAGGTGGCAGCCAACAACCTTCTCAGCTGTGCGAACGATCCGTGCAGCCTCCGGATGTCGTGCTTGGTGGCTGAGCCAAACCAGACCATGATGGAGAAGGTGAGGACGGACTCAATGATAGCAGTATAGAATTGGACCATCATTGCCTGTGGCAGAATGTGTTTCTTCAGTTGCCGCAGGAAGTACATCCTCTGTTGGGCCTTTTTGACTGTGGAGTCGATGGTGGCCCCCCATTTAAGGTCCCTGCAGATGATGGTTCCAAGAAACTTAAATGCCTCCACAGATGTGACTATGGTGTTGTTAATGGTGAGTGGGGGGAGGGAGATCTCTTCGAAAGTCTACATCTTATCTTCGAAAGTCTTATCTTCTAGGAGGCAGGCACCAAACCCACTGAGTTGGCACTGATCAATCTCATTGATCTCATTCCTCATTTTCATGCAGCCATGCTATTTTTCTCTCTCATATCCCATCAACTCTCTTTTGATTCTTTTGCCACTTATTTACATCAAGAGATAATATTTAATGGTCAATTACGAGATATGGGAGGAAACTAAAGCACTTGGGAGTCACAGGGAAACAAACTCGACACAGGCAGTACCTGGGACAGGATCAACTTCAGTACCCTGGAGTCATGAGGCAACAGTGCAGCGGTGTGCTGCCTTGTTATACAAAGAATCTGCCAACTTCAATTTGAAATCAGTGCAAGAGGCTCTCCAGTCTCAACAAGGCCTAGTGAGGTTCCATCGAATCTGATACAAGAGACTTATTAATTCCTATCGAAACTTATCTTGACTGCCCCATAAATATTATAAGGCGGATGGAATTTATTTTGGTAATTTCCCCAGCACGAGATCTATCAATTTGCACTGCATTCTAATACAAAGTGTCTGCAATTAAGTGTGTGCATGATGCAAATGTAATTTTTTTTAAATGATTCCATTTGTGTTGAAAAGGAGCAGATTTTTTTCCCTAACCCTCTCACTTATTTGTGAATAGGAGCGTTCAGGTGAGAGAAAGTGCACAGTAATCATTGCCAGTTTCTTGAAACTTCTACACTGATTTTTTGGAATGTACTGTATTTATAAAGAACCTTTAAGCTTCATAATAGGATGTAGTTAAAAGCCTGGTCAGAACTGAATTTAAAGGAAGGTCTTCAAAGAGGTCAGGTTCACTTCTGGTTCAGAAATGATGGCAAAACTGTAAAGAATCTGTCTCAACCCAGATTTGGCTAGGAAGAATGATGAAAGTACACAATAATTGGCCGCCCAAACATTATCTGGAGCAAAATGTTATTAATTACATGTGAATCATTTCTCCAACATCCAATTTCTGGAATGTTTCCTCTCATATTTGCAACAATTCATAGATTCATAGAACATCTATTATGTGGACAGTTTTATTCTTTACACTGTCTTAGAGAGTTTGTGTAATCTATGTATGTTATGTTTTTATAAGGTAGCTGAGTCTATGTGCCTGTGATACTGCTGCAAGCAAGATTTTCCTTGTACCTGTACTTCACTGTACTTGTGCATATGACTTTGAATACTTGGCTTAATTTATCTCAGGATTAAATAGGAAAAGACAATAAACATTCTACATGAAGAGATTTATTACATATGGAATGCTGAAATTTTAATAACTTGTAAAGTGAGAGCACAAGCAATAAGTCATTTTACAAATTGTAACTAAAAGAACAATGTAGCATATAACCTCACAGCATGTATTTGAGATGAAAATTCATCAAATCTTTGTTAAATGAAACTATTAATCTATTTGGGAAAAAAAGCAAGTATTAACTTGAGCCGTTGTTTAGAGACTACCTTGATGGCCCGCCTTCTGATTTTGTTGTCTCTTTCTACACAGAATGTTCAAAAAGCAGGTCATGACGAATCATTGTCAATTTATTCATCCTCGCATTTGCAGAAACCCAGATTTTGCTTAGTACTACATCGTGGCTTGGTGACATGCAAGATTCTGTGGGTGTGTTTCCATAAATGCCATGTCATATTAAATTAAAACCAATGATGTTTACATTATTTAATTGTTGCCACGTGGCATCTATCGTCCAAGATACAAATGCAACTATTTACCATTTTGACTAGTCTACAGATTCTTGCAATTAACTTTAGAGTGCTTCTTGTGCTTTTTGTTCTGTTTTATCATTAAAAGATTATTTGGGATAGGGGATGCTGTGTCAGATGCTTTTGTTTTCCGAGCCTTTATCTTTTTTTTTGCCTGCATACGTTTCTGTTTGCTTATCTTGATCTTTTTTCGATCTAGTCGTGCCTCAGTCTGTGGAGGATTACTGTGCACAAACAATCGAGGGCTCCCATGTTTTCTCCGGTGAGCAGCATTAGCTGCTTCTGAAGTTGCTGTTTGCCCTCTTGGAAAATCATCTTCGGCACCTTCATTGAACTTTTTCAGAGAAGGGGAAGAATGATGGTGATGTTTTGTTTTGCGTTTTGTCAAACTACTTTTAGTTCTGTCTCCCTGTTCTCGTCTCTCATATCTTTTCCTCAGCATCTCTTTCCTCTGTTTTTTCTTTGCTTTCTTGGAAAACAAATCTTCGTTTGCAGGCTCCCTGCACCTTCTCTTAGCTGGAAAGTTGGTTTCAAGAAGCCCGGCATCTTGAAGTTCTGGAGGAGAAAAGTCAAATGAACACTTGAGAAACTTGAGAAACTTAACTTCCTTTACTTTTCACCTGTCCAGTGATCATGGGAGGAGTAAAAATGATGGTTCCGATATCAACCAAAGTTTTTGCAATTAGTTATCAGGTTTAATCTAGTTGAACAACAATTGGTTCAAAAAATTATTCTTCATAATTTATTGTAGGTATGAGCTCTACTAAATTCAGTATCACATTTGAAAAATTGAATGAAAGTTCTGAAATAATACAGCATCTTTCATATCTCCAAAAAGATAACCGCCAATAGAGTACTCTACAATAGTACTCTACAATACAGGAATTGAGGGAACAACGTGGGCAAAGCAAACTCCCATAAAGAACACATGATCTATTTTAGTGATGTTCAGTGAGTGCAAGATATTGCGTAGAGCATCAGAGAAAACTCACCACAAAAATAGTGGAAGTTAATAAAGCACTCTTGTTGTAAATCCAGAACTTTGTGACTCGATCGCTTACTCCAAATACTGGATGGGAAAATATCCAAGGTGGCACCCTTGAATATTTTTCACAGTCCTCCAGTGCTTTTCAAATTGACATTCAATAACTTCTATCGATAATTGTGCAAAAATCTCAATTAAATAATGTAACATACACTGAACATTCAAGCCCACTGAAAACAGCCAATCAGTGTGTGACATCCTGATTCTGTACCATTATAATTTCATTTCATTTCATTTCATTTTTTTAATTAAGTTTCTGTTTAACTAACTTTAGCAATAAAAACTTTAGCAACAACTAACTTTAACAATAAGAAAATGCTCATGTTAATAAGCCCTCATCAACACCATTCATTACAATACTCTGCAAGTATGGTTACAGTATCGAGTGATTTTGTGTATTATCTGGCTCAAGAACAAAATCAACTTATGCGTAGAAAAGAACTGCAGATGGTTGTTTAAATCGAAGGTAGACACAAAATGCTGGAGTAACTCAGCTGTACAGGCAGCATCTCTGGAGAGAAGGAATGGGTGACAATTCGTGTCGATACCCTTCTTCAGACTCTGAAGAAGGGTCTCGACCCGACCTCGCCCCATTCCTTCTCTCCAGAGATGCTGCCTGTCCCGCTGAGTTACTCCAGCATTTTGTGTCTACCTTCAAAATCAACTTATGGTCATCTGTAAAAATGGAATCCATTCGTAAACTGGGGACAACGTTATTTAAATATTCAATGCTGAATTTGATAGTCAATATCAATGCTTACGCTGGTCTCCCGGGGCTCCACTGTTGCCACTCATCAGCTGGTTGTTTTCAGTCTATTGACAGTGGTCTGCTGTTGGTTCACTTCATATTATCTCTTACAAAGTAATGCTTTTGAGATTGGGAACTCAACCCAATCCCTACATTCCAGAGAAATCTACCATGCAAGTCATATTACAAATCAGAAAATCCTAACTGAATGGCTTCTTTTCAGAGGCTGATGCCAGTTATATCCTGAACAATAAAAAGGACTAACCTTCAACTTTCTTCCACATCCTCCATTCCCTATTTTTAATGTCCCGCTCAGTATCATAATAGCACATAAGTGATGAGGAAGGAAAGATATGCTGATGCATCCATTTGTTTGAACACTCCTACAAATGACCAAAGCAGTTTTTTTTAGTATAAACAAAAATATGAAATGCATTCTCAATCCAGGATACAAGATATTTGCTCATCCACACAAATTCACTTTGCTATCTCATTACCAATCAGATATTAGTGCATCAGGTCATTAGTAACTAACACGTTGATTTCTGCAGTGAAACATGCAGCAAAATCACGGTAAATAAATATTGAAATTAAATTCTTTAAGACAGCAACGTTTCAGATCATATGTTTTGACTTTGTTTTTGCAAAATATCTTAAATGCAATTTTACAATCATTAGTTTTAAATACAATGCAAAAAACTATTACATTCAAAGCACAAAAATGATACAGTATAGATTGATGATTGAGCTTACGTGGCCATAATGTCCTCTTTTTGCACAGTTGTAGCAATACACAGATTTCTTGGCTGCATGCTCAGATGGTCCAGTTATTATTGGTCCTTGTCTGGTCTACAACATGGAAAACAGTAATTTGCTAATAATCTTTAAAATCTATCAAAAACAATCAATAGAACGATGATATCACAAGGTATTTAAAATACTGTCACTGTAAAAAGATTGCGTGCTTGGGCTATCTACATGAAAAAACTTTTTCACCAGTCCATGCTAGATTAATTAATATGGAGGGAGTGGTGCAAAGGTAGTGAAATTGGATGCAGGAAAAACACAGGGATATCTCAAATTATGTGCTACCATCTCATTATCATGCCATTTGGTATGTTACCCTTAAGAGGCAGAGGCATTGAGTATAAAAATTAGGACATCATGTTGCAGCTGTACATAACATTGATTAGACCACATGTAGAATATTGTGTACAGTTTTGGTTGCTACACTACAGGAAGAATGTGGCAGTAATAGTGAGCAAACTTCACCAGGAAGTTGCCTGGAATGGAGAAACATAGAAACATAGAAACTAGGTGCAGGAGTAGGCCATTCGGCCCTTCGAGCCTGCACCGCCATTCAATATGATCATGGCTGATCATCCAGCTCAGTAGCCTGTACCAGACTTGTAGTTATTAAGAAGAAATTGAAATAGGCTCATTGAAACATAGAGGCTAAGGATCATGACAATTGAAGACTGCACACAAGTTTAAAATAAAAGAAAATTCAAAGATGTGTCCTTTGGAAAGCAATATAAAAAAAAATCTAAAATTAAAGACCAAGATCAAGGAAAGAATAGGGCCAATAAGTTCAAAAAGATAATGCATGTCTGGAGGTGGAAGATGTGGATAAGGATCTTAATGAATACTTTGCAGAGCAGAACTTTGAAGAAATGTTGTGAGGGAATAAAAATGTTTCACAATGGATTCATAGAAATATAAAGCATAGGAACTGGTGCCTAGGCAACCATTTTTACACTAATCCTATCCTTACCCACTTTATGCTACCCACATGGTCATCAACTGCCACCCCCCCCTCCAAGATTCTACCCCTCATCTACTCCCTATTTACATTCAACGGGAGCAATATAAATTTACATTTGACAGTTAACCAATTAGTGTTTGTACTGTTCTGCCCACTTACACTTAGTCAAAGCATTTGACTAATTTTAAAATAAGCTATGTTAATAAAATCCAATTGGAAGTAATTTTTTCAAATCAGTTGTGGAAATCAGTCGAAATGCGGCAGCAAACGTTGAAACTAGAGAAGCATAGAAGTACATTGGAACTTAAATTAATAAAAGAATAAATATAAAATAAAATGAATTCCAAATGAATTATATTGTTAACCTACAACTAAGATTAAAATTCAGAACAGATGAGATTACAAATGATACTTTGAGAATAGAATAGGTGTACACAAATTTTGAAATAATATTGCAAATTGATGTAGATAAACGACAATATGTGATGTCAACCAAGCCCCATTAAATATTTTAATGAACATCCTGGAAGCGACTATTTGATATAGTCGCTTCCAGAATGTAAATCAAATAGTAAATTATTATAATGAAAACAAATACAAATTACAAATGAGATACTCAGTATGTAAATAACCAGAATCGATACCGAAGGGTGCATTATATATCCAGATTAAAGAGTAGTGATGATATGAAAATGCAGCTTCATCATAAAAATGTTCGGTGACAAATTCCCCCAAAATCTGTTGGTTAAGACACCATAATCTGATATATCTTGAATGTCAATAAATTGCAGACAATGCAAGTGATTTACATAATACAGAGATTATTAAAACATATTTGTACTATACGTCCAGTGGAGCAAATCAATCCTAACCTATGTGCTCGGACACTTGTTGGGAGACTGTTTTGTGGCCGAAACTCCCCATCTCCTTCCAGTTTGCGGTCATGTTGCCAAAAACCTTAATCGTAACTTTGTCATCTTTAAGCCTCCTAATCACCGAGCTAATTTCAGATGTAATTTGACAAACTGCTCATCACCCCACGGGCTCTTACCTTTTGGACTAGTCTTACATGCGGGATTTTGTCAAAGGCTTCGCTCAAGTCTATATGGACTTCATCAATCACTCTCCTCAACATATTTCTCCTTAAAAAATTAGTCATACATGATCTCCCCAAACAAAATCATGCTGAACATCCCTGACCAACCCTTGTCTATACAAGTGCAGAATAATCCTGTCTCAGATTTTTGTCCAATAATTTTCCTATAAGGATTCCTTCTTGAATTAATTCACTGCCCTCTAGTTATCTGGCTCCTCTGCTATGGTTAGCAAAGATTTGAAAATTTCTGCTTGAGCCACAGCAGTATCCTCCATTGCCTACCTGCCTCCTACCTTGCCTGTGCTCTTTTGTGCCCCTCTTAATATCTCATCTTGGTTCAGGAGCAAGTCTCCATCACATGACTTACTGACTCGAGTGAGATTTTAAGATGCTAAGAATTCCTGAGATTTCCTGCAGGATCTCATTTTTTTTAGCTCTCCCCTCCTTCCACGAGCCACCTTCGATTTCTGTATCCAATCCTTGAAAGCTCTTTAAATCAGCCAACATTACCACCTTCATTAGACAAATAATGGGTAATGACAAGTAAGAGGTTTTACATATTCTGTTGTGCTGTAAGAATTTCATTGTTCAGTCTGGGACATATGGCAATAAAACACCCTTGACTCTCTTGGGGAAGGAAAAGAGTACTGGAAAGAGAATGATAATTTGGTTGAGTGATACCAGAACAACAATCTTGCGCTTAATAGGAGCAGTTTGATCGTTGACATCAGGAAAGGCAAGAGGCCATACACCTGTCTTCATCAGCGGGATGGCAGTGAAGAGAGTCAGCTTCAAGTTCCTGGGTGTACACATCTTTGATGGGTCTGTCCTGGGCCCATCCATCACAAACAAAGCTCACCAATATATATACCGACATAGAATAGTACAGCACTGGAACAGGGCCTTTGACCTACTGTGTTTGCACCAACCATGATACCAATCTGCTTGCACATGGTCCATATCCTTCTATTCCCTGCCTTTCTAAATGTCTCTTAAATGTTGCCATTGTATCCGATTCTACCACATCCCCTGGCAGTACATTCTAGACATTTACCATCCTCTGTGCAACAAGAACATATTTTCACCCTCTCTTAATCTTATGGTCTCTACTATTTGTCAGTTCACGCCTTCATCACCTCCCGTCTGGACTACTGCAACAGCCTCCTCTATGGCGCACCCTCAAAAATCATCAATAAACTTCAATACATTCAAAACTCCGCTGCCCGTCTACTCACACACACCTCGATCCGTGACCATATCACCCCCGTCCTTTATAAACTCCACTGGCTCCCCATCCCCCAGAGAATCCAGTACAAAATCCTCCTCATAACCTACAAAGCCCTCCATAACCTGGCCCCATCCTACCTGACCGACCTCCTCCACAGGCACACTCCCACCTGCACCCTCCGCTCTGCCGCTGCCAATCTCCTATCCCCCCACATCCGGACTAAACTCAGATCCTGGGGGGACAGGGCTTTCTCCATCGCTGCTCCCACCCTATGGAACTCACTACCCCAAACCGTTAGAGACTCCCCCACACTCACCACATTCAAAACATCGCTGAAGTCTCACCTGTTCAGTACTGCCTTCAACCACTGAAGGTCACCTCACCTTCTGTCTCCTTTCTCTGTTCATTTATTTATTTACTTATTTATCTATTTATTAATTTCCCCATGTTCTCAAAATCTCTGTAAAGCGTCTTTGAGTATATGAAAAGCGCTATATAAATAAAATGTATTATTATTATTATTATTATCTCTACTTCTCATTTCTATATACTTTCATCAGGTCCAATTCTATATACTTTTATACTTGGCTTCCTGTCCTCCATCAAAAATAATCCAAGTTTGTCCAACCTTGTTATAGCTAATGGTTTCCAATCCAGGCAATGCCTTGATAAATGTCTTCTGCATCTTCTCCAAAGCAAATACAGTGACCACAAAGG
The DNA here is from genome assembly GCF_053455715.1 of Rhinoraja longicauda. Classification (NCBI taxonomy): domain Eukaryota; kingdom Metazoa; phylum Chordata; class Chondrichthyes; order Rajiformes; family Arhynchobatidae; genus Rhinoraja; species Rhinoraja longicauda. The sequence goes on from NC_135955.1 coordinate 40,123,829, forward strand.
CATAGAATACCCGAGATATGGACAAACCAAATTTTTATATAGCTCCAACATGACTTCCTGACTTTTATACTCAATGGCCTGACAAGATGAAAGCAAGTGTGCCATAGGCTTTCTTTACACCCCCCTTATCCATTTATCGTGCCACTTTCAAATCTCTGTACAGCTCTGCTCCTAAGGATCCTGCCATTTACTTGATTTATTCTGACTGGAGGTTTGTGACCACCTGTTGTTTGTATCTTTTGATAACGCCCCGCACTATCAACAACTGCCAATTTTTGTGTCTTCTACAAACTTATTAATCAGGCCACTTTAGCGTGTAAAATTAAAGAAAATTCCAAGGCTTTTTATACATACTTAAAAACAAGAGGGTAACCAGAAGATAGGATTGCTCAAGGATAAAGGAGATAATTTGTACTTGAATCGGAGAATGTCGGCAAAGAACTAAATTATTTTTAATCAGTAGAAGGGCATGGAGGATAGTGAGCAAATACTGTGTGCAGGAAAGAATTGCAGATGTTGGTTTAAATCGAAGGTAGACACAAAATGCTGGAGTAACTCAGCGGGACAGGCAGCATCTCTGGAGAGAAGGAATGGGTGACGTTTCGGGTCGAGACCCTTCTTCAGACTGATACCAGGGGAGTGGGCGGATAGAGATAGAATGTAATCGGAGACAGTAAGACAAGTGAGAGAACTGGGAAGGGGGAGGGGGAGGGGATGGAGAGAGAGGGAAAGCAAGGGCTATTTGAAGTTAGATAAGTCAATGTTCATACCGCTGAGGTGTAAGCTACCCAAGCGAAATATGAGGTGCTGTTCCTCCAATTTGTGCTGGGTCTCACTTTGCCAATGGAGGAGACCCAGGACAGAAAGGTCAGATTGGGAATGGGAGGGGAGCTAAAGTGCTGAGCAACCGGGAGATCAGGTAGGTTAACGGATCAGGCGGTTAAAGCGGAGGTGTTCAGCGGAGGTGAGCAAATACTAATTCGCTGAGAAGATGTTGGGGATCTTGAAGAGCATGAAGGTGGATAATCCCCGGGGCCTGATGAGATCTATCTCAAGTTAATGAGAAAGACAAGAGAGGAATGCAGGGGCCTTGACAAAGATTTTTGCATCTTCTCTAGACACCAGTGAGGTCCCTGAGGACTTGAAAGTAGACAATGCTGTTCCTTTGTTCAAGAAGGGAAATAGAGAGAATACAAGAAATATTAGGCTGGTGAGTCACACGTCAGTGACAGGGAAGCTATTGGAGAGGATTCTTCATGATACGATTTGCATTTGGATGCAAATGGACTAATTAGGAGCAGTTAGCATGGCTTTGTCTGCAGTATGTAACAGAAACAAGGTGGTTTTAATAGGGAATTTTACCTGTCATTTTGATAGCAGATGGCCAAGAAGTAAAACCAAAGTATTTTTGGCATGTTTTTGGGCAGAGTTTTGAAACAGAATGTTTCAGAAGCAATAAAGGAGCTAGTGTACCAAAATAAAATCAGTCAACAACCATATACAAAAGTAATTTGTTAGAAGGGGGAAAGAAAAGGGTAGGGATAAAGTAAATGTACTCCAGTTGGAAAGAGATGAGAAATGATGATTGTCAGAAGTTAGTATTTTAGTTTCAGCTTTTCATCAGTTGCATTAATGAGTTGGATGAACAATGGTGTTATACCTTCTCGTGTGCAATGCACTCTGTTAGGAAGCACAGCAATTCATGCAGTAATTTCAGTCGCACAAAAACTTGGATAACCTGCATTTGGTTTTGAGCACCAAAACCTCATGATAAATTGTCTATGGAGAATTTCCCCAGAATAATGCCAGGATGAATGGATTATGAAGTAATGTTGCATTCACTTAGATTTTTGAATTCTGAAGAAAAATTATGTTAAGATATTTAAATTTAAAAGAACATGTGTTGACTGGATACATAGAAATGAATTCATATGGTGATGCAATTGAGACAGTTAGAATCAGCAATTAAGGAGTGAAATCAGCAAACGGTATTATGCATGGGGTGTTGAAATCTGGATCATTTTCACCCAAAAGGCATCAAGGAAAAGGACCAAAGTGCATACTGAATTTATGATTGACACAAAACACAAACCTCCATTAAGGACCATAGACTAAATATGCAAACCAATCAATGTTCGATGATAATCCAGTAAAATAAAAGTACATATGGATGAAAAAATAAATAAATAAATAAATAGACAGTAAATGCATGAAACCTACCAAGACTGACAACATCTACCTACTCTCTGGCATTGCACATCCTGGAAGCAGAAGAGCTGTAGCCAGTCAAAAAGAACGCCTCAGACAATCAGAGCATGAAAGACACCCCCTACATGACCACCCTTTGCTACCTCAGCGTTTAAAATCACGCAGGGTTCCTCTCTTCTGTCCCCATCTCCTGGACTGCAGTGCGTCGTCCAGAAGGCTCAAACTCTGGAAAGAGAGACTAGAGAAATCTCCGGAAGACATTCACATGGCAATCGATCCCTCTGAGAAACTCCCACCAGGTTCCGACCAACCGTGGATAACCTGGCGCAGCTTCAACAGACTGCAGACAGGCATGGGGAGGAGCAAATCAAACATGCTGAAGTGGGGATATACTGAAGATGCGGCAGACTGTGAGTGCGGACAAGGCCTCCAGACTATGGAACATCTCCTGAGCTGTGACATGCTACATGTCACATGCACTGAAAAGGATCTTGCAGAGGCCAACTACGTGGCACTAAAATTTGCTCGCTATTGGCAAACAGTTGTGTGATGACACGAATAAAAATAAAATAAAAATAAAGACACAAAGTGCAGGAGGAACTCAGAGGGTTAGGCAACGTCTCTGGAGAACATGGATAGGCAACATTTTTGATTGGGACCAATTCAGATTGACTGTGGTACTGGATGGGGGCAGGACAAAATGCTGTGAGATAAGAAGAGGAGTGAACTGTGAAGCCTGAGGAAGGGATACTGGTGAAAGGGGACATGGGGTGGGGAAGGGGGGATTGTGGGAGAAATGGGTACGCATCCAGGTGAGACACAGGAAAGAGAGGAGGGGGAAAAAGGTGGTGCTTGTTGGTCAGTTACCTGGAGAATTCAATGTTCTTACAGCTGGGTTGTAAGCTACCCAAGAAGAATATACGGTGCGGTTCTTTCAGGCCTCTCTCTGGCAATTTTTGAGGCTCAGGACAGAAAGGCCAGTATGAACGCACTATGGGAACTACACTCGCCCCCCCGCAGGACCTATACATCAGGAGGTGCAGATCCAGAGTCAGCAACATTATGGGGTCCCCTACCACCCCAGCAACAGACTGTTCCAGCTGCTACGGTCAGGCAAACGCCTCCGCAGCACGCTGTGATAACATAGAGGATGAGACGGAGTTTCTTCCCACAGGCCATCAGGACTGTTAATTCTTATATCACCAGGGACTAATTTACTGTATTAATTTATTTTTTGTGTTGTGTCTTTTAAAAAAAAAAAAAAATCTATTCTGTTTGTAGTTTTAGCACAATCCGCAGGCATTGCCACTTTCATTTCACTGCACATCTTGTATGTGTATGTGACAAATAAAGTAGACTTGACTTGATGAGAATGGGAAGGAGAGTTAAAATGCTGAGTCATTCCAGCACTTTTTCCCTTTTTTTTGTAAACCAGCAATTCCATGTTCCTAACCATATAAATGATTTGAAACATCTTTATTTGTGAAGAACAATTGTGAATAAAACAAGCTCTAATGGTTATGAAGAAACAAGGAACGATAGATGCTGGTTTACGAAAGAAGACACAAAAGTGCTGGAGCAACTCAGTAGGTCAGGCAGCATCTCTGGTGAAAAGGAATGGGTGACATTTCTGGTCAGACTCTGAAGAAGGGCCCTGACCCGAAAGGTCATCTATCGATGTTCTCCAGAGATGCTGCCTGACCCGCTGGTTACTCCAGCACTTTGTGACTTCTAATGGTTTTGACATGTTTTTAACAATAAAGATTCTGAGAAAGGGAGAACTAGAATAGTATATTTATATAATGTAGCTAATAATATATTTCCTGCTAATGCTAGAATAGAAGAATTTTAAGTTGAGAAATAATAACCTGGCATTTGATGGATAAAATCCCTGTTCTTTTACTGAAATCGATGCAAAGTCTGTGAGGTTAGCTTTTAGGCTAATTCATTGCAGGAATTTGGGGGGGGGGACGACGACGACGACCCTATGCTTGCTTTTATCTTGTAGTATTGCAAGAAAATGAAGTACAAGAATGACATGATACAAGCACCTTACCAGTCATGTCTGAGTGGGTAATACTCTCACTAGTCTCAGTAAGTCATGTGATGAATTCTCACTCCTGAGGCACTTCTGAGACGTTAAGTCAAGGCCTACTGTTATTTTGAGTACAATATAATAATAACCATACTTCAAGAGTACGATAGCTACAAAGCATTTTGAGATGCCCTGCGATCATGACTGGCACTAAATAAATGCATATTTCTCTTTTAAAAACATTACTAATGTTAAAAATGAAAATGCAGTAAAATGACATATGCATGAATTTATTCAGTGCATCAAAAATAGCAAAATTACTGTGACCATCAACATGCACGTCAAAATATTAATAGCAAAATTACTGTGACCATCAACATGCACGTCAAAATATTAATAAAATTATTTGGTTTCTTGCTACTCACTGGAGAACAATGCATTTGAGAATTTATCTCCAAGCACAGATAGAACAAGGAGAAAGGATCTATTGGTGAAAATGCCTCCATGTCATAATTTTAACAAACATTTAAATAATCTGTACTTGCAGACTGATATCTTGCAGATTACCACACTATCAAAATATAAAAGTAATAAGTCAGTAGATAGCAATACCTATAAACGATTCATCCCATCTGCTATCCTTGGTGAAAGCTTTTCATGCACCAGTAAACTCAGTAAATATCAGAAGATAAAGCATAAGCCAACTACGCCATGGATTTGCTCCTAATGTCTCCTGAAAGTGCAGCCCGATGTGATTACAAATGATTTTCTCCTAATGTCATTTTACATAACCCTTTTTCTGCATGAGTAGTTACTACGGATTGAATGAATGTCATTAAAACAGTTAATCATTATCTTGCGACACTAGCCTCCCTCCTTCTCTCACATTGGAATCTCCATGACAAAGAACCAGGGGACAAAATGCACGGGCTGTCTGGGCAACCCATCTTTGCAAGTAATTTTTTATGTAAATGCACTTGTCCGGCAGTTCCCTGGGTGACCTTGAGCTATTCATATCAAAACTGACTTCAATTCGATAAGCGTTCCCTTCAAATAAAACTCATGATTGCAAACAGGTACCTTTAACAACAGGGATATAATATCACGTTGGGATAATCGTTTTGTACAGAATTGTGTTTTGGGTATCAATGATGGTGCACCTGTCCTTCTTCAGACCAAAAATTTAATTTCACTTATTTGAGCAAACATAGAATGGACACGATGTAATAAATGATTTCTGAAACAACTGGATTTGGAGGTCTTACTTGCCATTGGTGCATTAGTACAAGAATGCCATGCTGAAATATGGGCCAATAATTACTTGGTCTAAGTCAAAACAGTCTCAAAGAAACAGCAAATGCTGGAACAAGAAGACCTCTACCAGTACAGTTTACTGAATGAATTAAAAAAATTCCACAATTCGAGGGACAAAAATTTGTTTCATTACCAGAAATGGATATAGATAAATCTACCTTCAGAAAGCCAAACCCTCAGAAAAACATTTGCTAATAAGTATATCAGAGAGACAAACAAGTAGGGTTATGCAGTAATATCTATAATAAAATTTCAGCAGGATAATTCAAAATGCCATAACTTGAGTTTCCCTCTTTGCTGCAGATCTGACTAGTCTGCTATTGATTTATTCCTTATATTTTCAGTGTAAACTAGTAACCTACTACTAGTTAAAGAATTAACTTCCCTATCAATTTCACTCGCCTCCTGCAAATATGTTTATTTTTAATTTGCATGCGTAGGTGCAACAAATGCGCATTGCCGATGTTTAAAGGTGGAAAGTAAAACAATTAATATTTTCTCTTGCTGTGCCAATTACTAACTATCTATTGAATCTGTGCAGCACAATGCACGGTCACCTTGATTACATTTAATATGCAGTCATTTTATTTTCATTGTTTTGATTTGGGTAGAAGTGTTGAATACATTAACGAGAACAAACAATGATGAATCAACCCCTTACCCACTCTACATTCCCAAATGTACAATTTACATTAGTGGCTGAACAAACCTGTAAAAACAATGGTTGCCACATTTAAACTGGATTATTGTATGTTTTTTCTTGTTTGTATGTTTAGTTTGATTGTATAACCACAAATGTATACCTGTTACTGTTAGAGGAAATATCACTTTCAAATAGTTTACAATGTGTACCCACAATATTGATTTCCAAAACCAGTTTTTAAATACATTAAAAAAGTGAAAACTGCTTTTGGAACTCAGCAGGTCAGGCAGCATCTGTGGAGGGAAATGGACACCTGACGTTTCAGGTCAGGGTCTTTCATGTAGGTTACAGAACTGGTTTTATCTTTGTTCTAGAAAGAAGTGGAGGTCCCCAAGGTCTTCCTGACGGCAGATAGGGACTGGATGGTCCATGGTGAAGATGAGATGGTGGGGGTAAAGGAATTGGAGGTGGTTGAATTAGTGTAGAACATGCGAGGTGCCCCATATATAGGTGGGAAGGGACTGAATAAAGGGGGAGGGGAGAAAACAAGATAGAGTTGAGGTACAAGGAGTTAAGTTCACAGGGGCAAGAACAGAAGAATAAAAATTGGCATACTAGAGCAGTCCTGCTTGTGGACTTTGGGGGAGATAGAAACAGCAGTAGGTTGGGGAGCTATCAAGTTGCAGTCAGATATCAGCCTGATGTTTGTTGGAGGGATCATGGCCAAGGAGGTGGTGTCAGCGACCTGCTGTCCAGCCTCTATCAGGTGGAGGTCAGTTGCCAGACCACAACACCACTGCCCTTATTGCGCACAATAGTTGGATTGGGTGGTGGGTGGTGGGGGGTTGGTGGAAAAGTTAAGCCAGCCGGTGTCACATTGGCTGTTAGAAATAAAAAGGTTGAAAGATGGTAAAAGGCCTGATTCAACACTTCTACCCAAATCAAAACAATGAAAATAAAATGACTGCATATTAAATGTAATCAAGGTGACCGTGCATTGTGCTGCACAGATTCAATAGATAGTTAGAACGAGGAAGAGCAGTGTTGAAGGATGGAGAAAGGATCATTAATGGGAAGGGGGGAGGGGGGCATGAGGGCTCCTTGTCAAAGAAATAGGCTGTGAGGCAAAGACGATGGAAGAACTCACAATCATGGCACAGGCACAGGGCTACTAAGGGAACGCCTCTGCTGATGGCAGACCACTCAGCATCAGAGGGGGGGAGGTCATAAAGAATGGTGAAGACTCAACAGGGATTGAAGCTATGGCCAGGCATGGGATCAGCACAGTGCGATGGGAGAGAAGGCTCAGAAAGGGTGAAGAAAAGGGTGCTCAAGAGGACAGAGGAAGAGGGGTTCAGAATGGGACATCAGCAGTGGGTGGGGGGTGGTGGGGCAAGGTGTAACTGGCAACAGGGAAGAACGATGGGACCCCTGCATGTTGGAGGCTTGGAGGTGCATGAGCTTACTATCCTTGGTGGATGTTAGATACATTTAAAACCGCAGGTGAAAAGTGTGGTTCGGGTGGAGGATAATGAAGAATTATGGTCCAAGGCACTTTGGAAAAGCGAGGCCCGACACTGCGGGAGAGAAAAAGAAAGGACCAAAAGATACAGGTGCATAGAAAAGAGGGTAGTATGTAGGGCACAGAGGGAAAATGTAGAAGTGATGAGTGTAGCTACCCGAGATTTTGGCTAAGACCAAACTGGGAGGCCTGAAACAGATTTGGAAGCCACGTGGACACGATGGCCGGAAAGACCAGTGCCAAGAAAGTACACGTGGTTCTGGTAGCAAGTCTGGGTGAGGACATTGATTTCTACTGCTATTTGACACAAAAGCGGTGGAGTGAAAAGGGCTCGTATAAGCCTAGTTGAAGAGAGGGTGGAAAATACAAAGAGCACATCTTGAAGAAACGTTGCAGTTGAGCAGTATGGAATGGAAGCACAAGAGACTGCAAATGGACACAAAAAGCTGGAGTGGCTCAGTGGATCAGGCAGCAACTCTGGAAAAAATGGATGGGCGAGGTTTGGGTTGGGGCCCTTAGTCAGACTGATTGTGGGGGGGGGGGGGGGGGCTGGAAGCAAGAAGAGACGCAAGAAGCAGAAAGCTTTTCACTGTACCTCGGTACACATGACAAAAAACTAAACTGAATTAGAGTCATGGAGAATCAGAGTGGTACAGTGTGGAAACAAGCCCTTCGGCCCAACTCGCTCACAGCAGCTAACAATGTCCCAGCTACACTAGTCCCTCTTGCCTGCGCTTGGTCCATATCCCTCCAAACCATGTGCCTGTCTAACAGTTTCTTAAACAATAGCATAGTCCCAGCCTCAACTACCTCCTCTGGCAGCTTGTTCCATATGCCCACCACCCTTTGTGTGAAAAAGTTGGATTCCTATTAAATCTTTTCCCCTTCACCTTGAACCTATGTCCTCTGGTCGTCGATTCCCTTACACTGGGCAAAAGACTCTGTGCATCTACCCGATCTATTCCTCTCATGATTTTATATACCTCTATGTAATCTCCCCTCATCCTCCTGCGGTTCATGGAATAAAGACCCTGCCTACTCAACATCTCCCTTTTGCTCATACCCTCCAGTCCTGGCAACATCCTCATAAAACTTTTCTGAACCCTTTCAAGCTTGACAATATCTTTCCTGTAACATGGTGCCCAGAACTGAACACAATATTCTAAATGCGGTCTTACCAACGTCTTATACAACTACAACATGACCTCCCAACTTCTATACTCAATGCTCTGACTGATGAAGACCAAAGTGCCAAAAGCCTTGTGTACCTGCGACTCGACCTTCAAGGAACCCTGCAACTGTACCCCTAGATCCCTCTGCTCTACACCACTATCCAGAGGCCTACCATTTACTGTGTATCGTCCTGCTCTTGTTCGACGCCCCAAAATTCTCTGTACTAAATTCCATCAACCATTCCTCCGCCCACCTGGCCAATCGATCCAACCATCTTCACTATCTGCAAAACCACTAACTTTTGTATCATCAGCAAACTTGCTAATCTTGCCTTGTGTTCTCATCCAAATCATTGATGTAGATGAAAAACAGTAACGGGCCCAGCACCGAATCCTGAGGCACACAGGCAATCACAGTCACAGGCATCCAGTCTGAGAAGCAAACTTCCACCATTACCCTCTGCTTCCATCCATGGAGCCAATTTGCTATCCATTCAGCTATCTCTCCTTGGACCCATGTGATCTAACCTTCCAGAGCAGCCTACTATGCGGAACCTTGTCGAACGCCGTACTGAAGTCCATGTACACAACATCTACAACTCTGCCCTCATCAACCTTTTTGGTCACGTCCTCAAAAAAATCAATCAGATTTGTGAGACACGACCTCCCACGTACAAAACCATGCTGACTATCCCTAATCAACCCTTGCCCATTGAAATGCCTGTATACCCTATCCCTCAGAATACTCTCCAGTAACTTACTAACTACAGATGTTAAGCTCACTGGCCTATAGTTCCCGACATTTTCCCTGCAGTCCTTCTTGAAAAGAGGTACAACATTTGCCACCTTCCAGTTTTCCGGCACTTCTCCTGTATTTAAGGACGACTCGTAAATTTCAACCAGGGCTCCCGCAATTTCCTCTCTAGTTTCCCACAATGTCCTCGGATATATCAGATCAGTCCCTGGAAATTTGTCTATCTTCAAACACAACAGTACCTTCAGTACTTCTTCGACATTAACCCTGACTGCTCTTCCAGTGACTGCTCCAATTTCCTCCATCCTACTGCCTTTCTACGTGGTAAATACAGAGGAGAAATACTCATTCCTTGCCCATTTCCTGTGGCTCCACACAGAGGTGACCACTTTGATTCCTGAGAGGTCCCAGTCTCTCTCTTTAATTACCATTTTCCCCCTTATGTATTTATAAAATCTTTTGGGATTGTCCTTAATGCTACCCGCCAGAGCTATCTCCTGGCCCCTTTTTGCCTTTCTGATTTCCTTTTTTAGTTTTCTCCTTAGTTCCCGAAACTCCTCCAGGGATGCACTTAATTCTTCCTTACTTTTGCCTGCTTTGCCCTTCATTCTAACGGGACGTACACATCCTGAGCTTTCTTCAGTACACTTTTAAAAACATCCCACTTGGCTGATGTTCCTTTCCCCTCTAATAACCTGCTCCAGACAACTTGAGCGAGACCTTCTCTCATACCCATAAAGTTGAGCATTTTAACACACTTCGTCCCTATCCATAACTATCTTAAATCTATCGAACTGTGGTCACTGGTCCCAAAAGGCTCCTCCACACACATTTTATTAACTTGCTCTTCCCAATTTCCCAATACTAGATCCAGCGTTGCCCTCTCACGTGTGGGGGCCTCCACATATTGCTTAAGAAAACTCTCCTGAACACTTTTAAGGAATTGCACCCCATCTGAACCCTTCATGCTATGATTTTCCCATTCTATATTGGGAAAGTTAAAATTCCCTACTACAACAACCTTATTTGAACTGCAGCTGTCTGCAATCTCCCGGCACATTTGTTCTTCTAATTCAAGTTGACTATTCGGGGAACTGTAGTACACCCCCAACAAGGTGATCATCCCTTTCTTGTTCCTCAGCTCCACCCTTATAGCCTCACTAGACAAACCATCCGTAATGTCACCTCTGAACATAGCCGTGACATCCTCCTTAACCAACAATGCAACCCCACCTCCTCTTTTTCCCTCACCCCTTTCTCTCCTGAATCTCCTGTATCCTGGAACATTGAGCTGCCAGTCCTGCCCCTCCCTTAACTAGGTTTCAGTCATGGCTACAACGTACCAGTCGCTCGTACCTATCCATGCCCTAAGCTCATCTGCCTGACCCGTCAGGCCCCTTGCATTAGAATATGTGCAATTTAAACCAACCCTCCTTCCTCGCTCTCCGCCTTTTACCTGCCTATTCTGTCCACTAACTTTTTCCACACCACCCTCCATACCAACGTCTAGTCTCTCACGTGCCTCTGTCCTGCACAAGATCCCAGCCGGCTGCCAATTTAGTTTAAACCCTCCCGTTTAGCATTAGCAAACTTGGATACATCATTGCGAACTGGTTAACCAACTTTTGTGGAGGAGGGGGGGGGGGGGGGGGGGGGGGGGGGGTGAGGGGGGAAGAGCGAGGGGAGGGTGGAGGGAAGTGTTTGGAGAAGTTACCTACAATTAGAGAATTCAACGTTTATACTGCTGTGTTATTAGATACACAAGCAAAATAGGAGGTGCTAATCCTCCAAAGTGCATGAGGTTGCACTCTGGCAATGCAGGCGACTCAGGACAGAGATGTCAGTAGGGGAATGGAAAGGGGAGTTAAAATGGGAGACTGGGAGATCCAATGGGCCTTGACGGATTGAGTGTAAGTGTAGCGGCCAGCTTTATGCTTCCTTATAAAGCCCCAAAGCTTACCATTTGACGAAGGAGTGGGAGCGGTGGTTCTTGACTCAGGTAACAACAACAAAGAGATCTTCACGTGACCGTTAGTTAGTTGTTTATTTAAAGTTGCAATAAAAACATGTTGACATATCTCTTGTCATTAACTTGTTTGTTTCTAGTAAAAACTTAGTTTCTTAAGATTATTAAGGGGTTGGACACGTGAGAGGCAGGAAACATGTTCCCAATGTTGGGGGAGTCCAGAACAAGGGGCCACAGTTTAAGAATAAGGGGTAGGCCATTTAGAACTGAGATGAGGAAAAACTTTTTCAGTCAGAGAGTTGTGAATCTGTGGAATTCTCTGCCTCAGAAGGCAGTGGAGGCCAATTCTCTGAATGCATTCAAGAGAGAGCTAGATAGAGCTCTTAAGGATAGCAGAGTCAATAGACAATAGACAATAGACAATAGGTGCAGGAGTAGGCCATTCAGCCCTTCGAGCCAGCACCGCCATTCAATGCGATCATGGCTGATCACTATCAATCAGTACCCCGTTCCTGCCTTCTCCCCATACCCCCTCACTCCGCTATCCTTAAGAGCTCTATCCAGCTCTCTCTTGAAAGCATCCAACGAACTGGCCTCCACTGCCTTCTGAGGCAGAGAATTCCACACCTTCACCACCCTCTGACTGAAAAAGTTCTTCCTCATCTCCGTTCTAAATGGCCTACCCCTTATTCTCAAACTGTGGCCCCTTGGTTCTGGACTCCCCCAACATTGGGAACATGTTATCTGCCTCTAATGTGTCCAATCCCCTAATTATCTTATATGTTTCAATAAGATCCCCCCTCATCCTTCTAAATTCCAGTGTATACAAGCCCAATCGCTCCAGCCTTTCAACATACGACAGTCCCGCCATTCCGGGAATTAATCTAGTGAACCTACGCTGCACGCCCTCCATAGCAAGAATATCCTTCCTCAAATTTGGAGACCAAAACTGCACACAGTACTCCAGGTGCGGTCTCACCAGGGCCCGGTACAACTGTAGAAGGACCTCTTTGCTCCTATACTCAACTCCTCTTGTTACGAAGGCCAACATTCCATTGGCTTTCTTCACTGCCTGCTGAACCTGCATGCTTCCTTTCATTGACTGATGCACTAGGACACCCAGATCTCGTTGAACTCCCCCTCCTCCTAACTTGACACCATTCAGATAATAATCTGCCTTTCTATTCTTACTTCCAAAGTGAATAACCTCACACTTATCTACATTAAACTGCATCTGCCATGTATCCGCCCACTCACACAACCTGTCCAGGTCACCCTGCAGCCTTATTGCATCTTCCTCACAATTCACACTACCCCCCAACTTAGTATCATCTGCAAATTTGCTAATGGTACTTTTAATCCCTTCGTCTAAGTCATTAATGTATATCGTAAATAGCTGGGGTCCCAGCACCGAACCTTGCGGTACCCCACTGGTCACTGCCTGCCATTCCGAAAGGGACCCATTTATCCCCACTCTTTGCTTTCTGTCTGTTAACCAATTTTCTATCCATGTCAGTACCCTACCCCCAATACCATGTGCCCTAATTTTGCCCACTAATCTCCTATGTGGGACCTTGTCGAAGGCTTTCTGAAAGTCGAGGTACACCACATCCACTGACTCTCCCTTGTCAATTTTCCTAGTTACATCCTCAAAAAATTCCAGTAGATTTGTCAAGCATGATTTCCCCTTCGTAAATCCATGCTGACTCGGAACGATCCCGTTACTGCTATCCAAATGCTCAGCAATTTCGTCTTTTATAATTGACTCCAGCATTTTCCCCACCACTGATGTCAGACTAACTGGTCTATAATTACCCGTTTTCTCTCTCCCTCCTTTCTTAAAAAGTGGGATAACATTTGCTATTCTCCAATCCACAGGAACTGATCCTGAATCTATAGAACATTGAAAAATGATCTCCAATGCTTCCACTATTTCTAGAGCCACCTCCTTAAGTACTCTGGGATGCAGACCATCAGGCCCTGGGGATTTATCAGCCTTCAGTCCCATCAGTCTACCCAAAACCATTTCCTGCCTAATGTGGATTTCCTTCAGTTCAGGGGGTATGGGAAGAAGGCAGGAACGGGGTACTTATTGGGAATGATCAGCCATGATCACATTGAATGGTGGTGCTGGCTCAAAGGGCCGAATGGCCTCCTCCTGCACCTATTGTCTATTGTCTATTGTCTAATGTCTCATCGACACTCCTTTGTATCCTGTTACTTGCTAAAATCGTATTATCTTAGCAGGCTTGACTTGTATGGCCACTAAGACCTTATTATCTTAGCAGGCTCTGGTGTCACAGTGAAGCATTACGTCAGCAGTGGGCAAGTTATACTAATGATCTGGCCCCGCCCATGGCACCTCCCAGTCCATATACGTAAGCATAGTATTAACCCCTTAGTGTCCAAAAATACAGCAGGATACAAAGTAATATAATAATATACAAAATAACTAATAAACGCAAAATGGCTCCACCAGTAAGTTTTCAGACAAACGGTCGCCGAGTCTATGCTTTGTCTCATCAATGTACAGGAGCCCATATTGGGAACACAGTCAATGAGATTGGAGGAGGTGCATGTGAACCTCTGTCTCACCTGGAATGACTGTCAGGGTCTGTAGCAGAAGGGAGGGGGTACAAGAACAGGTGTTTCATCTCCTACGGTTTACAGGGGAAAGTACCTGGGGAGGGGGTGGTTTGAATGGGAAAGGGATGAGTGAACCAAGGAGTTGAGGAGGGAGCGGTTTGTGCGGAAGGCAGAAAGGTTGGAGATGGGAAGATGTGTTTAGTGGTGGGATCACATTGGAAGTGACGGAAATGTCAGAGGATGATGTGTTGGATGCGGAGGCTGGTGGGGGAAAGGAGGGGACCAGGGGAACTCTGTCCTTGTTGCGTCTGGGAGGAGCTCTTCCAGTCTCCCTTCTTCCACTAAAGGTCAGTTAATCAGTTCCACAATTCATTTATTATATGTGTAACACGTATAATACACATTATATGTGTATACATTATACACATATAATGTGTATATTATGATATACACATAAATCCTGTGTATCCCACTTAGGATTACACCGTCCCAAGCTAACAATTGGCCATACAGGGAACCTCCCTGCCTGAGGTTTTGTGTATCCAGCTCTGATTTGTCCTGGTCTTTTCTTGCTTACAATCCTCCAACACAATCAGACTGAAGAAAGGTCCCGATCTGAAACCTCACCTATCCATGCTGGGGTTACTCCAGTATTTTGTATTTATCTTTTGTATAAACCAGCATCTGCAGTTCCTTTTTCTTACACAAGAAAATGCAGATGCTGTAATATGTAGCAAAAAATCGAGAGCTTGGAGAATCGGATATGGGATTCTGAATGTTAAACCTAAGAAGGTTATTGGATTGGATGATGGTATGCAACCTCTTCAGATGCATTGTAGTAAGTATCCTATCGTGATGCATCAAGGCTTGGCTTTGTAACAGCTCTTCCCAAGACTGCAAGAAATTACAGTGAGTTGTGGATGTAGCACAGTTCATCACACAAATCCCAGCCTTTCCACCACTGACTCCATCTACACTTAACGCTGTCTTGAAAAAGCAGTTAACTTAATCAAGGACCATTTTTACCCCAGTTCTCCCATCAGGCAGAAGATACAAAAGCTTAAAAGCATGTCATAGAGTCATACAGCGTGGAAACAGGCCCATCGACCCAACTTGCCCAAAATGACCAACATGTCCCATCTACACTAGTCCCACCTATCTGTGTTCGGCCCATATCCATCTGAACCTATCTTATTCAACCTGTCTAAACATTGTGATAATACCTGCCTCAACTACCTCCTCTGGCAACTCGCTCCATATACCCACCACCTTTTGTGAAAAAGTTACCCATCAGGTTCCTATTAAATCATTCCCGCCCTCACCTTAATCCTATCTGGTTCTCAATTCCCCTTCTCTGGGCAAGTGACTACCCAATCTATTCCTCTCATGATTTTGTACACTTTTATAAGATCATCCCTCATCCTCTTGCATTGCAAGAAATAGAGTCCAAACCTGTTCAACCGCTCCCTATAGCTGACCCTTAAGTAATGGCAACATTCTCATAAATCTTCTCTGCACCCTTTCCAACAATGCAACGTCTTTCCTATAACATTGTGCCCAAATCTGAACACAATACTCTAAATGTGGCCTCATCAATGTCTTATACAACTGCAACATGACCCTCCCAACTTCAATACTCAATATTCTGACTGATGAAGGCCAAAGTGCCAAAAGCCTTTTTGACCACCTTATCTACTTGCAACGCCACTCTCAAGGAACTACGTTTGTGCACTCCACAACACTCCCCAGAGCCCTACTATTCACCGTCTCGGTCCTGCCTATGTTAGACTTCCCAAAATGCAACACCTCATATTTCTTTGTATTAAACTCCATCAACCATTCCTCAGCCCACCTGCCCAACCGATGAAGATTCCGCTGTAACTTTTGACAACCATCTTCATTATCTACAGTATCACCCACTTTTGTGTAATTGGCAAACTTGCTGTATCATTGATGTAGATGACAAACAGAAATGGGCCCAGCACCAAACCTCCAGGCACACCACTAGTCAAAGGCCTCCAGTATGAAAAGCAACCTTCCACCATCACCCTCTGTTTCTTCCATGAAGCCAATTTTCTATCCAATCAGCTACTTGGGTCCATTAACATTCCAGAGCAGCCTACCATGCGGATCCATGTACTGGCAGATTCAGGAACATTAAATTCCCTGCTGTTATCAGACTTCTGAACAGTTCTCCCATAAGCTAGTGTGATCTCCTAACCTAACTCATTGCGGACCATGCATTTTTATGGGCACTTTCTCCGTAACTAACCTTATAAAACTGCAACACTATATTCTGGGATGTGGTATTTTTCTCCTTGCATTACCTGTTGTACTTATAAATGGCTTGATTGTATTTACAAATAGTATGATGAAACGGGATAGTACACAAAGATTTTCACTTTATCTCAGTACACTTGACAATAAAATAATACCAATAATTAGATTTCATTCATATTTTTCTAAACATCTTCCACTGGAGGCGTTAAGAACCAGCAGTTACTCATCAATAGTTAGTGCACAAGGTAGATATCTGCATCTCTGGGAGATGATCACTGGGGGCTGGGGTGAGGAATCAGGAAAAATTAATTAAAAAAGAAAATATTGGAAATAATCAGGTCAGGCAAATCTTCATAAAAGAAATGGATTTAATTCCTTAAGTTAGTGATCTTTTACCAAATCTGAAATGTTAACTATTCCTCTTTCCTCAGATGAAGCAAGATATGTTGAGTATTTCTGTCATTTTCTGTTTTTATTTCACACTTCTAACATGGGTTTTTTAACGTTTTACAGTATGGTCTTCATGATAGATTTATGTATTGTCAAGAAAAAATAAGGATATCACTTTTGTAACAGTCTATTAACAGATGAGAATCATCAACAACTAACACTAGCAAATGGAGTGTTAAATTGTTAGATGCTATGCCTAAAAGTCAATTTTATTGAATATGCTACATTAGCATAAGAAGGTAAAACAATTTTCAAGGAGGAATCGCATCCTTTTTTTTATGGTAGAAAGTTTTGTGCGGTGTGGGTGAAATTGGTTAGGCTTTGAGTTACTCTCTCAACATAATTCACAATGCTTGAGAAATAGCAGTTTTTTAATATTAATTCAAAATCTTAAGAAGTTATTTTCTTATTAAAGTTTTGCTTATACACACAATAAAAAGGTGCCGACCACACTGCAGCAATGCGTAAGCAAATTCTTTGGCTGCATGCTAAATATCTTGACAGCAAGGTATTGTGAAGCTGACATTAAAAACTGAAAATGCCAGAAATGCTAAGACTGACATGACACAAGAAAGTAGGAGGATGAGTAAACCATCTGGGCCTTCAAGCGTTCCTCACCATTCAATACGGCAAATCTGATCCAGGCCACCATTCCTCCTCTGTGCTACTTCCCCATAGCCTTAAATTCCCTGAGTTTTCAAAAAATGATCTGCCTCTTTTTTTAAATACCCACAACCCTTCAAGGTACAGAATTCTGGACATTCACCACCCAGAGCAAAAAATAAATTCCGATGCACCTCGGTTTCAAATGTCTGCTCCCTTATCTTGGGACATTACGCCCTCTTTGGAGGCTCCTCCATGAATGGAAATATCTCACCTCCATGCTGACATCTATCTTGTTAGGATCTTATATAGTTCAATAAGATCGCCCTCGTTCTTCTGCACTGCAAAGCATATAAATGCAACTTCTTCAGCATATTGTGATAGGACAACCCTCTCATGTCAGGAATTAACCTGGTGAATCTCTAATGAACTGTCTCCAATATCAGTATATCCTTTGTTAAATACTAGAAGTTCACCTTCATATTTAATCCCAACCATAGTTGTAAAAATCGAAAATGCTGGAACCATTCACCAGATCAGACAGCATCTATGGAAAGGCAAACAGACGCAGTGTTTCAGGTTGAAGACCTCCATTCTCGTTCCACAGACCTGTGGTGCGTTTCCAGTATTTTCTACTTTTATTTCAGATTTTCAGTTGCCCTAATTGTGTCCATCCTGCAATATCCTCCATTGTTCATGATCCAGTTGCCACTACTCCTGTTGCACGTTTTGGAGTTATCTCTGGTTTGTCTCCTTATTTGAGGCACTTTGACAATGCCTATCCCACTTTCTTCCAATCACCTGCTTCATGTTCCCCATTTTTATCCTTTTATTTTAAATTAAAACCCAGACATCTGTATTCCATTCCAAAAGTATTATTCTATGACTTCCTGAACCAGTCTGAATTCAGATATCATGTTTTTAAATTCAGACATTGTCAAAACTCTGTTGATACCGGTGCTCTCGAAATAAACACTATAATACCGACTTTACAAGTATTTACATCCTTACTCCTTTTTCCAGTGAGCATGAAAAAACAGTTGCATTCATGTTGCCTTCTTCAAAATCTCAAGCCTTACAAGTACCTTATAATGTACCATTAGCAACAAACAGCTTTTCGGAGCTACATTAAATATTTGCACAGAAGGCTACAGTGCTTTGGGAGTATATTTAGTCCTTGGCTGAATGAATAGTGAATCTACTGCTTCAGTCTTCGAGGAAGACTTCGAGGAATGCTTAATGGGTGTTAAACACTTGAATTAGTTGTATTTGTTCTTCTGGATGAGTAGCCTTTGCACAAGCAAAGCCTTCGTTCTTTGTCCTCATTGTCTGTCTTTTGTTTCTTTGGCCCCATGCCTATATTAGCCACATTAGTTTAAAAAGCTTTATATGGTCACTGGATCCATTTGTCTTTTTTTTAAAGAAGAGTGTGAATTCACAGCCTGTTATATTGAAGGAGACAACAATTATTACACTTAATAAGATGAATGAGCTACATAAAAATAAAAACATGTAAAACCAGAAAAATACTTGAAGGTTTGGAGTAAACTTTAACCAAATAATTTTTTTAAATGCAGAATTTAATTATTTCTTCCAATGTACGAGCACATAATATATACATAATATACATTATGTAATGACGTATTAAAACTCAAAAATGACACTCAGGAGGCAGAAAAGGTCAGCAAGTAGAAAAACTCTTGAAGAGACCAGCTCGACTAGTTTTTCTGACTTCAGTACATCCTCTACACTTGGTAGATGAAGTTCAATAGAAGGATATAAAAAAATGACAACTGGGACCTGCGAATATTAAATATCATCTTGTAATAATCTTATAAGTAGCGCACAATATACTTTTATGTCAAGCTGTTCACTGGTAGCACCCTCACCAGGGACACACGTTTATGGATTCAATTCTCATTAGACTTGAGCGTATAATCCAAGTTAATACTCCTGCGCAGCACTTTGGTACTAGAAAAGCCAACCTTTTGATGACATTTCAAACTTGAGTATCATTTCTCCTGGACAAATATGTAAAAGGTCCCACAACATGATTATGAACAAAATTTAACATTTATGCCTAAACCAAGCACAAGTTTAGTTTAGAGATACAGCGAGGAAACAGGCCCTTCGGCCAACCGAGTCCGCACTGACCAGCGATCCCCGCATACCAACAGTATTCCCACACATATTAGGGACCATTTACAATTATACCAACCAATTAGCCTACAAACCTGTACGTCTTTGTAGTGTGGGAGGAAACCGGAGCTCCCGGAGAAAACTCACACAGGTCATGAGGAGATCGTACAAACTCCACACAGACAGCACCCGTAGTCAGGATGGAACCGGATCTCTGGCGCTGTAAGGCAGCAACTCTACTGCTGCGCCACCACCCAGTTCTTTTGAAACTTTACTGCATATAACTGGGTGTTACATTTTCATGCATAACAAACTGACTTACACTTCATGATCTTTCTTTAGACTTTAGAGATAGAGCGGAAAAACAGGCCCTTTGGCCCACCAAGTCTTCGCTGATCAGCAATATCCGTATATTAGCACAATGCTACACACAGGGAGAACGTACAAACACCGTACAGGCAGCACCTGTACTCAGGATCAAACCCAGGTCTTTTACACTGTAAGATATCACCTGCAAGAAACCCTAACAACCTCGTAATAACACATATAACCTGGTCTGTTGAAATCAAAAGAGTTTGTGACATGATAATGATTAAGATGACAGATGTTGGCATTTCCATCTTTTTCACATTGGCCTACTTAAGACTATTTTTTCTAATAACATAAAACTTTATTGCTGATAAAACTTACAAGAAAGTGAGTGTGGAAGATTGTCCTTTAGATTGAGCAGAAAGATTTCAGTTGAAAAGAGGGGAGCTCAACGGGCTTTAGTTATATTCCCCAGAGATGCTGCCTGACCCTCTGAGTTACTCCAGCACTTTGTGTCTTTAAATATGGGCATATATATTCTGCGAATGGTGATGTTTAGGAGTGTATGTGGGTGAACTTGGGAATATGGGAATTATATGTAATTTTGATCAAGTCGAATGACATATAATTAGGTTTGTGTGTGCGCCTGTGCACGTGCAAGCGCACACATGCAGATGTTGGTAATGTTGTATTTAGGATATGCCAGCTGTCCAAATTAAAATAGAATTAATCCTGAAATCTTAAAGCAGGTATCAAACAGGTATCTTATAGCAGATATCAACCACTACCCAAGTCTCAATTGGTTTTAATGTTCCCAGTCAGAGCAGCAACACAGCTGTTCTACTTTCCCCCCAAAAATAACATTATTCTAGCAGCAAAAATGCAGTAAAATTACCCATTTGTTTGAGTTCTTGGTAATATAATGGTTTATGTTTTGTGAACGTTTTCCAATATTTTCAGCAGTTTCTATTCACATTTAAAAGAAAAGCATTGGTCAAAAATAAGGCGATGGCTGCTGTCCAAGCTGTAAGTATGATGGATGATCCTTGTGATTTACTGAATTGCAATATTTATGCCTTAAATATATGACCATGAACCAACTTTGGGCTGTGAATACTACTTTCAAGGCCTATGACCAACTTACATTTTTATAAGTAGTCTTTGTGCATTAAAAAAAATGGTATCCAGTAATTTTACTGTTAAAGACACAACAAAGGGTAGATTAAAAAAAAAGGCTGCAGTCCTTTAAGGGTTAAAAATGTGACAACACGATTGAAATATTCAAGCACTAGTGTAACTGTCACACGAGGACAACAGCATTACCACAATGTCATATGCTCGGATATACATGTGCACCATCACCAACAGGGTGAAAATCCCAAATATGAAATTTGATATTACTTGAGTGTTAGGGTTCGTCAAATTGAAGAGACTCATGCTCCTCTAGATAACAGCTAACCTAACATGCACGATAATGCATTAATACGTCACTAAAAAAATTAACTCATCATCCACATTGAATTTATATACCTTAAGCCAATACATGCGATCATTTACTAAATAAACTGCTGATGAATTTGAAGTTTTGAATTTACCCAGTTCTGTAAGAATAACTGCAGTGTACAGATTTTGGTACTTGACTTAAGTTGTAATTTTCAAGGAACAACACAAACGCACGCACATTAAAACGCAGAAAAATAAAAGCAACTTTTCAGGACACCGTTTAATAGATTAAAAGATCCTATTTCTATAATATTAAAAAGATTTATCTTCCAAAATACATCATGGTCTTTGTAGCCTTACATTCCCTTTCACACTTACAGGAGCAGATGGACTGCATAAATAAGCACACTGCTCTGAGGCTACAGACCACCGATAACCCCCTTCAATTTCCATGCCAGCTTCTTTCTTTGTAATTCAAATCTGGCCAGAAACTGGCAGCTATGAAAACTGAAACAAGCACTGCCACAAATACCTTGTAATGCTATCGACCTTGTCTGCCCATGCAGTAAGAAAAGGGAATGCATATGTGTCTGCAGTCATCCAGATAACACAACTAATTTTTGGATAACAGAAGCCTGGTCTGACTGTGCACCAAAGCAGTCATTACCAGGCAGAGAAGGAATAAGTCTCTTCAAATACAGGATGCATTTAAAACCACATACAGCAGCTCAGCCACTTTCAAGGCTGCTTTCATTACCAATTTTAATTTGCTGCTTCAGTTTGCTGGTGAGATAAACTCTTTAGTGCTGTTTTTTAATCTGTTTGCCACATTTTATGTTTAAGATTATAGTAATATCAGAGTGTGGAAGGAATCCTTTTGTAGGAAATAAAGAAATAGATCCTCTTATCGGCAGCAATCAGAAAGTTCATTAATCACTATGGCTTTGTGCCCTCTAAATTGAAAGGTTAAATAATCCTCTCAGGAATATTTCTCAGCACCTCTGCTGATTGTCCAGGAAGGAGCAGCCATTCAAGCACTCTAGATCACTGACAGAATATTTTTCACTGTTTTGACCACAAACAATGATGGACAAGTGGGATGACTCAGACAGAATTCACTTGAAATAAGTAGCAGAAGGTTGACTTTGTGCTTTAAATGAACAAAGTGTTCTAATACCACAAAAAGATAAGCCGAAAGATGAAGAAAAAAAATCTTAAATAACTTTAGGAGATGTGAAGTCTCCGTAGGCATTTACTTATGCACAATCCAACTTCAGGGCCAATAAATACATCATTTAGTAGTTAAAGATCTTTAAAAGTTTTAAAAATACCATAGATTGTATTTCCCAAAATAAATCTCAATCTGGTGAATAATAAAATGCAAGTTGATATCCTAAATTAATCAGATAATATGAAGTTGAAAGCAAAGAACTTAAATTCCTCAACTCAAGTTACAGATTGGAATCTTTCTATACAATTAGTCTTTTTCCTGACAAAATATATAATGGGAGGTTTGGACTGACAATGGAGACAACTCATTCTTGTTTGTTGTCATCTTAAGTTAGAATACTACGTTAAATTGGGGATTACTGTAACAAGGAGACATCCCAGGAATTTGACCCTGATACTTATGCATGGCAAAATGCTGATAAATAATATTTAAAGATTAATTTCTCATTCCCAGTGCAAGAGCTACCGACCATGATTTAGCAAGAGATAACTAACTCTGCATCTGAACTATTTTCCCTATTTTAACATTGGCTGTGTGCCACTATTATCCAAATCTGTGATGCTATCAGGTGGCTGAAGTACCAGATAGTTTCCTGTCCTTTGCCCAAGTACAATAAAGGCTCAGTTATCTGGCTTTTCATGTTCATGTTCCACTTACTGGTACAGTAGGCCTGGCATTAGAGCAGCACTAAGAGAACTTCCAGGCTGAACAAGGGGTTATTCAACATAATTGATTAAGCAGCACCTTTCAAATACGGCATGTACCAGATAATCAAGCCTTTTCTTTAATGGCAATTGCTCAAATGGACAGGGCAGTTGGTTTAACATGTGCCTTAAGAAAATGGTAGAAGCTTTTACTGAAGGCATTATTGCATGACAATTAGAAAAATAAATCATGATAATTAGTCAAAATGGATTTGTGAAGAGGAAATCATGTTTGACCAACTTGTTAGGATTCCTTGAATGTTCCGTGGATAAATGGGAATAGGTGAATACCAGGTCTAGACCAGAAAATAAAAACTCCTGGTATGGAAAGAAAATTGACTGGATAAAAAAAAAATAGAATAGAATAAAATATGTTCTCATTGAATTGGTGTAGAGAAGTAAATAAGTCACAGATCTTTTATAATTCACATTTCTTGACGTAGGTATAAATGACGCAGCTTTGCATTATGGAAAATTATGATATGGGCGATTTTCCAGGGACATAAACCTCCATAGGGCAGGAGCACCTGTAGAATATCATTGTTTATTATAAAGGAAACTGAAACAAAAATAGTGAGGTTATACAACAGTTGTACAGATTACTGTTAAGACTATGTGTGGAGGATTGTGTTTTGAATTGGTCTTATTTAAGTTAGGAAGTTCATGCATTGGGAGCACCTCAGAGAAGGTTTACTGGAATAATACCAGAGATGGACAATTTGTCTTACAAGGAACGGTCGGACATGCTAGGCTTATGTCCAGTGAGTGGATGTAAAGAGGATCATTCCGCTTGTGGAACAAGCTGGAGCTAAAGATTACAATTTAAAAATATAGAACAAAATAATAAGACAGATGTATAAAATAATTTTTCTTAGATGGCCACAACTTTTAAAAGTATCTTATAGACAATAGACAATAGACAATAGGTGCAGGAGTAGGCCATTCGGCCCTTCGAGCCAGCACCGCCATTCAATGTGATCATGGCTGATCATTCTCAATCAGTACCCCGTTCCTGCTTTCTCCCCATACTCCCTGACTCCGCTATCCTTAAGAGCTCTATCTAGCTCTCTCTTGAATGTATTCAGAGAATTGGCCTCCACTGCCCTCTGAGGCAGAGAATTCCACAGATTCACAACTCTCTGACTAAAAAAGTTTTTCCTCATCTCTGTTCTAAATGGCCTACCCCTTATTCTTAAACTGTGGCCCCTGGTTCTGGACTCCCCCAACATTGGGAACATGTTTCCTGCCTCTAACATGTCCAACCCCTTAATAATCTTATACGTTTCGATAAGATCCCCTCTCATCCTTCTAAATTCCAGTGTATACAAACCTAGTCGCTCCAGTCTTTCAACATATGACAGTCCCGCCATTCCGGGAATTAACCTAGTAAACCTACGCTGCACGCCCTCAATAGCAAGAATATCCTTCCTCAAATTTGGAGACCAAAACTGCACACAGTACTCCAGGTGCGGTCTCACTAGGGCCCTGTACAACTGCAGAAGGACCTCTTTGCTCCTATACTCAACTCCTCTTGTTATGAAGGCCAACATTCCATTGGCTTTCTTCACTGCCTGTTGTACCTGCATGCTTCCTTTCAGTGACTGATGCACTAAGACACCCAGATCACGTTGTACATCCCCTTTTCCTAACTTGACACCATTCAAATAATAATCTGCCTTCCTATTCTTACCACCAAAGTGGATAACCTCACACTTATCCACATTAAACTGCATCTGCCATGCATCCGCCCACTCACACAACCTGTCCAAGTCACCCTGCAACCTCATAGCATCTTCCTCACAATTCACACTGCTACCTAGCTTTGTATCATCGGCAAATTTGCTAATGGTACTTTTAATCCCATCATCCAAGTCATTGATGTATATTGTAAATAGCTGCGGTCCCAACACCGAGCCTTGCGGTACCCCACTAGTCACTGCCTGCCATTCTGAAAGGGACCCATTTATCCCCACTCTTTGCTTTCTGTCTGTCAACCAACTTTCTATCCATGTCAGTACCCTACCTCCAATACCATGTGCTCTAATTTTGCCCACCAATCTCCTATGTGGGACCTTGTCGAAGGCTTTCTGAAAGTCGAGGTACACCACATCCACCGGCTCTCCCCTGTCAATTTTCCTAGTTACATCCTCAAAAAATTCCAGTAGATTAGTCAAGCACGATTTCCCCTTCGTAAATCCATGCTGACTCGGAACGATCCTGTTACCGCGATCCAAATGCTCCGCAATTTCGTCTTTTATAATTGACTCCAGCATCTTCCCCACCACTGATGTCAGACTAACTGGTCTATAATTTCCCGTTTTCTCTCTCCCTCCTTTCTTGAAAAGTGGGATAACATTAGCTACCCTCCAATCCACAGGAACTGACCCGGAATCTATAGAACATTGGAAAATAATTACTAATGCGTCCACAATTTCTAGAGCCACCTCCTTAAGCACCCTGGGATGCAGACCATCAGGCCCTGGGGATTTATCAGCCTTGAGTCCCATCAGTCTACCCAAAACTTTTTCCTGCCTAATGTGGATTTCCTCCAGTTCCTCTGTCACCCTAGGATCTCTGGCCACTAGAACATCTGGGAGATTGTTTGTATCCTCCTCAGTGAAGACAGATCCAAAGTACCGGTTCAACTCTTCTGCCATTTCCTTGTTCCCCATAATAATTTCCCCTGCTTCTGTCTTCAAGGGACCCACATTTGCCTTGACTATTTTTTTCCTCTTCACATACCTAAAAAAGGCTTTTACTATCCTCCTTTATATTATTGGCTAGTTTACCCTCGTACCTCATCTTTTCTTCCCGTATTGCCTTTTTAGTTATCTTCTGTTTCTCTTTAAAAGAGTCCCAATCCTCTGGCTTCCCACTCTTCTTTGCTATGTTATACTTCTTCCCTTTTATTTTTATGTTGTCCTTGACTTCCCTTGTCAGCCACGGGTGCCTCTTACTCCCCTTAGAATCTTTCCTCCTCTTTGGGATAAATTGATCCTGCAACTTCTGCATTATTCCCAGGAATACCTGCCATTGCTGTTCCACAGTCTTCCCTGCTAGGGCCTCCTTCCAGTCAATTTTGGCCAACTCCTGCCTCATGCCTCTGTAATCCCCTTTGCTATACTGTAATACTGACACCTCCGATTTTCCCTTCTCCCTCTCCATTTGTAGAGTAAAACTTATCATATTGTGATCATTGCCTCCTAATGGCTCATTTATCTTCATCAAAGTAGGGTGATGGAGGTAAAATTATTGCTAATTTTTCAGATTTTGATCAATTCTTAAGATAGGAGATGAAAGATCGGGAAAGAGAGGAAGGAATGAATGTAGAGTTGAGCAACCATCAAGTTAGGTGATCTTATTAAATTGTTGAGGAAAGAGACAATTGTCTTACTCTGGTTAGAAGCAAGGCCATGCAACTGCAAGAATAGATAACGTTTTCCTTATTCCACAATAACAACTCCTTATATGGGCATGTGTGAAAGTAGGAAAAGATAGTTTCGAATCCACTCTAGGTGATGCCTTTCCCTGAAAGCATGTGACCTGTATTAATGGTTTTGTTTTCTCTGTAACCATGTGAATTGTATTTAGATTGTAATTGGTTGTTGATTCCTATGTAACACCCCTTTCCCTTTCTGTATAAAAAGTTATCAATCTTGCAAAAAGCTGTTCTTTCCCTCTCCCTAGTTGAGATCTTTTCAGACACTGTATTGTACCTGGAGATCCTCACGGGAAGAACCTCACTGTGGAATAAAATCTGGTGTACTCATCCAGTATTCGGATTATTTTATTCGGACTGAAGGTAAAGAACTCGGATTATCAGTAGGACAGGTTATTCAGCCCACAAGTTAAACTTGTCTCCTCAGCCTGCAAGTGGACCTTATCCCTCCATTCATTGCATATCTATGTGTCTATCTAAATGCCTCCTAAATGCCACTATAATATCTGCTGCAACAGCACCCCGCCAGCACGTTCCGGGCACCCATAACTCCCTGTGTAAAATAACCTGCCCCACACCTCTCCTTTAAACATTCCTCCTCTGATCTTAAAGCTATATTCTCTTGTCCTCGGCATTTCCACCCTGGGATAAAGGTTCTGACCGTCTCCCTATCTGTGCCTCTCATGATTTTATATACTTCTATCAGGTCTCCCCTGAAGCTTCGCCACAATGGCCTCTAATACAGGCATTTCTCTGGTACACCTTTACTGCACTCTCTCCATAGCCTCCACATCATTCCTCTAATGGGGGAGACGAGAACTCTACGTAATACTCCAAAGAGGGACAAATCAAAGTTTTATAATGCTTCAACATGTTTGCTGACTTATATATTCAATGCCTAAGCAATGATGGTAAGCACACCATTAGCCTTCTTTACATTTGATCGACTTGTGTTGCTTCGTTCAGTGACATACGAGCTTGGACCCCCTGATCCCTCTGTACATCAATGCCGTTGAGTCTCTTGCCATTAACTGTAAACTTTCTCCTTGTATTTCAGCTCCCAAAGTGCAACATCTCATATCTTGGATCAAAATTCACCTGCCATTTCTCCGCCCTTATTCGTAACTGATTAATATCTCACTGTGTATTTTGACAGCCTTCCTCACTGCCCACAACTTCACCAATTTTAGTGTGGTCTGCGAACTTATTAACCAGCCCATCTACATTTACGCCCATGTCGTTTATATGTATCACAAAGTTCCCAGTGCAGATCCATGTGGAACACCATTAGTCACCTCCAGACAAAATAACACTCTTCCACCACTAGACTGTCTTTTATGGGTAACCAATTCTGAATTCAAACCACCAAGTCACTGTGCATCCCATGCACTTTCATCTTCTGGATTAGCCTACCATTTAGGACTTTATCAAAGGCCTTACTGAAATTCATGTCTACAACATCCATTGCTGTAACCTCATCACCTCCACAAAAAAAAATCAAGTTAGTAAGACATGACCTGCCGTGAACAAAGCCATTCTGACTGTCCCTAATTATTCCATTCTCTTCCAAAATTGAGTTAATTCTATCCCGAAGAATCTTCATCAGTAGCTTCCCTACTTCTAATGTGAGTCGCACTGACCTCATGGACTCTCTACTTCCCTTCTTAAACAAAAGAACAACATTGGCGACTCTCCAGTCGTCAAGAACCTGTGCCTGTGAAGGATACAAAGTGAATACAAAGCACCCTACAATCTCTTCCCTTGCCCCACTCAATAATTTGGAATAAATAACATCAGGTCCTGGGGTTTTATCTATTTTAATGCCTTTCAATAGACCCAGCACTACCTTCTCCTTGATCTCAAACTGCCCTAGAATATTAGTGTTCTCACACTGATCTCACTCTCCTTCATATTCTTCTCCTTGGTTACTGTAATACAGATGCAAATTACACTGGTTGTGAAGGCTAGATCCCTGGAGGTATTTAAATACACTGATGAATTTGTGAATGATCGGGGAATTAAGGGCTACAAGGAACTGGAACAGAAAAGGAGTTAAAACCTAACCTGAAGAAGGGTCTCAACCCGAAACATCACCCATTCCTTCTCTCCAGAGATGCTGCCTGTTCCGCTGAGTTACTCCAGCATTTTGTGTCTTCCTTCGATTAAAACCTAAGGCAGATCAACTATGATCATGTACAATGGCGAGGCTGGCGTGAGGGACCAGGTAGCCTACTCCTATTTTCTTGTGTTCTTACAATCCTGGACCTTGCCCAGTTTTGATGGAGCCCATTACAAATCTAGATATTTCTTGTCCCAGAAATGATGAAAGCAAAAGCTATAACTAAGTGGGATGATCAAAACCAAGCTCATTTTTGCCTGAATTTGGATGGTCTCTTCTGCACCTTTCTAGCATGAGTGTTTGGAGAGAATAGGAGTGAATACCTGACTTTTCTAATGCAGCAGCCCCTCAGTTTCATCTTAGTTATGATCATCAGTACAAGTGGATAAGCGACAAACATGACTATGTAACTGGAAATGACCACAAACAGTGAAATGTATCCCACCTCGAGCTCGAGAGTGAGCCATTACTCAGCTGGGACTGGGGTTTATACTGGAGGTCATGGCACTATCCGCACTCCAGAGACTTGACCACATATCTTTGGCTAACTTTCTGAGCAGCACAGCCAAAATGCTGCACTGTTGACAAACCATCTCTCACATAAGCAGTCAAATATTTGCCTACTCGGCTGGATAGTAAAGATCCTTCAGGTGGAAACCAGTCAAAGAACACAAGCCAAAGTTCTTCGTTGCTGACCAACATTTAACAGTCAAGGTTACCAAAATGAACTAACTGGAAATTTATAGCATTGTTTACATTTCTTCCTGTATGCAAAATAACTGCTTTGTTTGCCCTGGGTGTAGCTGAGACTACACTTCAAAGATCATGATGTGTTGCAGAATACTTGGAGGATGTGTAAGTACCTCGTAAACAGAGATCCTTTCTTTCTATCAATTACCTGTTATGTTAAGGATAGCAAGTAGTCAGGTATCCTTACTATTTTATATTCTCACAACTGGCACAACTTCAGACCGGGGTCTGAAGAAGGGTCTCGACCCGAAACGTCACCAATTCCTTCTCTCCAGAGATGCTGCCTGACCTGCTGAGTTACTCCAGCATTTTGTGAATAAATACCTTCGATTTGTACCAGCATCTGCAGTTATTTTCTTATACTGGCCAACAATAGGTGAAACACAAAGAATGCAAGAATAAATGTGTCTGTTATGCAGAGGAAGAGCTGAAGTTGGAATGAACAACACGCTCTTTCTTGTGATACGATATGTTTAATTGTGGTAATCACCCATATTAAAAAATAATTATACTGACATAAAAAGCAACCGATCATGTAATGCCACATGTTTAAAATTTAAAGCTACAAATTTAAAGTATGCTTCTATTGGGCCTTCCCTTCCCAAAGTTGTCCCTTCCCAAAATGTTCCCTCTCTGACTGACTATTTTATTCCTAGCACCCTAGTAACTCGTTCATGTTAAAGATTCTATAAACATATATTGTTCTTGAAATAGGGTACACACAAATTGCTGGAGTAACTCAGCAGGTCAGGCAGCAAAAGGGTCTGAAATAGGGTCTTGGCCCGAAACGTCACCCATTCCTTCTCTCCAGAGATGCTGCCTGACCCGCTGAGTTACTCCAGCATTTTGTGTCTACCTTCGATTTAAACAAGCATCTGCAGTTTTTTTTTCCTACACTCCTTGTTCTTGAAATACTTAGCATGTCCATTAATGTAAAAAGGTTAATGGTTCAGATAAAGATTCTACTTCAAAAAATGACATCATCTTTGGAGAATTCACCAGATTACATTTTGGAAATCTATAAGGTAAT
The DNA here is from genome assembly GCF_053455715.1 of Rhinoraja longicauda. NCBI lineage: Eukaryota > Metazoa > Chordata > Chondrichthyes > Rajiformes > Arhynchobatidae > Rhinoraja > Rhinoraja longicauda. The sequence continues at coordinate 40,154,526 of NC_135955.1, forward strand.
GTAACATCGTTTGTTGAATTCTTGTATAATTTATGTGAACAGATACATAAAAAATGTTGCAATATTTAATTTTGTAATCACATAGATCAATTAGACTGTGTAAAAATGTACATTACTGTATTCTAAGAATCAAGGCAAGAGAGCTGCAATTTGAATGAAAGAGGCATGCAAGGCATGCAAATTGTTTAAGAAGTTTAAAAAAATCCATATTTATATCTCTTTCATGACCTGAGGATGACTCAAAATGCTTTACAGCTTATTCATTGTTGTAATGTAGAAAATGGCTGAGCCAATTCAGCAAAACAGCAATATAAATGGCCAGATTTCAATAAAATTAAATTTAAAGTAAAATAATGCAAATATCCAGTCCTTTGAAGTTTACTGGGCAAAGAGAAGAGAATTTAAGAAAGATAGGAGGATGTATGAAATGACCTTGGTAAGTAAGATTAAGGAGCATCCTAAAATGTACAATTGTAAAGGGGTAGCCAGGAAAAGAGTAGGTTCTAAATGAATACCTCTCACTGGTATTTGCCAGGGATAAGGTTGTGGAAGATGGAGAGTTGGGGGAGGGGTATGCTGATATTTGGAACATGTTTATATCAGGAAGAAGTGATAAGACATTGGGAAAAGTTAACCTGGATAAATCCAGGACCTGATGGGATCAATCCGAGGGTGTTATGGGAAGCAAGAGAAAAGATTGCTGGGGGCTCCTGAGATGCTGACAGAGACTATTGCTTTTTTGTTCACCTTGTACCAGAAAAATTGGAGGATAGCAAATGATAATCCCAGATTCACCAAGCTTTGCAGGGATGAGCCAGGAAAGTACAGGTTTGTGAGCTTCGCATCAGTAGTAGGATAATTATTGGAAAACACTCTTAGGGACAGGATTTATAGTCACTTAGAAATGCAGGGACCAATTAGGAAGAGCCATCCACTGCAGGAAAAGTCCAGACTTGTGAATCTAATTAAGTTTTTTGAGGAGGTAACTAAAAACTGTTGAAGGCAATGATGTAGATATGATTAGTGGTGCCTCAGGGTTTGGTCCTGGGTCCATTACTGTTTGTCATCTATATCAATGATTTGGATGAGAACATGCACGGCAAGATGAGCAACTTTCGAGATGATACAAAAGTGGGTGGTTTTGCAGATAGTGAAGATGGTTGTGAAAAATTGCAGCAGGATCTTGATGCATTAGCCAAGTGGGCCATGGAATGGTTGATGGAATTTAATACGGAGAAACGTGAGGTGTTGCATTCTGGAAAGTCTAACATGGGCAGGACCTCCTCGGTGAATGGTAGGCCTCTGCAGAGTGTTGCAGAACAGAGGGATCTAAGAGTGCAGGTGCATGGTTCCATGAAGGTGGTGTCGCAGATAGATAGGGTAGTCAAAAAGGTGTTTGGCACATTGGCCTTCATCAGTCAGAGCAGACCTCCCAACATTTGATTTTTGATGTCCAAAATTCAGAATTTTACATCAAAATTCATAATATGGCGTGTATTGCAACTTTCCAGCAAAAAAAGTGTGCACGCCAAATGCGCACAAGTGTTGTGCGACATTCATGTGTGAAAAACTACTATTATTTCCAACAGTCTGTAGTTCTTGGACTACATGTACAATATGAGGCCTATCATGAGTATATTCTGCTATTTGTAGAAAGGCTATTGAACAGAGATACTTTTTGCAACACAAAGAAAAAAAAAGTTTTTTTTTCTATTTTGCTTTTTCCTTACACATCCCAATTCTCTTGGCATTGAATAAAAGAACAATGGTCATAAAATGTATGACTAAGTTATGAAGAAAGAGTTGATACATGCGACTCGACTAAGCATATGGAAGTTCTTGTTGAAGTAAATTTGCACATTAATTGATAATCAGCCCAAAAAGGTGGTAATTGGCTTTTCTGCTGTGTTTTATATTTTAACCCCATCTTAATTAATTAATATAGTTATATAATCTTGCACTTAAATTTAATACTTACTCATTAAAGTTCCACCACTGATTTTCTGACACATGGTTCCAGAGCTTTGCTGGTTTATCCAGCTGGCCGAGGAAGACAGCTATGGGGATAGATGTGCTGGCTCCAGCTGGGCTGGAGTTCCAGAGCCCCGGCCGCAGGTTGCAAATTCAACCCACCAATCGGCCATAGAAGTCCCGATGAGGTCAAGATTGGCTGCCTTGCCCAGCCTGGGTGCCACATTTTCAGGGAGACTTCCAGGGCGCGGGGGATTTCTTGCGGCACCCCTAGCGACCGAATTGACAAATTGCAATTACCGACTTTTTGCGGAAAAATGTGAGGTGAAATCGGAATGGCGGAAGTGAAATCGGAATGGCGGAAATGAAATATGAAAGCGGAAACTTTCCGCCAAATTCGGAAGGGTTGGGAGGGGTGGTCAGAGTATTGAGTACAGAGGTTGGGAGTCATGTTGCAGTTGTACAAGTAGTTGGTGAGGCCGCATTTAGAGTATTGTGTTCAGTTCTGGGCACCATGTTATAGGAAAGATGTTGTCAATCTGGAAAGGGTACAGAGAAGATTTACAAGGATGTTGCCAGGATTAGAGGGTCTAAGCTATGGGGAGAGGTTGAGTAGGCTGGGACTATTCCTTGGAGCGCAGGAGGATGATGGGTGATCTTATAGCGGTGTATAAAATCACGAGAGAAATTGATCAGGTAGATGCACAGGGCCTCTTACCCAGAGTAGGGGAATCGAGGACCAGAGGACATAGGTTTAAGGAGAAGGGGAAAAGATTGAAGAGGAATCTGAGGGGTAACTTTTCCACACAAATGGTTGTGGGTGTATGGAACAAACTGCCAGAGGAGGCCATTGAGGCAGGGACTATCCCAACATTTAAGAAACAGTTAGACAGGTACATGGACAGGACAGGTTTGGAGGGATATGGACCAAACGCGGGCAGGTGGGACTAGTGCAGCTGGGACATGTTGGCCGGTGTGGGCAAGTTGTGCCGAAGGGCCTGTTTCCATACTGTATCACTCTATGACCCACTGTAATGTAGCTGAAATCAAAAAATTAGCAGCACTAAGTGTCAAGACCCAAGACTTTGCTGCCAGTGACTATTTTATTGTTTACATATATTCTGAATGTTAGGAGTATCGCTAGCTGCTGGGCATTTTTCTGCTTCTATACAAAATATTTAATTTATTGCATAACATAACACCAACTAGCTTCTTGAAAGTTCCTAAATAAAAAAGCTCTCACCATCAGTATCCATGCAGCAACATTGTCAGCTTCCATATAACACTTCTTGATGCACTACATATTCACAACATAACAAAATGACAGCCTCACTATCACTGGAAGAAGTATTTACATAAATAAAATGCTGCAAAGTATTTACTCAATCTTGCTAAGTAGAACGAATGCAATGATTGCAAAATATAAATGTCAGCGCATATACAGTGATCGGCTCATACCACATTATATATACAGCAGTATAATTATATTATTTTCAACACCCAAACACAGACTGAGTACAGGTAGTTGCAATGCATGTGTCCAAACACGTACTCCTATATATTTCTAAAATAAAGAACCCAAAATGTCACACAAGATCAAAATTCCACAAGATCAAAAATCCAGTTTATCTGTTAACATAATTATACAAATTAATACATGTACATTATCCCAAAACACATGTTGAGATAACCTCCATTCTAATAACATGTCTTGTGTAACTTATTTCAGGGATGGCATTGCGAACATGAACATTCAATATTTCGAAACAGACGTAATAAAAAAGCTAGTGAACTTGAGTCCGAATGCAGCCTTTACACAAATCCCCTGAAAGCCAAAGTCTTAATTATACTGTTAATTTACACAATACTTGTACAAAATCAATGCTTCAAATCAATCATTTTAATGATTAGATCATTTCAAGTCACCACACTCTGGTGTGCGCTTTGTCGTCACCATAATGATAATGTCCTGTAGTATCAGTTTTATGTATTACTCCAGTAATCTTGTGTCTATCTTTTTGTGTGTATGTATGTAACATAACTGTATTAGTTTTAGTTTCCGTTTCATGTAACAGTTTTAACAATAAAAACAAGACATTTTTAAAGAAAATAGATTCTTATTCAAGGAGGAAAGATTGTAAAGTTGACTAAAAGCTTCAAAATGGCGAGAGGGGGAAGAGGGAAAGGAAATTTTTTTAAAAAGTGGCTGAGGGATGGAATTAGAGAGTAGGTTCTAATGTTAGCCCTTGTATCCGATTTAGAAGATTGAGGGTTCAATTCTGTCCAGAAAGCTTGGCACGTAATAAAGACATCATCTTTGGAAGGCAATGCTAACCTATGGGCACATCTGCCCTCTCAGGTCATTGTAATGTATCCTAGTTTTATCTAATTGTAATTTATTTCTATTTAAAAAAACCCAAATAATTAAATGATTGAGGGTTCAAATCAGAGCATCGAGTATAGAAGTTGGGATGCAATGTTAAAATTGTACAGGGCATTGGTGAGGCCGAATCTGGAGTATGGTGTGCAGTTCTGGTCGCCAAATTATAGGAAGGATGTCGACAAAATGGAGAGGGTACAGAGGAGATTTACTAGAATGTTGCCTGGGTTTCAGCACTTAAGCTACAGAGAGAGGTTGAGCAGGTTGGGTCTTTATTCTTTGGAGCGTAGAAGGTTGAGGGGGGACTTGATAGAGGTTTTTAAAATTTTGAGAGGGACGGACAGAGTTGACGTGGGTAGGCTTTTCCCTTTGAGAGTGGGGAAGATTCCAACAAGGGGACATAGCTTCAGAATTGAGGGACAAAAGTTTAGGGGTAACATGAGGGGTAACTTCTTTACTCAGAGGGTGGTGGCTGTATGGAATGGGCTTCCGGTGGAAGTGGTGGAGGCAGGCTCGATTTTATTATTTAAGAGTAAATTGGATAGGTATATGGATAAGAGGGGATTGGAGGGTTATGGTCTGAGCGCAGGTAGATGAGACTAGGTCAGAGAGAGTGGTCGGCGTGGACTGGTAGGGCCGAACGGGCCTGTTTCCGTGCTGCAGTTGTTATATGGTTATGGTTATATGATTCTAACCCTCTTGAGATCAATCTGCTTGTTCTATATTACTTTCTTTAACAATAAATCAAAAGAAATCAAAAGAATTACGGGCGGCATGGCGGTGCAGCGGTATTGCTGCCTTATAGTGCTTGCTGCGCCAGAGAGCTGGGTTTGATCCTGACTAAGGGTGCTGTCTGTACGGAGTTTGTACGTCCTCCCCGTGACTGCGTGGGTTTTCTCTGAGATCTTCAGTTTCCTCCCACACTCCAAAGACGTACAAGTTTGTGGGTTAATTGGTTTGGTCTAAGTGTAAATTGTCCCTAGTGTGTGTAGGATAGTGTAATGTGCTGGGATTGCTGGTTGGTATGTATTGTGTGAGCCTGTATCTCTAAACTATACACTAATTTCACCTCCCCGACTACAGCAAAAGCTCCCTTCTCTTTGTGGGCCACACCTACTTGCAAGCAATATTAGCTCTAATACAATCAGGTTAAACTCCAGAATTCAAAAGAAAAATTACAAAACTACTTCACATCCATTGTAATTTAATAACAAGGTGAAAATCACACACTGGTTTCAGAATATGAAAGATAAAATATTTCTCTAAAATCAAGAAATAAATGGACAAAAAATAAACATTTTAGAATAATGCATACTTGCAATATAGTCCAAGTGGCTCCTATGTTTTGCGTTTACTTATGTACATCTTTAATTGTTACCAGGACTATCATTGAGCACACATTTTCTTTCAAGAATATGACCCCAATGAAATAAACTGCATGTCAACAAAGCCTTGAAATTATTTGCCAAAGTGCAAGGAATCATCTCTCCAGTAGATGGCAGAGAGTATCTTAAATATAAATCATTTAGCTTTGTGCAAACTTGCAGTGTGTTTTCAGAACCATGTAGCTTTATGTTCAATAGTACGATAAAATATACATCTTAGTTGCTTTCACAATGGAGTCAGAGAATCATTCACCTCAGAAACAGGCCCTTTGGCCCACCATCAAACACCTATTTACAGCAGAATTTACTGACTAATCACATCTATATTCTCCCACATTCCTCATAGCTTTCTCCAAGTTCTACCACTCACTTACACATTAGCGGAAATTTACAGTAGCCAAATAACCTACCAACACATGTCATTGTAATGTGGGAGAAATGCCATGCAGTCACAGGGAGAACGTGCAAAGTCTACATGGACAACAATAAAGGTTAGAATTGTACTCAAAAGGACATAAAATGCTGGAGTTACTCAGCAGTTTAGGCAGCATCTCTGGAGAACATGGATAGGTGATGTTTCGGGTCAAGATCCTTCTTCAGACTGATTATGTGGGGGGGCGGCAGAAAAGGAGAATGCAGGATAAAACATAGCAGGTAATAGATTGGCTTAGGCGAGGAGGTCTTTTGATAGGTAGCTGATTTGAACAAAAGCCAGAGATAAGAAAGATAGACATGTGGCAGGTTTGAAGAGTTGCGGATTGTGAAGCCAGAGGGATGAAGGTAGGTGAGGGTCCAAGTGGGGCACAGGGGAGGGAAGGAAAGGGGGAGTTTAGTGAAAGGTTGAATAAACCTGGAGAAATCAATGTTCGTACCTGTATATCGGCAAGACTAAGCGCAGGCTCGGCGATCGTTTCGCTGAACACCTCCGTTCAGTCTGCCTGGATCTCCCGGTTGCTCAACACTAACTCCCCCTTTCATTCCCAAATGACCTTTCTGTCCTGGGCCTCCTCCATTGTCAGAGTGAGGCCCAGCCCAAATTGGAGGAACAGCACCTCATATTTCGCTTGGGCAGTTTACACCCCAGCGGTATGAACATTGACTTCTCTAGCTTCAAGTAGCCCTTGCTTTCCCTCTCTCTCCATCCCCTCCCCCTTCCCAATTCTCCGACCTGTCTTACTACATTTTATCTCTGTTTGCTTTGTTGTTACCTTCTCCCAATTAACAATGATCTATTCTACATTTTCCTTGATCTCCATTCCGTTGGTCCTGTTTTCACACCTTACACTTCCTTATCTATGTGCCACCCACCCCCCTGACATCAGTCTGAGGAAGAGTCTCGATCTGAAACGTCACCCATTCCTTCTCTCCAGTGATGCTGCCTGTTACTTCAGCATTTTGTGTCTATCTTTGGGTTGTTAGCTACCCAAGCGGAATATGAGGTGCTGTTCCTCTAATTTGCGTGTGGCTTCACTCTGACAACGAATGCAGCCCTGGACAGAAAAGTCAGTGCGTGAATGAGAAGGGGAGTTAAAATTGTTAGCTTCCGGGAGATCCAGCTGACCTTGGTGGACCGAGCGCAAGTGTTTAACGAAGCGGTCAACGTGTCTTTGTTTCAAATCGATATACAGGAGGCCACATCGGGAACACCCGATGCCGTAGATCATTTCTACATTTGAACTCAAGTCACTGGAGCTGTGAGGCAGCAGCTCTACCTTCAGTGCCATGAGACCACCCTTAGTCTCAGGATTTTGTACAATGTTGCTGCAGATCAAGGCCAAAAACAACATTTTTAATATGCATCTCAAGAAAAAGAGAGGTGTGCATGCTTCTCAAGGCATGAAACCAATATGGACAATAAAGAATTTATCTTGCATCTTGTTATCATGGAGGGTGATGTGAAAATCACAGTGGTAAAACTGTACATAAAATTCTCAAGAGGAGTAACATAAAAAAAGAACCGCTGGAGGAACTTAGCACGTGAGGCACCATCCGTGGAGGAAATGGGAAGGCAATGTTTCAGACTGAAACTAACCCTAAATGTTCTCTGTCCATTCACCTCCACAGTCGCTACCTGACTCACTGAGTTCCTCCAGCACTTTTGTTTTTTGCTCAACATTCCTGCATCTGCAGTCTCCTGTGAATGCACCAGAATGTTGCCTGGAATGGGGAGCTGTAGGTTATAAGGTGAGATTGGATAGGCTGCTGAGAGGTGGATTTCTTCAATTATGAGAGCATTGCCTGGATAGATGGTCATAATCTTTTTTCTGGAACTAGAGGGCGCATGTTTAAGATGAAAATGGTGAAATTTAAAGGAAATCTAAGGGATAGGTTTTTCACAGAGTGGTGAATATCTGATTCCATTGTTGTTTTACCTTGTATGGATTTAACACTGCAATGTATTTATATGCACTAGGCATATTTATAAAAACTGCTTTAAGTGAAGATATTCTAACATCAATGTTACATGAAAAGCAAAATGTATTTCTCATGCAAAGCATAACACTGCACAAAACACTCAGTGACACAAGTTAAAATATTGGCTGATAATGTAATATGGAAATCTGTATTTACTTTTTTAGCCATTTTAACTTTTAAGGAAATTTTATTAACATACATTTGATTCCTGATGGTTTGTCATAATTAGCTGGAATTAAAACACGCCAAATTCATGGTGGGCTAAATGTTCTCAGAAAGTTTCGACACATACAGATATTTAAATATATTGTGTTATATCTATCTAACATTTGTTTGTCAAAAAGCAATCTTAATGAGCAAGATCATATTATGTGATTATTGATATGTCAGTGACATTTCAAATAAACAGCTGAATTATTTTTCCGACTAACTGCCTAACTTAAAGGAAGGGTGAAAATCAAATTCACATGATTTGAGATTGAAGTCAGAAAACAAAATGCATTTAACAATAAACATTAATGAATTTAATTCAGGAATTTCACACATATTGTTTTACTAAAGGGATCAGGGGGTATGGAGAGAAGGCAGGTACAGGTTACTGAGCTGGATGATCAGCCATGATCATATTGAATGGCGGTGCAGGCTCGAAGGGCCGAATGGCCTACTCCTGCACCTATTTTCTATGTTTCTATGTTTCTAATCTAGATTTAAAATATAAAATATTAATTTAGAGCACATATTTTAACAAAGATAAAAGAAACAAAAATTTGAGCTCTTTGACAATCAGTAACATTTTTACACATACACAAATGTCAGCTGTTTTTGTTTATCTGGAGCATAGTATGAAATCAATTCTTGGGATCAGAAAAGTAAATTACACGAAAAGTTCTCTTGTTTATATTTTAGATTTACAGTAAATCTGCAGAAGTACAGATTATTTATCATAATCTATGCAAGTCCTCTAGCTTTTCAGAATGTTAATTCAAACCCTTTCTTTTCAGAAAGCAGTACTATGTAAACATATTCTGTGGGAGGATCCTTCTTATTATGGAAGCTTAATCATGCTATTCTTTTTTTATCTATTATGCTGCAGGCTCTCTTTTTTATTTTATTTAAATACTATTCATTCAAATTGCTATTTTTAAGAAAGACTGCAGGGCCTATTTGTGAGCCTTTTTTTTCCTGCTGCTGTAAGGATGCAAATCTATCCTGGGCTAAACAAATCACAGAAATCAGTGTGAAAAGTCAGTCATCACGAAGAATCTAACCAATTTCTAATTATCATGCGTTATTCATGCATTATCTTAATACACTACTTTTGCTAGTAGACATTTGCAAATGAATATACCATTGATAGGTTTCGTTATTGAGGTATTGACTATGCCACTAATTCTATTTAGAAGATGCGATCAACAGTTCCCTCTTTGCTATCACCAATAAATGGGTGCATTTCATTATTCGTATTTTCTCATGTACATTCAAGCAGTACAAATTTGTCTTAATTAAATACATCAAAACAAATACATGAATACATTAAAGGGATTTTTAAATTTAAAAATGGTATAGACATATTTAATGTATTATTTTCATAGTTATGGATCAAAGAAAGCAAAAGCCAAAATGTACATCAATTTTTCTGATCTAGTGACCTTTTATAAACTAGATTTTCTTGCTTTGTGTGCCAATCCACGAATGCAAACAACTAAACTTAAATCACACAGCATTCAAACTAATTAATACAAGCTACAGTTCAAATCAAGTACACAAGATTAAAAAAAAATTTAAAGTCATATTTCCTTCAAACCATTCTGTATATAGTTGAAATAACATTTTTGCTACTTTATTCAGATAATATAATGTAAATAGTAATAGTGCTGGTAGTTCAATTACAATTACAAGTAATAGTACTACTAGTAGTACTAGTACTAGTAGTACTATTACTTGTAATTGTAATTGAACAAAGTATGTTTAGATTTAGAAAGTAAAAGAATACTTTGAATTGTGCAGTGACCAAAAAGTTTGGTTGCTTTGGTGGGAGACAATTTTGCTATGAAACCTCTTTGCAATTTTCCTTATTCTGGTATATTGCAATTTTGTCAAAGAACAAGATTTATTAGTAATTTGTACAGTCTAACAATTACAACAATTTAAATCAGTCAGCCACCAAATGGCATTTTGAAAACTTCATAAACTGGCCTTTGAAGTTAACATGGCATAGAGTAACCATACTATAAACCCTTGTTATAACAGACCATAGGGGGGGAATGGTGTCTGTTATTGCCGATTGTCCGCAGTAACTGAGTAAGGGATTACCAAGTAATAGAGCATCATTGCAAATAGAAATAAAGAATTGCAATGCTGGTTAATACACAAAAAGATGCAAAGTGCTGAAGTGACTCAGGAAGTCAGGCAGCATCCCTGGAGAACATGGATTTGTGATGTTTCGGGCAGTGACCCTTTTTCAGACTTGCGGTCTGGAAACGAGCCTGTAATCCAGGTGATTTGATGGCCTCAACCTGCTGGCGGCCGGGGGAGAGGTGATGATCAGCAGAATCATTGGTCATGGCAGTGACGGCCAGAATGCAGGTAAGGTCGACAATGGCGGGCGTGGCCTGGAAGCGGTTGGGGAAGCTGTGTGGGGCTGGCAGAGGAAGCAGTAGGTCCAGCCTGGAAGCAGCCGAGAAGTCGGTGCGGGCCAGTATCGGCAGCCCGGCCTGGTGGTGAAGGTTGGAAGTCCAACCCGGAGTTGGCCAGGGTGGTGGTGCAAGCTAGGGACAGCATCGGCAGTCCAGACTGGAAGCGGCCGGGGAGGCGGTGTGGGACAGGGATGGTGTTGACAGGCCAGCCTGGAGGTAAAGATCATTAGGTCCGGCCTGGAAACGGCCGGGCCAGGGGTGGATTCGGTAACCCGGCCTGGGTTGGCAGCTCGGTGTCTGATTACTGTGGGTACACTCTGTCCGATATAACCAAAATCCATTATATAAAGATACGTAATAAGGGTTTACAACCTTTAAACTTTTAGTATGATAATCTGAACAATTGCAAACAATGACCATACAATTTAGGATGTTGGTGGATAAAATGTAAGATGGAATGGTATCACCCTAGATATGTGATCTCATATGGCAAGAGAATCACAGAAGGAAATTGACTTCTCCTTGAATAACCTGATTGGAAATATGTGCAAGTACAAGGATGAGCATATGCAGAACCTTTCTCTTAACACAAAATGAAATGAATTTCATCACAAAAAGACATGTGGTAGGCACACATGCTACCTTGCTGTATAATGAGCTGACCCAACACGTTTCCATTTTATTCAATGGATTCTACCTGACTGGGCAGTACGTGAAAATGTCAGTAATAGATGATTAAAAATTAATAGCCGGTGACAATTTAAAAGTAAAATTAAAATGAGGTTATGTTTAATTTGTTTTACCGTTAAATGGTACTGCCTCCATATTTCAGGACAAGCCTGTAAGAGAAAAGGAAAAAAAAATCAGCTCAGGTTAGTAATACACCAACTTCAATGTGCGTGAAATTCTGGTCTAATAAACGGCCATTGATCTTTGACCGAGAAAGACTTCATTACAGCTTTAGAAATGTAAATATTTCTGGGCAGTTGTCAGTTTAATAGTATTTCAGATGACATTGGAAATATGTCAAGGATCTAAAGAAATCAATTTGAAATTAATAGAAGTTATTTGCTACATTAAGTGGAGTGTTTAGAATTTAAATAACAGATCAAGCAAAAGACTGTCGATATTGTTAAATGACCATTAGATGCAGGCAATTCAAATTCCTGTGGTTGAACTTGGTTCTGAAACCCATTGGAAAGATTGCCCCAGTAATCTACTAACAAACTACAACAAGCCATTCCAAAAGTTCAAAATATCCTGTCTTATGGAAAGATCCTGAAAAACAGGCAGACCCGACTACCTGCCATTTACTCCATCTGCACTTCAAGCTTGCTTGGAAAAGCAGCAATCATATTCAAAAACTTGTCCCATCCCAGTCATTCCTTCCTTTTTTCTGCTCCAATTCAGCAGAAGGTACAGAGGCTTGAAAGCACATGCCACTGAACTCCGGAACAGCTTCTTCCCCTTTTATTAGGCTCTTGAACGATCCTTCCATCTGCTAGGGTACTTTCCGATTCACCTCTATCCCATTGTGAACAGTGGATATGTCTACGGAACTGATGCGCTACAATGCTGAAAACTATGTTTTGCACTCTGTACCTTCCCTTTTGATTTATGTATTATACACGTTTGACTTGATTGTAGTTATGTATGGTATATCTGATCTGTTTCGATAGCATGCAAAACAAAGCTTTTCACTGTACTTTGGTATATGTGACAATAATAAACCTGACCCTCCTTCCTGATTTTCAGAATCTTTCTGTAAGACAATACAATTTGTCATAGTGTTTATAAGAATTCTGTGTATTTTTCAAACCAAAGGAATCCCTTGAGACATTCTGGTCTTTCGTTTGCTATTTGATTAAAAGTGGAATAACCTAAAGTTGTCTTTATCTGTTATCTAAGTCCACCAGGGTTATCCCCCACCAAATAAACGGAAGTATCAAATTTTGCCGCTTTTGACCACAATGAAATGGGACAAAATGTTTGCTTTTGAATATAACTTTTGAATATTTGAAACTGTTTTTAATTAAGCATTGAGGAAAAACAAATAGCTTGAAATAGTATTTTGCATCATTAAACTCAAATATGTCAAGGGATTATTTGAAGCAAACAATTTTACTTATGATCCAAGCAGATTTCATTTATTGTACAATATGTAGAACAAGATGTTGCCGCTAAAACTAAATTGTATTTCTTATATCAAAATTTCAAATTTTGTTAATCTTTTAAAAGCAACAGTGGATAGGAAAAAATAAGCTACTGGGAGAATATATATAACCTAATCAGATAGGAACAAAAGCTTTAATTTAAATTGAGTCAATTATTATTATAAATGTTTACTTTGTGGTTCTAGATGTTGATCTGATTTTCTCTTAACTAAAATAGTAAATATTAGAAACAAGTAAGAAACAAATAATTCTTCAGATTTCCAAACATTATTTGACTTTCTCTCCAATTTTAAATAATTGGAAACTTCGACGTAAATGTATTAATCTAGTGATTAATTTTAAATACAAGTGAAGCAAAGTTTTGATTGGGTGCATTTCAGATATTCAACATGACAGCATCTATTTGATATTGTTCCAAAATTGCTTAAAATACATGTGCCTTCATTAATGTAAATGAATCCCTTACCTGTGAATCCAGAATTTAATCAGAAATTATTAAATTGACACATATTTATGTGAAACAAATAACTTATTTTCATGCTAGTTAATTTCATGCGTTAATTTCAGTGAAGTACAAACACAATTTTGTTCAAAATTCTTGCAAAGTGACAACATATCTAAGCTGGAGTGAATAAGCTGTGGTCTATCTGCACTTTATCAAAGTACTTTTATTTTATGAACACAATTGTTGATTCTTTCAATTATCCCTTATATATATTTATTTTTCCCCGAAGTTAAATCTGTGTCCTCTTAATTTGAATTTTCAGTTATTTTTGGTATGTACTAAGCACTTATTTTTAAGCATTGGCAGGAAGTGCACATTTTACAAGTTTAAGGTATATCTGCAGAAAAATTGTTTTTCATATTCATTGCATTTTTTCTCAGCTTACATTTTCTCTGTATAATTCATCAAGTGTACATTACAATTAAAAAAATAAAATAGAGGTTTTCCATCTGCTGTTTAATTCCTACTTCCCTATTCTCAAATGTGAACATCAAAGAAAATAAAAAACAATTTTGAACAGGCCCCGACAGCTGACAGAGACTTGAGTGCTCAATAGACAGGGCCCTTGCCACCAGTTCGCATATTTCCACAACAATGAACAAACACAAAACACCACTAAATGGCCTTTCCTTCATCCAGCTATCCTTAGACAGTTGTCTGCTTATACTAGAGGACCTTTATACAAAAACCTGCTGGGAAAAGAACAGACAAAATCTTAACGTGTTTTGTGACTTGCAGATAAAGGAAATTCCTATAATTCATATATAAACTTGCAAATTCTGTGTAATTGTAACCGCAATTGGGTAAATTAGCAAAAATCCTAATTTGCCAGCAGGTCTCTGGAAAAAAAACATTGCTGTGATGACTGACAGGGCTTTCAGAAAATATGTTCACAATCACAGACAGTGAAGGCCATGACCTAGATCATTTAAGAGCTTGTCTTGTCAAATTATCAAAAGCTTCTTCCTTTCTGAATAAAGAGTGACATAAGTGAGTGTCACGAAACGGCACACTGACATGCAGAGCTTACAATAACAGAATGCACGTCACATACATGCATAACATTGGTATTGGTAATGGCAGGTCCTAATGAGTGAGCGACTTGCCCAGGAGACCTGGGACCCTGCAGCTACAGCCATTTCACTCAGAAAAAGTCTTGCAGCACTAACTGATCTGTGGCATGGCACCAGGACTACAATCACTGTAGACAACTTGCATTTCTATTTTTACTACAATCTCTGGTGTTTTGCCAGCTTGGTTTTCGTTAAGAATGCCCCTGCTGCATGCTGTAAGTCAGCTCAACACAGCAAGGTCAAGCCCTCTGGAAGTTGCTTTATGGGAATCAGTGAATTTACTTTGCACTTCAATGCTACAAAACATCTAGTCAGCCCATACCCTTAAAATCTAAATGTATTTAAAAGATACTTTGTTCTTCCTCAGCATTCTTTTCTTTAAACATTGCACTGTGGAAGAATAAATCTCAATAAAACAGCAAAGCATTCCCCATGAATAGGTCATTCTTTCAAAAAATATTGCAAAATATCAAAACTAAAGGAACACTATTATAAACAGAAAGATATATGACCAAATTGATTTCACGAGTGAATTTTTCCTTTTTATTTTAGATATTGATGATCTTTGTTTTTTTATTGAGTAGAATACTTACGTCTGCATAGTGGCCAGTCATGCTACAACGATGACACTTCTTTTTCCAGTATGCCCTTTCAATGCAGTTCTTAAACCAGTGACCAGGCATGTTGCAGTTTGTACAATATCTCTCCGGGCAACCTCTCTGAAGGTGACCTCTAATTCCACACAAACAGCAAGGAGGCAGTTTCTACAAGGGAGAAAAATTACAACTTTTAACAAGCAAAATCGAACTGATTATAAAATAGTGCCATGTAACATATTATATCAGAGAACTGCAAATCACCATTAATTTCCTTCAGCTTTTGTTCCATTTATTTGTTGAGTGTTCTTGAAAATTCCAGCATGATAATAGGTATAAAAATGTTAAAGATAATGGACATTGTAATTTTATTTTTATGAATTTAAATAAAACTGTAAACTTGGCATATATAATTAATATATTTAAAACACAGGTTCCTTTGATAATTATCTTTTGCCTGTTTGATCATCACTCAACCACTTTAGTTTATTGTTTTGAGTTTTAACAAAAAGTAGGATTAAAGCTTTGTTATTGATATAAATGTTTATTGAATTACATAATCCCAACCCAACGAATAATATATTTAACTGGTAGAGCTCAGATGCTATGATTTAGGATATTCAGTTTCATGACAATGTACAACCATGATAATATATTGAACACAACAATCACAAAAAAATAGCAACTGCGGCAAATGTGCATTGCCCCGATTAAAAAAAGAAAAACAATTCACAGGAAAACTATGCCGTTCTGTTGGAAAAATGAGTAGACTTAAATAGAAAATAATTCAAGATAGGCAAAATATGTACAAATAAAATCAAAGGAAATATGGGAAATCTGAATGGCTAACCTTTATGCAAATAAAAATGAAAATAAACTGATACCGTCAATAAAGCTAGTAAAGCTTCAGAAACAGGCCCCACAGAAAACACATTAATTTACACATTAACATTGGTTATATTGATAAATCTACTCATTTTGTTGTTACATTTTTAGGGGTGGATTTGAGGATGTTGAAATAATATTTGCAACTCCCTACGACAAGTAGGAAGGAAGACAAATCATTATTAATTTGCATAACCCAACATAATCAACCAGTTTAAAGTTATGCAGAAGGTGGGCAGACCAATGCATTCTCTGAAGATAGGATAGTCACCAAATCTTTTAAGAAAGGTGCTGCCCCGTTTTAACTGAATTTTCACAACATATGTGCTACTTGAGTGCTGGAAGGAAAAACTGTTGCAACGTCCAACATGTGTGAACGTCCAACATGGCACAAAAACATGTTAATTTGTCTCAACACACCAAATACTCATATTTTAATTCACTGTTGCCTCTCAGTTCCAATCATCATTTCCCATTCCCATGCACATCCATTTCTATGTTCCAAATAACTCCTGCTACCAGCCCCTCCCCAAGTTGCATTCTTCCCTGATACACAGAAAGCTCTTAAATCTGAGCAGGCGATAAGTGTAAAGCATAATATTTGAAACCATCCTGCCATTAAATACGTCAAGAAATCCTAACTTTAGAAATCCCTATGCACAAATCCCTTCAACCCCCTTCTCAATTCCAAGTAAATACTTGGACCTTAATTTGAAGAAGTCTTTTTTTTTCACAGAAGGTAACAGGGTATAATCAAGTTTGTTTGAAACAAAAACTTTCCAAATTGCTCAAACGAAGCAATACTGGTGCAGCAATACAAATCTTCTTTATCAAGGAAAAGGAAAGAGAAAGAAACTGAGCACATCACTAAGGAAACAAGATGAGACTTCGAATAGAATGAGATGAGGAAAGAGTATACTTGGTGAGACAAAGCAGTAAAATGCGGCACGGTGGCGCAGCGGTAGAGTTGCTGCCTTACAGCGAATGCAGCGCCGGAGACTCAGGTTCGATCCTGACTACGGGCGCCGTCTGTACGGAGTTTGTACGTTCTCCTCGTGACCTGCGTGGGTTTTCTCTGAGATCTTCGGTTTCCTCCCACACTCCAAAGACGTACAGGTATGTAGGTTAATTGACTGGGTAAATGTTTTTAAAAAATTGTCCCTAGTGTGTGTAGGATAGTGTTAATGTGCGGGGATTGCTGGGCGGAACGGACTCGGTGGGCCGAAGGGCCTGTTTCCGCGTTGTATCTCTAAATCTAAATCTAAAAATCTAAAATGTAAGAACATTATTCAAATGAAAAAATAGAAGACTATTGTAATCAATGATTATTGAGTAGTCAGAGGTATAATTCTAAATGCACAAATATTTATAGCCAAGAACCATTGAATTGGAACAACATAATTTGTGGAAAGTAACAGAATTGTTTTGGAATTTGTGGCCCATTAGTGATAGTATTAACAACCTCAAGTGTGTGCATCGGGAGTATGCAAAGTTTTCTGTTAATGGGAGAAGGAAATTGCCTCCTCACAAACTACCCACTGCCTCATGCACTGTCTGTGCCATTCAGTTCCAACATTGGCCTCATCGCATCTTAGTACCCACAAACGTGGAGTCGAAGCCACCTAACCTCAATTCTGAGGAAGTGCTGAAGTAGTAGTAGTGTGGTGCTTTACCAACCATCCAAACTGTCCTACTAGTGTGGCAAGAAATGGTGTTAGGAAAGGCTCTGGAATAACCTGAGCCACACTGATATGCTGGGAAATTATCAAAAGACCACGTACCATGGACGATGCAGGACAAAATAGCTTTGATCACTGCAAACTACAACCTCAGGTCAGCAGAGGATAATTCTAAAGGTTCCATTGGACATATAATGAATATTATTACTGTTCAATCTTGATCGTGGTATTAAAATGGGCCTAGTTAAAATACTGGGTAAGACATTGTTCTTTAAAGTGCTCTTATGTATTGTATGGTGTTAAGTCTCTCAGAAATAATTATTTTCATATAATTCTTTTGTTCTCCTATGATCTGATTTTCAGCATGCTCACACACCTGAGCTACATTGTGTTGTCACCGATTACGAGAATTGGTCTAGCAACGGAAACTTTGAGCTGTAAAAAACTAACTGTGCCAACCCATTCCTTTATTATTCTGATGAGTACGAAGACATGGGAAATTTATAGACATACAATATAATTTTAATGTGATCTTTCAATATCACTCTCATCTTAATTGGTGCTTTGTTAATTCTCTCACCACAAAGTCCCATGCCCATTAAAGAATTATTGTGCTGTCCAATACAGTTAGAAATCAGTTAACAGAGGATAAGACTGCATGTTGCCTATATTAATTCTTGGCATTTTTCTCAAATACGTAGGTTTGAGTCATCAGCGAGTGGACCTGAACCGCTCTTCCTGGTCATCCTTTCACATTCATTGACTGGAGTTCAGTTTACAAAAAGCTTTGTTTAGAGGACTTATCAAAAAATGTCCACATTTCATTGAAAAGCTCTTTCCTGCATCTCATTTTTTGTTTGAAGGGGGGAGGAGTGGGAAGAATGGTTAACAGAAAATTATTGTTCATTCTCCACTGAGATGTTATTGGTTTTATTAGGGCCAAATGAAGGCAAACTGATGTGATCAGAGATCAACATTTGCTCAAAATCTGTACATAGTCATATTATCAATTTCTTCTGATACAACTATCAATTCAGGAGTTGTAGGTCAGGCACAGAGAACAATAGGTAAAGAAGAAGTGAATTGTAATTTTTCCAAATCATATCTCCTTAAAGATTGTTATGGATTGCTCATGAAAACAACAGACCAACCTAATCAACCCCTACCTAAAGGAAAAAGAGTTGGCCCCTTGAACCTGTTCTGCCATTCACAGAGATCATAAGTGAACTGTAAACCCTCTTTGGTAACAAAATCTCATAAATAAACAAGAATCTAAGATCTAAAATTAATTGCCATTTGCAGAAAAAGATTGAAGATTTATTTACTAAATTCACTCTGGGTCTCTACTACTGGTTCCTCTAACTATCTTAACAACGTTGATCCATTCTTGGAATCTTTCAAATTCCAGGGAATACGATCCCTAGTTTGCATTACCTCTCCTTGTTATTCGATCACTACTCTCCTTGGAATCAAAGTATTTATACAGAACTCGCAAGTCAAGAAATCTTCCTCGAATTTCCCTTGTATTCCAGATGTGGTCTAACTAGAGATTTGTATAGCTTTAGTAGAACTTGTATATAAGAGTTCTCTAATCATCCAGGTGCGTTGGCCAGCCATTCTTTCATAAGAGGTTTCATTTATTTCATCAATCTACTGTTGATATTTTGATAATTTTTGAGCTTACATCCTTAATGTCTTTAAACTTCCATCATATCTATCTTTTCACTGTCAAGGAAGAAATCTTCTTGCACTGAACTCCATTTGCTTCAATTTTCCCATTCAAATTATTAACAATATTTCAGGAGAAATGTTGGTATTCAGACTACTCCACAGGATGCCATTCGTTTTAGTATTATTAGCAAAGTATGGTTTTCGATATTGTGCATTGTTTAGCCCTGAATTGATGTGGTGGAGGACCATAATTTAAATCATGCAAGTGGAATACATGCCCATTATCGATACTCACTTCTTTTATGCTGCTCAGATCATCTTCTAATTAGGTCAGTATTTTGTCATCACTTCCATGAGAGACAACTTCAGCTAAAAGATTCTTGAAATATTTTACTAAAGGCCTTTTTGAAATGCAAATTAACAAACGTACGCAGACAAACATCTGGCACGTATCTCAGTCGGAGATGACCTACAAACCCCAAATGAAAAGCAAAAAAACAGCAGACGCTGGAACTACCACATTAATTCATTTGATATTCTATGTCTTTGTCTATGATATCAATCTTTAGGAGATAGCCCCTGAATCCGATCTATATCTTCCCCACCAACTTCGTAACTTGTTTTCTCTTTTTCCAGTTCTGAGAAATGGAATTGGACCTAGAATGTTATCGGTTTTTCTTTCCACTCATGTTGCTTGGCTTGCTGAGTGCCGTCATTGTAAACCCATGTTGGTTATATAAGCATAACATTTTCAAGGTGCTCAGTCTCACTCTCTTTAATTATAGAATCTAATAATATTAAAATAACGATCTCTTATCCCTGTATCACAGCTCACTGAACTTCTGTCATTTTATCCATTGATATATTTTACAAGTTTACTCTGAGAAGTTTCATCCCAGAGATGTCACCTTTATCTAGATCTAGAAATGTGGTTTGGTATTTTGCATTCCTCCTGTTCAAAATTGTTGCTAAATACATGATAATGCATAAAGCTGTGAAGTAAATCTGCTTTATTACTCTTTACTAATTCTAAATTAGCCTGCTCAATTGTTGGTTTTAGAACAATTTGTTCCAGAAATTTATCCTGAAAATGCTCAAGAAATTTCCCATCGTACTATCACAGGAGATTCAACTTATCTTAAATATATGAAAGTTAAAATCATCAATTAAAACCACTCTGCCTTTGCTGTATGCTTGTTTAATCTGGTTTTATAGATGCCTGCATTACATAGATAATACAAGATGGCCTGTTTACAATTCCCAAGATAATCATACATTCTTTTCTATTTCTCTTTTCTTCCCGTTAAGCCTCGACTGCTCATCTACCTCTTGAAAGTACCATTTTATAAACATTGAGATTATTTTCCTTTTTCCCTATAACATAGATGGTGGTCGTTCAGACATTAAGCCAACGCCAGCTCACAGAGAAATACCATCCCCCATTAATTTTCCCTGGAACCTATTCTCACCACATTCCCATCAACACACCCATATTCTACCACTCACCTTCACAACAGTGGGAACTTTTCATTCTTGATCCTTTAGACAGACCTCCCAACATTTGATTTTATAAATTCAGAATTTTGATGTCCAAAATTCAGAATTTTACATCCAAATTCATAATATGGCGTGTAATGCAACTTTTCAGCAAAAAAAAGTATGCACGCCAAATGCACGTACGCATTGCGCTGCATTCATGTGTGAAAAATGACTTATTTCCAACAGTCTGTAGTTCTAGGACTACATGTACAATGTCAGGCATATCATGAGTATATTCTGCTATTTATAGAAAGATTATTGAACACTTTTTGCAACACGAAGATTTAAAAAAAAATTTTTTTCTATTTTGCTTTTTCCTTGCTTTTGGTATTGAATAATGAACAATGGTCATAAAATGTATGACTAAGTTATGAAGAAAGAGTTGATACATGCGACTCGACTAAGCATTCGGAAGTTCTTGTTGAAGTAAATTTGCACATTAATTGATAATCAGCCCAAAAAGGTGGTAATTGTTTTTTCTGCTGTGTTTTATATTTTAACCCATCTTAATTAATTAATATATTTATATAATCTTGCACTTCAATTTATTATTTACTCATTACAGTTCCACCACTGATTATGTGACACTCTTGGTTCCAGAGCTTTGCTGGTTTATCCGGCTGGCCAAGGAAGTCGGCTATGGGGATAGATGTGCTGGCTCCAGCTGGGCTGAAGTTCCAGAGCCCCGGCCGCAGGTTGCAAATTCGACCCACGATCGGCCATGGAAGTCCCAATGAGGTCGAGATTGGCTGCCTTGCCCAACCTAGGTGCCACGTTTTCGGGGAGACTTCCAGAGCGCGGGGGTTTTCTCGCAGAACCTCTAGCGACCGAATTGACAAATTGCAATTACCGACTGTTTTGCAGAAAAATGTGAGGCGAAATCGGTATGGCGGAAATGAAATAAGAAACCGGAAACTTTCTGCCAAATTCATAAGGGTTGGGAAGGGTGCGTAGACATCAAAATTGTTCTTCTATATCAGAAGAGAGCTAGATAGAGCTCTTAGGGCTAGTGGAATCAAGGGATATGGGGAGAAGGCAGGAACGGGGTACTGATTGTGGATGATCAGCCATGATCACATTGAATGACGGTGCTGGTTCGAAGAGCCAAATGGCAGACTCCTGCACCTATTGTCTATGTATGTATATCTTCCTTGTAACGTGTATATATTGTTCTAAGATTACAGTCATGTCACAGTAATAGCTGCTATATCATACTCTCAAAGTTGACTGCATGACAGAATTTTCTTTTCATCTGTTGGACGCTCTGTGTGTTTCTGCAAAAGCATATATTTCGACCACATACAAGAATCACATACCATTCATTTACTATCTGCATCCTGAATTTCAAAGCATGAAATTGTTTAACTTAATCCAAAACATCAGTATGGATGGTCAACATGATACTTAACTTTCTACTCTTAACATAATTGTTTTGAACAATGAAATGTTGTAGCTCAGCTTAAGATAAGTTTCACAAACACTGAAGACAATTTATTTTCCTTAGGTCAACTTTTTTTTAAATCTCCAAGGTATTGATTAATACAATTCCTTTAACTTTGCCTTTCTAATAACAATAGTTTAACATTTGTACAGTAGGAAAAAATTGCAAATTATTATTAATCAAGGTTTCATGGAATTAACAGATTGTTCAATAGAAGGTAGACACAAAATGCTGGAGTAACTCAGCGGGTCAGGCAGCATCTCGGAAGAGAAGGAATGGGTGACGTTTCGAGTCGAGACCCTTCTTCAGACTGATGTCAGGGGAGGGGGCGGGACAAAGATAGAATGTAGTCAGAGACAGTAAGACTAGTGGGAGAACTGGGAAGGGGGAGGGGATAGAGAGGGAAAGCAAGGGCTATCTAAAGTTGGAGAAGACAATGTTCATACCACTGGGGTGCAAACTACCCAAGCGAAATATGAGGTGCTGTTCCTCCAATTTGCACCGGGCCTCACTCTGACAATGGAGGAGGCCCAGAACAGAAAGGTCAGATTGGGAATGGGAGGGGGAGTTGAAGTGCTGAGCCACCGGGAGATCAGGTAGGTTAAGACGGACTGAGCAGAGGTGTTCAGCGAAATGATCGCCGAGCCTGCGCTTGGTCTCGCCGATGAAGAGAAGTTGACACCTGGAACAGCGGATACAGTAGATGAGGTTGGAGGAGGTGCAGGTGAACCTCTGCCTCACCGGGAAAGACTGTTTGGGTCCTTGGATGGAGTCGAGGGGGGAGGTAAAGGGACAGTTGTTGCATCTCCTGCGGTTGCTGGGGTAAACCGTTCAGCATTGCAACTCCCCCTCCCATTCCCAATCTGACCTTTCTGTCCTGGGCCTCCTCCATTGTCAGAGTGAGGCCCAGTGCAAATTGGAGGAACAGCACCTCATATTTCGCTTGGGTAGTTTGCACTCCAGCAGTATGAACGTTGACTTCTCTAACTTCAGATAGCCCTTATTTTCCCTCTCTATCCCCTCCCCCTTCCCAGTTCTCCCACTAATCTTACTGTCTCCGACTACATTCTATCTTTGTCCTGCCCCCTCCTCTGACATCAGTCTGAAGGGTCTCGACCCGAAACGTCACACATTCCTTCTCTCCCGAGATGCTACCTGACCCGCTGAGTTACTCCAGCATTTTGTGTCTACCTTTGATTTAACCAGCATCTGCAGTTTTTTTCCTGCACGGATTGTTCAATAGGTCAGACAGGGTAGCACTGACCACATAGAAATTATCCCAGTTCGCTTACAACATTACACTATGTTAGAAAATAAACTGCGGGGGGTCTCACAATGTGCAAAGAAAATTGAAAATTTGGTAAGTATTGCTAATCAAGAGTTCATGGAATTAACAAATTATTCAATAGATCAGAAAGGGAGGCACTAATCACATAGAAATTATCCTAACGACGTTAGGAAATAATCAGTGAGGAAGACTCAGCAAAGTCCGCAAAGAAATATATTAGAAAAGTGTGCAAATGTTGTTTCACAGGAAGGGTCAAATCAGATTAATTTATATGTAATTTTACAAACCCACTGACTCCCACAACTATCTTGACTACACTTATCTCAACTACAGGGAACTCAAGGTAAAAGAGCCATTAGAAGGCAGTGATCATAATATGATAAGTTTTAATCTACAAATTGAGAGGAAGAAGGGAAAATCGGAAGTGTCAGTATTACAGTATAGCAAAGGGGATTACAGAGGCATGAGGCAGGAGCTGGCCAGATTTGACTGGAAGGAGACCCTAGCAGGGAAGACAGTGGAACAGCAATGGCAGGCATTCCTGGGAATAAAGCAGAAGTTGCAGGATCAATTCATCCCAAAGAGGAGGAAAGATTCTAAGGGGTGTAAGAGGCACCCGTGGCTGGCAAGGGAAGTCAAGGACAGCATAAAAATAAAAGAGAATGAGTATAACATAGCAAAGAAGAGCGGGAAGCCAGAGGATTGGGACTCTTAAAGAGCAACGGAAGATAACTAAAAAGGCAATACGGGGAGAAAAGATGAGGAACCAAGGTAAGCTGGCCAATAATATAAAGGAGGATAGTAAAAGCTTCTTTAGGTATGTACCGCATAGGACCGCACCTGGAGTACTGTGTGCAGTTTTGGTCTCCAAATTTGAGGAAGGATATTCTTGCTATTGAGGGCGTGCAGCGTAGGTTTACTAGGTTAATTCCCGGAATGGGGGGACTGTCGTATGTTGAAAGACTGGAGCGACTAGGCTTATATACACTGGAATTTAGAAGGATGAGAGGGGATCTTATTGAAACATATAAGATTATTAAGGGGTTGGATTAGTTAGAGGCAGGAAACATGTTCCCAATGTTGGGGGAGTCCAGAACCAGGGGCCACAGTTTAAGAATAAGGGGTAGGCCATTTAGAATAGAGATGAGGAAAAACTTTTTCAGTCAGTTGTAAATCTGTGGAATTCTCTGCCTCAGAAAGCAGTGGAGGCCAGTTCTCTGAATGCTTTCAATAGAGAGCTAGATAGAGCTCTTAAGGATAGTGGAGTCAGGGGGCATGGGGAGAAGGCAGGAACGGGGTGTTGATTGAGAATGATCAGCCATGATCACATTGAATGGTGGTGCTGGCTCGAAGGGCCGAATGGCCTACTCCTGCACCAATTGTCTATTGTCCCACAACTATCTTGACTACACTTCTTCCCACCCTTTCACCGTCCGGCGCGGCCTGAAATAGGCCGCGGGATTTTCTCCGCCTAGCGGGGGCTTCAATGTCGGGAGCCACGACCGCCCCGACGTGGCAACTTCAACAGCCTGACCGCGGGAGAAGATGGCAGGGGAAGAGAAAAAGACATTCTGGCCTTCCATCACAGTGAGGAGGTGACTGGAGGAGACTCACTCTGATGGATGTTTCTTTTGTTTGGTGTTATTGCATTTTTATTGATTATTCTTATTGGTCTTATTGTTGAACTGCGGGTAATTTTTAATTTCACTGCACATTTATGTGTATGTGACAAATAAATTGACTATTGACTATTGCTTCCTGCAAAGACTCTATCCCCTACTCCCAATTCTTCCATCTAAGCCGCATCTGCGCCCAAGATGAGATGTTCCATACTGGAACATCCGAGATGTCCTCATTCTTTAGGGAACGGGGGTTCCCCTCTCCCATCCTTGATGAGGCTCTCACTCATGTCACCCCGCAGCTCTGCTCTCGCTCCCCCTCCCCCTAGTCACAACACAGTCCCCAGTAGTCCTTACCTTTCATCCCATCAGCCGTCGCATACATCACATAATCCTCCGAAATATCCGCCACCTCCAACGGGATCCCACCATGAGCCACATTTTCCCATCTCCGCTCCTTTCCGCCTTTCGCAGAGACTGTTCCCCTCTCAACTCCCTGGTTAACGCATCCCTTCCCACCCAAACCACCCCCTCCCCAGGTACCTTCTCCTGCAACCGCAGAAGATGCAACACCTGTCGCTGAACCTCCTCCCTCGACTCTATCCAGGGACGATAATAATAATAATAATACATTACATTTATATAGCGCTTTTCATATACTCAAAGACGCTTTACAGGGATTTAGAGAACATAGGGAAGTGAATAAATAGATAAATAAGTAAACGAACAGAGAAAGGAGACAGAGGGTGGGATGACCTTCAGTGGTTGAAGGCAGTACTGAATAGGTGAGACTTCAGTGATGTTTTGAATGTGGTGAGTGTGGAGGAGTCTCTGACGGTTTGAGGTAGTGAGTTCCATAGGGTGGGAGCAGCGATGGAGAAAGCCCTGTCCCCCCAGGATCTGAGTTTGGTCTGGATGTGGGGGGATAGATTGGCAGCAGCAGAGCGGAGGGTGCAGGTGGGAATGTGCCTGTGGAGGAGGTCGGTCAGGTAGGATGGGGCCAGGTTATGGAGGGCTTTGTAGGTCATGAGGAGGATTTTGTACTGGATTCTCTGGGGGATGGGGAGCCAGTGGAGTTTGTAAAGGACGGGGGTGATATGGTCACGGATCGGGGTGTGGGTGAGTAGACGGGCAGCGGAGTTTTGAATGTATTGAAGTTTACTGATGATTTTTGAGGGTGCGCCATAGTCCAGTAGTCCAGACGGGAGTAGTCCAGACGGGAGGTGATGAAGGCGTGGATGAGGGTTTCTGCAGCTGTGGAGGAGAGGCATGGACGGAGACGGGCAATGTTTTTGAGGTGGAAGAAGGCTGTCTTTGTGATGTGTTTGATGTGTTTGTCGAAGGAGAGGGTTTGATCAAAGATGATTCCAAGATTCCGGTTGTGAGGGGAGGTGGATACTGGGAGACCATCAATGTTGAGGATGAAGTTTTGGGTGGATTTGGTGAGCGTTTTTGGACCAATGATGATGATTTCAGATTTGTTGCAATTGAGTTTGAGGAAATTTGATTGAAGCCAAGATTTTATTTCAGTGATGCAGTTTGTCAGTGTAGAGGGTGTGGTGGGGGAGATTGACTTGGTGGAGATGAGGAGCTGGATATCATCGGCGAAGCAGTGGAAGTTGAGACCATGACAGCGGATTAATTGACCAAGGGGGAACAGGTAGAGGATGAAGAGGAGGGGGCCAAGGACTGAGCCTTGGGGGACACCTTGGGGGAGGGGAGCGGTGGGGGATTTACAGTTGTTAATGGAGATGAACTGGTGTCTGTCAGAGAGGTAAGATTTGAACCAGGATAGGGCTGTGCCGGTGATGTTAAAGGAGGTTTCAAGTCGGGTGAGGAGAATGGAGTGATTTATGGTGTCAAAGGCGGCGCTGAGGTCAAGTAGGATGAGGATGTTGAGGTTGCCAGCGTCGGAGGAGAGGAGAATGTCGTTTGTGATTTTGAGGAGCGCAGTTTCAGTACAGTGGTTGGAGCGGAATCCGGATTGGAAAGTTTCATACAGGTTATTGGTAGAGAGGTGGTGTTTGAGTTGGGAAGCTACAGTTGGGAAGGACGATGACAGTCCTTTCAGGTTAGGCAGAGGTCACTTGCACCTCCTCCAACATCATCCGTTGTTCAAGATGTGGACTCTTGTACATCGATCAGTGAGACCAAACGCAGACTGGGTGATCGTTTCGCGGAACACCTTCGCTCAGCCCGCCTGAACCAACCTGATTTCCCGGTTGCTGAACACTTTAATTCTCCTTCCCATTCCTACAGAGACCTTTCCGTCCTCAGTCTCCTCCATTGTCAGAGTGAGGCTAAATGCAAATTGGAGGAACAGCATCTCATATTTCGCTTGGGAAGCTTGCAAACCAGTGGTATGAATATTGATTCTCTCACTTCAAGTAGCCCCAGCATTCCCTCGCTCTCTAGGCTCTCGCCCACCCAAGTCACACTAGCTTCTCATTTTCACCCTACAAGCAGCTTACAATGGCCTGTTTCCTTTATCATCGTTACTTTTTTGCATATCTTTCGTTCATTGTCCTTTAACTCTCCACATCACTGTTTATATCTTTCGTTTCCCTTATCCCTAAACAGTCTGATGAAGGGTCTCAACCTGAAACATCACCCATTCCTCCTCTCCAGAGATGCTGCCTGTCCCGCTGAGTTACTCCAACTTTTTGTGTCTATCATCTTTAATTTATACATAATTAGTAATATTTGGAAGATTGAAAGGTTGATAGGATTGAAACTGAGAAGATATTACACTTGTTCGAGATCTAGAACTGGGGTTGGGATGGGGAGCATCATCTGTGCATGAGGGACAGTCCTATTTGATGAGGAGCACTCTGAGGGTTGGGAAACTTGCAAATTCTCAAGCCTGGAGCACTATGGATGGAAATTCTTTAATAAGTTCGAGACCAGGGCGAACACATTTCTGGATTCAAGGGAATGAAGGCATATGGGATACAGAGATACAGAAGAGACTAAGGTTTGAAAGGGCGGCAGAGAATTCTGTGCCTATATCTTGTTCTTATGATTTCTGAAATTTAATTATTTTATCACACAAGTCACTAAAAGCTATGAATACAAGTTTTCTTTTTAATTGTGCGTGTGAGCACGCATGCACACACACAAAGCACGGGCAGGAGATTATGTAATATATGTAGCTTTTATAGTACGCTACAACTATAAAGTCAATTATTCTGTGTCAGCACCTCCCTCCCACCTTGACCAATTGGATTACAACAGAGAGAAAAAAATCATGACAGGTTGTTTATTTTCAATCTCAGTCTTGTTCCAAGTTTCATTTCACTGGTCCCATCAAAAAACACTTTTATTTTCAAGAAATTTGTTTGAAGCAATTTCTAGAAAAAGCAAGTTCCACAGTCTAATTGCAGCCAGGATAAAGAAGTTTTACTTAATCTTCCACCGGACAAAAATTCTCATGGTACATTTCTGAGGAAGCGCCAGGGATTTATCCTGTGCATGTCTTTTCTCCAATTAGCATCATTAAATTAGATTATCAGGTCACCGCCACAGAGCTGCTTTTGTTGAAGCTTGCTGTGCATAACTGGCTTCTTATTGTTATTGCCTTGACCACACTTTAAAAAGTACATCATTTTTAGCAAATTACTTTGGGGCATACTTTAATGGATAGGAAAGGCACAACATAAATCCAAGCCTGCCTTCCCTTTCTTTGTGGCCCTGAGTTCTGGTCACACCCCTGAAGTGAAAACAATTCCTTCATGTGTAATCTATCAAATCCTTTCATAATGTTAAAGGTTTCTTCAGGAAACAACTCAATTGACTCACTGCTACAATTTTATTTCAAACAAATTTAAATTGTATTTGGAAAATTATATAATTTTTAAATTTAAGAATAAGAAAAGTCAGTTCTTGATTAATGCATTAGTCAATATCATTCTTATGAACATGGACCATGTCTTCCTGTAAACACAAGTGCAATATGTGCTCCTGAATCAGAGTGCTCTAGGATACAATTGATTATTCTGGGAAAATGTTTTTTTTTGCAAAATACTTTATTTAATAAAATAATATATAACCATGCATAAAAATCATGCAAAGACACAAATGATAGTCAACGTTGCTCTCATATTGCTCTAATGCCCATGCTCCCTTCTCCTCCGGATCCCCTCCTCTTGGACCCCCGGATTGCCCTCTACCTTCTTTAGACCTTTTCATTTCCAACTACCGGTGGGACATCAACCGCCTTAACTTTTCCACTCCCCTTACTTTAAAAAAAAGGAAGAAGGCTCGAACCGAAACGTCACCTATTCCTTCTCTCCAGAGATGCTGCCTGTCCCTCTGAGTTACTCCAGCATTTTGTGACTACCTTTGCTCTTAATAACAATATATCTGGTTAGAAATAGAGCAAACAATCCCAGAAATAAACCTCCAATAAACAATATTGCTATATTTGAAAGGATGATTGTATAATAACAAAGAATGCCAGTTGCCCAGTCAGCTCCCATGGAAGCAATCCCATTAGTCTTTTTCCCCATCTTCTAATTCCCTGAACCCATGCAACTTATTATCTCATACATCCCCGTCAATTCCCCTTTGATTTATTTTCTGCCATTTACTTGCACTGTGATGAATTGCAGTACAGAACAGTACAGCACAGGAACAGGTCCTTCGGTCCACAACGTTTGTGCCGACAATGATGCCTAGTTAAACTGATCTCATCTGTCCCTGCATGATACATATCCCTGTATTCCCTGCACTTCCATGTGCCTATCCAAAAGCCACTTGAACACTACTATTGTATCTGCCACCACCACCACCCCTGGCAGTGTGTGCCAAGCCCACGGTGTAGAACTGCGTGCAAGACTCCAAATGTGGCCTAACCAAAGTCCTATAGCGCTGCATTAAGACTTTCTGACTCTTATACTCAATGCCCCAAACAATGAGGCAATCATACCATACGCCTTCTTAACTACCCTGTCTACTTGTGCTGTCACCTTCATCGAACTGTGAACGTGGACCCCATGATCCCTCTATGCATCAACATACAGTTGCCAGGATCTTGCCATTAGTTTTATGCTCTCTCCTTACATTCAACCTCCCAAAGTGCATCACCTTACACTTGCTCGGATTAAACTCCATCTGCCATTTGTCCGCCTGCTTCCACAGCTGGTCTATATCCCGCAGTATCATCTGACAGCCATCCTCTATCTGCAATTCCTCCAATTTTAGTGTCGTCAACAGTCTTACTCACCAACCCATGTATATTTATGTTTAGGTCATTTATATATATCACAAGCAGCAGAAGTCCCAGCACAGATCCCTGCAGAACTCCACTGGTCACAGACCTCCAGCCAGAATATCTACCTTCTACCACTACCCTGTCTTCTATGAATAAGCCAGTTCTGAATCCATACGACTAAGTCATCATGTATCCCATACTTCTCAATCAGCCTACCATGAGGAACCTTGTAAAAAGGCTTGTAAAATCCATGCATACAATATCCATTGCCCTACCTTCATCAATCTCCTTCGTCACCTCTCAAAAAACTCAACCGACTTTGCCGTGTACAAAGCTATGCTGGCTATCCCTAATTAGCCCGTTTTATTCTAAATGGGATTAAATCCTGTCTCAAAGAATTCTCTCCAATAGTTTCCCTACTTCAGATGTGAGGCTCACCGGACAAGAGTAGCTAATTAATCTCTGCAGTCTTCATGATGCGAGAGGAAACTAGAATACGTTGAAGAAATCCACATATTGACAGAGAATATGAGCAAACTCCACCAGACAGTACCCGAGGTTAAGATTGAACACAGGCTCTGAAAGCTGTGAGGTAGCAGCACTATGTACTGCACCACTATCATGCCTGTACATCACCATGCCACCTGTGGCCAATTAACCACAGGTGGCATGTGATAAGCTTGCTCGATAGATCATTTCATAGAATACATCTCATCTAAGAGCGACAGCACAGACTCAGAAAAATGAAAAGGGACCTTTTTTAAATGACTACAAGAGAACTCAATCTAACTGGAGAATGGAGCAAATTTCAGTAAGATATGTTTCGAAATAACCATTAATGATAGGGCTCTAGGGAATGTAGAGCAGAGGGATCTAGGAGTGCAGGTGCATGGTTCCTTGAAGATTGAGTCATAGGTAGATATGGTGGTCAATAAGGCTTTTGGCATATTAGTCTTCATCAGTCAGAGTATTGAGTATAGAAGTTGGGAGGTCATGTTGCGGTTGTTTAAGACGTGGTGAGGTTGCATTTAGAATATTGTGTTCAGTTCTGGGCAGTATGTTATAGGAAAGATGTTGTCAAGCTGGAAGGGGTACAGAGAAAATTTATGAGGATGTTGCCAGGACTAGAGGGTCTGAACTATAGGAAGAGGTTGAGTAGGCAGGGACTCTATTCCTTGTCGCGCAGGAAGACGATGGGTGATCTTATAGAGGTGTATAAAAACATGAGAGGAACAGTCTCTTGCCCAGAGTAGGTGAATCGAGGACCAGGGGACATAGTTATAAGGTGAACGGGAAAAGATTTAATAGGAACCCGATGAATTTATTCACACAAAGGGTGGTGGGGGTATGGAACAAGCTGCTGGAGGAGGTAGTTGAGGCAGGATCTATCCCAACGTTTAAGAAACAATTAGACAAGTTTGGAGGGATATGGGCCAAACGAGGGGAAAGTTGGACTAGTGCAGATGGGACATGTTGGCCAGTGTATGCAAGTTGGGCCAAAGGGCCTGTTTCCATGCTGTATCACTCTATGATTCTGATTCTATGATTAGGTTTAGAGTAAAAATGGAAAAGAATATCTAACTAGCTGTTAATGGATGAGAATAGTACGATGAATTGACAATCTTTGACAAACCACAACTGCAATGTCATGTGATTGACTCAATATCATCTGACACAAGGGAAAGCCAGTTATGCTCACAAATCCGCACTCTCACTAAACCTGCTAGGTTTTGGCAATAGAGAATGAAGCGGGGTCATCTCTGAACAGAGAAGGTTAGTGCCTCCCTTATAGATGACAAATGGCAAGATTTTGCAAATATCTCAACACAGTCAGAAACAAGGTAATCCTAGCCTGCATTGATGTTGCAGCCAAGGCTGCAGCACGTGACAGCTGTCAGTGAGAATGTCGATGATGAAGCACAGTTGTATCCTATGGTATTTCTTGTTCACACAGGTGGGCTATGCATTGAATACTTAGCTAGATATGCCACCCTGAAAAGAGCTTTTCTCCTCATCACTTCTTTCCTTTTCCAGTGGCTTGTTTTACTCTGCATGCCTCAGCTCACCCTGCCCGTCATGATATATTCCTCAGAGATTATCATCATCACATCGCATTAGACTTCTTCAGGAAAACATCATTCATCAACTGCCATACTATACCCTTTAGATTAAAATTGAAGGGACATTTGAAAGGCAAATTTCATGACTGCACAGTTGTATTGTGGGGAGCTTTGTGATATCTCCCTCAAATATTAATGAGATAAATGACTAGTTAATCTGTTTTAATGTTGTTTGAGAGTTAAATATTAGTTGGAATGTTGGAAGAGCACCCCTACTTTCCTTTGAACAAGTGATCCAGTGATCCCATGTAACTGGCCAAAGGTCAAGTCAAGAATGTTTATTTATCATATGTACTGGATATGAACCACAACAATGAAATTTTTACTTGCTGCAGCTTTACAGGCATACTTCATGCAATGACAACAGCAATAATAAATTTACAATACATTTTCAGTTATTCTAAGCAAATCAGACTATGATGGTGCAAACACTAGAGTGTGTGGTGTGACCATAGCAGTGCAAAGTTCATAACAGTTTGGAAATATCTTATGGATTAAGATGGATTATTAAAGAGCAAAATTTTACTCAAACAGCAGTGTGGCCTGTTACAATCTGGGCCAACATCTATTAACAAAGAGAATCTCTCGGCACACAATTGCAGAATCAGTATCAATTGCAGACCAAGCGCGAAAGTCACAGTTTACTCGACAGTACAAGCAAAAAGTATCAAGCTGCAAACTTGACGGCATTAAATCGGAAATATTAAAATTGAACTGCATTAAAAGCTAACACGTTACCTTTGGAGCCAGGCAGTTTTTGGATAGGTGTCCCCTTTTGCCACAGTTCCTGCAGTCCACATTTTTGTTTGTTGGTGCATAGTAACGATAGCGATAACTCACAAATGGCTTCTGAAAAGAATCAATGATTAATGATATAAAACAATATAAAGAAAAAGTTGCTTTGTGGTATCATTTAATTTCTTGCACAATTACACCACGAGTGATAGTTCTACTCAATAACCAAAGTCTGTAGTCTCTTTTTTTGCTCTGGTTTATTTTGACCCACATGTTTAGACCGTAATGGTGTATCCTTATTGTTTTGATGTGTTTATGCTTTATTCTTAATTGTTAACTGTATGCTTGTGTTGTCATTTGTGAGCCGAGTACCAAGGCACATTCCTTGATATGCATACTTGGCCAATAAACTTATTCATTCATTCATTCATTTTTTTGTGGTTCAGAGTTGACTAATGAGCAGATCAGGCTGAGGATTGCACAAAGCCTGAAGTCAATGTCTCCCGAGGCTCCGTTGCCAGGACTGTCAGGAGAAAGGTTTATTTTGGGTGTTTTTAATGTTTATGATAACCATAGATTAAATAATTAAAACAATGAAATGTATTGAATTATCAACTAAAAATATCAATATGGGAAAAGTTAAAAAATCTTTACTGACTTTTGAAATTAAAGTTAACATCCCTTTGAATGAGACTACATGCGATAAGTGATTAGATCTGAAGCGTAACTGCCTCATCAATACAGTAAGTTAAGAAATTAAAAGTCTGATGTGCTCCCATTCCATTACTTCCACCGTGTCTCGCTGGGGATTCTCAATGGAAACACCTGCCAGCTGTCAGCGTGCTCTGACCCAGTGTACATTTCTCGCAGCTGTGGTTATCAAGGACACAGGTAGCAACCTGGAGTTCCTATATGGCATACAATATGCATTCCATAACCTATAATGCCTCAATTTATTATAGCTATTTCCTGAATTGACTAACATTCTAGAACTGCACCTCTTCGCCTCAAAGCACAAAAAGTGTCCTTATGAGAATGAGAAACATTAATTTGGGCTTATGTAAATCCTTCCTACTCTAATATACTGAAACTAACCATGATGCTCTACAAATCTTCCTGCCCATGATTAGTGATTAATCAATAATCAAGAATTAGCCAACCATCCTCTTTGCATATTTTCCTTTGTATTAACTGAGTGGTGCCTAAATCCACCAGTCCGTCGGGGGAGCCAAAACATCAAATATAATTCTACATATACAATTCAAAATAAATAATTCAACATTGATCAAACACCCAGACCCGATTTCACATTATTGATGATTTGCACTTCAGACAGGCATGCCAAACTCAATTCATGGAAATATTATTTGTGAAGTTTGTTCCTGCAATTTAAGTGACTTAGTGACAATACTTCTTTCAGAATATCTTAGCATCAGACATTTTTTTACATTTGATATCCCTACTGAAATACTGTAAAAATAACAATTTATATTTTGAAAGTATTGCTGTCACTAAATTATTGCTCATAAATCATAATCAGCAGAATGTGGATTTTTTTAGCACTTGTCAGAATAGATGTTCTTTTCAGGATTTACTAATCTTGCTTTAAACTGCCTATGTGTGTTTTACAGTTATAATGGTGGGCTCTTTTCTTTTTCCTAATGATTTTTTTCATTGCTTTCGTACACTGTTTGTGTAGGCATCCGGTTTCCTGTCTTTTACTCGCATCCAGTTATTCCAATGAAAGAGTTGTTTACTCATCAATTCATCCACAATTGTGACAATTTTTAGTTCAATCCATCAGTGAAATAAAAGACAGGAACAAAACAAAAGGAAAAGAGAGATATAACAGAAGCCAAAAAATAAAATATTTAGAAATTGAGAAACAAAAGCAAAATAACTGGTCATTTTAAACAAGGAGATAACAGAACACGTTGATAACATCAACAGGATTAGACAAAGTCAACACGGATTTCTGAAAGGGAAATCTTGATTGATGGATTTACTAGAGTTTTTGTGAAGACATAATTGGAAGAATAAATAAGGGAGAATCCATAGGTAGACATTTGGGTTTTCAGAAACCTTTTGATAACGACTCACATGTAATGTTAGTGTGCAAAGTTAATGTGCATGCTATTGGCGGGAATGTATTGGCATGGATTGAAAACTGGTTGATGGTCAGGAAACAGGTCGGAGGAGAAAATAGGTATTTTTCAGGTGATAGGCTGAAAAGTAGTGGGACGCCTCAGATATCAGTGCTTGGGTTAGCTATTCATATTGAAAACATTAATGATTTGGCTAAGGGAACCAAATATAATATTTCAAAGTCTGCTGACAACAATGATGTGGATGGGATTATAAATTGTGATGAAACTGCAAAGTGGCTTCATGGCACTTTAGACTGATCAACCTGCCCACGCCGACTAAAATAAGTTCTCACAGCTTCTTTGTAAGTCCCTCAGCATCTCGCATATGCAATTACACCTTTTCTGTAAAGTGGTAACAGAATTGAAAGAAGTACTATAACTATAACCTATCAGCATCGTAGATATTCCCAGCAAAACCTACCCACTCCTACACTCTGCGCTTCTGTATCATCTATGGACTTCCTCATCGTACCCCTTATAGTTATGTCCAAATCATTAATACATCAAACATTGTGTTCAATTTTTTAAATAAATTACTCCATTAAATACACTAGAGGGATAAATTTAAAATGAAATTTAACTTCAACTTGCCTTCAACGCACATGAAAATTCACTATTATAGGCTCTGTTAATATTTGCAGTGGTCTGAACATTGCAGCCATTTGAACACTGTTAAATCTAGTAGAAATCCAAATAATAGTTCAGTTATCAGTTAACACCAACATTTAAGAATTTACATTTTTTTGTATCTAGTTAGTTCAGATCAAACCTTTGCATTTAGTCAAATCAAACAAGAACTATCCCTGTAGCCGAGAATACCAGATTAAAACCACGATTGATATTTTATATCAGCATCAGCACCATTGTGCCAAAATGCCACAGCTGTTGCCTCACAGTGCCAGAGACCTGGGTTCAATTCCGACCTTGGGTATGCCACGTAACACATTCTCCTTGTGACTGTGTTGAATTTCTTCGGGTGTTCCGGTTTCCTCCCACTTCATAAAGAAGCTGGGCTCTGTAAATTGCCCCCAATGTGCTGGGAGTGGGTACAAAAATGGGATAACATAGAACTAGTGTGAACAGGTGATCAATGGACTCGGTGTGCCAAAAGGCCTGCTTCCAATCTGCATCTTTCAATCAATCAATGACTTACTTAAGAAGTATAAGTAAACTGTGTAGGAAGGAACTGCAGATGCTGGTTTAAACCCAAGATAGACACAAAATGCTGAAGTTACTCAGCGGGACAGGCAGCATCTCTGAAGAGAAGGAATGGGTGACGTTTCGGGTCGAGATCCTTCTTCAGATTGATTAAGCTTTTTTTTCATTAAAGTGGTAATAGTTTTTGCATTCTTGAATGCCCTTGCTTCTGAAAAACTCACCTTTAGATCTTTTTCAGAAAGTAGCCACTGAGAATGATGGTTACCTAAAAAATAAAATAAATTTTCAATGAATAGTATGAAACCTGGTTGAAAACTAGAATAATTCACTGTAACAAGTTCCATATTCCACATCAAGTTAAGAAAATAAACACAGATTTTTATCCCAATATATCAACATTCAATATTTTTCAGAAGCTAAACCAACTTGAGAATTTACAATGGTAAAATTACAATTAAAACACTAAGTACGTGCTATAACTCCAGGATAAGTGCTCAACTAAGAAAACCAAGCCCAAAACCAAAGTATTATCTAACACAATATTATCTATACACCAACACAATAAATGACTCCATATGCGGAAAAAACCCCAGCTACCTACATATTAATTATCTTTTAAAAAATCTAATCCTGTAGATGCAAGTATATCATTGGGGTTATCAAGTGGGCACCTCCCTTCATTGGTTCATTGAGTTAGGCCACGACACCTCAGGAAGGCTCAACAGTTGGTTCTGGCGTCCCAGAATACCCCCCCCCCCCCCATGTGTTCTAAGCAATCTGCGAAACTTGCGATTCCTGCTTTCTGCACTGTGGTATCTATTAAACTATTCCTTTCTAAATAACTTGCCAGCCTCTGTGCCACTATACTAAAGAAAATCTTGCCTTCTACATCTACATTTAGGAGACATATATAGGTTTAAACTGACTTAACTCTGAAGACTCTTTCTCCTTGGGAATGAAAATTCCCCCTGTTCCACGCCAAACCCTTGGTATAACCTGCTTCTCCCAAACTATACGCAAGAGCCTCCACAAGAATCTAAGCACACCAGGTGCAATTTATATACCCAGTAAGGGACTCCATTCGGCCCTAGGACGGAAGAAGCCTTTACACGCCTAATTACTGGCTTCCACTTCCTTTCACTTTGGTGGCAAAACATCTAACTCTCCTAAGGGTGGTATATCTGGAGGGAAACCCATTCCCCTTTTCTTTTCTGGATCTGAGTATGTCCTTTTAAAATATTCCTGTAACTCTTCCTTTGAAGCATTGACCTTTCCACTTTTTTTCCTGACCAAATATTCTTTTAACAAATTTAAATGGATCTCTATAAAATGCTGACCTGACTCGCTCCTTCTTCTTTCTCTTCCTCCTAAGGTGTTCTGCTCTCCTTAATATTGCTAACCGATTTCTTAACTCTTCTTGCAAAACATTAATTCCCTCTCTCTCATCAACTGTAGACTTTCTCCACTGCTTTCTCAACTGTCTCCTCTCCTTCACTAATCACTTGATTTCTCTCGTCTCGATCTAACCACCTGTAGATACATCTATATTCCACATCAAGTTAAGAAAATAAACACAGATTTTTACCCCAATATATCAACATTCAATAACTTTCAGAAGCTAAAACAACTTGAGAATTTACGATGGTAATGATATCAAACAGGCAATATTAAAAATTCAAACTTACAAAATAACTTTTACAGCCACTCATATATTAATTGTAAAATTGAACTAATTGGAGAATTTTGATGACATAACTGAATTATGCCAAGCCATGCAAAAATAAGGGGAAAAAATGCATATTTTAACTTCTATTTATTTTATAAAGTAGCAGATTTTAAATGAAAGTATGGAAGACAGAATTATAGTAATTAGAAACATTTCACAAAGTAACACAGTGCATAACAAATGATTGACAATTTTAATTGCTTTGTATTTCAAACTGGAGAGGAATATTTTAATATGCAAGTTCTTTAAAACCAATTGTGGACCATTATCCTTTATGCCCAATATGACTGAATCCACCTCAAGGAATATAACATTATATTTGCCAGTACGGTTAAGCTGTAAAGTTTTGTTGAGTACAGCACATACTTAACTAAATAAATGAATTTGTTAAAAATACATAAATCTACTAAAGTTTACTAAAAGGTATACATTGAAATAAGATTATTTCATCAGTTTTTCATATTAGAATTAGCATATTATTTGTCCTGTGCTTTAAAAGCTCAAATATCGATAAAAAAGATTGAAAAAAATATTCCTGCAATAGAAGATTCCTGAACCGCATGGGTCAGTAGCAAAGTAAATAATTTCTGCTGTTGGTATTTATACTATTTCGGATTGATAATGCTACAAGGATTTTTGGGATGATGAACAACACACAATACAGTTCACCCGTTTCAAATGTCTGGAAAGGTCCTAAATATCTGAGAGATCTGCCTACCATCAAAAGTTAATTTAATTAAATTATTACAGAATAATTTATAATTCGTTGTCCGTTCGACCCATTTGTCAATATTATTGTAAATTTATCAACAGTATAGAAAATGCAGAAAGTACTAAAGTCACACTCCCGTAATCATCCGTCTTGTTACCATATCAGGGTTTGCCACAGTGGTGGGATAGAGAAAGAACGTAACATAGATTGGCACTTTATCAAAAGATTGCACAATTGTTTCACCCTGAATCTATAAAATTTCACAAAGTATTTTTTACCTTTGTTTAAATGTAACTACCTGATAGAAGGATGACCAATTACAGTTATTTTATTCAAGGAATATGAGTAAATAGCATCTACGAAACCTATTCCAACAAAATTTTCCACAAAAATCAATCTTGAATACAATGCTGCACTCAAGAAAAAAAATATTAAAAAGCTCTAACACATCTATCTAGTTATTTCAGTACTTAGTTGAGCATAGTGCAGCATTCTTGTTTATTGCCTAATGCACCACAAAAGGAAAAAAAATAAAGACGTTGTTTGAGGCCTAGTATTAATCCAGTTTCTCTTAAAACTGGTAAAGTATCGGAAACCTTAATGGATTGGTTTAGAAATATTTTTCACCAAAAAAGGCAATTGAAACAGTAGTAACATGTATATTTTTTAAATCAATTTTCACCCTAACTGAAAATAGGGATGGCAAGTAGTATTTAACATAAATTATATTTGGATTGAGGTGGCTCGGGTTGCAAACTATTCATCCTCGACTCACAAGACATCACAGAAATTGAACACAATGCATTTGTTCAGAAGGTATTTGCCTTCTACTGAGACTGCACTGAAACTACTTTCAATGTCACTATCAATACATGATCTGTAAATTTTAAAGTAACTTTTATTAAAAAATACTTGAGATTTATATTACTGATGCATGGTTCAAGACAGAAAACAGAAGTAGCTTTTACATTTTTAAATAAAATTAATTAGCCAACAGCTTAAATCTACAACATATAGGAAACCTAGTTAAATGTTAGCAGCAAATTATTACAAACTAGATATATTTTGAGACCCATACTTTCTATTACCATATAAATGGATAGCTTCACAAACAGTGATTCCTTTCTCTCAAATTCATTCCATTTCTCAGTTCCTGCTTGGAAGGAGCTCTTGGAAGGAGTTTCAACCACTTTATTTCTCGATTATCCATTCCTTTGCTCCAAATGCTCTTATTAGGGATTGTCTACTCCCTTTTCTCAAACTTAACCTGTTTTTGTGTGGACATGATTATACTTTGGGCTGCATAAGTTAATTTTATATTGGAAGATTTCAATTTTTTCCATTCACTCATAATGCAATTGCTATTCCCTCCGATCTAATTAAAAAAAAATACAGCAGTTTAGCATTCAACCATTTCACTGGTCTTGTGGTTGAATTTTCGGCACAAGGAGCCTAAAGGCAGCTGCTGCATCACTTCTTGCGATTCTTAAAGTGCCTGCACACATTTGCAACTTTGACGTTATATCATTACATTGTTAGGAAGGCATTGTGAAGCCTATTTTGCAAATACTTGGTAACTATATAGTTGATAATTTAATTGATCATTCAAGAATATTTTAATCTAACATCATGAAGATCCTTAGTATGCAAGAATCATTTGTACGATTATGTATGATGCCATTTCAAAAATATATATGGAAGACCTAAATTACAGTTGTAATTTCTGACCTTTAT
Organism: Rhinoraja longicauda; assembly: GCF_053455715.1. Taxonomy (NCBI): domain Eukaryota; kingdom Metazoa; phylum Chordata; class Chondrichthyes; order Rajiformes; family Arhynchobatidae; genus Rhinoraja; species Rhinoraja longicauda. Next base: position 40,195,327 of record NC_135955.1, read on the forward strand.
TCAATGTATTGCAATGCACACAGTGCAATGTAATAAATGGGTCCCAGATTTACTTCCCATTTCCAAGTTCTTGACCATGGCTGATCGCTAAGTGTAGTTTGCTCCCTACTGATGCAAGAATCATCAGGGAATACTTTTACTTCTCTCAAGGATGAGCTCAAGAACAGAACAGGTGAAAAGTTGAGAGTGAAAATAAACAAAATCTATTTTAAAACGACTACAGGCAAAAGAGCTGTTTATTTTTAAATGTGAAAATATTTCATTTTATATGGATAAATAGTACAACTATATTTTGCTGAGCCATGTTCACTTTTGCATACGATTCACCATTTCAGTGGGTCACAAGCAATACAATTTTATGTTCATTGAACACAGTTAACTTATAAGCAGGTTTCCAGCTCATTCAATTTTCTGTATGCAACAAAATGCAACTCTGTACAGCCTATATTCGAATGTATAAGTACTGCACAACTGCACGATACCTTCTGTCATTCATACATGTACTCTGGAATACAGAACATGATAATATATTTTAATCTTAATACAATTTTGATTTTCACTGGATATTAAAAATGATAATTTTTCACTTACATCCTGATCATTTGCATTTGATCATTTTTGCTACATATTTTAAGATCTATTTCTTAAGGCCGCTGTATTGATCTTAATTCATCAAATACTGAGTTCATGTTAAAATGACAGCAAAGGCACAAAAAAAGCAATGCTGCAATGCACATGCATGTGTATATCATCTTACAATGCTCTTTATATATTTATTTGCAATGGAAAATATTTAATGATGTGTTGTAGTAACCGGTCGCTGTGCAAGTTTACGATGCAAGGTGCCAAAAATCGAAACATTGGCAGTAATTAAAATGCCATTAAAATGGGAAATAATATTATTTGTAGCTTCATCGTATTTTTTTAAAAACAACTGCAAAAAAACTATAAAATATCCTATTTTCTGCTTCCAAATGCTTTTAAGGATTATTTTTGTTAAGAGTAGCAACGCACAAGATCATAACAAGAAAATCACAGCACTGCTATTATTAATTCCACAAAGCTCCTCAACAATTTTTAGCATTATATTAAATTTTACATCAATAGAAAAATATGATCATAACTATATTTTTGATATTGTGGAAAAATGCTGCTCTAATGGATTAAACTCTGTGCTCCTAACCCTCAACGTGATTATATATCTTTATGTGCTGCTGAAAACAGCCGATTCTGATGACTACCCAAGTTTGATTTTAAGGTTGAAATCTGGTTGGTCACAGTATGTTTTACAGTTACTGTGCATTATGCTTTGCTCTTTATTAAGCCAAATGGAATTGATATATATCATGGTTATCCACCTAATACTTCTATTGATGTCAGCTTAAACAATTTTGGGAAGACTATGGTGGCACTTGATCCAATTTTCTGAATAGCATTTGCTAAGAGTTGGAAAATTATTTGATTTTCTGCACAGCAGGATACATTTAAACCATTCTAAATCATATTCAAAAAAGTATCCAACCAAAAGCTCCTAAATAGTAGTAGTCGACAGTTTGTTCAAATAAACCTTTTTAACCCTAGTGTGATCAAGTGGAATTGTATTTAGAAATTTTGCATTCAGACCAATTTCATTATATTTTGAAACTATGGTTTGTAGCCTTTCGTCACAATATCCACAATGGTAAAATAATTTTACTAAATATATCAAATTTAGATAACATGGATTAATATACCATAAAGTTGCACAAGTTTGGAGTGTGTCAAATATGTTTCTGCAAAGGAATTGTTTTCTCTAGAAGACACTCCCGTCAAGGTTAACTAAATCTTTGTTATGGACTTCTTTGAATGTTTTCAGAGTGTAGCTCCAACAGGCAAAATAGATTGAACTCTGGTTAGGTTGTAATTGGCCTGTATGATAAAGTACGAGGGGTAAAAACAGTCAACTGACCATTTTTAAGAGTTCTATCTGACAAACAGAAAACATGTGTAGGAAGGAACTGCAGATGCTGGCTTACACTGAAGATAGACACAAAATGCTGGAGTAATTCAGTGGGACAGGCAGCATCTCTGTATAGAAGGAATGGGTGACATTTCGGGACACGTCCCTTCTTCAGACTGAGAGTCAGGGGAGAGGGAGACACAGAGATATGGAAGGCCAAGGTGTGAATACGAGACATCAAAGGGGACAAAGTTCAAGGAGAATATATCATTGTTAGCTAGGGGAAAGTGCAAAAATAAAATTTAATCAGGAACACAGCCAGACTGTTCAAACAAGGATGGGGGTGGGATGGAGAGAAAGGGAAAGGAAGGGTTACTTGAAGTTAAAGTAGTCGATATTCATACCGCTGGGTTGTAAGCTGCTCAAGCGAAATATGAGGTGCTGTGCCTCCAATTTGCGCAGGGCCTCACTCTGACAGTGGAGGAGGCCCAGTTCAGAAAGGTCGGTATGGGAATGGGCAGGGGAGTTAAAGTGTTTAGCAACCAGGAGATCATGTAGGTTTAAGCGGACTGAGCGGAGGCGTTCAGCTAAACAATCACGGAGCCTGCACTTGGTCTTGCTGATATATAGTTCACACCTGGAACAGCGGGTACAGTAGATGAGGTATGAGAAGTACAGGGAAGTGTGACACAAAGTGCTGGAGTAACTCAGCGGATCAAGCAACATCTCTGGTGAACATAGGTGATGTTTCAGTTCGAGACCCTTCTTGAGACTGAATTTACACGGGACCAATCTTTAGACAAATTTACATGGCACCATTTATAGTCTCAAAGCACCTCAAAGCATTTTAGAACAATTATTATAATTCTGAATAATTTTACAATGTAGGGACCATGGCAGCCAAATGCTCAAACGGCTACAAACAGCAATACATGGATGATTACATTTTAAAATAATTTTGCGATATTGACTGAGGGATTAACAATGGTCATAACAATAGGAATAACTCCCCGGTCTTCTCTGATTATATTGTCACATAGGCACAGTACAGTATTGATGGACGCAAATCCTCCTTCACCTCCCACAGTACTGCACTATAATTTAGTACAGTTCTTTTAAGTGAGATTTACGCTTCTAATTCGGCGGTCTGAGTACTACCATCTACTTGAGCCTCACCTCATATAGCATTGGTATGAAAATAGCAAAAAAAAATAATACCACAAACAGCATGGATCAAAACAACAAACAATTAGTGAGTTACTGCAGGATCATATAATATGCAGCAATTAGAAAGAAAAATGTGAATGGTGGGAATCAATAAAACTCGAATTATTGAAAATGCATAAAGTCAAGACTAATTATAGACTGAACTGTGCATCTTTCGTACTTTCTTCCATTTTTACATGACTGACAATGATTTTCGGGGAAGGAACTCTTTAAAAAAATATATGGCTGATCTGTACTGTTTTCTCAAATATCATTTTAATCATGCTGTGATATTTACTGAAAACTAAATACATTTACACTAGCATGGTGTGACTCCTTCTAAGCAATGCAAACTTTGAAAATTGCCCTATTGGTTATGTGTTATTAGAAGTTTGAGTACCTGTCACCAGTGTTGTAAAAATCTTGTGTTCAGAATGTCTACAGCAAGCAAGGTTCTAATAAATACCACTTACAGAATTAATCCGTAATGAAGCAGGTCAAATCAGACTTAAAATAACACTGCATTAAAAGATCATTAATAGACATTAAAAGATCTATGCTTATTGTCATGGTATGGCCAAGAATCAATATGTGAGAAACAATAAACCCTTCCTCACCCCCCTCCAAATTGTTGATAGCTACTCCGAGGTTTTATAACCAATATTTTGATTTCCATGGCTAAATAAAGTAATACCCAAGAATTAGTAATAAAAATTTGTACATCAAAATATACAGTCTAATATGATACTGAGTGGGAAATGGCAAGCAAAATCAAAGTTTTGCATGCCACTTGTTCTTAATCATCTTAGTTTGTTGTTTTAATACCACATAGTATTGCATGGAATGAACATTTTTCAACAGGGTTTTAAAATCAAAAATAGCTTTGTGTGCTTAAATAACTTTAACCAAAACTTATATTAGCCATTACTGAGCATCTGTATGTAGAATTATAATAAAGCATGCAGTTTCTGGAAAAATAACAGGCAGCTGGATTCAATCTTAAAACTTTTTTATATTATTGGATCACTTTTACTAACTTCTAGACTTCTGTTAAATGAAATTTCCATATATCATGTACAATTCATTTTTGTGTTGTATCATGTGCCACATGCCACCTTCCTGGTGTCAGATCATGCAAAAGTTACTTGGTGAGATAACTGTGTGGGTTTCTAATAAACAATGCAAGTCATTTTTTTCATATGTACCTAACCATCATCCTAACCTCATTATTCTGGCTCAAGTTGAAATGAGCAATTTATCAGAGGGGGAAATACGAAATGTAAAAGTAACTTATCACCACCCCAGAATACAATTTGCTGCATTCTCTAACTGGTAATTATTCAGATATTCTTTGTTGCTCCATGTTCAAGATGGTAAAACTATTTTCTCTCCGAAAGAAAACACTTACTTATAAAAAGTGGTGAAACAGAAGAACCAAACTGTATTGGATTTTCTCTTTCTCTCTCCCTCTCCCTCAACCTCGATTTCTCCTCCATATTGACTTCAATCTAATAAAATAACAATTTATCACTAATTTAGCTAATACAACGAGATCAACAAAATGCTCACCATGGAGGTCATTCTTTACAGTAAAATTCTAGGTGATCAAATTAAATTTCCAGTATTTGAGGTAGCTGCATGCAAGTTAACAAAGATAAACATAGCAGATAATGGATTTTATTAATTTAGGCTGAAATATTTTGCTTGTGCATTGCTCAAGTCTCCATGGTCCCATTCCACAAAATGTCATAAAAGATTACGGGTAAGAATATCCCACTTCATTGAAATAAAATCCAAATATTAAGCATTTTGAAAATATCAGATCATTTCTCTCCCAGCACCTACCTCATTGTTAAACTACACACTGTTTTGATGATCCATTTTCCTACAATTCTGTTAAGGAGAATGGGTTTGTCCACTCACAACCACACCTGACAATCATACAACAAGCTTCTTTACAGGAGGTTCCGTTAAAAAAAAAGATGAAGACGATACCACCCTCCTGGTACAATGCAGTAATCCCCGAGCACTCCTGAATGACACATGCACATGGGTAATTTCCTGAGTCAGGGTCACACAGCTTGGATTTGATTCAATTCACTGACTCTGTGTAAAAGACAATGTAGTGCACTGTGTAAACAGGGACAATGTTCACTTTGGGTCCACATAAATGAGTTCAAAATGAAACACTTTGCACCAGCATTGAGAAAATGGGTTTTGTTAATACTGTGGTTTCTAAATGTTAGGAAAAAATCAAGCCGTTTGTTCTTCAATTTATTTGCAAAAGCAATATGTCGTCTCTTAAAAAATAAGTTACGGAAAGGAACACAATGCAAGTGCGGTGTAAGGATTTACTTTTCTACAAAGCCGTTCTAATTATACGACATAAGGCCCTTTGTAAATTGCCTGATGTTACATGTGTTAGCAATGAGCTTTTTATAAAAAATAAAAGCCTAAAATATCCAGGAGCTTTTAGTAATCAAGCCTAATATAATAACTAAACAAAGTCTCACTATTTCTAAACAAAAATCTGCTTTCATAATTTGGTGATGAATTGAAGAGAACTACTGGTACATACATCCCACTTTCTCTATCGCTCTTTGAAAACATCACTGACTACTGACATCAAAATCCCAGAGTCATGTCCACATAGTACAGTGATTTCAGAAACAAGAACATCGCCAAGTGGGCTTGCTCTTAAATAACAGTGTTAAATATAATTAACAAAATACCTTCTTCATTGAGCATTAATACAGTACTTTGGAGATCAATGGAGTTATATGGAATGGTCAGTCTGCCTACCTAGTTATGGGGATTCTTAAATAGCTCAAGTTATTCTTAGTTTCAATATGAAGTCTCACTTAAGGTAAAACTAGCAAAACAAATGAGTGGCAACAATAGGTAGAAATAGATATTGGCATACAGTGCCCTCCATAATGTTTGGGACAAAGACCCATCATTTATTTATTTGCCTCTGTACCCCACAATTTGAGATTTGTAATAGAAAAAAAACACATGTGGTTAAAGTGCACATTGTCGGATTTTATTAAAAGCCATTTTTATACATTTTGGTTTCACCATGTAGAAATTACAGCAGTGTTTATACATAGTCTCCCCATTTCAGAGCACCATAATGTTTGGGACACATGGCTTCACGGGTCTTTGTAATTGCTCACGTGTGTTTAATTGCCTCCTTAATGCAGGTATAAGAGAACTCTCAGCACCTAGTCTTTCCTCAAGTCCTTCCATCACCTTTGGAAACTTTTATTGCTGTTTATTAACATGAGGACCAAACTTGTGCCAATGAAAGTCAAAGAAGCCATGATGAGACCGAGAAACAAGAATAAAACTGTTAGAGACATCAGCCAAACCTTAGGCTTACCAAAATCAACTGTTTGGAACATCATTAAGAAGAAATAGAGCACTGGTGAGATTACTAATCGCAAAAGGACTGGCAGGCCAGGAAGACCTCCACAGCTGATGACAGAAGAATTCTCTCTATAATAAAGAAAAATCCCCAAACACCTGTCCTACAGATCAGAAACACTCTTCAGGAGTCAAGTGTGGATTTGTCAATGATCACTGTCCGCAGAAGACTTCATGAACAGAAATACAGAGCTAAGCTGCAAGATGCAAACCACTGGTTAGCCGCAAAAATAGGATGGCCAGGTTACAGTTTGCCAAGGAGTACTTAAAAGAGCAACCACAGTTCTGGAAAAGGGTCTTGCGGACAGATGAGATGAAGATTAACTTATATAAGAGTGATGGCAAGAGCAAAGTATGGAGGAGAGAAGGAACTGCCCAAGATTCAAAGCATACCACCTCATCTGTGAAACACGGTGGTAGGGGTGTTATGGCCTGGGCATGTATGGCTGCTGAAGGTACTGGCTCACTTATCTTCATTGATGATACAACTGCTGATGGCAGTAGCATAATGAATTCTGAAGTGCATAGACACATCCTATCTGCTCAAGTTCAAACAAATGCCTCAAAACTCATTGGCCGACGGTTCATTCCATAGCAAGACAATGGTCCCAAACATACTGCTAAAGCAACAAAGGCATTTTTCAAAGCTAAAAAATGGTCAATTCTTGAGTGGCTGTCAATCACCCGATCTGAACCCAATTGAGCATGTATTTTATATGCTGATGAGAAAACTAAAGGGGACTAGCCCCCAAAACAAGCATAAGCTAAAGATGGCTGCAATATAGAGCATCACCAGAGAAGACACCCAGTAATTGAAGACACCCAGTAATGAATCGCAGACTTCAAGCAGTCATTGCATGCAAAGGATATGCAACAAAATACTAAACATGACTACTGTCATTTATATGACATTGCTGTGTCCCAAACATTATGGTGCCCTGAAATGGTGTAAACCCTGCTGTAATTTCTACATGGTGAAACCAAAATGTGTGAAAATGGCCTTCATTAAAATCTGACTGTGCACCTTAACCACATGTGATTTTCTTTCTATTACAAATCTCAAATTGTGGAGTACAGAGGCAAATAAAAATTATGGGTCTTTGTTCCAAACATTATGGAGGGCACTGTACATAAAGATTAACATAATCTATCACTGAATTGTATAGGGGATCAAACCAAAAGTTTATGTTTGTTTGTATGTATGTATGTATGTATGTATGTATGTATGTATGTATGTATGTATGTATGTATTGCCTCCCCCCTCGACTCCATCCAAGGACCCAAACAGTCTTTCCAGGTGAGACAGAGGTTCACCTGCACCTCCTCCAACCTCATCTATTGTATCCGTTGTTCCAGATGTCAACTTCCGAGACCAATCGCAGGCTCGGCGATCGTTTCGCTCAACACCTTCGCTCAGTCCGCCTTAACCAACCTGATCTGCCGGTGGCTGAGCACTTCAACTCCCCCTCCCACTCCCAGCCTGACCTTTCTGTCATGGGCCTCCTCCAGTGTCATAGTGAGGCCCACCGCAAGTTGGAGGAACAGCACCTCATATTTCACTTGGGCAGCTTACAGCCCAGCGGTATGAACATTGACTTCTCCAACTTTAGATAGTTCCTCTGTCCCTCTCTTCCCCTCCCCCTTCCCAGTTCTCCCACTGTCTTCCTGTCTCCACCTATACCCTTTCTTTGTCCCGCCCCCCTGACATCAGTCTGAAGAAGGGTCTCGACCTGAAACGTCACCCATTCCTTCTCTCCAGAGATGCTGCCTGACCTGCTGAGTTACTCCAGCATTTTGTGATACCTATGATATGTATGTATGTATGTATGTCACACATATGCGCACATATATATCAATTCAATCATGCTCAAGGTACAAGACCAGGTTTGTCATGGATAATGAAATCTCCTATTCCATAACTACCACCACTTCACAATTATTGTAAATCAGATGTCTATTTTTTTGTCCATAGATATAAAATAGATTCACATTGGAGAGTTAACAATTTTACGATGACAGACAATAAAAGCTAAGAAAGTTAATTATAGTTAGTATAATTATAGTATAGATTGGTTAGAAAATCAGGAAGGAAACATAGACTTCAGATTAATGGTTGAAGAATGATGCAAGTACTTTTTAATTATTCCACATAGAGTAAATTAAAATATAGAATACTTTTTAATAGTTGAGATAGAGTGTATGCCATCATTTAAAATGCAACTGTCATTGTACTAGCAAACTTCTGCAAATGCACTGTAGAATGTATCCTGACTGGTGCATCATGGCCTGGTACAGTAGTTCTGTGGCAAAGGACGCAAGTGCACAGTGGTGGACTCAGCCCGATGGGTCATGGGCACAGCCTTCCCCTTCATCAAAGGCATCTACATGAGATGCTGCCTCAAGAAGACGGCATCCATTATTAAGGGTCTGCACAATTCGGGCTATGCCTCCTCTCACTGCTGTTATCAGGCAGGCGGTACAGAAGCCTGAAGTCCTACACCACCAGGTTCAGCCACTTTCCCACAACCATCAGACTCTTGAACCAACTTGTCCAACCCTAATCCTAGCTACAGACCACATACACTACCAAGGACTTGTTTCTAATTGCGATTTTGTTTACTAAAGTCGTATTTTAGAGTCTTTTTCTGTTCACTGTATTGCATAATTTATGTATAATTTTATGTACTTTTTAATTGTACCTGTACCTCTTTGTAATTGTGCTTATTGCAATAAACTTGACAGTACAATTGAAAAGCTAGAGTATAAAAGAAAACAAAGAACAGGCAGAGAAAGGGACTAGAACCAGTCATACAGCACAGAAACAGGTCCTTCCGCCCAACTTTCCAATGCCGACCAGGATGCCCCATCTACAGCATTCCTACCTGCCTGCATTTGGCTCATATATCTCTAAACCTTTCCAATCAATAGACCTATCCAAATGTCTTTTAAATGTTCTTATAGTACCTTCCACAAATACCTCCTCTGTCAGCTCGTGGCATATACCCACCACTGTCTAGGTGAAAAAGTTGCCTCAGGTTCTTATTAAATTTTTCCCCTCTCACCTTCAACTCATGTCCTCTGACTCTTGATCCCCATACTCTGAATTAAAGGACTGTGCAGCCACCCTATCTATTCCCCCCATGATCTATACGTCTCATCCTCCAACACTCCAAGGAATATAGTCAATGTCTAGTGCAACTGTAACATAATATCCCAACTTCTGTACTCAATACCCTGTCTGTTGGCCAATGTACCGAAAGCCCTCTTAACCCCCCTATTTACCTGTGATGCCACTTTCAAGAAACTGTGTACCTACACTCCTCGATCCCTCTGCTCTACAACACTGCCCAAGGCCCTGTCATTCACGGTGTTGGTCCAACCCTCGTTTGACTTTCCAAATTCAACACCCTGCATTTATTTGCATTAAACCTGATTAGTCAATCCATAACCACTTGATCAACTGATCTAGATCCTGCTATAATTTATGATCAGCATCTTTGTTATCTATGATGCTACTCACTTTAGTGTCACCTGCAAACTTACTCATCATGCCTTTTACATTCTCATCCAAATTGTTACTATAAACCACAAACAGCACTGATCCATGATGCACACCACTAGTCACAGGCCTCTAATCTAAAAACTACCTTTCACCTTCACCCTCTGCTTCCTTTCATGGAGCCAATTCACTATCCATTCGGCTAGCTCTCCTGGAACCCATACGATTACTTTACTTTAGTTTTTACTTTAGAGATACAGCGCGGAAACAGGCACTTCAGCCCACCGGGTCCGCGCCGACCAGCGATCCCCGCACATTAATACTATCCTACACACACTAGGGACAATTTTTTACATTTACCAAGCCAATTAACCTACAAACCTGTACGTCTTTGGAGTGTGGGAGGAAACAGAAGATCTCGGAGAAAACCCATGCGGTCACGGGGAGAAAATACAAACTCCATACAGACAGCACCCGTGGCCAGGATCAAACCCAGGTCTCTGGCACTGCATTCGCTGCAAGGCAGCAACTCTACCGCTGCGCCACCTTAGATTAGTATAGCATTTGGAAGAATACGATCGACCAAACATCCAAATTCTGTACTGAAAATTCTAGAAATCTGGAAGCAGATTTAAAAGTATTAGATAGAAAGGGCATATTTCAAGTATAAACTGGATTTCATCATTGAGTAAAAGATAAAGCCTGAATTAAAATCGATGGTAGTGTTGTCAGAAGGATGACAGGACCCAACTAAAAATAAAATTCTGGCTATTTGAACCTCACAGAATCCCTGTTTAACAACTACATGCAATATATTAATGCAAAAATACACTGAACTGATTTTATAATGAAATAACAATGATTTAGGGAGTTTATGCAGTGCGTTGCTCAATCTCAAAGTGTAAGATGACTTCTGTTCACATAATATCAGTGATGCTACAAGTGTTCTCAACATCCCTGGGTTAGGAAAAAAATAAAATGACCCTCATTACCTGCTCTTAATCTCAATTCAATGCCTGTAGCTGGACATGTGAATACATTTACATTGAGAATAGACAGAATCAAACTCAGCTGTGATGTTGTTTGCCCTCGCATCAGTCAATCAAAGAAGAGGGAATAGTCATTGTCTGTGCCACTTAAGGTGCTCAAAGGCAGAGTGCTAGTAGAACAGTGTCACATCAAGAAGCTGATGACTTCAAGAGGGGGGCAAACTGGTAAGAAGATAATTACTTCACTAAGTAAATTATAAAAGCAAAATTATACAATTCTGTTTTACCATTTTCATTAACTAAGGATTTGTAAGTGCATAACTGCAGAATTTCATTGCAATTTATATATTTGTTCCAGTAAAATCTTACACACAATGACAAAACCATTGTGTTTTTACTGCACACTGTTTGCATTATATCATGAGGTTAAGCAAAGGGCAGATTTTGTGTGGTATATGCTATGCTTTATATTCATTCAAATCTTAATCAATTGCTTAAGCATGTACATTCCTAAAAATGTGATTTAAAAAGATTCCAGCAGCCCATCTATATATTATGTAGATAAAGGATACAAACACAATCAAAAGCAGTTTTGCTTTGTGTTTTACACAGAAAAAGTGAAAACAATGCAATCTACTCCACAATCCAGGCTTTTGGGATGGTACACACTAGTGATCACACAATACTGATGCACTACAGTTACCCCTGGCAACCTTCCTCAACTGTAACAATGCTGCTGTACAATAGCTTTCCCTGGATTTCTTTCTCTTCAGTTAGCTAAACGCTTGGGGACCATCTGCGTCGGCATGCTTCAAAGAACGGCCTGCCTGTGGGCCTGTCACTCCGAACACCACCTCTCTGACCCTGACTAAATGGAACTTTCAATGCATTTCTGTCCTCCCTGTTGACTTCTCCTATTAAGGCAACTTTTGACAAAGAAAGCGGAAGAGTGGGCTAACTGCACCCAAGAAAGGTGGTGTCTGATACATTTGAACACAAGGATTAGGAAACCAATACATAACAAAAGATGTGAAGGCAAATGCAGTGGCATAGAACAATATTGTTTTAGTCAGTTTCTTCAAAAATACAAAGTGTACCTGTTTCAATCAGTCAACTAGGCAATAATTCTTCAAAGTAAGAAACAAGTTTTGTGCGACAATAAACATAAATAAAATAAAATAATTTTTTAATGAGCTATTTGGATTCTTTTTTGGGGGGAGGGATGGGGAGGGATGATTGAGGAATTATATGACATGAAATTAAATGGAGGACTGATTGCTCTACAGATTAATCCAGGTTTCAAGGTAACAACTTCATATTTGATCAATCTGACTTTTCCTGAGCATATTCCTAAAGTAAATATTAGATTGACAGCTGAAGCACATTCATGACTGTGCCATAGGTTGTGGGTCCATGCCTCAAGACGACACTTGACAGTGCTGAGTTTTGAAATGAAGTAAAAATGAGGACCAACGTGTCTTTTGAGATGGGTACAAACAAAAATGTGGGTTGTTTTACCTGCTATAGACTCATCCCTCATGTTCAATCCACAAATTACAATATTTACTTAATTTGTTGTTTTTGAAACTTTACTGGGTGAACATCGGCTAGATGTTTAACTACCACAAAATGTGCACCTGAAATCAACTGGGTGTGAAGTGCTCATAGTTGTGAAAAAGCACCAGAGTTTTGCAGTTTTAAATAAATGTTTATTCAATTACATAACTTCTTACTCAAAATACAAAATTACTGTTACAATTGATTTTTCCAAATTTTAAACATTCCTACATATTTTTATCCATCACATTGAATAAGACTCATCAATGATGATTGTGCTTTGCTTTAATTCATTTGTATTCCAGTCACAATGGATTGAGTTCTGATTTTGTTTAATATTGGATAATTCCATTTTTTAAAAACTCACAGTAGCACCTTATTGTGAGCATGTACACATGTAAGAAATAATTAGAAATTCTTTCTTTCAAATTAAGGCAAAATAAGATTAACAAAGATTTCAGCTCATGGACTCTAACAGATGAATTACTGTTACAGTACACTATGTGCAATTAGCACTGCACATGGATTCTTCAAAGAAAAGAATTATAAACTTCCATAATGCATTATCTCGTGCCTTCTCTGGCAGGTGCTGACTAAAGATAAGGTATAATTTCAAGAGAACCATGGCTAATTTCCTTCCAGTCTCATTCGTCCAGAAAAAGCCAGGCCAATGGAGGCTTTTGCCATAACCCTAATCAAGATGAATATTAGGGAAATTGTTAAGATTAATTTTTGGTCATATTTAATAATAATTTTGGGTGAAATCAATTTTTCTCTAAAATAATTGCCAGGGACCTTCAGGCAAGAAAGTGTTTGGAAATTCTAGAGTGACTTTAGCAATTAAAAATATTTTGTATTTCATAAGACAATTTCATAAGATCTGAGAGTTTAAAAACAAAGATAATTATTCACCGCTTGCAAAATGCACACGTAAATATGCATGCCAACATCACGAGAGAGCGAGTGAGGGAGAGTGAGGGGGGAGGGGTAGGAAAGAGAGGAGAGAAAGAGGGAGAAAAAGAAATAAGTGCAGAGAGAGAAAGAAAGAGGTAGAGTGAAAGAGAGCAGTGAGGAGAGAAGTGAGAAATTGAGAGAGGGAGAGAAGTGAAGAGAGAGAGAAAATGAGAGAGGTGGAGAGTGAAAGGTAGAAAGAGAAAGAGAGGGAGCGAGGAAGAAAGAGAGAGAAGTGGAGAGAGAGGGGAAGTGGTAGAGAGAGAGGTCGTGTGAAAGAGAGGAGAGAACGAGAGAAAGTGGAGTGGAGAGAGAGAAGTGGAGAGAGAGAACACACACACACAGGGAGAAACAAGGTGGCTGGTTCAAAGCTAAGGAACCCAACTTCGAGCCTTTGCATTAGGTAATCCAATAGTAATAGTTCAAGCATTCGATCAAAACTGCAGCTGGTGGACAAACTGAAATTAGTTGTAAAAGAAGACTAAAACTGTTTGATAAAAGCAGTGGATCTGAGAATTCATGAGTGGAGAGAACAGAGAATCAAGCTTAGGGACCCACTGAGGCAAAAAAAAGTCAATGCAGTTCTCTCAATAAAGGCACGGCCGGATGAGTTTTACTATCGAAGCTAATGCAAAGAGAACTGAAATCCCAATTCTAATGTCAAATTTTTAATAAACAATTATACATATTTTAAAATAATAATTTCACTGAAAAGTATTCCAAAAAGAACATCTTCAATACTCAATAGTATTTTAAAAGTAAACGCCCTCCGAGCACATCTAAATTTTGTAATTCTCTTCTGTACAAGCATTTTATGCCCATACTTCTTTCCAATGAGCTCGAGGCTGCTGTTGTTTCACAACTTCTGGATCTTCACTCCTTCAGCTCCCAGTGAAACATCATTCACTTTTTCAAACCGCAGCTTTGAAATTGCCTTGATCCAATCATCAATCTGTACAATTGTTACAATTATATAATATTCTCATTCATCACTCCACTACTTTCAATGGGATTTATTAAACCATCCTTCATTCTATCCAACTCTTCTCCAAGGTCCACTTTGTTTGATTCAAATCCTATTATCGTCAGTATATTTCTAACAACGGCTTCTCCTGCCACCTCCATATATTTGTCTCTGGTGTACCCAAAGGTTGCTCAGATACTACTTTGTACATTTGCATGCATTTCCTTGGCAAAATCTTTCCAATCATTTTTCTATTTATGCTCTTTACAACCAACTCCACTAGTTTCTTTAGAGATACAGTGTGGAAAAGGCCCCTAGGCCCTCTCCGCCGACCAACGATCACCCGTATAATAGTGCTATGTTGCCCACCTCTGCAACCTACACACTGGGGCAATTTACAAAAGGCAATTAAACTGCAAACCTGGAGACAATTCACGTGGTCACATGGAGAACGTGGAAAATCCATACAGACAGCACCTGTAGTCAGGATTGAACACAGATCTCTGGCTGTAAGGCAGCAACTCCACTGCTGCGTCACAATGCTGCCCCAATTCCACACCTATCTCTCTCTACCCGCCATTTTGTCTCAGTCTAGAAAACAGTGATTATAAACTAAAATCTGCAACAGCCTCCCAATTCTTTCTTAATTCCTACAATGTATGACCGTGTACAATTTTAATCCTATTGTTGTTTTAAACAGTAATACATGGATAAAAAATATTTTTAATTTTGTTAATGTTACCATCCCTTTGACGTGTTACACTTCAAAACCTCACAATCCAAAGGGCAAAAGCTAGCAACAGATCTTGTTAGGACCGTCAGATCTTTCTTGAACTTAATATGAATGAATTAAAATAAAAAGCAAGCATGATTCACGAGCAACAATAAGTAATCATAAAAATAGGGCAATCACATTTTCTTGTCCGTTTTCTTTAAGGTACAAACCATAATCCAACTGACACTGTAACACTATTCACATGGAAAAATAAGCAAAAAGATTCAATAATATGAACAATACAGCATTTATCAGCAAGATTTTTCCCCAACAAAATCCATCCTTGAGGTTATTGGTGTGACATAGATTGAGGTATTTCAACAAATTTTATATATTTACCAAGGTTACATTTTCGCTCTGCTTTAGCCACCGGAGTATCCAAGATGCACAAATCACATACTCTCTCATTGGACATTCAGATTCATATTAGTTTATTGTCATATACACCATGGTGCATTGAATTTCCTTGGTGGTACGAAGTTCATAGAGTAAATAGTATAGATGGTAATGATAGTGCAAGGCAGTAACACAATCGGAACTTGTGCTAGAATAGTACAATAATGGAATAACCAAATGAGGTCAAGATAAGTGTAAGAATATATGGCAGCATTCCGGGAAGGGGTTGTGAAAGGGGTGATTGGTTCAGGAGTCTGTTGAGTTCATGGAAGGATTGACTGAATATGACATGAAAAAGCATTGGGAAGAAGCTGTTTTTGTCTATGCTTAGGCTTGAAAGCTTCTGAATCTCCTCCCAGAAGAGAGAGAAATGGGAGTGGCCAGAAGATCGAAAATAGAAGTGATGAGCTGTGATAGACAGGACCATGTTCACCATTCTTCAGGTCCAGGCAGTCAAGAGTAGACACAAAATGCTGGAGTTACTCAGCGGGACAGGCAGCATCTCTGGCCCGCTGAGTTACTCCAGCATTTTGTGTCTACCTTCGATTTAAACCAGCATCTCAGGTTCTTTCCTACACAGTCAAGAATAGAGTTGTTACCCAGCCAGGCTAAAGTGCATCCTGTCAGAATACATTCAATAGCACATCTGTAGAAATTCAAGAGAATCCATATGAACATGCCGCATCTTCTCAGATGCCTAAAAAGATAAATACACTGATGTACTTTCTTGATCACTGCATTAGTTTTTAGGAACCAGGTAAGAATGCTGATGATATGGATGCCTATGAACTTGAAGATGTCGACCATCTCCATAGGACCTGAACTGCACATCCCCCCACACTGGCCAAACCTGAAGAAAAGCCAAAAGCTTCATGCTTGGATCCATGGTAAATGGTAGACAAATAAATAAAAGGGATAAACCTGAATAAAAGATAACGTCCTAGAAACACTCACCGCGTTAGGCAGCATATGTGAAAAATGTTCATTGTTTCCCTTTCAAGTTTCTGTAATCTAATTCTAGTATCCATATTTCAAAATATAGTTCATTTCATATTTTCTTTCAAAGGGATGAACTCACTTTATGTCTTTCTTCACAGTATATTTATTGCATGACAACATTGGTAGAAATTACTATGAATACATACTTTCTGGAGGCAAAAATCCTACCTTCACACTGCCATGCTCCACACAGTTAAGTGATCTAATATTTTGTTAAATCAAGATGGATTCAGAATTATCTGTGCTTTTGCAAAGCTTTTCCCACATTGCTTCAATGACCGCACCCCCATGACAAAATATGAAATTGTCCAAATATGGAATGGATCTTAAAAAGTAGGACAAATCCAATCTGACTAATTACAATTCTGTCAATCTATTATGAAATAATGGCAATGTGGTGGAATGTATGGATTACACTACTATTAATCAACACATTCACAAATAACTTGTTTACTGTACTGCTGTCTGGGTTCCATTGCAACCTTGATCAAATTATGGACAAAACAGCTGAAATTAAAACAAGAAGAGTGAGAAAGCAAAATCCAACTTCAAGAACTGAATGTGGCATAATGAAACACGTAAAATTGAGGTCAATGTCAATCAACAAGGAAACTCCTCACAAGCTGTGCTGTTGAAGGGCAATCATAAAACCTAAAAAGGTGCAGCACAGGAACTGCCCCTTCTGTCCACAAAGTCTGTGCTGAACATGATGCTAAGCTACAGAAATTTCATCTGCCTGCCCATGATACATACCCCTCCATTCCCTGTATATCCATGTGGCTTTATAAAAGCCTCTTAAATTCCACAATCATACCTGCCTCCACCATTACCCATGGCAGAGCATTCTAGGCACCCATTACCCACTGTGTAAAAAAACCTGCTTCGCACATCTCCTTTAAACTTTGGCCCTTTCACATTAAAGCTATGCCCTCTAGCCTTTGACATTTCCACCCTGGTCTGACTATCTACCCTATGTACACGTCTCATAAGTTTATATATTTTTATCAGGTGTCTCCTTAGCCTCCAAAGCACCAGAGAAAACAATCCAACCTTTCCATATAGCTAATACCCTATAATCCAGGAAGTGTGATTAAACTCCTTCGCCATTTCTCCAGCTGATCTACATCTCGCTGAATACAGCCTTTCCACCATTAACTATTGCTCATCCATGTTGATATAATGCTCTCAACTTCATGATCTTCCCATCTCCTCCCCTTTCTTCTTTCCACAGAGTCCGTTCCCTCCGAAACTCCCTGGTCCACTCATCCCTTCCCACCCAAACCAACCCCTCCCCAGGTACTTTCCCCAGCAACCGCAGGAGATGCAACACCTGTCCCTTTACTCCCCCCTCCTCTCCATCCAAGGACCCAAACAGTCTTTCCCGGTGAGGCAGAGGTTCACCTGCACCTCCTCCAACCTCATCTACTGTATCTGCTGTTCCAGGTGTCAACTTCTCTACATCGGCGAGGCCAAGCGCGGGCTCGGCGATCGTTTCGCTGAACACCTCCGCTCAGTCCGTCTTAATCGACCTGATTTTTCAGTGGCTCAGCACTTCAACTCCCCCCCCCTCATTCCTAATCTGAGCTTTCTGGCCTGGGCCTCATCCATTGCCAGAGTAAGGCTCAATGCAAATTGGAGTAACAGCCCCTCATGTTTCGCTTGGGTGGTTTACACCCCAGCGGTATCAACATTGACTTCTCTAACCAGAATAGTCCCTGCTTTCCCTCTCTATCCCCTCCCCCTTCCCAGTTCTCCCACCAGTCTTCCTGTCTCCTACTACATCCTATCTTTATCCCGCATCATCCCCAGACATCAGTCTAAAGAAGGGTCTCGACCCAAAAAGTCACCCATTCCTTCTCTCCAGAGATGCTGCCTGACCCGCTGAGTTACTCCAGCATTTTGTGTCTACCTTCGATTTAAACCAGCATCTGCAGTTTTCTTTCCTACACCTCATGATCTCTTATATTGTGCAGTAAATGCCAACACATGGTCTCTTATCGGATGCCTTTCGGAAATCAAAATGATTAACATCTACAGATTCTCTTTTATGTCGTTTACATCGTCAAATATACTTTGACGAACACAATTTCCCATTTATGAAACTATATTACGTCCAATGGATTGCATCATGATTTCTTAAATGCCCTGTAGCTATTTCCCTAATAATTGATCCCAACATTTTCTCAGCAATAAAACATTCGGCTAACTAGCTACTAATTTCTTGCCTTCTGATTCCTCCTTGTTTCAATAGATGGAAGTTCACAACCAACCTACAGGAATTTGTTTTAAGACCGTAAGCTAACAGGTTTGTGGGATTGTACATCCTTATTTCCATTAGTTTATCTAACTTTGTGTTTATTTCCTTCTAGTGGTAATGATAGATTTAAGTTCTTCCTTATTTTTATCCCCATACTATTATTATTAAGATATTTTTAATTTCTGTTACCATGAAAAAAGAAACAAGATATTTATTCAATATATCTGTCACATCCTCATTTCCTGTTTCTTCATTGTTTGCCCCAGAGGGTCCAATATTTATTTTGGTTACTTTCTTCCTTGTTATTTATGCATAGATAAAAGCAGATGGTTAGAGTTTCTATTTAGACTTTAAGACATACAGCACGGAAATGGGCCCTTTTGCCCACAAAGTCTGTGCCGACCAGTGAGAAAACCCACAGGGAGAACATACAAATTCTGTGCAGACAGCACCTGTCGTCAGGATCGAACCTGGGTCTCCAGGCGCTGTAAGGCAGCAACTCTTCTGCTGCACTACTGTGCCGCGCTCAATCAGATACTAAAAGATTTAGAAAGATCATCAATATCAAATGAAAAAAAAATCTAAATCAATTTACCTTCAAAAATCATTCCCATCCAAGTCTTAAAATGGTTGTATATTTTAATATACAAAAAAGGGCACGGTTCTGGAATTTTAAATTTAATTTAGAAAGATGCACATTTTGTATCTCAAAAGGGGGCAGGCAGTAGATTAATCTTCTCTACAATTTTGATGGTTCGTGTGAAAGAATGGGAACAAAATGCACAAATTCTCACCTACATAGTTAATATGTAATGCTAAAATATTCACATTAAATGTTCACATTAACTATGAACACAAACAGTTTACCTGATTAAAATATAAAATCAAATTGTTGGATGGCTTTCACTGTACCCTTGCCTTTGAGAAACAAGAACGAATAACCTGGACTTTTAATAACATCATGGGATGAAATTTTTCAGAAGCATTTGCAGAGAATTCTGCAAATTCATTGTTTATAAGACAAAGGAAGTGTTGGAACGGTCAGACTCACACCTAAAATTATCAGCATGACACTTAAAAGCTACACAAGTTTAAGTTTTGTCCTTCTCACATGCCCATACTCTGAATAACCAGAAAGATAGCTAATCCACAAACAACAAAAATGAAAAGTGCCAAGACCCAGGGACCAACTGTTGATTTTTCATCTAGTGTTGATTTTGAACTTTTAGGAAAATTCCCTTGCTGTGTGATATTTTTACTGTGTTTCTCGTTTGCCATGCAAACCATTTCTTGCTACCTACCTCTTAAAATCTATTTTCTCCCTCTTTACCATCCTCCCAAGCCTTCATTTTTCTGAAGAAGACCCCCAACCCAAAACGTCGCCTATCCACATTAACTGACCTGTTTAGTTACTTCAGCACTTTATGATTTGCTGTAAGAGACAGTTGCATAAATGGCGGCGCTGCCATAGCAGCTGCGGCTTACCTGCGGTCCATTTGTCTTTGTGTTTTTGTTGTTTTTTTGTCTTAATTGTAGTTGTGATGTCGTGTTTTTGTGTTTGTGTACTGTGTGTGTATGTGGGGGGGAGGGGGGGAACTGTAAAAATTATAAATATGTGTCCCTTCCGAACGGAGACCCGACCTTTGTGTTCTGGGTGTTGTCTCCGTTCCTGCTGCGGCCTACCATCGGCCCAACTCCTGGAGCTGGCGGCCTCCAGGGCTCTGGTTCGCAGAGCCCGCGGATCGGACTTACCATCACCGGAGCCGGCCGTCCTCGGAGGCTGCGGGAGCGGCTGCGACTCGCCTTAGGCTCGGGCCGCGTGGATGCCGACATCGGGAGCTCCGGCAGCGGCAGCGGGTTCACCCGCCCCGGATCGCGGGGCTTGGGGTGCGGACATTTCACCGTCCGGCGCGGCCTAAAATATGCCGCGGGATGTTTCTCTGCTGGGCGGGGGCTTCAATGTCGGGAGCCACGACCGCCCCGACGTGCAGCAACAGCGGCAGTAGCAGCGTGTTCGCCCGCCCCGGATCGGACTTATCATCGGCGGAGCCGGCCGTCTTCGGAGGCTGCGGGAGCGGCTGCGACTCGCCTTAGGCTCGGGCCGCGTGGATGCCGACATCGGGAGCTCCGGCAGCGGCAGCGGGTTCACCCGCCCCGGATCGCGGGGCTTGGGGCGCGGACATTTCACCGTCCGGCGCGGCCTAAAATATGCCGCGGGATGTTTCTCTGCTGGGCGGGGGCTTCAATGTCGGGAGCCACGACCGCCCCGACGTGCAGCAACAGCGGCAGTAGCAGCGTGTTCCCCCGCCCCGGATCGGACTTATCATCGGCGGAGCCGGCCGTCTTCGGAGGCTGCGGGAGCGGCTGCGACTCGCCTTAGGCTCGGCCCGCTGCGGACCGTCCGGCGCGGCCTCCAACCACAACAACCTGGCCGCGGGAGAGGACAGCAGGAGAAGGGAAAGACATTGTGGCCTTCCATCACAGTGAGGAGAGGACTGGAGGAGACTCACTGTGATGGATGTTTCTTTGATGGATGTTTCTTTTTTGTGTGTTTTTGGGGTTGTGTAATTTTAATGCCTATTTAATGCTTTTATTGTTGGACTGAGGGTGACTGAATTTCGTCCAATATTGGATGACAAATAAAGCTATCTTGAATCTTGAATCTTGCGACCCTGAAGAAAATGCTTGCATGTCTTTTAGCTAAAGGCGAGTTGCCAGAAAAATGGAGCATAGCTATTATTGTCCCTTTATTTAAGGAGAGCAGGTCTGGGAGCTTTATGCTAGTATATAAATAACCAGCATGGTTTTGTGCACAGCATGGTTTTGAGCTGCCAGGGTAATCCAAAGACTGCCAGTGCCGTGCCCTTAAACCCAAAGCTGAGTCGCCTTGATGAACCCGAGATCACCAGGACAAACCTGAGACCGCCTGCGCCTCCTCTTGAGGCAAGAGTGAACTGCAAGGAGAAGCTTGTGATCACCACAGCTCTTCCTTTGAATATCAGGATTGAACTGCTGGTGGTTTTTCTGGGCAAAATAAGCGTGAAGATGATAAACGTTTCAATATCATACCGACATTTAACAATTGCCCCAAAGTTATATTGGGTTCAGGGGCAGATGCATTTCCTTGTAGCAGCAGAACTGAAGCAGCTTCAGAAAAAAAAGAACTCTCTCATTCCATCAAATTACTCGCATTCCATTCTTTCTATGTATGACTAACCAAATTAATAGCCATTTCATTTCACAGATTAGATTTCAAATAGGTGTATGAAGTTCCAATGTGCAAAGTCCACCTAAACATAATCCAGGTGCAGCGACAACCTTGAAAGTAACTTGCAATGAATAACTCATCAGTAACTATCGACGAGCACTTAATGCTACAACATTGGTCAAAAGTGTTCGGATGTATTTAGGCCACTTCAAAATAAATGTTATTCCCTTATCATGTATCCGTACACTGTATTGTCTTTGTATTGTATTTCCGCTGACTGGATAGCACACAACAAAATCTTTTCACTGTACCTCAGTAAACGTGACAATAAACTAAACTGTAATTGTAAATAACTAAAACAATGATAAATAAATCATGGCTATGTAATAGTAACAAATAACTTGAAATGTTACTGAAAATTACTTTCTTTTTCAGCTAGTTACTGAAAAGATCATAATTTACTATTTCCTGCACTTTAACTGCAGCTAGCAATTTATCCAAACCTGATTCCACTGAACAGAAGAGGAGACCATTTAAATTTATTTCAAATTGTCACAAAATAGTATGGACCTTCAAGCCATATGCTTACTTGAATAGTTCACAATATAGGTGAAACATTAAACTTAAAATATCCCTTACAATACTTACTTAAATATAAAAAATTAAAACATAAAATAACATCAAACTGTATTATCACTGAAGTTTAGATGTCATAATGTCAAGAGCTTCATTTGCTGTCAGCAACACAAATGACTCAACGCCATTGAAAATGTTACCGTAAGCCTACTTTTTTCCCCTTCTTTTTCATGGCACTATAGTCAGTTGGGCTGATCATGTAATGTATCAGAGCTTTTACCACGACTGTGGTGTCAGAGCAAACCTTGCACAATCTATCAATTTACTTACAAGGTTTTTTTTCTATTTACAAGTGTAATAATGAAATTCATACATTAGCAAAGTAATGCACTTTTTTAATATAAATAAAATTTAATAAGATTTGTACTCATTTTGAAAAATAACGCCTCATTTTGAATTAATTATATTATTATAATCATAAATTATAAATGGGCACCAAAACAGATTTGCTCAGTTTTACTAAATAGCCTGTTTGAGAATTACACAGTTCAATGAAATTAGGTACATTTTCAACTTCAAACGTAGAACTGGGCAAAAAAACTTCATATGTAATCATATTCAACATAAGAAATGCATCACCATATTTGATAGACGAGTGTATCCAAATATAAGCAAAAAGCTCCGGATATATACAATTTACCCAAATATCTTTTCTTGTGGGTGCGGGGGGAAGAGAGGGGAAGTTTTGTTGCCTCCATCACAGTGAGGGGGTGTTTGGAGTCACTGTGATGGATGTTTGTGTTGGGGTCGGGTGTCCTGTGTTCTTTTCTTTTTTGCTGTATTTTGTGTGACTGCTGAAATTTCGCTCGGTGTTGTGCCGAGTGACAATAAAGTGTTGTTATGTTATGTTATGTTATGTTATACAAGGAACTTCTTCAATCAGTCTGAAGAAGAGTCCCAACCCAAAATATAATTTGTCCATTCCCTCCACAGATGCTGCCTGATTCACTTAGTTCCTCTTGCAACTCTGTGTTTTGATATTTTCTTGTAAAATCTTTGCAATGCCCATTATAGATTTTAACAGAATTATACTAAATAATAGCAACTAGTGGCTTCAGAGTACTGGTTTGAAATGGCAGAAGTATATTTGAATTATAACAAAGGATAACTTATTATTTTTGAAAGCTAACAAAATTTACTTTCAAAATTTAACAAATAAAAGCCTGGATATTGTAATTAATTCGGTAATTAAAGTTAATTGTAATTTAATTGCAATCAGTGCTGTACTGAAATAATGACGTGTACACTGCTCCAGATTTACTGTCATATGATAAAGATCACCTATGCCAGGAGAGACAAACTATAAATAACCAGAAATAAGGATTATTATTTTAAATATTGGGGTGATCTTCAAATCAAATAACACAAAAAATAAAAGGTATCAAAAAGAGGCTATAATATTAGACTAATATATACTGACAGAATAAATTCAGTCACCAAGAAACAGCATGACACTTTTTTAAAGATTCCAGTATAGGCAACATGCGTAATTTAAATATGCATCTTTAATTAATGCAATGGTATGCATAGATATTTGAAATAATACAACTGAAAAGCCATTTATTAAACCTCATGTTCCACATAACAGTTGTAGTACTTCCATTTCAGCACATTAGGCTAAATGAGTGATAAGGATATGGATCCAAATCTATCTGGCTGCACAAGTACCAAAGATAACAATAGTAATCATTTTTTAAACATTTATAGAATGTTAAAGCAGATTCAAAGGTTCACCATTTTTGAATTGGTATTTTTACACACATATTAAAATTGAGGATGTTGGAAAAATAGGGCCAGGCTCTTGGGGGGGGGGGGGGGGGGAGACACACACCTCCCCAAGACTGGCTATGTATGAGGTCACACTAAGACAAGGTAACTGAGTTTGAATTATTCTTCATGCTCATCATATTTCCTCTCCCTTTAAGATCCAAAATGTTCCGATATACCACTACTAAAATTGAATAATAATGTTCAATGACAGAATAATTAACAAATAAACAATAATGAAATATCATATATGTAATACATTTTACTAATTTATTTTGATGAAGTTGCGTACTGGTAGTACTCCGCTTTTATAGGAATTACCACAGCAACCTAACGAGATTTTCCATTAAATTGGTAACAATAAAATTTAAGATGTAATTATTAATCTGCAGATGAACATATCACTTCGATGTACATTGAGAAAACAGAATAAAATTGTAATTAATTTTATCAAAGGAAAATATCTTTGAAAAATCCAAGATGTTATGTATAGAAAAGTAATCTTTGCAAAGAAATAGTTTGCAGACTGCATAGATTGTTCTGCTTTCTGTGTAATGATTTGATAAAAATAAGGCAGAAAGAATAATGGACTATGTTTTCATAAATTTGAATAAATGCCTGGAGGCTGAAAGTGAGGGTCACCAGGGTCCTCCAGACGGATGTACAAGTCAACAAAGAATCACTGCAGAGCACAGACCAAGAGAGTTACAACAAAGTAGCCGAAGATTTGACAAAAGAAAGCCTTGTGAACAGCACTGCTCTAATGAGAATGAGCAAACATGCTGTGTCTGCTGTCAATGTTCTCTTGTCATCTCATTCTTTTTTTAATACCACCATCAGAGTCAAATTTTAAATTATCTTCTGACCAAGATGTATGTGCACTCTTAATTTCAGCATCATAAAACCACATGCATTGTTCAGAAACACTACAAACCTTCAATTTAAATTTACAGTTAGAGCAAACCAAAGCAATATGCACTTAACAATTTTAATAACCTATTAAGTTACAACTTCAATTTCATTATATGAATATTTTCCTTGGGGAGCAATACCATCATGAAGAACGATAGAATATTTTTAAAAAGATAAATAGCATCATTAATCAGCAACATTTCTTTTCTATTATCTTTCAAAATGAGGCGTTATTTTTCAAAATGAGTACAGATCTTCATGTAATTAGCTCTTTTTTCACCACCAAGAAATGACAGTGTTCTGAATTTTTTTTAAAAATCATTAAGTCGAATTTACCATGATATCATCTATCTTTATATAATTTAGTTTATCTGTGACAACAATAGAACTGGGAATCCAACAGTCTTTACCACAGCAGAGTTAACATTTTGTAGAAAATAATCCAGCTGACTTTCCACAAGTCTTCAAGCCTTTGGATAATCAAATGATCTTTAAAGTTTTAGTTCAACATATACCACTTTTGATTAAAACCCATGATTCCCATAATAACAAAATGGCAGATAACTAAAGTCCTTTGAATGATTGTGAGAAACCAACACTGCCAGACTATTTACGACTTACTTGTATTATGAGATACTTAAGCTGCATAAATCCAATTGGTGATGTTGCAGTAAGTGGTCTGACATGAAATGTAAAACAGCAACATGAAAAACAGACTAAATAAAGCTGCTTCAATGGAATGCTGATCAGGTTTACTTGCACAAAACAGATATATTACTCACTGTCCCATGAAGAGTCGCGGGCACATGCTTAAATGCTTACTGCAGAAAAGCAGGAACAGACTTTAACATGGGCGGCACGGTAGCGCAGCGGTAGAGTTGCTGCTTTACAGCGAATGCAGCGCCGGAGACTCAGGTTCGATCCTGACTACGGGTGCTGCACTGTAAGGAGTTTGTACGTTCTCCCCGTGACCTGCGTGGGTTTTCTCCGAGATCTTCGGTTTCCTCCCACACTCCAAAGACGTACAGGTATGTAGGTTAATTGGCTGGGTAAATGTAAAAATTGTCCCTAGTGGGTGTAGGATAGTGTTGGTGTACGGGGATCACTGGGCGGCACGGACTTGGAGGGCCGAAAAGGCCTGTTTCCGGCTGTAGATATATGATATGATATGATGATAATATTTGTGCTGACCACCCATTCAAATGATTTCCCATGCCATTAGGTTTTAAAAGACAAACACAAATTTTCAAACAAAAATGTAACATTTCTCTCTGCATATCTGTTGTACCCCACCACACCATACTTACTGACATATTAAGTCAATGAAATTTTTTAAAAATCAGAAGCTGGCTACTCTGCCATCTAAATAACTGAGAAAAACATTATAAATTCAACACAATCATTAATGGGCACATTTTTACCTTGGCAGCTTTGCATGCAGCTGAATGCATTTCAAAATTAAAGTTGGCTGAGATATAATTGGAGCCAACCAGAATTGAAAATCGCAAGAGTCCAGTTAATAATATCGACAAAAAAGGTTCAGTTAATCAACAATAGATAATTTACCAATTAATCTATAGCAACAACATAGCAATCATTAATCATTTAATTGTTGCCATGTCAACAGAACAGAGAGCATTGAAGTAATAGCTCTCAAAAACTAACCAACAAAAAAACATCTAAGATTGCAGTATACAAATTTAAATAGCAAATACAAATGTATCATATCATATCATATCATATCATATATATACAGCCGGAAACAGGCCTTTTCGGCCCTCCAAGTCCGTGCCGCCCAGCGATCCCCGTACATTAACACTATCCTACACCCACTAGGGACAATTTTTACATTTACCCAGCCAATTAACCTACATACCTGTACGTCTTTGGAGTGTGGGAGGAAACCGAAGATCTCGGAGAAAACCCACGCAGGTCACGGGGAGAACGTACAAACTCCTTACAGTGCAGCACCCGTAGTCAGGATCGAACCTGAGTCTCCGGCGCTGCATTCGCTGTAAAGCAGCAACTCTACCGCTGCGCTACCGTGTAAAGCCAATAGTTTCCGTAAAGTGGCATCACAAGGTGGTGAAGATGACTTTTGGCATGCTGGCCTTCATAAGTCATGGAACTGAGTATGGAAATTATGACATTACGTTATGACACATTGGTGAGGCTGCATAGTCCTTTTCCCAGGGTAGGGAAATCACGAACTTGAGGGCATAGGTTTAAGATCAGAGGGAAAAGATTTAATAGAAACCTGAAGGGAAACTTTTTCCAGAGGATGGTGGTGATATGTAACAAGTTGCCAGAGGAAACTTGTTGAAACAATAATATTTAAAAGACATTTGGATAAGTACATGGATAGGAAAGGTTTGGATAGGAAAGGTTTAGAGGGATATGGGCCAAATACGGGTAAATGAAACCAGCTTAGAGGAAGCATTTCAGTTAGCATGGACAAATTGGGCTGAAGGCCCTGTTTCCGTGCTGTATAACTCTATGACTGTAATACTGATTGCAAGCATTGTAAAACACTCAAATTTCTATCTGAACTTGCCTTATAATTGCTCCCAAATATCGTGTTCTGGATGCATGATGGAGGGCGCTGTTATTGAATCTGGGGATAATGGTTCTCGGGCTCCTGTATTTGCTTTCCGATGATAGCAGCAAGAAGAGCACGTGGCCAGGGTGATATGGATCAATGATGATATTAGCTGCTTTCTTGAGGCAGCACTTCCTGTAGATTGCTTTGATAGAGGAGGGGTCAATACTCATGATGGACCAGGCAGTGTCCTCTTCTTCCTGAGCATTCTAATTTCTGAACCAGGCTGTGATGCAACCAGTCAGTGTGCTCTCAACCATGCACAAGTAGAAGTTCAGTAGAATATTCAGCGAAATGCCAAATCCTCTCAAACTTCTGTTTGAGTGATAGTATTATTCATGAATTCCATGATAGTCTACTATGTTTCTAGTTTTTGATAATAAAATGTTTATCAAAAATTTCCCAATCACACGCAGTAATAAAAATTACAACTGCAACGTATTACCATTTTAAGACCTTCTTTGTTGACATTTTTAGTTTTAATACCAAACTTTAGCTGCCTAATTTATCTATGAAAATATATTCAAAATTATTCCTTTGTATAGGTGCAGGAAAGCGTATTCAATTGTAACAACCCTTCAAAACAAAAGGTATGCTATTGTGGTTTTTGGACAACTGGTTCTTCTTTAAAGATCATGTGCAACATCACATTAATCTGTTTCATCTTCCAATATCCCCAAATAAATACATCAGTACTAAAAAGCATGCTCTTGATTTAAACATTAGTCATAGCTCAATCTAAAGAAATAGTGGAACAAAATTGGCTTAGAAATAATTACTTCGTTTCTATAATGGCCATTTGATGTCATGGGAAATGGAAAATCAAAAAACTGGAGAGGCAGGAGATCTGGAAAAAAAGTGCTGTAAATACTCAGCAAGTCAGGGAGAAGATTTGACATTAACTCTGTTTCTCTCTCCCATTGATGCTGCATGACATCACAGTAACTGGTATCTTTCATAGAATTATAGAAAATCCATAACTGAGCAGGAGGCCATTCAGCCCAAGCAGTTGGCGTGGTCAAAATAAAGAGGTAACCCAATCATACTAATTCCAGCATTAACAATGAAAGTCATAGCTCTTACAGTATAAATTCAAGTAGAGTCATAGAGTCACAGACTGATATAGTGTGGAAACAGGCCCTTCGACCAAACTTGCCCACACCGGCCAACATGTCCCAGCTACACTTGTACTTGATAAAAGGTATGTTATTTCTATGTCTGCCACCCGTTCCAGTAGTGAGTTCCAGATTATCATCCTCATTCCAATTACTTATATATGTCACATGTTTTTTTGACCATACGCTCTACATTGAACCCTTACTATATTGTGCAAATTCAGTAAGTTTTACCCTAGCTTCTTCTGTCCAAATTAATTGAGCCTTCTTTTAACTTGGACTGAATATGGTTTTCCAGTTATGGTAACATTATTGCAAATCTGCTCTGCACCCTCTTCAGTGTAATCACATCATTCTGTAAGATGGTCCCTAGTGGATAGAGTGCTAAAGATATAGTCCAAGTGAAAGCATCCTGTATACCTTTTGAACCACATTATCAACTCATCCTGCTATCTTTTAAATAATCTGTGATTATATACACATCTCAACAACCTCCTATATACTCTGCATTTTCCTTGTCTTGTTGTAACACCAACAACATCCCCCCCCCCACCCCCAAACCCCTGCAGAAATACATTACTTTCACACGTTGAATGGGAATGGAGCGCAAGCACTGGTGCCCTGGTGAGTGAGAAAGGAGTGTGGCAAACTACCTGGTGTGCCAGATGTTAAACCATGGTCGGATAGTGGAATCATCAGTGTTTAACAGTAGATGGTAGTCAATTAAGATGAAAGTTAGTAAATAGAGTTTAATCCAAGGAAGTGTAGGGTTATGTCAATTTACATACCATTACTGATTTAATGTCCATACCTTGGGATGTTAATTGAACTAACATCCAATAGTATGGTAAATCAGCTAATCCAGCACCAAAGTCTCAACCATGTTTGATTATCAGAGTCTTATTAAATATCTTCCTTCAATTTAAATGTGTCTTCTTCACTGTCAACTAGAGACTTAGCATAACCCCTATATATAAGTTTAATTTATTGATGTACATTTCAAAATGCAAGGAACCCTATTGAGGCCCACTGGTAACAACCCCCTGATACAGAAACACCCATCAATAAGCGAGTTCGATATCTCGACTGAGCATGCGCAGGTCATAGGTCACGAAGGCTAAGCATTCGCGCCGGCTGATCTGCCGCGTGTATACAGACCTGCGTTTCATCTGTATTTTCCAGCTTTGCTTCATAGAGGTAAGAAAATAATGCTTTAAAAATATTAATTAGATGTATTTATGGTTAATTTGTATTCCGGTAGACAAAATGCTGGAGTAACTTACAGCCAGCATTTCTGGAGAGAAGGAATGGCTGACGTTTCCAGTCGAGACCCTACAGGAAGGGTCTCGACCTGAAACGTCAGCCATTCCTTCTCTCCAGAGATGCTGCCTGTCTCGCTGAGTTACTCCAGAATCTTGTGTCTATCTTCGGTGTAAACCAGCGTCTACAGCTCCTTCATACACATTTTTTAAATCCATACACGGTGCTTCATTGCGGGCTACAGAGCTCCCTCCCACCGCAGGCAATGTCATTTGTGCCCCCCCCCCCCATCCCGAGCAGCGCGCGGGTCTTTTCAAGGGATTTTCTCTAAATGGAAATGTCTCCGAGCTGCGCATGGGTCTTTTGAACGTTTTTTAAAAATGGAAATGTCTTCTTCGGGTTTGTTAACGTTTTTAACGGCTTTTAAAAAAAGTTTAATCTGTGAAGCAAGCGGGTTTTTTAAACGTTTTTTGACAGTAACCTATCTCAATGACTACCACCAGTAGCTCTAACATTGACCATAATGAAGTGCTTTAAAAATTGATAATGGCCCACATCTGTGCCAGTTTCCTGGATAATCTGGACCTCCTTGAAATTTGTGTACAAGAAAAATACGTCTATGAAGGCCACCGCATTCAGCTCTGAATCATCTTGACAATAAGAATAGCTATGTCAGGAAGATGTTCATTGACTACAGCTCAGACTTCAACATCATAATACTATCATAATAGCTCATCTGTAAACCTCTGGACCTTGGCCTTGGGACCGACATCTGCAAATGACTTAGAGACTTCCTGACCGGAAGACCTCAGTCGATTAAAATTAACATTACCTCCATCCAGACCCTCAACAATGGTGCTCCTCATCCATGACTTTAAGTTCACCAATGATATCATTGTTGTCTGCCAGTTCAACAAAAATGATAACATGGAGTATAGTACTAGAGGCCACAGCCTCAGAATGAAGGGGCGTATCTATAGAAAGGAGATGGGGAGGAATTTCTTTAATCAGAGGGTGATGAATCTGTGGAATTCTTGCCACAGATGGCAATGGAGGCCTAGTCATTGGGTATTTAAAAAAAATGGAGATTGACAGGTTCTTGATTAGTGAGGGTGTCAAAGATTATCGGGAGAAGACAGAAGTTGAGAGGGAAAGATAGAGTAGACCCGGTGGGCTGAATGGCTCAATTATGTTCCTATGAAAGAATATGTAGAAATTAATTTCTCCAATGGGAGAATGAAAACAAGCAAACATAAATTTAAGCATAATGCGAGTATACTCTGAGATTCAATTTTGCCCACTCTACCTCCAAAGATTGAGGGCTTTGGAGTAAATGAAGCTTTCGAGACAGATCTCAACAATTGTTAGCTGGCAAGAGTGTTTAACAAAAGATAGTGATACAACAAAGTGAGTTGGGGTATTAATCAGCTGTAATGTGATTGAATGGCAGAGTAGGCTTGAAAGGCTAATGGAAAGGATCTGGAAAAGTTATTAAAACAGTAGCAGGAGTGAGTGTTTTTTTTTCAATGTAGCAGTGGATCTAAAAGAAATGCTCAAAATTGCAGGAAATTATTTTTGTTGATTGAAGAATGGTGTACAAATTGAAGATTATCAAGACAAAAGAATGAGATTTGAAATGGGCTCTCCCTAGACGTATTAGAACATGGAACATCTTAATCACAGGCAATTACTGAGGCTGACACAAATTAAAGAAGAAATTGGTAAGGTATTTGAAAAGACACTATTAAAAGTAAAAGAAACAGGTATCACAAAGATGAATGGGATTGAGGCTCACCTACAGCGAAAATTAGATAGAAATAATTAAGATTTCAAGATCAATTTATTGTCACATGTACCAATTAAGGTACAGTGAAATTTAGTTTACATCCCTGTGTTTAGCCTTCCAGGATACAACACCACTTATTCATCCTAAAAGAAAACAAATGGCCAGAATAATTTTGTGCAATTATTTTGTATGTTTTTATTGGTTTTGCTGACAATTTGGTCATCATTCTTGACTTTTTCCTATGGCAATTCTGCTTTGGTGTTTTATGGACATTTGAGTTAATCAGATGGAAGAGTACTTGCAATTCCAATTACATTTGTGATGCATAATTCTTTGAGATATAATATAGCAAAAGGACTATTATTATGTACATTTATTAAACCCATGCAATCCCTCAGCAAGCACAATTGACTTAATCTATATGTAGGCAAAAATTAGCAATGAAGGGAAAATATCTAGATAAAAACAACAACAAAAAGGGTTTCCAGAGACAATTGTGCCAAGAGTAGTATCATTTCAAGTACAGACATGACTGATGGCAAAATTCAGTATGTTTAGCGAAATTCTTGCTATTGAGGGCGTGCAGCGTAGGTTTACTAGGTTAATTCCCGGAATGGTGGGACTGTCTTATGTTGAAAGACTGGAGCGACCAGGCTTATATACACTGGAATTTAGAAGGATGAGAGGAGATCTTATCGAAACGTATAAGATTATTAAGGGGTTGGACACGTTAGAGGCAGGAAACATGTTCCCAATGTTGGGGGAATCCAGAACAAGGGGCCACAGTTTAAGAATATGGGGTAGGCCATTTAGAACTGAGATGAGGAAAAACATTTTTAGTCAGAGAGTTGTGAATCTGTGGAATTCTTTGCCTCAGAAGGCAGTGGAGGCCAATTCTCTGAATGCATTCAAGAGAGAGGTAGATAGAGCTCTTAAGGATAGTGGAGTCAACGGGTATGGGGAGAAGGCAGGAACGGGGTACTGATTGAGAATGATCAGCCATGATCACATTGAATGGCGGTGCTGGCTCGAAGGGCCGAATGGCCTCCTCCTGCACCTATTGTCTATTGTCTATTGAAATGAACTGAAGATAAAAGTTAAACAAACTTCCAGATGAGAGGAAAGATTATTAGAGATAAGTAAAGGGAATGGTATTAAGATGAAGATAGAAAACTAGATTAAGAACTGCAATCTTAAAAGACCTATCCTATTATCTTCTACTAAAGCATAGGATTTAAATTTTATGCTGTGATGTAATGCACACATTACTAATTCCCAGGAGCCAAAAAAATTATGTTTCACTGTCAATGAACAGGATTCTTATAAACATATAGATTCCTTCATTAAATGTCAGGCATAATGTGTGAACATGCAAATCTATTTATTTTGAAAGGAAGAATAGAAAAGCAGTATTTTTAAACAGAGATTCCATACAAATAATACAATCTCAAAAGGATTCATTGACAAGCACTTCCGCTCAGTCCACCTAAACCTACCTGATCTCCCAGTTGCTAAACACTTTAACTCCCCCTCCCATTTCCATACTGGCCATTCTGCTCTTGGCCTCCTCCATTGTCAGAGTGATGCCCAGCACAAATTGGAGGAACAGCACCTCATATTTCGCTTGGGCAGCTTATACCCCAGCAGTATGAACATTGACTTCTCTAACTTCAGGTAACCATTGGTTTCCCTCTCTCTCCATCCCTCCCCCTTCCCAGTCCTCCGACCAGTCTAACTGTTCCTGATTGTTACATTTTATCTCTGATTGCTTTATTGTTAGCTTCTCCTAGCTAACAATGATCTATTCTACATTTTCCTTGAACTACACCCCTTTGATGTCTCATTTTCACACCTAACACTTCCTTATCTCTGTACATCCCCCTACGCTCAGTCTGAAGAAGGGTCTCGACCCGAAACGTCACCCGTTCCTTCGCACCAGAGATGCTGCCTGTCACGCTGAGTTACTCCAGCATTTTGTGTCTTTCTTCTTTAATAAGCAGATAGCTTCTTTATTAAGTCTAAACCTTCCTACAACCATGCCAATGACCAGCTTCCAAATAAATTAACCAAGAATATATCAGGCAATGAAAAGGCAACCAATTATCAGTCTTTCACAATGTACTAGAGTTCCTCTTTAGATCAGATGTCAGACCAAGGAAAAGGCAGGCACAGTGTTGAGATTTTGATAGGATATAAGGGATCCATAATTCTACTTTTATCAGTTACAAATTTCTGCAGGCACCACAAGTGGAAGGTGAACAGCAGCAGAATTTTTAATTTGAATGTGCCATGAAAAGTTTTCAGATGAGCTGATGGTAAGGTTCTGGAGGTTTATCCTGGATCTTCCTGGAAGTTTAGATTTACCCAATTGATTTTATTTGCCAATAATTCTTTAGGATTGCAGATTCATACAAAAGGCCTCAACTACTCACAGCATTAAATACAAACTTAGATAAGGCAAAGAAAATCACATATCCAAGGATAGATAGCAATGAAAGCAGAACAGATGGAAACAAAATTACAGTAAGTTATTAATAGGTTAATTGACTGGGGGCAACTGTAGTCAAATCTGTAGTCACCCACTTTGGATCTAAAAATAGAACAGTGCATGTGGTAAACGAAACAGATGGATGCATAGTGACTGCAATCTATGTAGATTTTTCATTAACATGTCAGTTACACAGAAAATAACCAAAAGTAATGGTGGGCTTATATGTAGAAGACTGGATTACAAATGGGAAGAAGTTAAACCATAACTTGTCAAAGCCTTGCTAGGACCTCCCCTGGATTATTACATTGCTCAGTTCTGGCTAGCACACTTCAGGAAGGTTACATTGGCACTGCATCTGCTTGTCAGATTGATACCTGGACTTCAAATAATAAAATATGGGGAGAATGAACTGGGATCTGTGAAGGTTAGGAGCCAGACTGAAAGTTGCAAAATATGAACAGGGATTGATAAAGAAATAAATCTGAATTAATTGCAAAGAATGACATAATATACCTTAGCGTTCTAATCTTGTACTTCTATTCCTGTGTAAAGTCAAAGGAATGGAAGAAAAAAATATTAATTATTCTGCATATTTATATAGTATAAGAAGATTTTGTGTGTTGGCTGTTTGCAGTGCTGCATTCAACCGTCTTACAGAATTGGTGTTAAATTTCCTTGATGCCATGCTAAAGATTTTGTGGCAAAGCTTGGTGAATGTAATACATGCCAGTTTTCTCAAATTGCCCTGATTCATCAAGCATGAATAATTCCCAACTTGTGGTGATCTTGTTGCCAGTGGGGTGCAGAGCCAAACATCAATCCATAGAATGCATGTAACTGTGGCAAGGAGGGGCAGAAAGAGGGAAGGTCAAATTTCCCTTATGTCACATACAGAAAGGGTAGATGACAGAAGGTTGCGTTTTTCTTCCTAGGATGGGATAAAAATAACAGGTACAAAACTAAATGATTTAATATAATCATTTAGATTGTTCACAAACTTCTTTAAACAAGAGTGCTGAGAATGTGAACTCTTGGCCAGTGGTTGTGGATGAAACAAGAATTGTAGATCCATTTAAAAGGAACCTGGTCTGAATATAGTGGGTTACACTGCTAGACAAGAAAAGACAGGAAAAGGCACAAGTTGAGCATAGAGTAAATGGGCTGAATGAATATTTCTGTTGTTCATCCAATGTAATACGATGCGGTTTTCAACTAGGGTTGTATTTTGCCTTTCAATTAGGGTTGAAAACCATAGAAATAACATGTTTTAAAAACACACAAATGCCCCCCACTGGGTATTTATATTTTCAAATTATTCAACAAGCCATGCAAATATGAACCAGAGAAAAAGAGCACGCAATGCCTTTTTAAAAAAAAATGTCAATTAAAGATTGGGGCACAGAAGGTGAGGGGTGTTGGTTATGGAGGAGGAAATCTTTTGGGAAATTAGGCAAAATATAAACTTGAATCAGCATGATAGAAAATAGATACAATCTAGAAATAAAGATTATTTGCGTAACATCATTATAGATTAAAGATTTAGAAGCCCAAAGTATTATTTGTGGGATAAAATATTTGTGGGATAAAATTAGGAATGATGCCACTAGAGGTCACTCCAGAGTGGACTGACCAGATGTGAAGCCATTGTAAATAATTCAGTTATAAAATTAGCAATTTCATAATATATTTTTGATCTATTTGTACTTATTTCCCTTGCAGAATTGTATACGTATGAAGGCTGTTCTGTTTAATGAATGGAACAAAAATAGTTTGATTCTTCTAATTGCTTGAATCAATTCCAATTTCATCTATTGATGTGTCTTTTAGTGCCTTTATCCCGCATTACTGTAGATCAGATAACCTACCTATGTTTATTTTCTGCGGTGCTGTTAAGCAGAGCAGATGTGAAGCTCTTCTACAGATGTATCATCCTTCTACAATATTCTACAATCCTTCTACAATCATTCAAGTACTTGGCTGCAAATCTGAAGGAATAACATCACAAATAAACCAGATAACACCCTTTGTACACTTAATGTAAAGGAACTCTTCTTTCCCAAACTGGGACTTTATAAACTTCAAATAAAATGCCTAACTCGTTGGTGACTTCATTCTTATTGGTCAGATTAAATTAATTCCGGTTAGAAACATAGAAAAATAGGCGCAGGTGTAGGCCATTCGGCTCCTCGAGCCAGCACCGCCACCAATATGATCATGACTGATCATCTAAAATCAGTACCCCTTACCTGCTTTTTCCCCATATCCCTTGATTCCTTTAGCGGTAAGAGCTAAATCTAACTCTCTTGAAAACATCCAGTGAATTGGCCTCCACTGCCTTTTGTGGCAGCAATTTCCACAGATTCACAACTCTCTGGGTGAAAAAGATTTTACTCAATCCTAAATGGCCTACCCCTTATTCTTAAACTGTGACCCCCTAGTTCTGGATTCCCCCAACATCGGGAACATTTTTCCTGCATCTAGCCTGTCTAATCCTTTAAGAATTTTGCATGTTTCTATAAGATCCCCTCTCATCCTAAATTCCAATGAGTACAAGCCCAGTC
The DNA here is from genome assembly GCF_053455715.1 of Rhinoraja longicauda. Classification (NCBI taxonomy): domain Eukaryota; kingdom Metazoa; phylum Chordata; class Chondrichthyes; order Rajiformes; family Arhynchobatidae; genus Rhinoraja; species Rhinoraja longicauda. The sequence continues at coordinate 40,232,620 of NC_135955.1, forward strand.
GACCCATTCTTTCATCATATGTCAGTCCCGCCAGCCCAGGAATTAACCTGGTGAACCTATGGTGCACTCCCCCAATAGCAATAATGTCCTTCCTCAAATAAGGAGACCAAAATTGCACACAATACTCTAGGTGCGGTGTACAACTGCAGTAGGACCCCCTTGCTCCTGAACTCAAATCCTCTCACATTGAAGGCCAACATGCCATTAGCTTTCTTCACTGCCTGCTGTACCTGCATGCTTCTTTCAGTGACTGATGTACAAGCACATCAAGGTCTCACTGCACCTCTCCATTTCTTAATCTGACACCATTCAGATAATAATCCATCTTCCTGTTCTTGCCACCAAAGTGGATAACCTCACATTTATCCACATTATACTGCATTTGCCATGCATCTGCCCACTCACCCAATGTATCCAAGTCACCCTGCAGCCTCATAGCATCCTCCTCGCAGCTCACACTGCCACCGAGCTTTGTGTCATCTGCAGACTTGGAGATATTACATTTAATTCCTTTGTCTAAATCGTTAATATATATAGTAAATAACTGGGGTCCCATCACCGAGCCTTGTGGCACCCCACTAGTCACTGCCTGCCATTCTGAAAAGGACCTGTTAATTTCTATTCTTTGCTTCCTGTCTGCCAAGCAGTTCTTTATCCATGTCAATACCAATACCATGTCAATACCTACCCCCAATACCATGTGCTCTAATTTTGCACACTAATCTCTTGTGCGGGACCTCGTCAAAGGCTTTTTGAATGTCCAGATACACCACATCTACTGGCTCTCCCTTATCCATTCTAGGTTGATTTAGAGTTGCTGCGATACAAGATATACGATGGAATAAATGGGTTGAATTATTTGAAGAAAAATAAACAAGCAACTAAAGTGTAAAATTCTCCTGAAAATGCTTTCAAAGTTTATTTGTGTTTTCTTTTGTTCAACAAGGAAAGATACATCCATTGACCTAGTTTTGAGAATTGTAGATGGAAAAATAACAGAAGAAAGTGAATAGATAAATTCTGATAATGTAATTAAACTCAACATGAAAATAAAATGTAGCTAGATGGAATGGTTAGAAAGTTGAGTCAATGTAGATTTCTATGTTTTGTATTAACAACGAGTTAACAGTTATTTTGCAATGCCAGGATTAACCAATAACCACATGCCAGTCAATTTAGCTAAGGTTGTAGGGAAGCTTTTAGAAACAATATCGAGGGAAAACATTAATTTGAATTAATAATGAAGAATTCGTATGGATTGGTTATATGCAAATTGTGTTGGACTTTGAATGTCTTTGATCATAGCAACATAGAAGGTTGATGAAAAGAATAAATGAAATCGACATGGATTTTCAGATGCGAACTGATGAAGACACAAAAGGCTGGTTTGCAAAACTGGGCCCTGGAATTAAAGAATTCATTGCAACTTGAATAGAATGTTAGTTCTTGATTCTTGATTAGTACGGGTGTCATGGGTTATGGGGAGAAGGCAGGAGAATGGGATTAGGAGGGAGAGATAGATCAGCCATGGTCGAATGGCGGAGTAGACATGATGGGCCGAATGGTCTCATTCTGCTCCTATTACTTGCTTACTTAGTTTAAAGCTAGAAAGTGCAGGGAAAATATTGATTGAGAAATTGATGATAAACTCTTCCACCAGGGTCAGTGATGGTGATTGCAACAATTTTTTGATACATAGATTTGGACATTGGTAAAATTTCTGAATTTGTGGATAACGAAGACGTTGAAAGTGTGATAAACAGTGAAGGTACTTACAGACCAAAACACACCTAAGCAGGGTTGAGGATTTCAGCTATGTTTAATTAGAGAATCCAGGGTTGTTTTTGTAAATGGGAAGGATCCTGACTGATTAGGATTGGCTTACCAGGCAGAAAATGTTCCCATTCAAGGTGCAAGGGTCATAGATTTAACATGTTGGGCAAACAATACAAAAGTATAAGCAAGATTTTGCACCACTCAAAAATATTTTGCTCCAGAGTTTGATCCCTATGAAGCAGTGGAAAATATGCCTTCAAAACAAAAGTGAATAAGCAATTGAAACAAAATAATTTGCAGAAGAGCAAAGGATTAAGACTGAAGATCGACACAAAATGCTGGAGTAACATAGCAGGACAGGCAGCATCTCTAGAGAAAAGGAATAGGTGATGTTTCGGGTCAGAACCCTTCCTCAGACTGAAAAATAGAGAAGGCCAGAACAAACAGGGCTGGCAACACATGACCTCAGAAACTGTGGAGTCCATAATGGCCCATTGTTGGCTGGCGAAGATGTGCTAATGATAGGGATATAAGGATGCGTACAGTGGAAACTAGTAGGATGACTAGGATGGAGGAGAGAACAAAATACATAGCTAATTGAAATGAGAGAAATCAGCGTTCATACCGCTGGGTTGTAAGATGCCCAAGCAAAATATGAGGTGCTGTTCCTCCAATTTGCGTGTGGCCTCACTCTGCCAATAAAGGAGGCCCAGGACAGAATGGTCAATATGGGAATGGGAATTGCAATGTTTGGCAACTGGGAGATCGTATAGGCCAAGGCGGACTAAACTTATTTTTATTCACAAAATGCTGGAGTAACTCAGCAGGTCGGTCAGCATCTCGGGAGAGAAGGAATGGGTGACGTTTCGGGTCAAGACCCTTCTTCAGACTGATGTCAGGGGGGCGGGACAAAGGAAGGATATAGGTGGAGACAGGAACATAGAGGGAGATCTGGGAAGGAGGAAGGGAGGGACAGAGGAACTATCTAAAGTTGGAGAAGTCGATGTTCGTACCACTGGGCTGCAAACTGCCCAGGCGAAATATGAGGTGCTGTTCCTCCAATTTCTGGTGGGCCTCACTATGGCACTGGAGGAGGCCCATGACAGAAAGGTCAGACTGGGAATGGGAGTTGAAGTGCTCGGCCACCGGGAGATCAGCCTGGTTAATGCGGACCGAGCGCAGGTGTTCAGTGAAGCGATCGCCGAGCCTGCGCTTGGTTTCATAAGTGTTCAGCAAAACAACTGACAAGCCTACGCTTGGTCTTGCCGATAAATAGGAGCCCACACCTAGAGCATGAGGTTTGAGGAGGTGCAAGTAAACTACCTCACCTGAAAGGACTGTCAGGGTCCCAGGATGGAGTCAAGGGAGGAAGTATCAGGACAGATGTATAATGACAAGGATTAAAACTGATGGGATTGTCCCAAGGGAAGCAGAATAGAATCACCGTATCGAATGGCAAGCTTCTGCGCTATAATGTTTCTATACTGCAAACTTTTAGTTCTTATAAAATTCTTACTTTTGAAGTATTAACCAACATTTAATACCACAGAAACACTCTAAACACTTGAGAGTCGCAATTAAAATATGAAAGCCAAACAAAAGAAAGTGATAGTGAAAGGCATGACCAAATGTATAGAGATTGGTTCCTATACATTCCGGGATGCAGACAGTTTCAGTAGGAGATTATAGAATTTGAGACTCTATTTAGATGGCATAGGTAAAGTAAACCAGGTGAGATTATGCAGAAAATATTAAAGAGACAGCATTAAGGTGGTGATATCAAGACCAATATGATTTGATAGGATGCAAAGCCATTGATAAATTTAATCTGAGAGTGAGAATTTCAAAATTCAGGAAATGGGATCAAATTACAAAGTGTGCTTAGTGTGGAACATGGATTGAGTCAAAAGGAGACAGCAGGTTTTGGATAACCTGAATGGAGGCGGAGGTGGAAGATTGAAGATGGATGTCCATAGTAGAGGCTAGAGGTGAGAAAAGCTGAAATGAGGGTTTCAGCAGACGCGCCTACCATTCCAGAGTTGAGTGATGTTATGTAATTGAGATCAAGCTTTTTTTTATGGAGACCTTACAGAGCCAAAAATATTTTCAACTTGTTGGTTAGGTAAGCTTTAACAAAACATTGCATCGCTTTGGAATTAAATCAACCCATTCTTGAAGTAGAAATTGTAACTGTCATGTACTGTGAGATAGATATTTTCACTAAGTTGCAGAATGGGATGATAACAAAAGACATGAGCCTCAGTACAATCTAAAGTTATGATTCCCTACCTCCTCCTTTTTAAACTTCAACATATACCAATATTTCCAGACTATCCAACCAATATTTGCAAGATGTGTATTTTTACTAATTATTCACAGACGAAAGAGAACATCGGAAAGTTAAAAATGAAAGTAACTCGAGTTGAGAAATTATTTTGCAGAAATTTTATTACACACCTAAGTGATGTAGCATTGTACTTCTGCATTTAAGTTAGATGGTATGTGTTTAAGCCTTACTCCACAACCTGGATGCATACACCAGGACGCCATTCCACTGCAGAGCATGTGAGTGTGATGCATTACTGAACTTTAGAAGCAATATTAAGTTGATGCCTTGTTTTCTGCTCGAGAGATCTTGTCGTATGCAAAGTGATTACATGCATCGCTTGGGATGAAATAATTTGTAACTGTAATATAAGGTTGCAGTATAGTCAAATAATATTAATAAGGGAAAAAATGAGTTTTAGTCACTGTTTATCAATGTGACCAAATACTATGGAAAAATACCCTGTTGATCTGAAGCTTTCAAATTCTGATACAGCAATAGTATGAATAATTTCATTGTAAAGTGTTCAGGACACAGCAGTACTGATAGATCACATAACATCAAATAGTAGCTACAAGAAAAACAATTCGTAACATCCAGAAGGAGACTAGCCAATTTGTTTGGTAGATCTACGCCACAGTAACAGCTGCAAAAGATTAATGGAATCTACATTTAAAAGTTTAGCAGCAGTTTGATATTCACAGCATGTGACTCCAGTTTTATGTTGTGGAGTAAACTCTTTACTACCCTATGAAGTGGGAGAGCTAGCCACTGAATTGTGCCACATCGGGGCACCATCCTCTCTTATTCATGTTTTGAAATTTAAAAAAATGTACTGCTTGCAAAGCAATTTGGAATGCATGGAGAATGAGATAAGTTGCTTTATAAAAAGGCATGATCCCCCTTGCTTTCGGAGATACAGCAAATAAAATTGCTATTCAGGCTCAGACCAAATACGAGCAACAATATATCATCTTTCGGAAATAAGATTTCAAATAAAGTCAGCTTTAAATAAGTAACTGCATTCTACATGGCATGAATTTCACTCTCACAAAATACGACTTCTCCTTTTGTAGTGTTAAAGGAAGTGAAACTAAAATCCCATGTGCATTTTGTTATGTAGTCCATTCACATCAACCAGTTTTTGAAAGATAAGATGCTCTTTCCAGGACATCAGTTCCCGTATGACTTCAGCCGCCACCTGGACCAGTAACATATTGTAGGCTAGAATCTAATTATAATATTGTATTTTTAACAATGCCAACTGATTTTGTTTGTGTTTCTTTATTTTTGGAATAACACTAAAAGGATTGATACTGGAAATATTACATTTTTGGATAAATTCCACATAATTAATAATCTATTTTTGTGCAATAGATTTTGTTTTGTACACCACAACAAAATAACAAAGACGTCAGAGGAAATAAATCCAGTGCAAATTGAACAAAGAGTCTGGATTGCTCCTTAAAATACTCAATAGATCCTTGACATCCCTTCAATCTATGGCTAGAAATGTGAATAGTCAAGTCATTTTACATTATTCTGGAAACGAGATCTAAGAAATATGGCTTCTTCAGATAGCTGATAGAAAGTGGTGGTGATCCTTCTGAAAGGCAATAAATGCCAAATTTACTGATGGATCTCACATCTGGTTGAATCTGGCTGCTTTTGTTAACGCAGCAAAAGCCATAGTGGATGTAGATAGTGATCTCTAATTTTTTCCCCAATGCCACTTTCCAAATCACTGCAAGAATCTTCATGCTCCTTGAGCTTGAGCATTTACTTCCAATGTACAAACCCATCAGCCTTCTTCTTAAGCTTGTCCTACTGAAGTCCTCATTTGAGTCCACTGCAGAACTCCCAATGAGTGTTTCAATAATCCAATTCTGCAATCCCCTCACAAGACAGAGTTCACGCAGAGGACAGAGAGCTTAGTAGCATAATATCAAGACAGCAACCTCTCTTTCAATGTTAGAAAAATGAAAGAGCTGGTCATTGACTTCAGGAAGCACGGTGGAGTGCACACCCAAGTCTGCCTCTATGGTACTGAAGTAGAGATGGTCACTAGCTTCAAGTTCCTACATATAAATATCTCCCACGATTTGACCTGTCCAACCACATCAATGATACAGACAAAAATGCACAACAGCGCCTCTACTTCCTCAGAAGACTAAGGAAACTTGGCACGTCTTCACTCTTACCAATTTATACATATGCGCCATAGAAAGCATCCTAATGGGATTCATCAGAGATTTATGGCAACTGCTATGCCCAAAACTGCAAGAAATTTGGCAAGAAAAACTGCAAGAAACAGCCCAGCTCATCACGCAAACCAGTCTCCCACTTATTGACTCTATCTATACTTCATGCCGCTTTGGTTATTGCACCTTGCTCCTCGTACCTTGGTTATTCTCTCTTCTCCTGTTGAGCAGAAGGTACAAATGTTTGATTGCACGTATCCCCAGATTCAAGAATAGCTTCTTCCCCAATCTTATCAGACTCTTGAATAGATCTCTCACATGCTAAGGAAACATTCTGATCTGCCAATTTACCTCATTGTAGCACCTTGTACTTTATTCATCCGCACTTTCTCTATAGTTGTAACAGTATTTTCGACAATCTGTTTTCTTTCTTCTTTCGCAGCCTCGCCAACGGTCTGTCTGTCTTTTCATCTTTTTTGTTATTTTTAGTGTGTTTTTAAAAGTTTGTGTTAATGTTCTCTGATTTGTTTTACGTGGGGGGTGGGGGAGGGGGTCGGGGGAAACTTTTTTTCAATCTCTTACCTTGCCGGAGATGCGATTGTTTTCCGGATCGTATCTCCGGTCGCTCTGCGGCTTAACATCATGGAGCTGGCGGCCTTGCTCAGGACTGACTTTGAGCCCCACCAGGGGCCGTGGACTTACCATCGGAGCCTGCGATCCCTTGCCTGGGATCGACGCTCCAACCGCCTGTGGATTTCACCATCGAGGAGCTCGCAGTCTTGGGTAGAGACCGATGTTGGGATACACCAAAGTCGCAGGAGGTTCGACTAGCCCCGACCTGGGGTCCGATCGCCCGGTGCGAGGAGTTGAGATCCCCCCCGATGCGGGAGCTTGATCACCCCGACGCGGAGGGCTCGACCACCAGCTACAGGAGCCAAGATCGTCTCGTCAACGGAAGGCTCAAGGCCCCTAACCGCGGGAGAAGGGAAGAGATTGAACTTTTTTTTCGCCTTCCATCACAGTGAGGAATGTGGATGAGTCACTGTGGTGGATGTTCATGTTAAAATGTATTTTGTGTGTCGTGTTGTTTTTTATTGGTATGACTGTATGGCAAATCAAATTCCACATATGTTGCAAAACAATCTTGGCTAATAAAGTATGATTATGATTACCTATTGTACTTATCTATAGTATGATTGCCCTCATGTATGGTATGATCTGCTTGCACAACACATGGAACAAAGTTTTCACAGTACCTCGCCACACATGACAATAATAAACCAATACCGAAATGGTAGAGCTGAAAGTTGTGCCATGCTTTATCCTGCTATTGTTCAACAGATCAATGTTTACTGCAGTGCAACCCCAGCAGTTAGACAATGGAGTGCACCCTCTGGATCCACTCAACTATGCCAACACAAGGAACCTTGTCATTCCTTGTAGTCAACCGTATCAAAGCACAATCAGTCATCTGAAGCCAAGCCTTCCGATGCAGGCTTAAGACCCACCTCCAAAGCTCACCAGAATGGGTGTGTACTTGAAAAGGCAAAGGGATAAAAGTAAATAGTTAATTTTCATTTGCATTACGCTGTGATTTAGTTTATAAATTTATACAAGTGTGCAATGGTCTTTTTAAAATTTTCCTTATTGCATGTCTAAATGAAGAGAAGACATGTAATGGTCAGTAATAGAGTGAAAGTAACGAGTGTGGGATTGTTGTGAAATGGTCGGTGTGGTTGAGGTTATAACTATCATTTAAATTACATAATCATGTTGAAGTTGGTAAAAATGAACCACCTAAATTGCACTCTCCCTTACATTTATACCTCTATCAACTTTCACCTTTTCCTCTTCCTTATACTCCTGCACCTCAGCTTCTTGCCATTGCTTCAGGTTCTTGCTTAGTTGCGGTAAAACCACAAACTTGTCCAGCGTATCAACACTAATTCTTATACATATGTATCACAGTGAATACTGAAGGGAAGATCAATAACCTAAAACATTATATCTCTTTTTTCTCCTTCATTTGGCTGACCTGCTGTGTAATTCCAGCATTTTATTTTGAGTTCAACATGGCTGAGCTAAAATGATAGAGACTTTGGTAATGCATACCAATGGCGTGCTCCAAAACCTATCTTGGTGTTAGAAAGGCCCTTGTAGTCTATTTATTCTAGACAAGAGTAAAGAGCCATATCTTATGTATAACTCTTGCTGCCTGGTTGTTAGCATTTAACTTACCATGATGAGCTAAAAGCAGGTAGTGCTGACTTCTAAAATAAGAAATCTTGACAAGTGCCAGGATAACAATAGAATTACTCCCTAACGTCTTTCAGCAGATATTGCCACAGTTGAGAGCCTTTCTTCCTCTCCTAGCAGCTAAATGTATATCGCTTGGCCTCTCTTTATTCTCTTAGGTTCCTTTGAAAGCCACATATCTGGAAGCAGCATGTTTCAGCACATGCTTTTAAATTAACAAAACGAAACTTGAGCACCAGCCAGAACAATCCGCATAGACCATTCAAATTTTAAACCAAGTAAAGGAAAGTTCCCAAAACTCCCAAAATCATAACTGACGCCATGATTGTTAGTTACGTGCTTAGACAAGATGGTGCCTGCAGCATTTAAATTGGAATTGTGCATTCAGGGCACTGTTAGGCAGCATCTAAAGAATA